>NC_142614.1:53404756-54029756 GCF_059453375.1 Lepisosteus platostomus
CCCTCAATTCAATTCAATTCAAGGTGTTTTATTTGCATGACAGATGGGTACAAGCAGTGTTGGGTACTGTATGTATATTGTAACGCTTACGGCAGACAGGCACTGTGTAGGAGCCGACGCACCAGAGCAGCGCCTGCAATTTTTATATTTATAACTTAGTTTTTAAAATTAGTCAAGCAATACGAAGCATCTCCTTTTACTTAGTGCCTGAGCATACTGCATTTGATTTGAATTTGATTAAAATATTGAATATAATATGGAATAATATGGAATCGCGTATCTAAAGAATTTAATAATGGTAAAATTCAATATCTACAACGGGCACAGTAAAGACGTTTACAGTAAGTCTTCTACGACAGACCAACGGACCACGAGTGCCCCTGTCGGTCAACCAATCACGCACCGCGGTATCGCGTGTCATCATACCTGCGGTATCTGTACTGCGGTGTCTGTACCGCGCACTTTGAATGGCTGCATCTGTAGGTGCGAAAATGCCTTACAGATGATTAGACAATGGTCATGATTGCATTATTCAAACTTTTGCCATGGCAAACTTTAATTAATTTAGGCTCACAAAATAATGGGATGCTTCATTTCAATAGCACAATCCGAAGCACAAAGCCAAAGCCACACTGCCATGACTTAAGAATAAAAAAGTGAGTGTTTTTGTGACCCAGACAAAGTCTTGTCTTGAATCTTATTAACAATCTGTTAAAGGACCTGGAAAATGCTATCCTTAAGATTGGGAGAAATGTTTACAAACTTGGTAGAGATTTATCCAAAACCCTTTCATTTAAATATAATATTAAGTTTAGAACAACAGTGTACAGTATGTATCGTTTTATAAAGGGTCTGACTACTTTTGAATGAGAAGAATTATCTTTTTTCTTCCTTCAGTTATTTAGGGGTGATTCTATTAGCTAAATGTTGAAGTCAGTTTGAAGGGCACAATAACAGAAGTTTATAGTTGTTCTCTGAACATGGTTTATTATTTTTGTCTCTCATTGAGACAAATGTTCTCCTCAAAAATACTCTATTTTTATTTTACTGCGGTACCTCTGAAAGCCTATGCGAAACACAGCTATTATAGCCATCTCTTCAACATTATTTTTGTCAGCTAAAATGTTAAAAGACACTTAAATGTAATAAGACTCCTCTGGTGGGAAGTGTGAATGAGCCAAATTGAAGATAAATCTTCTCTGCTTGCCCCATGTAACAAAATTATTTTTTCTAGTTTATGTAATTTACTATGTGGAAAGTATCAAAGACTTAAATAGTGATAGATGGATTTCACCTGGTGACCCCATTTTGGTTTCAGTGCCTGCTTAATGGTGGTCACAGATGTGGTGAGACAGGCTGTCAGAAAGATAATCTACCCTCCTAAACCCTGCTAGAGCCAATTGGGCCTATCCTGAGCCTCTAAAGTCACATTATGTAACTCAAGCAACCTGAGACAAAATACCCCAATCAAATTTACACATCATGCAATGCTCATTTTAGTAATATATTATTACAGATTCCATCTGTCTAGAAATATAAATATTAGTTTAAACCAAAGGCACAACATACTGTAAGTGAAATTCAGTCATCTCAAAATCTGTGCAAAAGTCTTTTTTAACTCAAGGATGTTTGCTCATGAAAGAGAGTTAACATCTTTAATGGCTTTCTGCTACATTGTGAAAGATGTCAAATGAAATCATATTATTGGCAAATTATGCCATTTGGCATTCTCCCTCAATGAAAAAAGCATTTTGTGAAATTCCTGAAATTATTAAATATATTTTTTTCTGATGGTTAGAAATATCCACATGCTTCCAATAATTAATGAAGAATGACTTACTAATACAGAACTGGTAGTATAACCTAACCCATGTGGTACAAGACAAAATTCATTAAACTCATTTGCACTATACACCAATTATGGGTGTGGCAGACTGATTTTTGAAGGTATTGCAATAACAGTCATTCTGCCACCTGAGGTGGTCAAAGATGTCAGTGTCAATAGTTTCACTGAGTGTCAGTAAATTATATTATTGGTGAGGGGTAGAGTGCACATTCCCATATAGGTGTAAATTAGTGATCGGTTCAGCATACAGTATAGAGCAGCAAGAAAAAGCTTGGGAATCCCCAGTTTTTCACTGCAATCCAGTACAGACGTGTGGGAGAGCCAGTGCCTATCCCAGCAAGCAACAGACGCGTTTAACCCTGGACAGGATACCAGTCCATTGCAGGGTATACACAGATACAGACACAAACACACTGACACCCAGAAGTCAGTCTTTCAGTACTGGGGGCAACAGTCCAAAACTCACACAAACACAGAGTGAATATATAAACTCCACCTGGCACCCCAGGTCCTGAATTGAACCAAGCCCTCCAGTGTGAGGCAGCAATGCTAACCACTACCCAAAATAATTATGGGAATCTTACCATTATACCATTAAGTAATTGAAACTGATCTCTCCCAAATAAGTAAAAGGGTTTATATTTACCAATTAAGTGTTTTTGAGACACAATGGTGTATAGAGTAGATTTGTAAAATAATAAGTAAACTCTTAATTGTCTTAGCTCATTTAAGGTTAATCAGATTAAAATGGTTAAAAAAATTAGTAAAAAGAAAATAAGGACTGAGTTTGGCAGCCCTGGCATATATAATGGTCATACAATTCGTGAGTTTGGACTGAACATACATTTTAATGGAAACACATCATACTGAGAACAAAACAGGCACATCAGAAAAAGAGGATTCTGATGCATATCAGTCTGGAGAGGGATACAAAACCTTTTCTAAATATTTAAGGCTCAATCCATTCAGTGTTAGATTGATAATCTACAGATAGACCACAGTGCCTCTACCTCGGACCAGTTGTCCTTCCTAGTTTACTCCCAAGAGTAACTCACAAAATCATCCAAGAAGTTTAAAAAAACCCAAGAGTAACATTTAAAGATCTGCAGGCCTCTCTTGCTTCATCTTTTTAGTCAGTGTTTCTCATGCTGCCAGTGTATCAATCTGTTATCATCTACTTGGTTCCTGCCAATGAAAGCATCAACTGTGAGTAAAAATGTGTTTATTATTTAATCTTGTCATGTTATGTAATTACATTTCATAATGATATTCTAAAGTTAACTTTTATAGTGAACAATGACTTAGTACAGTTTATCAGTCTAAACCGTAGGTATGCATGTAGTAATAGCGTAGATACTGCAATATTGTTTATAATACATAGCCAAATATATTTTTGTTGTTAATATAAATATAAATCTGATCTGTAAACATTAATTTTAAATGATAAGAAATGCAAACTATGTATAAATGTTAGTAATTAAGTTTTATTTTGTATTTTTTTACTCTTTATTCCAAAATTATTCAAAAACTTGGAGTTTGATCAATAAAACACTGAAGCTTGAATTCCTAACCTGGTAGAAACACACAAAGAGGATGGTGCAAGGGTAATGGAAGTATCATTGCTTGAAGCTGCTTTCTTGTCACCAGACCCAGATGGCTTGCCATTACTGATGGAATCATGAATTGGTTGGTGATGGTGTTGTATCAGATTATACAGGACAATATCACACCATCTATTCATCAGCTGAAGCTGAGCTGAAAAAGGTCATGTATAAGACTATGATCCTAAACATATAAGCAGATGTACAGAATGGTTGAAGAAGATGAAATTTCACATATTGGGCAGACCAAGTCAAAATCTGGACCTAAAATGTGTATATACTGTATATAAACAACAAATAATTTAAATTACTGATGTTATAACTGCCTTCAGAGGAAGACCAAACAAATCAGAAGTTTTTTGAAAATAATATGAAAAAAAACTCTGAAAACAAAAACTTACACATAACTACTGAGAAATCCACCAAAAATTCACCAAAAATCCACCATTTTATAAATCAAAAATGTGTTGTGGTCAATTTTGTAACATTATGGCGAAATTTGCAAAACAGGAGAACAAAATCTCTCATGTTTGTTTTTTTAGGTTTTTTTTTTCAAATAAACTATTAAAATTAGAGGTTCTGTCTGTGAACTGGACATCTCTTTATCAATGCTCATTTAGTTTTGAATTCTTTCAAACCTCTAAAGTTTAAAAGACTTCTGTTTAGTTTTTTACAAATCTTATTCATATAATATCTTTTACCTAATTTCATTTTTATAAACCTTATGTTTTTGTTTATGTGCAACAGGGTAGAATATGGCATAACCAGGTGTTCATGAGAAATACAGTGACCATATAAAGCAAAATAGGTTACAATTATGCATCTTGAGTGAGTGTTGGATTCAACCTTTCTTTGAATTAAGAAAAAGCCTTTATATAGTGCAAACTTGTATCAGCTACAATACAACTTACAGTATGCAACCAACAAACTAATTCAAATCACTGCTCAAAACCTATTTTAATCTGGGCTCTTTTTGTTTCTTATGTTTATTTTCTTTTAAATACAATATTTTTTAAAACCACTGTATAATTTATGTGAATTGTCAAAATCTAAAATAAAATTGTTTTCTAATTGCTGTTAAAATTACTAATAATTCTATACTGTATGTATGAAATTATAATGATACTTGTTTTAGTGTTATACAGTATTGTGACATACAGTGTTTCATTTGGAGTTGTAGCAATGTGGTAACAAAATCCTGTCTCAAAAATATGATCATATTTAATGAAATTATTTGTTGCTAATATGTATACGTATATCATTAACACAGGAGAGCACATATGATTTAATAAACATTTAATACTGTACAGATTTGGCTGAAAACCATACAGAGCTGCAGTAATTTAAGGATTCACTGCGCCACCAGTTTTATAGACTAGTACAGTTCAGATGATTCAAAACAATTAAAAAGTCATATCGAATAACAACTTGCGCATTCTAGATGGATCCATTTGTAGCCTTGTTAAGACTTCATGTTCTACCTTCACAATAGTTTCTAGGGTGTGGAATGAATCTTTTTTAACAGCCGCATGTGGGCAGCAATAAGTTCAAGAACTTGGACACTCAGAGCTGTTTCCTGTTGTCGAGCTCACAGGAAAAAGGGGAAGCATGGGTCTGGCATTCCAAGAGTGCCCAAGTAAAGCAGAACCTTCAGCCCAACAGACTGGAGAATAATGGAGAAAGTGAAGACAGTACTGCAACCAGGGTGAACAGTGGAGTTGGGAATGTACAATGACGAAAGGCCACGTAAACGGTGCTTCAGCATTTGTGACAGAGGACTCTGTGACTGATCTCAGGCAGGCCTAACACATACATTTGCCCAGTATTATTATCCTGTCCCTGTGGGTGCACACACAGTTAAGCTGGCTTTCCATCCATTCATACACGCTACATGCATTACATTTTACATTTGTTACCCAACAGTTAATTAATGTTTTAACAAACAAAATACACACATACACATACTGTATGTTTCTTTTATTTTAGTAATCGGTCTATGTGTGGAGTGCTCCCATCTTTGAGACGTATTGTTGGTATGGAGACACTTCCTGTTTTCTTGTTAAGGACCCAAGCAGAGCAGCAAGCATTTAGGCTAGCTATATCCTGCCTGAATCAGGGCGCACATGTGCATTGCCACAAATATGGAAGCAACCATTTGAGAATTTAAGTTAAACTGCATATTGTTTAACAAACATAGTTACAGCTAGTATTCTCTTATAGTTATGTTATTAGGTAAATGGAAATATATTTTCTGTTATGGCTCTGTGGCTAAGGATCTGCGCCTGTGGCTGGAAGATTGCCAGCTCAAATCCCATAGCCGACAGAGGAATCCTACTCCACTGGGTCCATGAGCAAGGTCCTTAACCCCAGTTGCTCCAGGGGTGCTGTACAATGGCTGACCCTGCGCTCTGACCCCAAGCTTCTCTCTCCCCATCTGTGTGCCTGTATTTCTCTAATTCCTAATGCAAGAAATTGGATGTGGCTAATAAGGGTAATGTATCATAGTCCAAAGGGGGAGGGGTTTCCAGTAGTTAGGAGCCCCACCAGCATGGTTAGTGGTTAGAACAATGTTTGTCAAGTGGTAGTGTTGTCTGTTTAATCCAGTAATGTTTTGGCTATTTATGTTATTGTATGTAGTTTTGTTATTTTCAGAAAAGGGTGAGTTCTGCGTGTATCCAAATTAAGCATCTTGCTGAGCCATCTTTTTTTACTTCTTTAGAGAATGGAGAAGCCAAAGTACCCACGTAGTTTATCAGGCAACATTACCTAACAAGTAGCGGCAGCAGTGGGATGGAAAGCCACAAACCTGGACACTCCTATAAGGGCCGGTATGGCCTCCGTTCTGTGAAACCAAAAACAGCCAAAGACATGGCACTACATAGAGAAGAGACTGATCCTTGGGACATGTTGGAGTCTGATGGGGAAGACGATGCCACTCAGGAAGGAGTCAGGCCAAAGACTAGTAGCCAAGGAGCTAGAGAGAAATCATCAAAGGAGCACACAAAGTTGATTTTAGTCCTGCAGGATTTCATTATTTCCAAACAAACCCAGGAAGAGGGACTGATGCAAGCACTTCCATAGCTGAGGACAAGTTTGCTAACTGGTCCTGTACAACCAGCAGCGATGCCCCCAGGAGAAGTGTTGAGTATTAGAAGACCCCTTCCTACTCCAGCACCCCACCAACCGATGTCAGCACCCCAAAATCAGCCACACATAGGGAGATTGGAGAGACGGGTGTCAGCACTGGCCCCTACCAAAAGGAACCTAAGATACCTACTTTCTAAGCTGGAGAAGACATTGAAAATTACGTATTCAGATTTTAATGCTTAGCCAATGCTTGGACATGGCCTGAGGAAGAATAGGCATGTCGGCTTGTTCTCTTACTGATTGGGAAAGCCCTTGAAGCTTATACAGTGATGGATGAGGAGAAATCCAGTCAGTATCCTGAAGGAGGCACTCTTGGTGAAGTTCGACATCTCTCCAGAGACCTACCGTCTGTGCTTCAGAGGGACTGTCACACCACTGGGAAAATCACCAAAAGAGCCTTATCATCGACTCAAGGGTCAATATCGGAGGTGGATAAAGCCTGAGACCTGATCCAAGGAGGATATTTGAGAGGTCATCATCTTCGAGAAACTGCTGCATGTCTTTCCAGGAGTCATCTGTACCTGGGTTAAGGAATATGAGCCTGCCAACGGGCTGGAAGCAGCACAACTTTCTCAACAGTACCTCAGTGCCAGATAAGGCCCAACCAAATGACCAGCACCAGTGCCAAGGGAAGCCAAGGACAATAGATTTGGAGGTAACTCTAGGGGGGTGTGAGCATTTTATAGGGAAGAAATTTCAAATTTAAAAGGGATGGGAATCTTAATGTAAGCATTGGAATCTTTAGTCTGTTTCTTTTACCAGCAACCAGGATACAAAGCCCTTGCATAAGTATGTCCCTTGCATAACCCAAAACTTTCTAATTACTGTTATGTCCCAAGGGTGGAAGAAATTTAGGAGGTGGGAACCAGAGTTAACAACTCAGCAGTTATGCACATTATAGTAAATGGACAAAACTAACCAAGGTTTGCTTGACACAACTCTTTATCGCTCACTAAGCCAGAACATGTGACTGACAGTACAATTGATTATATCACCAAGGTACAATGTTTACCTAGGGATACCAAAAGTTATTCTATGGCTGATGTTTAGTAATCAGTGGTCAGGTGTTTCTGCTGCAGCTGGGGGTTGTTAAAGAGTTACCCAGTGACATGATTATTGGACAGGACTTGCCTGCCTGTTGTGTGACCTGCTGTCTGATGTAAAATTTTCTGATGTGGTGAATGTATCATGGAATTTAAGGGACCTCATAAGACATGGTAACAGCGTTAGGCACACCTACACCAACACCTGAGGTAGCTTCTGTTCAGACCACCCATTGGCAAATCCCATCAGATATCCACACACTGCAGAGGTAAGACAATTTATTAGCTCCCTTATTTGACAATGTGAGGGAGGGGAAGGAACATAAGATCAGCAGCGGGGACAAATATGTCATCAAGGAAAATATTTTATACATTTTAGGGCCACAAGACCTATAGAAATAGAAAAACTGAGAAAATTTAAATCATAATTGTTCATAAGAACAGATCACCAGAAGGGGATCCGGTCAGAGCGGCAAGCCCTGGAAAACCTACAGCAACTACAGGCCAAGAAATGCTGCAAGACTGTGGTCTGTTTTGTAAAATTAAAGAGAACCTGGGTATCTTAAGAAGTTACTCTTTTGTTGACTGTAAATGAATCAATACAATGAATAATTTATTTTACCCGTGGAAGAGAATATAAATAAATTATTGAACAGCATGTAAGATAAATGATGGGCAAATCTAAAGTAAACTGGTGTCTTAAAACTGCAAAAGCATATTTCTGGATATTTGGTTTGAGCTTTTTTTGTAAACAAATGATGTTAATTATGATATTTTTTACTTATAGTATATTTTACATGAGTGCCGCAAATATTAATTATATCATACTAAAGTGGTGATTTTCCTGTTCTTGTTTTGATTAGATTAAAAATGTACAGTTTAACTTTTAAGTCATTAGCCAATGTTTTAGAAATTAACTGGAATGAAGGGAGATATTACCATCTAAAAGGAAAACTTGGGTAATCATAGCTTGTTTCATGTATCTTCAAAAGCTAAATCAATCATTGCTGTTAAGATAATAACTAACACTATGAAAGGAATGGCTAGATGCTAAATGAAACATTATATGTCAACCAGCAGTTGACTTTATTTTTTCAACTTTGAAGAATGAACTTGGTTTTATATTCAGTGATTCCTTGCCAATGTATTTCAAACATGTGAGCATAATCTGCCACTGCTTCATAAAACATCAATCTCTTCTCTCTACTAAACCTCATTCTGCTCATGCTTTGCAGGAAGGATTCAAAACTGAGGAAATAACAGAATGATCATGCCCCAGAGGCACACTAAAATCCTTAACAGATATGATTACATTAGGCATAGATCTCTGCTTTTCAACTCTGTGTTTTCGAGCCTGCTATCCTCTCTTGAGTCTTATTCTCCATAGCACTGAGTATCATCTGCTGATGGATATGTGAAGGTCTTGAATAAAATCTCTTCAAACAGAGAGCTACTGCACTACTTCAAAGCTATGAAGGCCTTGGTTAAACCTCAGAAGGGGAAAAATATGTGTTTCTTTTAGGGCTTTTCCTAGAAATGCCACAACTGAATTGTTATTTTATAATGAATAATACATTTCTACATTTCTTACTCTAATAACAAGTAAATTGGTTATCGCTACTATGACCATATACTGTAGCTACTGTATGTAGATAGACACTCTATATATTCTGTTTAAATATTCTGTTTAACTTAGTTAAACATTAAAACCTCCCAGATCAAAATGCCATGTTTATTGGTGTAAATACTTTATTATCTTAGCACATAGATATTATATTTCTAAATATAGACAAAAGTTCAAAAGGAGAAAAAAAGAAAAGAATTTCCTCCATTTTCTTAGTTGACACCACTATAAATATAATTTATGACAATGTCCTACATAGTTATAGATATTTCGTATTAATTAAAAAAATTATAACCAAACAGATTTAATGTATTTTTTCATTAGATTTAATGAGTTTGGATTTCAAAAAGACATTCTCCAGGCTGCAAAAACATACATCTCCGTATTAAAGGATTGCCTCGAAGACACAATACATTTCTGCTGAAGGCTGTCTGATGTCTCTGTTGTGTTTTTTTAATAAAGCCTTTCTAATCAATACAACTACAATACATTGAAGGCTATCTGTATCAAAGGTGAAATTTTAAACATGGGCATAATATGATAAATTGCATTTGCAGTATTTCAAATATAAAAGTAAAAAGAAACAAAAACAATATTAATACATGTTAATGATTACTGTCTTTTCAAATATAATACTGTCTGTTGGAAGTGCAGAAGAAAATATCTTATTTCGTCCTTGTGCAAGATTATTGATCGTAAGCATTAGCCTGTACAGAGAATCAATGTCATGGCCATTTGACCAGACTTCATTCACAGCTTTTCCCTGGAGAATTGTTGTATAAAAGCTTTATTTTACAACATTGCTTTTCCTCCTCCATATGTTCAGTTTAGCAATCTCTGTACAAGCTGTGCAGGCCATTTCAAGACAGAAAATAGCACAATAATGGGGTAAGTCACAAGGGAAAGTCTTACATGAAGTTGGACATAAAAATATCTGTCTTTATTCCTAAAACTTTTGTCACTTTTTCTCCAAAAATTCCTGACATTAAGAAGGTGATTTTTATCCATCTATATGTTCAGCACCAGAGAGAGTTTTCTTTCTTCATACATATTCTGCCTAATAATATTAAATGCCTAAAACAGTGTGTACTATTTAAAGTCAGACAACTGCACATACAAATTTTATATGTACTGTATGTGATTCTAGCTGAACTACATGGGGTCCATGTAAAAAGTCATATTAAAATAAAAGGAGAATCATAGTTTAGTTTATATCTAAAAACATTTTAGGAGGCAAAACAGGAAATGATGTAGTCTTCATTTGTCTCAAAATAACATTTTTTGGTGAAAGAACATACCCCATACCAAATTGCGGTAGTTAAATGCAAAGAGATATAACTGGTGATAACTGCAAGTACATTCAGCTGAAGTACATGTTAATTTCTTTCAAATAATATTCTTATACAATATAATTTTGTATTGTAGTAATTCAACAATTTCTAGCTGGTTTTGAAATATAAAAAATACAACATTGAACACATTGATATTACAGATGCAGCCATTCAAAATGGGTGAGGTATTTCGCGGCATACCCCGGTGGGCGTGTCGCGGTGTCACGTGGTGTCACGCGGTGTCACGTATCATTTGACGCTCTGCCGGAAACTATCCGGCGTCGCCTTGTAAAACCGCCAGGGGGAGCTTAACCTCTCATTTACAGCATTTGAGCCTTTAATTTTGAACTGTGTATTACAGCATGTTAATCATCAGTCATTAAAATGTTGGTATATTTTATGAAAGCAAGATTGCTCAGTTGGACAAAAGTACACAACCTACCTTTATCAGAAATATTTATGCATCAAAGCCTTTACTGAAGATATTACTAATAGTATTAATAATGGATGACTTTGGACAAGCTGTATACTCAAAGTATAATTTCTTTAGCACATTTGTACAAGCACTTGGAATCTGTCCAAGCCATACTTTGTCAGGCATTTTGTTTTACTTCAACGGGCATAAAAACTTCCTTGCTTTTAACAGGGCGTTTCATAATTTCTAACTACAAAAATGATTTAAAATGCGACACCTATCATTCAACTAGAGCTTAAAATGTCACAAGGATCCTCAAGAGCACAGCAAAGAGTGTATTAAAAGACACTTGTATTTATCGACGCTTTCTTTTCCGTATACCAGATTTTATGGAACCACTTCAGAGGGGTGTCAGCCAGTCAGATTCCAGGAATCGGCACTTTAAAGGAAAAATACACACCGGTATTCCATTTCTCCCTAAACATTGTAAGCTTCGAAGTCTTTAACTAACGTGATACCGGAGTCAACAAGCATACTTTTAGAATTTGATTAAAAGGGAATATAATATGGAATCGCGTATCTAAAGAATTTAATAACGGTATGATTATATCCGTGTACTGCGACAGGGCTATGTAGGGCTGTTTCGCCTGCCTGTTCATGCGTGCTGTCTTGTAGCCTACTGGTCTAGGTGTGTGACTACCAACTGGCAGGTTGTGTGTTCAAATCCAGCTGGTGCTGGACTTTTATTTTAACAAACATTTCTTCGAAAAAATAGGTAAGCGATATTATGGACAATCAATTGACTTTTATATTTCAAAATATCGCAACATGATCGATATTTGCGATATTTTGAACATATCTTCCCTTCTGACAGCGGTTCCTGCTTCTATTGTGTGTGTGTGTGTGCAACAGAGTAAATTTTTATAGAGAAATGGAGGCTGGACAGTATGCGTTACAATATAAACATTTATATTGATTTAAATCGTGTTCTGATTTAAATCGCAAACGCGTGTTTAATTATGTGTTTTTTAATCATAATCAGGCTAATGCATTTCTACATTTTCTGTATGAACCAGCTTAGAGGTTCATACAGAAAGACAGCTTGTGTTTAAATTGAGTGTAAGGTAATTTATGCTTCTAAAGTCATGGTCAGCATTTATTATTGTACTGTGCTGTAAACTTTTTCTGTGCCTAGTCACATTATTTTATAGCGTTTTTATTGCTTTATTAAATCCGGTGGCGCTGTGTGTTAGTTTCCTGACTCCCATTATTTAAACTGCGACACTGATCATTCATCTCTAAATAAACTTTATTTTATATAGCGTTTTAAGCGAATAGGTAATTAGATTGCTCATAAACCTTATCGCTTTTTCTACATAAACACAGCGGGATTGCTCTCTGAAAATGCTTTTCCTTTATTTTTAAAGTAGGCTCAGATTTCAACTATAGATCGTATTATTATAAACTTTCTTGGAAAAATGTATTTTATGTAAACCATGTTTGCTATTAATTCATTTAGGGCTAAAATACGTTCATTGTCTTCCAATCGAGTCGAGTTGACATTGGAAGCCTGCCACACCCGGACTGTTAAACCAACGCATTAGCACGTCAAAGCCCATTGAGCCAGTATTGGCTTTAGTATTCCCCCCCTCTCCCCTCAATTCAATTCAATTCAAGGTGTTTTATTTGCATGACAGATGGGTACAAGCAGTGTTGGGTATGTATATTGTAACGCTTACGGCAGACAGGCACTGTGTAAGAGCCAGCGCACCAGAGCAGCGCACTGAGGGAGCGTCTGCATTTATAACTTAGTTTTTAAAATTAGTCAAGCAATATGAAGCATCTCTTTTTACTTAGTGCCTGAGCATAAAAAGAATAGGAGCATATTGCAACGCGTGTGAAGTCCATAAACGATATTAATTTTGGAACTTAAACATACAGTATCTGGCTGGTCTCGGTACTTTAAAGAAAACATACACACCAGTATTCCATTTCTCCCTAAACATTTTAAGCATCGAAGTCTTTAACTAACGCGATACCGGAGTCAACAAGCGTACTTTTAGAATTTGATTAAAAGGGAATATAATATGGAATCGCGTATCTCAAGAATTTAAAGACCAGACAATCGCAAACGCGTTTTCAATAAAATTATTTTATTCATTCAGCAGTTTGTGAGAGGGACATCCAGCAGGGAGAGACATACACACCGGTTTTCATTGACAAAATTGTTTTTTTTCAATTCCTCTTGTCTAACAGGAATGTTTTGTTTGTGGACAGACTGTTAGACAAGAGGAAAAGACCGCCTCCTCCTACGAAGCATTTCGTTGATCCGATCACGAATTCTTTTCCAGTCGTACGCAGCAAGGGTTGAGAATCTCCGATTCACCATCGTACTAATGGTTTCCTGGAGATTGCAAGGCAAGGCACTTTTGCCTCTGGACCCATCGAAATTTACAGACGTGGTCCACCCTCAGTAAATTTCAAAAGTCATAAGATTTCAAAACACGAGGGCGGCGTAGCGGTTGGCTCTTGCTTTCCCGTCTATGCCGATGCACTGCAAGTACAACCCCCCCTCCATCTCCTGGGTGATGGGTAGCAGTTGGACATCTGGGAGAATTATTCGTCCCACTGGCGTCTGTGAATTCCGCTGTGCTTCCTGGAGGGAGATAGACGGCGGGGACAGCATCAACAGATTCCTGCGTGGTGGTGAACTGAGAGGCCGGGATGGAGTGTCCTGAGGCGGTGTGTGCTCTGCGGGGGGCAGAGCTTCCGCCAGGCATTGCAACCTGCGCGGCGGGGAGAGGCACTTTTCGGGAGACAGCTGCTCAACTGTTTGACTGCTGGAACATACTGTCTCCTTCCTCTGCATTTTCAGGAGTGTCTCTAGCCTCCCAATCCTCCCCAGTAATGCATCGTACTGCTCCCGCTGCTGCCGAAATGTCTCCATACAGGTGCTGCTTCTACAGGTTGGCACCCTGGCCAGTGGCCGAGAGCAGAGACCCACGGCCTGTGGCAAAATAACATAATTCATGTAAGAAATAAAGTCACACAGTAGTATTCATCAGTCGCGGAACAGAAGTC
This sequence comes from Lepisosteus platostomus, assembly GCF_059453375.1. Lineage (NCBI taxonomy): Eukaryota > Metazoa > Chordata > Actinopteri > Semionotiformes > Lepisosteidae > Lepisosteus > Lepisosteus platostomus. Next base: position 53,418,845 of record NC_142614.1, read on the forward strand.
AAAATAAAGTTTTCTTTTTTTCCGTCTTACCGCTTTCTTTTTTACTGTCCTGGTGGGTCGAAAACCTGGGCGTAACACCATTTCCTTTTTCTGATCACTCGCTTTCTGGATACACATCTCACCTGTCCTGTTCTTTGTTTTCCTGGTTTGCTGATTATGCCTGCTGCGGTCCACTCCTACCCTCACACCTAAAGAAAACTATTTTAAATTTCTTGGCGCAGTTCATTAACCCTTGTATGTGCTGTCCGCGCCCAAAATGCAATTTAAAAAAAGTCAAAAACCGTGCTCAAATGCAATTTTCAAAGTGCAATGAAATACAATATTGTTGTTGCTGCTGTTCTGGTTGTTTTTATCCCGTAAAGCGTTTTGAGAAGCCACCTTTAAAGGGGATATATATTGTAGAACCGCTGATTCTTATGGAATGTGTTCCGCAGGAGATTCAAATTTTTATTTATTTTTTAATCGCGTATCTAAGGAAATCTCAGTATAACTTTGTTCATGAACAAACAGTGGCATGTTACATTATCATTGTTTTTTTTAACAAGGCTCGCCAGCTAATGTGAATCGAAACCTGTCTTGCTAGCTTTTAAAGTCGTGCATGTGTAAACGACAATTGAAATAGAGAAAAAAGACCTGACTGACAAGCTGATACATACTCTTAGAGTTTGATTAATAGGGAATATAATACAAAAATACAGTAAGGGACTTAAAAGTTAAAGGAGATGCTTCATATTGCTTGACTAAGTTTAAAAACTAAGTTATAAATGCAGACGCTCCCTCGGTGCCGCGCCAGGTGTAAATATCAAAGTATACATTCCCAACAAGAATTGTACCCATCTGTCATGCAAATAAAACACCTTGAATTGAATTGAATTGAGGGAGAGAGGGGGTAGGGGGACAAATATACTGTAGACAGGACTCAAGGCAAATAAGATACTTATGGGTACGCAGGCATTCACGACAGCAACATACAAAACGTTTGCACGTACTGAGTTAAGTTATTACTTGGTTTTCAAAGTGCAATGAAATACAATATTCTTGTTGCTGCTGTTCTGGTTGTTTTTATCCCGTAAAGCGTTTTGAGAAGCCACCTTTAAAGGCGATATATATTGTAGAACCGCTGATTCTTATGGAATGTGTTCCGCAGGAGATTCAAATTTTTATTTATTTTTTAATCGCGTATCTAAGGAAATCTCAGTATAATAACGCAATAAAAACGCAATAAAAACGCTATAAAATAATGTGACTAGGCACAGAAAAAGTTTACAGCACAGTACAATAATAAATGCTGACCATGACTTTAGAAGCATAAATTACCTTACACTCAATTTAAACACAAGCTGTCTTTCTGTATGAACCTCTAAGCTGGTTCATACAGAAAATGTAGAAATGCATTAGCCTGATTATGATTAAAAAACACATAATTAAACACGCGTTTGCGATTTAAATCAGAACACGATTTAAATCAATATAAATGTTTATATTGTAACGCATACTGTCCAGCCTCCATTTCTCTATAAAAATTTACTCTGTTGCACACACACACACACAATAGAAGCAGGAACCGCTGTCAGAAGGGAAGATATGTTCAAAATATTGCAAATATCGATCATGTTGCGATATTTTGAAATATAAAAGTCAATTGATTGTCCATAATATCGCTTACCTATTTTTTCGAAGAAATGTTTGTTAAAAGAAAAGTCCAGCACCAGCTGGATTTGAACACACAACCTGCCAGTTGGTAGTCACGCACCTAGACCAGTAGGCTACAAGACAGCTCGCATGAACAGGCAGGCGAAACAGCCCTACACAGCCCTGTCGCAGTACACGGATATAATCATACCGTTATTAAATTCTTTAGATACGCGATTCCATATTATATTCCCTTTTAATCAAATTCTAAAAGTATGCTTGTTGACTCCGGTATCACGTTAGTTAAAGACTTCGAAGCTTACAATGTTTAGGGAGAAATGGAATACTGGTGTGTATTTTTTTCTTTAAAGTACCAAGACCAGCTATATACTGTATGTTTATGTTCCAAAATTAATATCGTTTATGGCCTTCACACGCGTTACAGTATGCTCCTATTCTTTTTATGCTCAGCTACTAAGATTTCCCTTCAGTGGTAAAATTCAATATCTACAACGGGCACAGTAAAGACGTTTACAGTAAGCCTTTCTACGACAGACCAACGGACCACGAGTGCCCCTGTCGGTCAACCAATCACGCACCGCGGTATTTTGCGTCATCGCGCGTCACGATGCACGACGCCGTAGCCAATTACCTCCGGTACGTGTCTGTACCGCGCACTTTGAATGGCTGCATCTGTATTTGTTTTGCTAATATTTTAAGTCTATTGCATTAATAATTTAATATTGTTATGGGTTGAAAGGGTGTAAAATCTAATAGCGTTAGATTTCAGAAAATCTCAGAAAATAATAATAATGGATAGAATTCAGGTGATTGCCCAGCTGCAGGACAGTAAACACAAATGATCAAAGGAGATCTGGTGAATTACTCTGATTAATTATAATAAAGAATAAGCATTAAACACACAGAAAGACAGCATAGGATGACACAAGAATGGCAAGAAGAGAGAAAAAGACAGAGAAAAGAATGCAAGTTTGCAAAAGATGAGAAGATTTTGTTGTGATAAGTCTTGGAGACTACGTTATGGCTAAACCTTTTTATAGATTGTGCTGTCCTGTTAATTTTTATATTTCATTTATTGCAGAATCCTCAGGCTAAAAGCATTCTCTCCAAGTTGGTGACACATTTTTAGAATAGGGAAGTAACTTCTAAGTCACTTTTGGGCATTCAGGTTATAGAAAGGGGAACATAGGTCTGGCTAATATTCTTTTTATATAGGACACAAGGTCATATCTCTATTTTATCCTGTTTACTTATTGTAAAGGATTTCAGGTCACAGGTTTATCATTCTAGGTTTCCTGGGTCTTAAGAATGTAATAATCTTCTGAAACACTTTGTTTTGTAGAGTAATGTAGAGTAATAAGAACTAAGCCAGAGAATAAAGAACTTTCGGGCCTCAAATCATACCAACCTCTTGTGTATATCTAAGTAATTTAAAATATTTAAGTTATTTTAATTATCAACTAATTATTTTCTGCTCACGATAACTCCTGACACTCTCCTTTATTTGTAAAAATATTAGCTGGAAATAAAACACAGTGGCACACCACACAATCACTTTCCAATTAACAGATATTGGCAAGGAGTTTTTTTATTTATTAAGTAAGAAACACTGCTGTTTCTTAATGTTTTAACTAATCTGGAAAAAGAAAGAGTTAAGTGTGCATAGAGCTCAGCAAAATAAGAAATGCTTCTAACTACTGATGCAGTATTCAAGTCCTTGCACAGTGTTTAAATAGGGGAACAGCAACAAATGTGCAGATTAATGAAAAAATTGGCATCCACACATTCTATGATATCAAAGACCAAGACAGCAGCTGTGTTCATTCTCCAAAGATCTTCACAGCAGTGGACAGTTTGCCATGAAGATTAGTAAAGAATTTACAGTAAGCATTGTTCCCAGGATGTTGCTGTGTAACATTCTGGTTTTAGATCTGGAGTTCTTGCATTGAGTGTAATGTCTTCTTGACTTACTAAAAAAAATGTTTTTATTGAACACTTTCAGTTGCTTTCATTTAATTTGAATTGAATTCAAATTTTGCTTAAAGTCTATAAGAACCTAGGAAGGACGTTTTTCCAGAATGTTCTTTATTTTGCTTTTTCCTGCCATTGCACATTAAAATGAACTACCCCACACATAAAGGAGTTTCCAAAACTTCTTTATCTTAGATTTAAATAACTAACCTTTTGGTAGTAATATAGATTACTAGTGAGTGATGGTACCTCTTTTTTTAAGCCATCCCTAATTTGTTGTATTTCCACCTCGATAACACCAGTAGCTACTCCTGCAACTTAAGCTTTGTATCCCATGAGTGTGAGGGGTGATTTCCATTTGCAAGTTCCCCAGTTTTCCTGATTGCCATGCTGAGAAGAGGACATTTCTACATCAATATTAATTGAATTTTCTTGGAAGAAAAAATACATTAAACATACAGTAGCTTAGGCTTGGATAGTGTTAAGCAGTGTAAGGTTTTGTCAACCCTAAACGTGAATACACTTTTCAAGGAACAATTAAGTGATTAAAATTGATCATCCAATTACATTGCAAAGTAAAATATATTATTTAGGTTCCACTGCATTATAAATGAAGGATGAGAAGAAATTTGATTCATGTTGGTCATTTGATACGTAAATAATATAAAAATCTCTTCCACGTCTTGAAGGAGGTCTCATCTTCAATATCTCAGCTTGGCAGTTTTTCTACTCCCACAACACTATGAGTAAACGACTAACTCTTACTTTATGCACATGCATTTCATAGACATGCATTTCATTTGAATGTCCACATTTCCCATCTCAATGCTGATCTTGACTTTGAGTCCCTTCAGCTGACTTTTTTTCATTCTTTTAATGATCCAGATAAAATTATTAAAATAATTTGAAAAGGCTTAATCATTTCAAGTTAGAAATTATTCATCTTATTTAACCTGTCTTTAGGTCATTAATTGAGAACAGAAATGTAAGAAAACCAGGTGGTCTTCTCACACTGTTAGACTGTCATCATACAGAAACCCCATTGGGCAACCGATTTCAGACAGTCCCATCTCAGCTTTCCTGGCCTCTCCCTCAGAAGTCTCCATGCAGGGGTGAGGTCCAGATTGGCTTGGTAGGATGTCAAGCAGTCCTGTTTGAGCACCACTATCCAGTTTCAGGTACGCAGGTGGACTCAATACACAAACCAATCTCTCCAGCACCATGCATGCTGATTGGCATGCTGAAAAGATGGACAACTTGTTTATATGGCCAGGAGGTCACTCCCTCTAGCCTGATTATAATCACAGTATGTTTGCTTTTTTCTTAGCACTACGATTATGGAATCCACAGTTGCAAAACATCCACATGCCTTTTCAGGACATGAATTGACATGACTTTTGTTGGTATATTTATTTTTAGCAGCCAAAGAACAGACAGGTTAAAGACACAGACACTGTAATCACATTTACTTTATACAGGACGTCAGAGTCTGAGAGCTAGCAAACTCTGAATTCCTGAGTGAAGAATTCTCTCAGTTTAAAATGGCCTCTCCTGGTTAGTTGGTGCATTTTTAGAATAGGGAGATAGGTTCCCATTCATCTGATGGCATCCAAATTTACATAGAGAAAGATTTAACAGCAGGTTGTATTCTATTGAGTATAGAGGACAGCTTTATCTTATTCTGGCCGTTGCAGGCATTATGAGTATGAACTAATACTTGGTAAGAGACTGGGGATTTTCTGAGTGGTCTAGATGTAGGCCTGAATTCTTACTATTTTCACCAAAGCTATGCTAGAGAACAAGAAACTCATGTGCCTCTAATCATACCAAGCGCACGGGTATATTTTTGGCAACAAATGTGGCAAGTTTGGGGTTATGATGATTTATTTTACTTATTGACTAATCTGCTCTATCATTTCCTATTATTTACCTTCTTAATAACTCCCCCGCATGTAACACTATTATACATATTGTACTGTAGTGTGTCTAAACAGAATGTGTACAGTTTTTAAAAATCAATTGAATTAACTTATAGTATTGCAGTATCAAATAATTTAAGATTACCATTTTATACATGATTTATGTAGTGCTAAATTCAAAAACCCAATATTTAATACTTCTTTTTTTTAGATAGACTTGCATTTTCACAAATTTTGAAAATGCTCAAATGTCCTTATATTGAATTTATAAGCATTACACCTAATGGTGTATGGGTGCTTTAGACATGTTTACCCTGTCTCAAAATATTTCTTTCTCCCATTTAGGAACCACCCTAAAATAAGTTATATTTCTCTAGGCTTTACATTGGATGACTTCTTTGGTGATCCAGGAAATCAAGCTACAAGATGCCTGGACCTGCATTTCCCCCAAAAGAAAATTGTTTTGTCTACAATTTCATTTTAAAAGTAATAATCTCTGCACAGGAGGAATGTTGTGCTCCTGGCAGAGTGGTGAGCCCAATTTCAAGCAGGCAAACAATGTTCCTGATTTAGGAGATTGAACTGCTGGGTGATGTGTGATTTCATCTACAAAGAATAGAACAAAGAGGAGAGAGAAAATTGACAACAGAGCTATCACTCCTTGCAAGGAGTAAACTGTGTTTAAACAAAGGAAATATGTGCAAAAGCACAAAGTAAGTATTAAAACGGTTTATATTGACATAAATGCTGATTATTGAGTGCAATTGAGCAGATATGAATTATAGTTAAGGGAATTGGTACAATTTAAAACAAACAGGATTTGAGAATGGCCAATGATATGCTAAAGATTCTAAAATAAGTAATAATACTATAATGAGTTTATTAAAAGTATTTTGAACGGTTGAACATAACAGGGTGTGAGAAAACATATTGCAGTGTTGTAAATGTTACCATGCTTTTACAGCTTTGAAATGCAAATAAGTTTAAGTCATATAGTTGAGAAGCAAAACATCAAAACATCTACACATCAACATCATGGCTAAATTCGCTTTCAATGCAAGTTTAAATAGCATATTGAATAAAATACTACACTACTTTATTTTTATGTCAGTTGCTCCAAACATTTGCACATGTTTTTAACAACTGGTTTAATTATCAATTTAGAATCTTTTGCTTTAAAACATAATTCCAAGGTCTATCTCTGTTGTGTGTGCATATTGTTTCTATTGTGTATTAGGGTAATGTTACTATTACAGTCCTAGAAGTGCAGAACATCAAAGTATCTAGACTGGACATTAATTACATTTTTGAGACTTAGTAAGCTAAAGCTCTGTTATAGAACACATATTGTGTTAATATAATACATGAATAAATACAGAAATACTTGTATTTATCTATAACTAAATCAATTGGCTCCATGCAGAATCCAGCTATCTATCTGTCTTGTAGTGGCCATAGTCTATTATACTCCACTACCCTCCCAAGAGCCTCTCGGGGTAAATTGACAGAGACTTGTCCCATAGGACAAACTTTATATGTTACAAAATAAAGAGCTTCAAAACTCTATGTATCATCAGCCTTTCTAGAAGACTGACCTGTGTTCTATTTGTAACTCAAAATATGTATTCCCTGCTGTTCTTCATGGGGGGTTCAACTTGCATCCTAAATCTCTCATCATCCACTCAATCATATATGATTGGTACATATTATAAATAAAGTGATTTATGTCTTGTTATATTAAGATTTCATCATTTTTTTCGTATTTTTTTGTGACAGTAGGATTTAATGAATTGACCACATGTTACCATCCATCATATCCATTCTCAATTACAGTATATGTAAATTCACCATTGTAGAACATTGAACCTGTTTATCTTGTATTATGAACATTTTTTACACACAACTATTGGTCTTATTTTGTGAAATTACAAATGATGCAAACATTTTTTAAGTAAGTATTTTATTCAAGACTTGATTGTTCAAGCCGAAGACTGCTAATTCGAATTAAATGTCACTAAAACTAAAGAAAAAAAATAATATTTTGATGGGAAATCAGACCTTTGAACTTAATATTTGTTTTTCAACCAAACAATCCTTTCTAGTCCCTGTAGGAGAATCATCCATAGTGTTGACTAGAAATGTGCTGTGTTGGGTCTGTACCATACATAACACTTAAGATTTAGATTAGCTTAGTCCCTGTAGGAGAGCTTAGCATTTAGATAAAAAAGTCTTCTTTTTATGTCTTACCTGACAGCAACACTATTTGCTGCATTATTGCAGGATCCCTCAGGTGTTTGGATGCAAACATCATGCAGACAATAAGATGGCTTATTTTTAGTAATGCTTCACTCTTACCACTCTGTCATACAGGTGAGTTTGGTGACATATTCTAAATGTTGTTGACTGATGCACATTTTCTCCCATCTTAGCATTGCAAACTCTTGCCAGTTTCCTCCTTATCCCTCAGTTTGTATAGAAGGCCTGATCCTTGTTTTTGTATTATTTCCATGAACGGTATCAGTAAACTGTTTTTTTACATTATAACTGTGTGTGTGCTTGTTTTCTAAACACCAGATTATAATAAATGCTTGTTATACAACCTCACCTCATAATATACAACCCTGAGTTCAAATCTAGGAAAACTGTCTCACATAAAGACTACAATACTAAGTAAGACATAAAAATACCTTTTTAATTGCTAACAATACAATCATAATAGTTGATGTTCAAAAGTATTCAGAATAATTAAAACAGAGATGTACAGATAAAATATCTTTATTTCCTAAAAAAATAAATTCAAGGCTTATGAAGGGTAAATATAAAGAAAGGGGAGTATAAACTGGAAGATTTAAACAATTAGGATCACAAGTTTATTTAAACAGTAGAGTGTGAGATTAATTAATTACACAGAAGAATCAGGCAACCAAGTGGCTAATATGTTCTAACCTATAGATGTATTAATCTGCACTTCATAAACACAAATTAATATTTAAAACATTAAAATACATTTTGTATTTAGTCATTTTTGTATTTTGCTAAATACATCTACATGTTTAACAACGTTGTTTTGTTTGCCTGAGTTAAAGGTACATTTATTTATCTTACTGCCATCCAATGGATTTTGCCTTGATATTAAAATAATAAGCTATCATCTGTCATCTCAAGGCATGGTTTCTGTGATATTTTGTATGGCAGTGTCTGGTCCAAATTGTTATTTTCATGATCAGTCATGTCCCTTAGTAAGTAGTAAGTAATGAAAATAATTATTTCTATTTTTTTGAAAGGACGGATAATTGCCTCACAAGAAATCATCTTAAAAATATATTGGATGTAAATCTAAATTCAGTCCAATAACATTTACAAGCAGAACAAGTTCAGTTTATTGGTTTGGAAAACATGACAGAGAAGAAGGCAAGTTAACTAAGGAAAACTACAAGCAGATGTTACAATTCCATGCAGCACTCAATGGAAAGGCATGCCAAAGATCATAAATGCCATTCAATTTTATTTGTCTATGTATCTTACAAGGAACAGCAAAACAAAAATTCTCTACATATATTATCATTTTAAAAAATGTATCTTCTATTTATTTTATTATGTCTGTTATTTTAAATTCCTTTTTTTAGATATGAACACTTGCCTGTATGCGGATATTATGTATAGTAAGGGTTTCAGCATCAATATTCAATAATTCATGCTCAGTAATATCAGAAAAGTACAGAAGAAACTAAAAGATAGTTTATACATACACGCCAAATTGCTGGTGCTTTAAAAAATGTTAGAAGTTCATGTACTGTATAGTTTTCTGAGGCTAATATGGGACAGGAGAAACATCTGAAACACTGAAACAACTCTGTTGTTAATTTTACACATTTATTAAACAGGTAGCTTGAATAACTACAATCCTAATGCTCATTGATTTCATTAACAAGGAGAATTTGGTGTAATAGAATAACAACAATAAATATTTAAGAGAAAAAGGCACATTACTACAGCTCAAAAAAGAAAAAGATACTGTAATGAAATAGAGGGGATGTTACAAATCCTATTTTGACATCAGCTTGCTGAAGAAAATAAATACTAAAGATGAATAATAAAGTCAAGGATTTCTGAATGTTTCACAGCATGTATGTATTTGTTTTCTGAAACACATCTTTTTTATTTAGAAATAATCAGGCTAAAACTACGACAAAATAAATATTTATTAACAATAAATAACACACCTACACATTACACATAAAGTTACACTATACACACACATTTATAGTTCAGTGGTGTTTGCAGCCCTCCTTCATTTATGTAACGGAACAGTTCTTTCCGGACCCTATGCGGACGACACAATCCAGAATTGTGAGGAAACACTGGGGAAAAAGTCATGCAGGAATACGGGATGAAAACAGGGGGGCGTGTCCAAAGTGCGCTGGTGTACGGGGGAGGTGTGGCCGAGGCAAACAATCCAAAAATAATCCAGACAGGGAATCCAAAAACAAGCTAGAGTCCATGGCCAGGCGATCCATCCAAAACAGGAGATAAAATCAGGAAGATGGAGTTATTTTCTGAGTTAAATAGTTTTTAGCTGCCAGACTACTGTTAGAAAGGCACCTGAAAAAGTCTAAGAAGGTCAAATAGGAGATTAGGGTTTTGGTTTGATGAGTTCTTGAGTTTTCCTTGCAGTGTAAATAAAAGAGCACTTTTTTCTTTACCTTTAACTGTTTATTTCACCTAGACTTACCTATTCATATTCCTATTTATGATATCCTGCTCCAGGGTGTGTCATATGGACAAAAAGTGAAAATCGTACTCAGAAAAAACACTTTCATAAACAAACTTTTTTAGCTTGAGGATGCCACAATAAAGGAAATGAGAATTATCTAAAATGCAAAGACTTATAAAATATTAAGCCAGTGTACAAAAGTACATGACAATCAGAGCAAAAAAACAAGATAACATAACAATGTTTTGTCTGTGAAACACACAACCAAGCCTGATCTAACCTAAATCAGAAAGTAGAACAACAAGCTGGAAGATAATGCTTGGATTACCCAGCTTCTCACTTATTTGAGATGGGATGGATGACAAAATGCTATTGAAAAACCAATATAAACAGCATTGGCATAATGGCTAGAAGTGTAGGAGAAAATACAAAGGGCTATACTCTACTAAAGCTGTGTGATAGAATGCCATCTGGTCTATGCCACTGTGATTTATTAGCATCGAGTGAAATTTTGATTTGAAATGTTTGTAGAAAAATACAAGGAAAACATTATTTTGCCATTTTTATTGGAGAAAGTAATACATTTCTATATAACTCTATAGTGCCTATTCAGATTCTTCCTTTTTGGTTGTTTATATAAAAAAAACTTAAATGTTATCTTTATTTTTTATTGTGAATATTGTTCAGTAAAATAAAAAAAAATCTGAAATTTAATAAAATACCATCCAATTTGAAAGATTGCAAGACTAAAATCACCACTGCTGTTGTTTTAGAAAGATGAAAATACTTACAGCAAGTTTTGGAAAGAGGATTCTCTTAAGAAGAATATATTTATTATACCCACCCACTTACAGAATGGCACAGAGAACAATCTTCACTTTGCTTGTCCAGCTTTATAACAGTCACAGATGCTTACATGACATTTAAATTGTTCCCCTTGGCTAATGACATACAATACTCGTCTGTGCTGACAGCTTCGTCAACCGACTGTTAAGTGGGAAATACCTTTTCTGCCATGGAGGGTTTCCAAGAGAAGGCACAGTCAACTGAGTTCACTTTTCCTAGCCAACAGGAAGGAATCAAATACCTATTCTAAGCCAAGTCACTTTTTTCTTAGAGAATATATAGTATAGCTTTGGATTGTTTGCTTGGGAAATTACAGACAACAGACATTTTATTATTAATATTGTAAAATATATTTCAGTCCTTAATGTTAATTGATTTCATTACCAAGGAGAATTTGGCATCATAGAAAAAAACAACAATAAATCCATCAGAATAGGTGAGAAGAGCAAAATAATCCTTTAAACATTTTTATAAGGATTTAATACAGTATGGATTGCTTCTGAATCGCTTGTGGGTGGGTGGCTGAGTCTATGTGACAGTGCCTCTGTGGGTGTAAATCAAATGTTTGATAGAGGCAGTTGAATTTTCTCAGATTTCTTGATTATCAGAGTGATAGGTTTTTGGCTTTAAGTCAACATTATATAGCATGTATTTACCATAATTTACTTGTGATACATGCATACTGCAAGGTATTAAAATGCAACACATAGAGTAAATATTAGCCCCAGTAGTAACTGCTGTGTCTGTTCCTTTCATATAGCTATATAACTGACTTCAATCTGCACTTTTATCTTAATTGTATTAATGGTTGTTCTATGAGTCAGGTAAGAACAGCTGCAGATAACATACTTAAGTCAGAGAGCTTTCTGTGAGACACTAAAAGAAAAATAATGATGCATTAGCAGCGGTCTGACTAAAATCTGTGCAATGAATTCAGAAATAAAATACAAACTGAATATGTTTAAAATATCTAGTGTATGTATACTAGAAAACACATTGGTTAGACCATTTGGACATTTTAGCCATTTTTACTGAAATATAGCTAGAAAAGGAAGAGTCATAGAAACACTCATACTGTGTCACGATTATAGTCCCTCCTCCTTAAGGGTGCTCCGGCCCTTTCACTTCAGACTTAATTCTGTGCACCTGACCCCTTTTCTCAGCCCACCTTAAAAGCCAGGCGCTGACATACATCCTGGCTCTGCATCTGGTTTCCGCACTGTGCGAGTCCGGGACCTGGAAGCGCCTGGTCCCCTTAAGGTTTTAAGCTCTGTTCCCGTTCCCTGTCCTCCGGTTCCGACCCGGTTCATGGTTTTAATTCCTTGTTTGGATGGATCACCTGGCTTTGGACTTATTCTTGCGTTTTTGGATTCCCACTATGGATTACTTTTGGATTGTTTGCCTCGGCCACACCTCCCCCATGCACCAGCGCACTTTTGACACGCCACCCTGTTGTCATCACTGTATTCCTGCATGACTTTTTCCTAGTGTTTCCCCACTTCTTCGGATTGTGTTGTCCGTATAGGGTCTGGAAAAAACTGTTCGTTACAGAATGCAGAGCCAACACCTGGACCCCGCGGACGGCACCCTGGCAGCCTGGACTTTTTCTCCCCCTCTTTTTTTTTCTTAGGGCTTTGGAGACCCCCTGAAAAGGAGGGGCGTACTGTCACGGTTGTAGTCCCTCCTCCTTAAGGGCACTCCGGCTCTTTCACTTTGGATTTAATTCTGTGCACCTGACCCCTGTTCCCAGCCCACCTTAAAATCCAGGCGCTGATGTTCATCTGGACTCTGCATCTGGTCTCCGCACCGTGCGAGTCCGGGACCTGGAAGCACCTGGTCCCATTAAGGTTTTAACCTCTGTTCCCGTTCCCTGTCTGCCGGTTCCGACCCGGTTCATGTTTTAATTCCTTGTTGGATGGATCACCTGGCTATGGACTTATTCTTGCATTTTTGGATTCCCTCTCTGGATTACTGTTGGATTGTTTGCCTCAGCCACACCTCCCCCGTACACCAGCGCACTTTGGACACGCCCCCCTGTTTTCATCCCATATTCCTGCATGACTTTTCCCCAGTGTTTCCTCACAATTCTGGATTGTGTCATCTGCATAGGGTCCGGAGAGAACTGTTCGTTACAGTAAGTCATGATATGGATATGGATTTGCCCTGAAGTTCACTGACCACCATAAGAGATATTTTGCTTTCATTTATCTGAAATACTTTCTGATGAAAAACATCACAACTGCATATACAGTAGGCAATCTGTCAATTGGTTTAATTGTCTGTTGATGTCCATTCAGTCATAATCGTCACCCTGAACAAAAGTATGCTAATTGTCCTCTTTTCAGTACTTTGCAAAGTACACCCTATTGTGGTTCAATGCAGCAGGGCAGAAGAATGTTAAGACTAGCCTACAAGTTTGAAAGTCTTTTACTTTCCAAGTAACCAATTTAGGTATAATGTAATTTTGTTTGATACTGTTCTCATCAAATTTAAAAAAAGCTTTTCCACAGTTCAGTTTCCTGAATGCATTGGGTAATTTTGGAGAAGAAAAGGATATTGAGCTGTGTTTGTTCACCAGCTAAAACATCCAAAACCATCAACCAAAGGCATTTTTCACAATAGGAACCAGAAGATTTTAGTAATTCATAAATTGTTTTGTATGCCTTTTTCTAAAGGGATTTTGATCAGTATAATGTTAAGTGTCCATTTTAAGTGTTTCGGCTATTCTTTCCATCTCAACAGAGGTCATTACACTACTCAACATTACCTGTCATGGCAGCGTTTCAAAGAACTCTTTTCACTGTTTTCTTTGGTACCAAACTGAAATCTGTAGGAAGTTAAGTAATAGATGAACAGCCTATTTATCTGTTTTCCCCCTTAGTAGCCACCTACAGTTTGTAAGGCTACATTTCCAAACTTTCCAAGTAAAAGAACCATTACAAGTTATCATTAGAAGCTAGTTGATTCAAAAATCTCATCCAATCATTTGATGAACAAACCCAGCATAGCAACAACCTTGATGAGTTATTGAGTTTTCCTTGCAGTGTAAATAAAAGAGCACTTTTCTCTTTACTTTTAACTGTTTATTTCACCTAGACTTACCTATTCATGTTCCTATTTATGGTATCCTGCTCCAGGGTGTGTCATATGGACAAAAAGTGAAAATCGTACTCAGAAAAAACTCTTTCACAAACAAACTTTTTTAGCTTGAGGATGCCACAATAAAGAAAATGAGAATTATCTAAAATGCAGAGACTTCTGAAATATTAAGCCAGTGTACAAAAGTACATGAAAATCAGAGCAAAAAAACAAGATAACATAACAATGTTTTGTCTGTGAAACACACAACGAAGCCTGATCTAACCTAAATCAGAAAGTAGAACAACAATCTGGAACAGCCTATTTCTCTGTTTTCCCCCTTAGTAGCCACCTACAGTTTGTAAGGCTACATTTCAAAACTTTCCAAGTAAAAGAACCATTACAAGTTATCATTAGAAGCTAGTTGATTCAAAAATCTCATCCAATCATTTGATGAACATACCCAGCATAGCAACAACCTCAGGAGCACAGATTGATTACTAGTTGCAATATTTTGTGCAAAGAAGTGTCACCTTTTCTCAGTCTTTACAGCATTACTCCTTAATATCCACTTGTGTTCTCTGAGTTGTGTTTCAATTTTGATGCTGTAGTGACCAGGATTTATATATATTGTCAAAATATTTTTCATCTGATTTCTCTCCTGGAATACAGTTCTTTGTGTTTTCCAATTTGCAGAACTAATAATTTTCTTTTTGAGTCATGGTAACGTGCTTTACATGTTTTTCTTCTCCACACTATTACACACGTCTTGTTTAAAGAATCAGCTACACTCTCTTTAAACTACTTCCAAAGAGTCCCTTTGGCAATACTGACACATGGTTTCTATTCAAAGATGTCAGTTCTTTGGTATTGGTAGGCTGTTGATTGCTGACAGAGTAAGAATTAGAATTTTCATCCTTAATCCTTCTTCTGTTCACCATAGGGTTTCATTTTCTTTTATAGGAAAATATGAATTCTTTGTTTTCTCACCTTTGCTCAGTGAGGTATCAGAAACAGTCTACAGTTATTGTTTTCTGTCTAAATTCTATTTTAATGAGTGACAGTTAAAGGATTAACCTCATTCTTCCATATTTTACTTGCACATGTGGGAATTCAATGGAAGGTGGAGAAGTCAAAAACAAACACTGGAATAAAAAATATTAGCACTGTAGAGGTATTGACAGTAGAGATTATACAGTAGTTGCTTTATATGTTCTTTGTAGATTCTTTTTACTGTGATGTATGAAGTTGGTGTGCAGTTGTACTCCTAAAAAGCTATAATAATTCTCAGAGCTAACTTCATGGAAGAGCGCAGAAACTCAATAAGGAGAATTTTCATCACTGAAGCATTGTGCAAAAAAGTTCACGTTTATTTGTCATTCCATCCATATAAAAGTATACAGTGGAACAAAATATCGTTCCTTCTCATCCATGGTGCAAATATGGGCAGGACAGACAGGACACTGACAGACATCATAAACAGGATACACATAGTACAAAGTGCAAATTACAAGGTTAAATACATAGTACAATATACACAACACACTGGGGGGATTTAAACCCTGTTTCTGGAATTGTGGCGGGTGAAAATAGATTCCAGGGTGTTGAGGAGCCTGACAGCCTGCAGGAAGAAGCTGTTACAGAGTCTGGTTGAGTTGGCCTGTACACTGCGATATCTTTTCCCAGATGGTAGGAGGGCAAAGAGTTTATGTGAGGGGTGGGAGGGGTCATCTACTATACTGGAAGCCCTGTGTAAGCAGTTTTTGTGATAGGTGACAGAAATGGAAGGGAGGGAGGCTCCAATGATCTTTTCAGCTGTTTCCACAATTCGTTGCAGGGTCTTGCGGTCTGAAGCGTTGCAATTCCCAAACCAAACAGTGATACAGCTGGTCAAAGTGCTCTCAATGGTGCTTCTGTAGAAAGTGGTAAGAATGGGCAGGGGAAGGTTTGCCCTCCTCAGTTGCCACAGGAAATAGAGACACTGGTGTGCTTTCTTGGCTAGGGAGGTGATATTGAGGGACCAAGTGAGGTCATCTATAATGTGTACATCAAGAAACTTGGTGCTTCTAACTGTCTCCACAGGGGAGCCGTTGATTTACAGTGGGGAGTGATCAGCTTGGATCCTCCTGAAGTCAATGATGATCTCTTTTGTTTTGTTTACATTAAGAGATAGGTTGTTGTTTGTGCACCAGTCCACACGTTGCTCCACCAACTCTCTGTATGGTGCCTCATCATTGTTACTAATGAGGCCCACCACTGTCGTTTCATAAGCAAACTTGATGATGCAGTTTGAACTGTGCTTGGCAGTACAGTCATGAGTCATCAATGTGAACAGCAGTGGGTTCATTTGCCTGTACCTGAATCTTGTACATTATAAGTTTCTTTAAAATGAATATATTTTATGATTAAAGTTGCTTAACCAGTAATATTAAAGTTCAGGTTCATTCCTGTTATACTTTCACAAATCTGCATTTATCTATAATGTATCTATAATAATTTATCTGTAATATCTATAATAATATAATAAAACAGTTATAAACAACAGGAAAACATTTAGCTCATCTAGCTATCTTGGTTGTTACTACAGTAGGTAATTCAACTGAGGATTTCACCCAGCCGTTTCTTGATCGAAAACAGGCAATCAGCTTTGACAGCCTGACTGGGTACCTTATACTTTCTTAGACTCCTACAACCCTTTCATTAAAAAGGTGATTGTTGTTCTTTCCTAGTGATTCCACTTGTCCTCTTGGTTGTGCTTCTGCGCATATTCTTAAGGAGTCCATGAGATTGACTTAATCTGGTGACCAAACTACTTTATATAAGCAATATTTTAAATGAGATTGTATTAATGTATTGTGTAATTTAAACATAAAAATGTACCTTTTGTCATTATAAAATTTTTATCTAATAAAGATTAATTGTTTAAGAAAGAAACTGGCCTGAACTTTTAAATGATAATAGGCATTCTATATCCATGAAGCTCGCAGCAATTTACAGGCCTTCGATAGCTGACTCAGACCCTTTGAAGAAGCGTTTTCTTTATCTTTGCCTGAAAAGTCAGCTCTGCCACTCCATGGCAACTGCACCTCTATACAAATCAGCATACTAGCTGCCCTGTTTACAACCACAGGCGTGGACTTGAAACCTATTGTGAATATTAAAATGTCTCATTTAACTGATGGATATCTGTGCGGCATATTGTTTTGATGCTTAAGGCCATGCTACAGTCACTGCAGGATCTATCTGGTGCCTGATTTCTAATATTTCTTTAAAAGAACAAGGAATATTTGTGGGTTGTCAGCGTGACCAAACTGTTCAAGAATGGAGGAGGTGAAGCTCTGTGGTAAAGTGGATTAACCATGCCAATTAAACTCAGCAAGCATGAAGAAAGCCTTAAGTATTACAATTCTGTTTGAACATATAAGCCAATTAGGTTTCCAGTAACACTGAATACAGTAGCTTTTAATAAGTATTTATAGTCAACACATGAACAGACTGCTTTTGCTCATGAAAAAAATGCTGTCTCACAGTTTTTTAAACAATGAAATAATGAATAACAATACTATAAAAATGTCTTTTAGCAACAAATTTTGCATCCATTCCCTCACAACAAACCAGCTAGCAATAAAGTGAAATTACAGTATTGCTTTTGATTTAGGGTGTTTCTTCTTTTCTACTCCACATGCCTGTTTAATCATGTTCTTGAATGGATTGCCTCTCTATCTGCTGCCATGCACTGCTGCTGTGTTCATCTCTTTGGTGACCTGTTTGCTTTCTTCTACTGTGGTTCGAGCTCCTGTACACAATGTTGTGAGCTGCTTCTTGTCAGTCTAAGCATGGCAACACTTTTCAATGCAGGTTCAAAATGGCTGATGGGTACTATATATGACCCGGACTTCCTGTGCCACTTGGATAAATGGTAATATTTTTATATAGCCTCTAATTGTAATTTATTTTTAAATAATCATGAGCTTGTGACCTGTGTCAAGGTTATTGAGCTTTAATCTGTTAATTTCCTTTGGTTCTAAACAGAGTAAGATGTATGATCATTTATGTAGCCTGAGTATTTTACATCAAGTAAACACAGGTGCTCTGATTGCATCTTGGTACAGTACACAATAGCTGCAATTGTTGCTTTAGAGCTGTTTACCCTGTCACCCCTATTTCTCCCAGTGCTGTGGCATCTTCTTAAAACTTTAACACATACAGTACTGTCTGTTCTGAAAAATTAAAGATTTTTAAAGAAAGTCTACAAGTTTGTTGTTTTATAACTCAGTTATTAAAAAACAAAGCTATAATTGTCAATGAGTGATCACTTTATGTTAGAGAATTTACTTTTTTCTGTCTAAACGAAACTTGAAACCTACCAAAATGTTTTGTTGTTAAATGAAGCTATTCCCCCTGCATACTGTATGTCTACATTGAAAAACCTTATGCCTCTGATCTGGAGAGTGGTTCAGCAATCATTCATCATGTAGACGTTGGTATAAATATGTTTCATGTGAATAATGTTACATCCATTTAGAACATGTTTTCTTAATGTAAGAAAACCTCAACCCCTGACGGTAATTTTAATTCTTCTTAAGCTTTTCGAAACTGCTATGTCCAACCACTACCTCTGTAAGTATTTTACTTCTCAAAGATTTAAATATACATGTGGGTTCTCCTCCTCAGCCATTCCCAATTTCTAAACAACTTTGCTTGCTGAGGTTTAACTTCATATGTTAATTACATTAGACTTGGTTAATTGTTGTGCCGTGGACTTTTACAATCAATATGCATTTGAACTGGGCTTTTCTGACTATAAGGCTGTCTTATGGGACCTATTAATCCCTTCATCTATTACTTATAGTAAATGGACTAAGACCTTTTGTAGGCTGCATTTGGTGAATCTAACTATTCTGGTGGAGAAAATAACAAAAGTTAAACTTAGTTTAACTCATTCTGTTTTCTTGAGAATTCCTTGAGGTTTTTTTAAGAGATGCTATCTTATCTATGGTTATACCTGTTCCAAAAAGCCAGGGGCTAAATAACTCAATGTTTTTAGACCTGTGGCTCTCACCTCTCTCTTAGCCAAATGTATGAAAAGAGTTGTAAGTAACTACCTTATATCATAAGAATTGATGTCTTGGATCCATTTTGTACTTTTATGGGAGAAGCCAAAGACGAATTTCCACAGAAGGGAACAATAAAGTATCTATCACAAATTATTAATAGTAATAAGGCTGAATAGTGGCCAATCCTGGTCCTGTGAGCAGCCTTGAATTATTGATTTCTGAAGACTTTGAATACATCTATTTTGATCCAATTTGTCAGTTAATTGCCCTTGGGAGCTAAGGGTTGTTGGAATTTTCATTTCATAGGATTTATAAACCTTAATTGTACAAATTACTTGTTTATGAGGTTAAAAATTCCAAATGTTTGGAAATTGATAACTTTAAGGTTCCATAAAACCCACTGGTTCATGATGGTCCTGGACAGTCATAATAAGGAAAGGCTAGCCCTTTTCCAGCTACTACTAAAACTATTCATACTACTTGTTTCTTAGCTCATTCTTCCCCTGGTGCATATACGTGCTACATGAAGGCAGCAGGACTACATCTTGAGCATTTGTTAAGAAAGATTGGGCTGACTGTTCATTTACAGGCTTATGAGTAACATCAGATGTCCTACAGAAATGCTTTTAAGGCTGCCAGATCCTCCTTCTGTTCCAATCTTATTGAATGGGATAGTAGTAATGCTATAGTACTTTTTACCATTGTAAATAAAATACACAAGAAAATTAAGTCTGATCATCCCCTCCCCTCCTCTACCCAACCTTGTTTAATAATATATAGGTGAAAATGAACTTCAAGGAGCAATCTGTTAAATTCAACATGTATGATTATATGATACATATTATGTATGCTTCAATACAGAAACCAGCCAGTTCAGTACATTATAATATTGATAAACACAACTCATTGATCATAGAAAGTGTCGATCTTCCTGCACACAAACTCTACTATTGTCATCACATTTACAATAATCAGGGTTATTATGATCTCCTTCTTGGATAAAATGGAAATTGTGTGGCTTTTACAAGTTTTTGCCTATGAGCAGGAATTTTGGAACCAACTGTGTGCGAATAGTGAGGGATGACTATATACCATTTGAATACTATTCTTTTTGATCCTGTTGTTCACTAGAGACAAGGACAGTTGTGAGAGCTATTTGACATACAGTATATATATTTGACATATGAGCATTTCAGGAGCTCAAATCACCATCTCAGTTTTCAAGGTTGACCCTGCTACTCCATTGAGTTATCAAGGGGAGTGGCCATCTATGCCTGGATAGATCACAAGCAAAAACCAAATAAAAAACAGACAACAAAAATAAGAAAACAATGGGAGTTTGTTACCAGAAGTTCCAACTCCAGGTTAACAATCTGCCATATCAGTTATGTGAAGTTATTTTTGTATCTAATAGTTTGCAAATAAATCAGGGGTACTCTCCTGTTAATAAAATAATCTGCAAGACCCAGGAAAGTGTGAAATATGGTAAGAGCTTATAGTTGAGCCTTTTTGCAATATTACATGCCATTTACAGAACACCCAAGGTGTTCATAAAACAAACAGCTGTTATAGTGTTCCAATGCAGTAATGCAATTAATATGAAGTTCTTTTTGCGTTAAAACCACCTCAAAGCACTGCTTGGGCAAATACAAATTAAAAGACAAAAAGCAGAAATCAAATTAAACATAATCAAGAAAATCCTGTTATGTTATGTCTAGTACTGAATATATTTCTTTAAACTTCAGTCAAGCATTGCCATTTTCAAATCTTTTTTTAATAAAATGTATTTACCATATGTAATAAGTGACAAAAAATAAATGATCAATTATTTGACCAATAATTGAGATAATGTCACGAATATTAATCAGTTAATCCATTGCGTTTTTCTAAATATAGTGAGTAATAATTCTAAAAAATATATATTAAAAATATTACTTGGGCTTCAAGGAAGGTATTATGAATCTCTACTAAAACTAATGAAAGCAATAAAATTGTGTACTATTATTAAAAGTCTTAGTGAAATACAATTAAAATACATTAGAATGTATCTATTCTTTGAAATGTAGAGTTAGACTTTATTTAGACAAGTTCTATTTAGTTGAGAAAGTTTAAATCAAACAGTGCCAGATTTCTAAAGAGCAATTCACAGATTTATTTTCCAGATTCATTAGACTGTAGTTATGCTACTTTTGGCTATTACACTAACCAGCAGAAGGTCAATCACTAGTAAGGCACCTGCAAGAAAGAACTGAGTTCATACTCCATCTGGCACCAAAGCTCAGCTGTGTTTTCAAGGCAGACAGCCGGCAATGCAGATGTCAAGATGGAGGTGTGTGCATATTACTTTCATCTCTCTCAAGCAAGTGTGTGGGTGAAAACAGTAAGAATGATTAACACATGGTTATTCCATAATGGATGATATAACTCAGCATGTTCATGAGCTCTTAAAATTCTTTTGCTTGCTGAATCAGTCAATAAAACTAATTTCTTCTTTGGCCAAATAAAATGAGTGTGTGCTCAAAGAAAGTTATGCAGAATACAGAATGTGAAACCTAAAAAAGATACAGATAGTAAAGGTTAAAGAAACATTTTAAAATCCTACTGAAACAGAACCAGTTTATGATAATGGCTGTAGTTGTTGTTATTCTTCTTAAATTAATTTTATATATAATTGAGGTATTTTATTTTCCTTTTCACTAACGATATCTTTCCAGGATATTTCTATTTCGTTTCTCATCTATTGTTTCTAAAATTGTATCAAAAATATAGTTTTTATAAGATATTGTGACCTACTTCTGGAAACATTGATGTTCATTGTTACCCAAAGAAGAACCTACTCTTTAGTGATCAGTCTAGGATGTGTGTGAGATGCAGAAATATACACTGCACTGGATTGAGGATTCAATAAAAAAGTAGCAAATACACAAATTAATTGTATCCACATGTCTTATATTCCCACTTTTATTTTACTACCCCTTTCCAGGCATCAGCTGAAACAAGTATTGAAGAGTACAATGTTTATCATGTGAAAAAAAAATATTGTACATGAAAAAATACTGAGTTTTAGAGAAATCAAACACCAAATGACTGCATCTTTTACTTATAACAGAAATATCTGGGGGAAGATGTTCTAATGTAAACCATTTATTTTGTTTCATTTGCTTTGGAACTGCATACACCATCATGTTGATGTATTATTGATTTCAAGCTCCTGGAGAATCCTTTGTAATTTTCTGTTCTAGTTATAAAGAATTGCAGTTACTGAGAAATGCCTTGTAAAAAGGCTGCAGATAAACAAGCAAGTGCATTATAATTTGGACAGATAACAATAGTTTCTTTTTATCATCTTGCAATCATGTTGTAGCTTCCAGCAATGTTTACATCAGCACAAAGTCTTGTGACATCCAAAGGTTTTTCAATAAAACAGACTAAAAAGATCAAACTTTAGATTTGGTTTAGGAATAACACCTTGGAATAAAGAGTGTTGTTAAACTATAATGATTTTTTTTACAGAACCACATTAGAAATACAGTAAATATGACACTTTGACTGTTAATTTGTGTTTACAATTAGAACTATGGCCTTGTCAGAACTATAACAGCTGATTTCCATAAATAGGTTTGAAAACCTGAAAGCTACAGCAACAGGATTAGTGAATGCAGAATTCAGTTGTCAAAGTAGATTATTACAACCTAAAACAAATTTCATTGTATTGACACAGCCAGTCCTAAAAGCCCTGTTTCGTACTTGTGAAATAAATGTATGAGACTGGTTCATTTTCTGAGGAAGATCTGTAGCATCAAACTACAGTATAGTCCATTTTGCAGTCATTTTAATCACATACTGTATTTTAATTTGTGGGGCCTGATTTACTAAAAGATGAAAATTTAAACATTGTATTAAAAAGATATTTCTCTCTTTGGTTAAGCCCTGTGTCTAACACCTTATTTATTAAACTAATTAGATGCAAAAGTACCACACTTACACATTTAAATTAGCATAATACTGCAGGGTAATGACCCTGATACCAATTTGCAAAAAAATGAAAGTGCTTGAGAGGTGTTGTGGCCAGTGGTGTATTTTACATGCACTTAGACATCAAGGCCTATACTATATTATACAAGGGGAGACAGTTAGCTGCTTAAGTATGCAAAGATATTCATGAATATAGTGATTACAGTTAACAAGAACAAACTCCCAAAGCCTCCATGTACTTTTGAACAGACAACAGAGAATACGTAAATTAGATATTTAGCATTAGCCAGCATGGAGAGAGTACATTTGCTTTGTTTAAATTTTACAGACTAATTGTTTGCTACTGTACATGCATTCTTCCCTTAAGCACTGCACCAAATGTTCATTTCAGTATTTGAAGTTATGGTTCCTCATCATCTGTGTAATGTTCAAATGTTAAACTGTCCTCTTTATTTTTTGCCATCTATTACCACAGAAACAGTACGATGTTTTAATAATATAGCCATCATACTGTAAGTATGCAATAAAATATATCAGAAACAAGAAAATCAATTCGGTAGCCTTCACACCAAACAATATCACAGTTATTAAAGCAGCATGTTGAGCATCCATATTACTATCCTTCTCTCAATCCTCTCTTGTTACCTAGGCATGCTGATTTCTTAAAAGTAGATTAAGGTAGTTTTAGCACTTTTCAGAATGCTGCCACCAGCCATTACTGTTGTATACTATGTTCAGGATAAAATGAAGGCATCCTGGTCCTAGTTAAGGCACAGCTGACAGTTATATTTTAGTATTAAACAACATTATCTTGTTGGACTCTTCTTGATGTACAGTAGATGCATTAGTTCTCTTGCCACCAGCATTCAGTAGCTGGCATTTTTTGTGATCTGCATGTGCATAAACTACTGGCAAGACCTCTGTAAATATCCAGCTAATCCTTAACAGTGCCTAAAAAGCACACATAAAGACACTGAAGTATAATAAATATTCATACCTGCATTCTGTTTTATAATGATTAATATTTTTGTTCTAAAGAATAGACATAAATCCATTGGGTGGATTTATGGTGAAAAACGTTTTCATGGTGGAATAATACTATTTATTAAATGTAATTTGACACAGTTACTGCTCAGATTCAACAGGTTTACTGTACAAATTATCTCAGGCAGAAGAGGGTGAAAAATGGTAAGAAAACAGGACATGCACACTTCCTCTGGACTCCCTAATCACAGGAAGCCTGTGCCTGTTTATCCCACTCCAGGGGCTGAGACTGGAAAAGCCCACCCTCTCTTAGAATATTCCCTCCTCCCACCCCAAGGGTGTTCCATGACCTGTGACACCGCAGAAACGATGCACCGTCAGCATTTTTCTAAATCTTAAGAAAAACTCATATTTCACTCCTTGATATGGTGATACAGTATACATCCTCTTATCCATAACAAAACTTTCACTAATTGTTTTGGTCAAATCGTGCATGATTCATCAGTATTTTTACACCATGCTATAAGTCTTTTCACTAGTTAAAAACAGTATAAATTACAGCAGTAATACTGTATGTATTTCTGGAAGTATAACTATACTATATACTATATTGTGATGAATACTACAACCAGACACCAGCACTTTCCATGTGTGAACAAAGTCTGAACGATGACTTACAGTAGGTTGGCATTACTTTGAGAGTACAATAAAATTGATTAGCACTTAATTAACCATACTGGGGTTATTTTGTTGGATTATTTGTCTTGTTTTTAATGCATTGATTACTCTAGAAAAAACATCTCATATTGATTTCTCTAATTAGTACTTCACTGATTCAGAAGTTGTTAAATGATTGAATTGGGTTGATTGGATTGGAATGAATGTCCACACTTTTGGAGCAAAAACTCCATGACTAAAATTTACAAAGCTTTTACATTAGATTGTACAAGGAAAAAGCTCAATAACTGTGAAAAGCAACATGATAATTAGAAGCCATTCAAATATTTCAATTAATAAAACAGGAATGGCAAATTTGAAGATGTCATAACCTTAATTATCAAGCAAATTATGATAAACTAACACGTTATTAATTTTATCATTCACAATATTCAGTTATTCTGGGATTATCAGAGAGGCACTGGTGGAAGTATGCATATTGTATGTGCCAATAATTATTAATTATTAAATGATTAAATAATGTAAAATATATTGATACAGAAAATCCCTTTGATTTTATGTGAATCATGGGGGGCGGTAACTGCAGCAAATATAATACGTTTATCCAAAAGTTATTTAGTTGCAATGCTGGGAAACAAGGGTAGCTAAGTAAGCCATATTCTTTTAATGTTGCAAACATTTGTTGGAAGGGTTTCAAAACTTGATATTATCTAAAACATGTTCCAAAGAGTCCCACCCAGCCATATGTCTGAAAGACTCATTTGTTTCCTTACCAAGAAGCATACAGTCATGACATGACCTCAATGTATTGCAAATCTTATTATTGTTCAAAGGTAAAGGTTTTGGAGGTTAATTCTAAATTTAGAAGTAGGAGTAACTCTTGCATATTCATAAAGCTTGAACAGTTTGTGAGAGCAAACTGATCTTTTTCCACACTCTAATGGTGCTCAAGAATTGAGCATTTCTTGACCCCTCTTTTATTGCTTTTTTGTTGACATTTTGAACCCATCTTCAAAATCTACAAATCAGTTAATACAGCCTCTGACAGATTAAACTAACGATTTCATTACGTAGAAAGCAATAGGGCTGCTTTCTACACCAGCAACACCAGTGCATAACAAAAATACTATTTATGTGTGTTTCTATAATGAAAATGTTTCTTAATTAAAAATAACATATTTAAAATTATTTTTTTAGATTTTAATTGAATATTTAGTACAATTTATTAAAAATAGGACACATATCCAATAAGTAAAATCTTAAATGACAAAAAAGTTTGTTGCTTAATTTTTTTAACCTTTTGTTTCTAAAAATTAGTATTAGATCCTTTCATATGTTTAACCAGACTACCTTTGTTGTATTCACTAATAAAAATGTTTATTGAGTACAATGCTACATATACTGTATGTAGTTGTGAGACAGAGGTTAAGGTAAAATGTAATCTTGTCGTGTTAGACAAAACAATTCTATTTTTTTCCTTGAAAAAATAGAATTGTAGGAATGTACTGAGTTTGAACTATACGCATTAAATTGCACCTGGTTTATAAATCATTCTAAATAACCTGTTCACAAAAATCGGTAGTACAATTTGTTTTCACAATAACTCAGTTTTTCCATTCCAAAGGGTTTAGTCAGTTTGCCTGCAACAGTTTAAAGCGAGTGCTTCATCAAGCTTCAACCTGCTAAAAGCAAATTAAAAGTCAGTGAAACTATAGTGCCTGGTTTAATTTGCATTTTAGATCAAGTCTATGACGAAATGCTTGCCATCCCAAAAATGTTTTCACAATTCCCTGGATGATTTGTTCATTTGATTCACTGAGTCATTGGGCTCAGCAAAACAAATTGATTTGAGCAAATTAACACAGGAATTGATTCAGACCAAATATTTGAAAACAAAGGAATGAGCCTGCAGAAACTTTAATCAGATGTGAAACAGTAAACTTTAAAAAATTATAAATGACATAAAAAACGGTAAAACTATAAATAATCCTTGTATTAATGACATGTGTTGGTTGTGCATATTTCAAACAAATGTACAGGAAAGCTTAGGTTGCTGCTTGAAGAAGTGTTAGTGGGGCCAGTAGTGGGGTGTGGGTCCAAATGGCCCAGTATAGTGATGGGGACACTATACTCTAAAAAGGTGCCATCCTTTGAATCAGGGGTGTTATCCCGGTGTCCTTATTATTATTATTATTATTATTATTATTATTATTATTATTATTATTATTATTATTATTATTATAGTTCAAGTTATAGAATTATTATAGTGTAATGAGAAGCTATGGGCTTGGAGAGATCTTTGATCTGAAGTGGTCTCCCAGTCTCCTTCCTGTTTCATCAATGTAGATAGCTGGGCATTTTCTGCAAGAGATGCATTAAATAAGGTTGCTGGAGGTATAAGATGTCATCTGAGTGATCTGATTTGTTCACAGGGGCCTTGAATGAGTGTGGTGTTGGATATATATTTGCAGGGGAAAGTGCCTGGTGTGTGGATGTGTTGCTGAGGGTGGTCAAGGGAGCTGCAAGCCATTTGCGATGTTAGTATGTTTTTATTTTGCATTAATTCTCTATCAATAGTTCTGCTTAGCCTTGCTGTGATTGTTTATGAATGAAAGTCATTGTTTTATTGCCTACTTTACATCTATGATAACTTTTTTTATGATTCAGTGTTATAAAACCACAATTTGACACTTGTTGTTCTCATTACTGTTTGTCTGTTTTTTCCAAAGACTAAAAGATACCTACTAAACTTTCATAAAGTATGAAAAGACATTTGTTAAGTTAGATCCTAATTAATGCAATAGAGGGACAAATGTATTAAAAGTTATTTGGCATAATTTGCCTAGATGAGACAATGGAAACCTGACTATAAGGTTAAAGCTGACTGAGCTCTCCTTGCATATACAGTATATAGAAATGGATGTAGGCAAAAAAAGGATTTAGTGTTTCTCCCAAACGTCTGATATTCTCGTCTATATTCCTTTCCATGATGAAGAAGGAAAATTACCAAAATTATTAAAGTTACATTATATATTATTTTGCATTTTGTTTCATAAGTAACTAATCCTCATTTCTGTAGAGTTGCACTGTTGTTCATGAATCAAAGTCATTCGAGAAATGCAGTGCAGATGTTTCATTTAAGTGAATGGCTGAAACAAATGCATGAATATTTTCAAATTTATTTGCTTATTCATATGTATGGATTCACTAAAAATATTTAATATATCAAAAGTGATAGATTAAACATTCAGGTTTTGATTGCAAATCTTCGATAAACTATACTGTTACTACCACTACCCACTACTACCCTGGTGGGTATTAAAGGGGAGTAAATGTTTGTAAAGAAATACTGTCCCTTATTCACAAATTGTGTTCTGGTCTCTTATACCTCTTATAATGTAATTCCTGTGGGGTGTTGCAATTTCCAAACAACAGGGCAAACTGGTGGTTCTTAAGATCTGTAGATACAGTAGGTGAAGTCATTCACAGAGTCCTGCTCCTTCTTGTTCTGGAGAATGGAATAGAGTGTGAGAGAGACTAAGAGGAAGAAAACTGACACGACTCTTTTTTATATACAGTATTAAGCTCACCATCCTGAACAAGTTAATCAGCTATCAGCCCATCCCAAACACAGATTTCATCTAGAGACAAATCTCCTATTGGTGGATAGTTAGAGAAGACACTGTAAGACACTCCCACCTTAACCTTGGGGTCTGCACAGCAAAGTTCTCCAGATATAATGGAGACACTAAAAAGATGGCCTTAACAAGCTACTTGTTTACTTCCACTATTTTCTGACTGTTCTGGCTAAATGGTACTGAATGTAAAATACCGTAATCAATATTGTTATATGCAATATAAAACCTTAGCAATGTGATCTTGCTATTTTCTGAAGAAGTGATCTAGAAAATGTGTCATCTTGCAATGAAACTACTGATTGTTTTGTTTTTTGTTTATATTGTCATATTAGAGATATTAATGGATTTAAAAGCAATCAATTAGGACATAACCACTTTTCTGTTGTTCGTTAAAATCATCAACTCAGTCATAAAACAGCATTGCTGCATAACTAACTTAGTGTCTGTCTCCCTTTAATATTACTTCTGGCAAGTCAAATCAGATTAAATATGCCTGAGAGATATTACAATGAAAATTTTTGGCTGCACAAAACCTACCATTAAAGCTGTTATAAATGCATCCCACGATCATGCTAGTCAGATACTTTAATACTGTGCTATCAGAAGGTCAGCAGGATTTTGCATGGTAAAAGAAACATGAAGCCTTTAAAATAAATACTTTTCTTTCAACATTTGTAATTTAATATATTTAGCTTTAATTTATTATACTGTATTTGGAATATTTGAGATAACTAATGTAAGCAAGGTTGATTTAATTGCGTTTTTCCGAACATGTGACTAGATTATTTTGATTTATGTTTTCTGCTGCACATAATGAACACAATGATTGCATTGAGCATGAGGCCCAGTTCACGTATTTTCAAAATTAAATATCCTACTTTAGAACTTTAAAGTACCTGCCATTGCTTTTGCTGTCCTCTATATGCACATACTGGGCCATGGCCATTGCCCTTTCTTGCCCTTTCCTTTAATGTAGATTAGGTTTGCCCATAAGCATTCAATACTTCTCCAGCCGAAAAGCGATTGCTAGGCAGCGTTCCTTAATTTAACCTCAACCCAGTGGCATTTCCTCTGGGACAGAAATGACTGATAACATGGCAAAGGGCAATGAAAGCCCCCGATCACAAAGACAAGGCAACAGAAAATGTAGAGTGCTGAATTCCCTTTCCTAAATCATTGTTTATAAGGATAGTCATGCACGTCTGCTTCAGACTACAGACTGTAATAACAGGCTTAAGGGATGTGTTGCTGAATTGCCTGGCACTTGGCATTTGTAGGAGATGCTTAATATGTGCATAAAATCCACATGCTCCCCAGTGCAGGCAGAGAAAGAGTTTTAGCTCATTGAGAGTGCAGGAACTGTGTCAGACTAAGAAAAAGGCTTTGAGCACATAGCATACTAATATTGCTCAATGCGCACATTTGGCATTCTTTGTTTTAGGCACTGAAGTATGTGTAAACATTAAGCCACTAAAAACATGGATTTTTTAACAAGATAAATGTTAACATCTTTGCTGCCAAAGGTTTTGTATGACTTTCTCCCAGTCTGCTACAAATCATGTTGATCCTGTCAAGACTCTTTTCTTTATGGAGTCCAGACTTCTTCTTTCCATTAATGGAAGACAGAACCACCAAGAAATCCTTTTAAATCACATTCTGTGATATGGCTTTAAATAGAAAATTCATCTTATTTCTCCATAACATTTTATTGTTTCATTTTTTTATAGGCTTGTGTGTATTGAGTGCACTATGGATACCTAATGGAACTGTTATATACAGAAAAGACTAAAACAGGGAGAGGGACATAAAAGAACATTTTGAAAGATGGTTCCTATAATCTCCTCTATACACAATAGAAAAAATGTGAGAAAATAATGTCAAGACAATTCGAATTTGAATTTTTATTTGAATTCATTTTTTTCACCCTCCTCAGATATTTCATTTTTTCTTTGAGACAAAACGTTCACTGGGATTTTTAATGATAGGTAAAAAATATTATTCTTAAAAACGATTAATTATATTTCTGTATTAAACTTTTTGAAGATTGTTAATAGGTATGTAATCATTACTCATCCCAGCTGACTGGCAGCAATCATTGTTATTATTAACTGACAATTGATAAAAAATCAATAATTTATTTTTAGGTTAACCTTTAATTCAGGTTCAACAGCACATGCAGAAACAGGAAAGGGAAAGAACAGTTTTATTATGACATCAAACCACTCTTCTCTAGTCTTCTTTATGTGCTTTCTATCTCTCTGTGATAATAAAAACACAGAATAAATCTAATTGAAAATGTGCTGATTATTTTTATTGAAATATTTGCTATTTTTCCTAAAAGGTGTTTTAATGACCATACTCGTGTTGAGTACAACAAAAATATATATTCTCACAATTAGCCATTCTAGTCACCTTAACATCTATTGTTTAAAGAGAAACAAGTAATAGGTTTATTCCATGCTGAAAAAAGAAGAGAGAAAACACAACATTTCGGCTGTGAAGCCTTCTTCAGGATGTTTATGATTAATCCATTTCCACTTAAATAATCCCTCCGTTCCTCTTTCTTATCAACCTCAACGGTCTCTAGAGATAAGAGGAGTTTGCTTACATATAACTTTATAAAATATTTGAAGATTATATTTTTGCAGTTTATGTTATTGAAGTGACTATTTTAACTTCAGCTTCAGCTTTTTAATTAGTTATAAGTGATAAGGTATTTGTTATACGAAACAAATATAAACCATTTTTGTTTTTGGTTCTACATTTGTGGGTATGTTAGCTTTCTTAGTATATCTGCTGCAATTTTATTGTTATTACCATAAATAGGACTACATATTTTATGAAGATATCTATATAGAATGCTATTCCATTGACACAAATTTTGTAGTTCTTATCTTTTTGTCTAAAAAAGTGACTTAAGAGTGTGGTACATTTAGTTTTTAATGTCTGGAAAAATTATATTTAGAGTAATTCAGTTTTCAAAGCAATTGATAAATTCTGCTATGAGTACAGCAAAGGATTTAATCCACGGTCACGTTGTCACTCTTTTTGTGCTGTACTGTATTAATAAAAATTCACTTTCTGGTATCTACAAGAGAAATAATGAATAACGATCCACATGCTACAAACTAATAATGTTATTAGGTAATAGATCAGGAACATGTCAGGATGTTTCCTGCCATTCAGTTTGGAGACACCTTGAGAAGATCCATCAGCTCCTTGTCTAAACAGTTTCCTTTATCAGGCAGATGGCTTTAAATTTACATTAAAATAGAAAGTGTAATGATATCTCTGAGTGACAGTCTTTATATAGACAAGAAGAAATTGGATCACTTTAAATTTCAAATAAGCTTCTTACACCCTTCAGCGACTTCAGCGAATATATCCCGAAATACTTATCAAAATGTAAATTACTCCATGGTACACCATACATTTTTGGATACTGAACAGAGGATATGGATTTAATTAACATAGATTCTCTATTTAAAATCACTTTTCAATAGCGAATGATTTGGAAGTATTCCATGACATTAAAGGCAAACACTACAGTCATGTACTGTATACTGTATACAGTCACTGTATTGACCTTTTAAATATAAATATCACAATACAGAGATATTTTTTTATTTTTCTAGAATGATATCCTCTACCTTCAAAAACTAGTCTCTTGTCTGTATAAAAATGAAAAGCTTTTTAATTTCACCCTCTAAAAATAATCAGCTCTACGATAAACTGTTATTTTGAGCACTTTTGTGATCTCATGTGGATACACATTTGCAAAATGCTATGACATGTACAAAGTAGAGTTGCTAATATTTTAGAATTACTGGTTTCATTGCTTTTAACCGCACTGAGAATATGAAATGAAATAATTTATTCCCACCTCAACTGCTGTTGCTGCAGCAGCTATTTAAATGAAATTTTAAGTTTTGTAGTAAAAGAATAAAAGATAAATAAATCCAAGACAAATGCTGGTGTTGGTTAAAGAGATATAAAAAACAGGATTTTGTCTTTTCAATACAATTCTTGAATCAAGCATATACTGAAGAGTGCACTTTAACCCAAGGGAAAAATATCACTCTAAAATCAGGAAAAAGCAAAAGATCCCAAATCATGTGTGGAAAGTTTTTTTTTGCAATAAAACTCAAGTAGCAGAATTCTCGACTACAGGAAATGCTGGCGACATTAGTGAAATGGCTAACATTGAGGTCAACGCTGTTAAAGAAATGCGCTTTGCTACATTTTATTGCTGTACCCTTGAGAAATGAATGAACTTTAAATTTCTGCATTCGTCATTGAAATCTGAGCTCTAATATGCGCTGTTTTAATGAACTAAAGTCTCTTACCTGCTCTTTGGAATGTATTGCTGGAGGTATTGTTTAGTGTAGAATTTTAATAAATTCAGTACTGTGCCTCAGTGTAGCTGATGAGATACTTAATCTTTAAATATTTATGCTGTGCTGCTGGTGGTAATTATTATTCCAGAACAACACAGTTCCAATGCATTTAAATGTCAATTGTGCTCTATTTAATTCATCAGACATTCATACAGCTGCCTGAACACATACATTTTCTATTCATCTCCAAGGACACAGATGTAGTCATATTTTATTAGCTATTAGGAAGAAAAGCAATATTTCCCTTACTTTCTAAGCAGTAAACATTAATTAAGTTCGCACTATTTATTCCTTCATTGTTTTATTCCTTAATTATTTTTGTTACATAATAAAAAGCTTTTGTAAAAGCAAGCTACTATGAACTGTTTGATCATGTAACTAGCTAGAATTAAAAATTTGCTGTCCTATCTCATTTGTCTCTTGCCATAACTTTCAAGTGATGGCTATGTGTTCAGTGCTTTATTCTTATACTGTATGTTAGTGCCGTGTTAAGGTGGGAAGAATAATTAATGGAAGTATTTTGTTTTCTTTGGCTGCCATCCATTTTACTACCTTTTTGTTGTAAGCACAGATACTGTAAATGTTGTTTTTCTTAGCAGACAATGTCCTCACAAAGATGATAACTCCTGACAAGCAGATGATACGGGAATATCCCTGCAATGTAAATGACTTTTTTATAAACCAAATGGCATCTTCTTTTAAATCTCGATGTGCCAAAAATATTTGTTTAGGGTCTGTTTTCACCTCATGTGGAGTTTCATTTCAGTGGAGTATGGAATAATAAAAAAATGTGTGTTCCTTTGATGTGACTAGCAAGCAAACTAGCTGTGAGAGTGAAAAAGCTCCCTTAATGGAGCAGAAAGGAAATCTTTTCTGTCCTGGCATACTGGAAATTGTTTTAATAACTATTGCAAAAGCAGCAAGTGGGCTGTTGCTGATTGCTGTCAAAGTGCTTGCCTGATTGGGGAGATTAAGCTGTTTAAACTACAGGACTCTGTACAAGTCAGTGTTTCCACATAATCCCTAGGGGAGCCTATGGTTTTAGCTGGTAAAGCAGTGGCTTCATAATTATGCTGTACAGATAGGTCAGCAATTAATTGTATGCTAGTATAGTGTGCAGCTGAGTGGGAGGGGACTGGGGGCAGGAATGCGTTTAGATTAAGTGTAGTGTGTTTTATGTACAACCCTGTGAAAATGTGATAAAATCTTTTGCATTTTGTACACTTTTTCTGAGAATTAAAAGCAAATCAGTGAAATAAATCTCAGATACATATATGACATGTTCTAATGAAATGCATCATAATTATATATAATAAGAGATTTAACTGTCCATATGACTGCATCTCATTTCTTATGCTAAAACCATCAAGCAATGTCCTGTTTGAAGTACAGCTCATGGGCTCTCTGCTGCGAGGTATTTGAATTTCAGATCAGGAATGTATTCATTTAGTAAGCATGAAAAGAAAGCTTTGTTGTCAGCTTTGCTTTATGTTCTGCCAACAGCCAAATCCTTCTCTTTGCAGCAATCCCCAACAAAAATACCAGACCTCCACTATGTACACAATTATCTTTAAACAAACACAGATGCCTTTGGCCTTTGTGGTTCAAGTAATGGCTACAAGTTCACTTCTAATAAAGGAAAGTGAAGATTATTTCTGTCAAGCTGCAGTTTTTCCTTTTTTTGAGACAGATGGGGGAGGGGTAAGAAACCACAGCAGTAGAGGCTGCAGCATACAGACGGCAATAATTAGGGCAATGTTATCCTGTTATTTAGAGGAAAATGTAAACTGCAGTTGGTGCACTGCATAAATTAGCCCCTTATCCCATTCCTTTGTTCTCAAGGGGTCCTGCTGTGTATATTACAGAGATGTCATCATATAAGCTCAAGCCACAGGACAGCTACTAAAATGTTAATTTTGCTTGTTTTTCAGAATGGAGTCAATTCTGTGAAGATAAAATGGCTCAGAAGCAGATTGTTGGGAAGAATTTAAATGTTTATATAATGCTGCTTATGGCTGGCTGCTGTCACCGCAGGAAAATTAGATGCTTCAGTCCAAGCTTTGTAATTTAAAATTTATACATTCATGAAAGAATATTCTAAGTTACTTCCACTCCTAGTCATCCCTGCAGAATATAGATTATGGTATTTGCGAGTTTTGAATCATAATTACCAAAATACAAAAGAAAATTCACATTATGCATTACTGTAACATAATAATAATGTTAATAATAATAACAATTTTACAAGGCTACCATATTAAATGTAACAGATGATGATTTTGTCATCTATTATGCACATTGTTTACTTTGATTCTTTTTAAATATACAGTAAATAGTATCCATGCACATTTGTTTTTATTCTTTCACCTACATAATATACATGTGTGTTATTTACAAAGTATATGCATTTACACAGCATATTCATCTGCATTATTTTAGAAAGTAAGAGGTCGGCAGCTGGGTATTAAAAATGTGTGAATTTATGTTCTTAGCTGAGCCATTTTCTAGGAATAACTTCCAACTGATACTGTAGGTTGCAACTACGCTGTTATTTTGAAAAAAAATCAATCTTCTGGTTTTTGGCATCTTAGATACAGCATACTATCTTGACACATTAAAACTGAAATAGCAGGAGGAAAGGGAATACACTAAAATTGCTAAAGAGCATATTCTTTGAATACATATACAGTTTACATTTTAATTTCATGTACAACATATTCCATCCCGCTGAATCTCAATGGAAATTATCTGTGATTTCATTTTGATATACTTGTAAATTAAATTGTTAAAGTGGATTGTGATTATATTTAATATATAGCACACAGTGCACATTATTGAAAGCAATGTGTTTGTTGTCAGTGCCATACGGTGCTTTTGTAACTCTTTAAAGATCGTATTTTGGTGTGATGTGTAAAATATTAAGTCGAGGTAGTTTATAAAGAGATGCATCTCAAATCTGATGAAGGAGATGTTATCAGAACAAAAACAATTATTAAATGGCTAATAAAAGTGCTAGGAAACTTCCTGTCGAAGTATTCTGCCACTAAAGGATGTTCTTATTCCATTACGAGATCCAGACATTTTTCAATGTGTATTGTGGATATGGAAATTCTTAGCTGACATAATATCAACAGACTTGGCTTAGTATGTGATCTTTCACTGATATAAAGGAATTATGCAGTCCCTATGGTAACAGTTTTTCTTACTGGCAAAAATGGGACCTTTAAGTTATATGGTTATTGTTTCTACATACTATATGGTGTGTAGGAATATAAAATAATTTACTAGATATTTGTCTTTGAGAAAATTAGTTAATATTATATTGTATAATAATAATTAGATGATAGATAACATGAGGTTAATCAAATAATATTTAAAAACTAGCCTGTAAACATTCTTACAGCACCACCTAAATAATAGAATAGAGTGGACTTGTGTTTTTACAGTATCCTTATTTTCAAAACTGGTTTGAATAGTCTCATACTTAATGACAGCACAATCTTTCATTTTTTTCCCCTGAATATTTCTCTACATGATCTCACAGTTTCTAAAAGTATAAAGTATCAAGAAAGAAATCTAAAGAAAGATTTTAATAGTAAAATAAAAGAACAAAAGATGTTTTCTAGTAATTAGATTCTTGCCCAGACTCCCTGGTACATTAAAATTTAAACACTCCTAAAGTCAGTTCTTGTTTAGTACATATTTCTGCTCATACTGTCTACCCATTGGCATTATGTGCAATATACAGTATGTAAGACGCATTGCTAATTTATCATTTCTACTGTAATGCAGATGATGTGAGAGTATTTATTAATATTTTATTTTTATTTTACCATTTGCTATAAATGACATAAAAACTATATGTGGCATTGATAAGATCTTGTATTTAGAGTATCAGAGCTCTATTAGAAAAAAGCACATTCATTTTTAAACAGGAGGAGAGCAATATTTGTGTAACCGTTTGCACAGTATGCAGATAATGAATAAAATAGCTATTGCAAGTCTATTTGTAGCTCTTTGTAGTCACATAAAATATGATTAAAAAGACAGTAAGAAAATGGAAATGAGTACAAAGCATGTATTTTAAAGTATGTCCACATAACGTGTATGTAAGTATGTATTTATATAAAGCATTTTCTCTTTCACTAATGACAAGACGTTAAGTATGTTAGCAAAGTGACACAATAAACAAATTAAGAAATATGTAAATTGATTGTTATGACAGAACACTATTTTTTGATGTGAAGAACAAGTGGTTTGTGCCACAGTAAATGAACCTTAAACACATTTCCAACTGACTGCATTGCTTTTTTTGAAACAATTCCATTTGAGTTCTTTGCTAGCCCTGTTGATAGAGCATCTGTTTAATGAGCTCCTACTTCATTACTGAGCAGTGCTGCTTTTTTCAGTATAAGCATTCCTAGATAAACAATTTTGAGCTGTTTTAAGAACAAATAAGTAATTTATGATCACCTGTCACATTAGAGCATTACAAATTTCACTCATGTTCTGCCTTGCCAGCAAACTAGATGTGAATAGAAAGTAAATTGGAAGAGCCTAGCTCAAAGTAATTTTCTTTATTCTGCAAGCAGAAGCACAGTTTTTCAGTCTCAGAGGATTCTCTGTCATTGATTCATATACGATTTTGATCCTATTCACACTCAAGAAGCTTTCAGTATATACTGGTTGAGGCTACATGAATATGTTATATTTTTTCCCTTAGCCATATATTTTCCCAAGATATATACAGTACAACTTCACAGCATTCTTTTAAATGGGATGAAACTTAGTAGTTTTAGGTTGACATGTTTTATAAAACACAAATTAGAAATGTGGTGCTATGCTATAGTTTTAAATTAAATTCAAATTGACTACTTCACCTATTATTATAAAGGACTAGGACCTCTTATCTTTATAATTTGGGGGTTCCCAAAAGACCAAGACATTTCAGTTGGGATAACGACATAGTAATGACAGATAATGCACAAGACTTATATTCAACAGTAATAAGTGCTACAGAAACAATTTCACAAAATAAAGAAACCTTACTTGCAAAAATGATGATCATGGTGATGTTTTAAGAAAGAGGGAACATAAAAGCGGGGAGTATCTACTTGCTAGTTTACAGTTAAGAGCAGTGTCCCTGATGCATTTGGGATAATACTGCAGTCAATTCTGAGATGCCGTAGTTGAAAGTTACTCATCCGTATTTATAAGTCATTCAAAGCTTATAACTTCAAAATGTAAATTGGAACAGAAGAATATCCATGCAATATCCAAAAGTAATTTGTTTCTGGTAAGAATCGTAGCACAAAAACATAATACTGTACCTTATGCTAGATAAGCTGAATGGCCTCTTCTTATTTGTGTAAATAAAATCAAAAGTGATGATTAATAGATTTATGTTTCTTGGAAAAGTGGCCATTTAATGTCCAAGTACATAAATTATTTTCCAAGCTCTGGAAAAATATAAAATAATATAAAATTTGGGTGAACACTGGCATTATTGGCCAAGCCCTTGGGTAGGGGGAGGGAAGAAGATACTGGAGCCTTCTTTCACTGCTATCTGTAGAGTCCCTGGTGTCCAGGTCCTCTCCTGGGTGCTATACTACAAACTATCTTCCTCCTGTTTCTTCTGTCTCTGTGTTCCATGATTCCTGATGACTGAAGTTTTTGTGTTGGTTGTGGGCAGAGCTAACAACTCAGGGCTCCTTAACAAGCTGTCTAGACTCAGTCTGTTATGGCCAGGTGTAACAATGTATTATGTAATTCATATCCTGTCCCAGAGATCCCCTTCAATTTTTAGGCCCAGTTAGACGTGTCTCACAATCCCATGTCACCCCTGAACCTCTGTGTGGCAATTAACAAGTGTCTGCACAAGAAAGACCATTGGTCAATGGAAAGCCCAAGACAAATGCACCACGGAGATACACACAGAGATAAAACCCATTCAATGCAAACATAAAGTCCACACAGCCCACTCCACCTGCCACTTCACATTTTTTTCACTCTATGACATTCATTTCCTTGGAGTGGTAGGTCTTCCCCATTCTGGGCTATCCACATCATAGTTACAATGTCTTTGATTATTATAACCTTGGATATTTCCTAAGCTTTGTAACACTGACATTATATAATATTTAAACTGAAGCATAAATCAATGTATATTTAAAGGTCTACCAATCACTAAGTTGTAAACCTTGAAACCTTCTACTCTGTTGGTATATATTTGTTTCATTGCATTTTGAAAACTATTTTTTTAAATGTAAGAAACCTAAAAGTGACCAATTGTAAGCTTTTTGAAATCCTCCAGTGTATCATGGTGACACCCTTCTCATAAGCATTCACATTTCATTCCAAATCCCATTGTACAATGAGACTGCATGTTACTGGTTCCTGGCTGTTTGTGGTCTCAATAAGACTATGAGAATATCTTTTTTTCAGCTTTCCTGCAGAAGACGCAGACAGAAGTTCTGTAGATATGTTTTGATTGGGTTCTTAACAAGAGCACAGACAATAGTTGGCCAGGTGTTTCCAGTGACCTTTGCTTTCTTCTGGACATTTGCAAGTTTGCATTGCAATTGACATGCCTGTATTCCAATCAGCACTGAACCTCTCGTACTACAATGTGGTGCCTGTGATATATCATAGTGCAATTTCTCTATTTTATTGGTTGTAAAATACAAGAGTATTCTCAATTCTGTGCAGCTTCACTCTCAGTTAATGACTGAGATTGAAACTAATGTCTTTCTTAGTTTTAATATGGAAAAGCTGTGCTCGCCAAGAGGAACATTCACTGTAATGGTCAGAAATTTACACAACATGGTGAAAGTGTTTTGAAAGATTTCAGTTAGCCTGTTTACATTAATGTACTGTGACAATTGTATATGTCCTTCTGTAACGATTTCTGATGAGAGAATAATCCTCCAGAGATACTGACTTCACTGTCAGTATCATGGCCATTCTTATTTTTCTTATTAAAAGAATTAACATCATGTGATTTTTCCTTCTGTAGTTCTCATTGTATTATTGTGTAATTTCTGGTGGAGTCAATAGTGCCTTCTTATTTAAAGTTCTAAATTTCTCGTACACTTCTTTTAAAATAGTTTCCCTTCCGAGCTGTTCAGTTCTGAGTTTAAAATACCACTCTGAAATCCTGAGATTCTCTAGTCTTTCAACCATGTTACTATGCATCAGTGTCTTGCCTGCACCATTATAAGTGTACCATTCCTTCTGCAGCATCAAACTACTGTTACTGTATATACATGATAAAGTATGCAATAACAAACAGGTGTGAAATAACAAAATTAAAAAAACTATTTGGATGAGGATGAAGTTTTGGTATAATTAGACTTTTCAGCCATTTAAGTGAAATAATAGATTTCAGATTCTATTATCCTATAGAATATAATCTATAGATTTCAGATGTCTCTGCACTATAGTACACCTACTGTATACTTTCACATTTTCACCTGCCTCATATCAATCAAAGGCTTTATAGCATAGTGCAGTCAAAACATGCAAGTCAGTCGAAATAATCGAAAACATAATATTAACATACAGCAGAATATTTCCATATTATTTACAGTACAATTTATTGTATTTTTTCTTTCATTTGTGGTTTATGCCTCACAGAGGCAGTAATCTGGTTGGTGATGTCCTTGTAGTATGCATCCTTCTGTATTTCTATATGTATCTCAGCATTTTGGGCTGTACTGTTACTCAAATGTGAGAGCAACACCCACTATAAAACCAGCTGGTGACGCACAATGAAAATAGCATGACAGAACAGCAGTATCTACTCATTCAAATTGCCTACTTGCTAATCGCATCTTTCTGGATCGTCTTTCTTTCTGAGAAAATGTTTTCCTTAATGTTGATATAAAAACTACTCAAAGCAAGGTCCAAGGTGCTAGGTGTGACAACAAAAAAAAATATGTCTGCCCCTTTATTGTGTCATTGACCATTTGTGTCATCCATTTGGAATCCCAAATCAGGAATTTTTTTTCTGTAGTTCCTTAGGTAAATGTTTACATATGTTTTCATTTTTGTCTGTGAAGATCGTAAAATGTTCACAAAGTTCAATCAAAACTTCTGGCAGCTCTTCTATTGCTAGTAATAGCTGGTCCCGATGGCTCAGATCTAGTGTGCAATCTTTTAAAGTTGAAAATGTGTTATTATTAACATTTCTCAATATTATGTACTGGGCAATTCAAGTTGTGTAGGTGTGCAGAGCCTTCCTGGATCTTAAGGGTCTTCATTTCTAAAGTATTGGCAGCCTGATTGGTGTAATCAGTCAAAGGTGCTTGAAGTAGTATGTTGTGTCATTCAGCTTGTGATTGTAACGCTACACAGGCCTCTTCACTTTGTGATTTGAGAGAGAATATTGGTTGTTGCTATGTTACATTCTCTTGAGAACTGGTTTCTTGTGAAAAGCCTGAATCATTTTCTTGCCAAAGCAGATCTTTTGTTGATGGCACCGCCTGAAAATGCTGCAACAGAGCTTGTTACCGCCACCTGGTTTCTCCATTAATCCTTAGCTTTTGCAGTGGCCAGTATTTCCTTGTGCTTGTGAGCTGGTAATATGATAAGCTGCAGCACTTAGTAAAGAAGCAGCAAATGCATAAATCTTATAGCAATACAGATAATTGCAGGATCACAGAAGATTCAGGCCCTGGGCAGCCAGTTCATTTGCCTTGTCTTATGTCAGGCTCTGCCTGTGATCACAAATACAAGCATTAGGTTTTATTACATCTTTAAATGCAATATTCTGATACAAACAGCTAAAAGCATATAACTAATTTGGTATCCCCTGAATCTTTTATCCAACTGTACAAATGCACATGTACAAAATACTTAAAGCACATATTGTTTTTATTAATGTACAAATCATCTTGTTCAACGTTTTTAATGGCTTGCATGTGTGGAAAGACATGGTACACAGCTGCATGAAGCTATACAGTGTTCTAGAAAGCAAAGTCATTTTTGCAACTGTAAATGAAATGGGAATCGGCTGAAACAAAACTGACTTCACATTACTGCACAGAAATCATATGGGGTCAGATTTAGAGATTGGGGTGGGCAGGCTTGACAGATTTGTCTCCTAATGATTCACTCATCATATGCAAGAGAGAGCAGCACTGTTCTAAAAGCTTGTGTGAATTAAGTGGACACACTATCTTGTAAAATATAAGATTATTACAACTTGCTGCTGATGTGTAGAGATGAAAACAGTTTACAATCCAGCTCTCATTCATGTTAACTTGCGGGAACTTGCATCTGCAGGATCTTCATAAATGGGTGGTTTGAAGATGAGCCAGCTAGTGACTCCACAACATATGGTCAACCTTGTATCATGCTGTAGTTGTTGAGCTCAGATATGAGGTTGTTGAAGCCATCTAGGCATGAAGTGGGGCTCATCTGCCCACTAACCTGCCTGTTATACTAGAATTAAACTTGGGCAAAACACTGTCATTCTGCATATGTGCAGTGTTTTCCATATCACAGTTGCTAGTAGCCATCTCATGTATTTAACAAAGTCTGTGACCATTTCTATTTGGATTATTTGGTCCTCAAATGTCTATTTTTTATTGATGAATTAAGACCAATAAATCTTACTACTATTCAGTGTAAGGTTATGGAGATAATAATAACAACATCTACAAGTAACCTATAGGACCATTCCTAAGAATAATAGGATTCTAGATGTTGGATTTAGAAAATGTAGTTAGGTAACTTAACAGTTCTTTGAACAAGCTGGAGCATTTATTGATCAAATCAGATCATATGATAAATTAACTCTGGATTTTTAGAAGGCATTTGAAAAAGTTAGTTATAAAATAATTTCTCAATACAACACAGCTCTGTTTTTGAAAACAGCACGGATAAGATGTACTACTCAATTTGTTCTAAAATTTATGTAGTTCAATAGGGAACAGTATTAGAGCCATTGTTCATCTTAATTATAAATAATGACTCCGATTCTGGTATATTTAGCAAAAGACACAAACTGTAAATTTTAAAATAGTGGACAAAATGCTGAACTTGAAGATGCTACTCTATATAAAAAAGACTTAAGTATTTAAAGTATTTTATTATTGCACTCCTTGACAATGCGAGTGACGAATGAAAAAGCCAAATGTATGTTAAGATAGACAAGTGTAGAAATTAAGGGGTTCTATGTAAAAAATATGCAATACATAATTATGCCCTCATTTAGAGTATAGTACACAATTCTGGTTGTCTTTATCCAAAACTCATTGTACTGTTCTGGAATATAAAGAGAGAAATATGCAATATTCCAATGTTAAAAGACATGACCTAAACTAACAGGCAACAAGAACTGCTTATCAAAGAATTATATAATTAAGGCTAATCAGTAAAGACTTAAACAATATTACTAGTCATAAAGAATAGATGGCACCTGATTTCTGTCTTCAAAATCAATGTACAAGCAACCCAGTTGTGTTTTTCAAAATCAACAATAAAATAAGAACTGGGGGACTAGCAGAAGGAGAGACAACAGGAAAATGGGATCACAATTGACACAGGAGGCACATTTTTCTTAGAGGACTTTGGGAGTCTGCAACCAGGTACCAAGTCATATTGTCAAAGTACATTTCCTGGCTTCGTTCATGCAATGGTGGGGTGAGTCCTGCAATCGATAATGTGAAACTAATGCTCCAAATGTCCTGTTATCAGTTGTAACTTTTATTATTTTCTTAATGCTGCTGGAGCCTTATTCTAAATACATTGCTCCATAGCTGATATTTATTTGCAGTTTTAACTAGCCCTTTTAATGACCATGTACTTGTTAACATAACATATGCACAGTCACCTGTGAACAAATTATTACAGTACATACCCTCTTGTATGTAATACAATGTAATTGTATTGAATTGAATTGTATTATATTGAATGTAATTGTAAAAAAGTATTTTCCGGATTCAAAAGTATTAATATAAGTTCTAAAATTGATATAAACAAAAAGGTTTTATGCTGATTAAACTAAATAACATTAATACAGTACTTTTTTTTTCATCATGTAAGAGTACACAAATATTTTCCCACAGC
The DNA here is from genome assembly GCF_059453375.1 of Lepisosteus platostomus. Classification (NCBI taxonomy): domain Eukaryota; kingdom Metazoa; phylum Chordata; class Actinopteri; order Semionotiformes; family Lepisosteidae; genus Lepisosteus; species Lepisosteus platostomus. The sequence continues at coordinate 53,462,828 of NC_142614.1, forward strand.
TACAGCATGTATTAAGGTAATTGTTTCCAATTAACATTATTGAAACTGCTATGATGAGTCATACCCAGCAGGAGAACAGAAGAGGATTTATTGCAGTGTTGTATTCATTCATTTAAAGTAGAATTTAAAGTTAAACTGAAGCATCCTGATGGTTTTATGCTTCCAAAACCAACACACTTTTGGAAATGCAAGTAATACATGAAGTGATATGTCAGGTGTTAGTTGATGTTAGTTAATGAATTAAACCAGAACAAAGAAAAAAGCTTGACATAAGCAGTGGAGGTTAAGAGGTGATGTTTAATTGAGTGAAAGGAATTATTTTTCTTTCATTTCTTTTACCACAACTTTTTTAAAGATTTATTAAAGCAGTAGTGTTTCAGTGTTTCAGGACTGCATTATGATAAAAAGAATATAACACTTTTTTTCAAGGGGCAGCTTGATATACTGGTCTAGTATATGTAAAATCTAATTTTTAAATAAGAAAGCTGATGTAACTGTAGGACTTGATTTTACCTAAAGTGAATATTATGAATATAATGTGAAAATCGGAACTGACCTCACAGCAGGCTTGAGAGTAAATTAGGACAAAATGGTTTTGAGGAACAGGTACTGTAGTTTCCATGATATGTCATTGCATCAATTTTTGTTTTAAATGGCTGGCCTCCAAACTCTAGGCACCATGTCTACTTTCCAGATTACGTATAACCAAATTTCAAATGATAATATTATAGCCATATAGCATCTGGTTCTTGATTAAGGTGTGGGTTTTACTGTACCTGTGGCACAACCTTGGATCTTTATATTTATTTTATAAATAAATACAGAACTTTATGATTTCTAGTCCCCATACCTTCAGTAAATATCTGCAATGCATGCTGCATGTATCATTTCTTTTTTATTACATATAAAAACATTGTGTTTGTTAAGTGTTGCTGTCTGAGCTACAATATCCTGTGAACAACGTGGCTTGCTATATTTTCATGGATATTAATTACATCTCTGTCAATGATTCTACAGTTGAGCAGTTGGTGCTGATGGCAGCATTACGTTATAGTTCTGCTTCTCATTAGCAAGGACCGGGAAGCTTGTCAAGACTGATGGAAACATAGATGGAGCCAATTACTGGCAAATCTTAGAGGAAAACCTGCTTCAGATCTAAATGTGGAACATAAAGTCATCTTCCAGCAGGCCAGTGATGCTAAGGACAAGCCCAAAGCTAGAGAGACTTAAGAAAAACAAAGTTTGTGTCCTTGAGAGGCCCAAACAAAGTCCTGTCTTGAATCACATTCAGAATCTGTAGAAAGACTTAAAAATTGCTGTCCATAGGTGATCCCCATGAAAACGGAAAGAGAACGTAAACGGCCTCCATTGGCCAAGAAAAGCAATGTGCAATGTTGGTAGAGACGTACCCCGAAATATCTGAGGTTGTAATTGCTGCAAAATATTGATAAAATATTGATTTCACAGGTCTGACTACAAAAGCAATCAGTATATTTAATTTTTTTCTCTTTATTTTTTGCTGACATTTATTGTAACTTATTTTTTAATATTAGACATTTTAAGCTTGATTTTATCATAAAAACAAAGAATACATGGCACCTGATTCCATGCTTCAAAATCAATGTACGAGCAACCCAGTTGTCTTTTTCAAAATCAACAATGAAATAAGAACTAGGGGACTAGCAGAAGGAGAGTCAACAGGAAAGTGGGATCACAACTGACAACAGGAGGCACATTTTTCTTAGAGGATTTTGGGAGTCTGCAACCAGGTTCCAAGCCATGTTGTCAAAGCACATTTCCTGGCTCCAGGTATTAAATAAAATATTCAGGTATTAAATAAAATATTAAGTTTAAAAAAGTTTTTAAAAATGTGGGCAGCATAGTGGTGCAATAGTTAGCATTTTTGCTTCATGGTGATGGGGCTCTGGATTCAATTACCCGGGTGTAATCTGTGTGGAGTATGTACAGTATGTCTTCTATGTGTTCACATGGGTTTCCACCAGGTGCTCTGGTTTTATCCCACAGTCCAAAGACATACTGGTAGATTAATTGGCTTGTGGGAAAATTGGCCTGGTGTGAGTGTGCGTATGTTTATGTCTCTATGTGCCTTGCGAGGGACTGGCGTCTCATCCATGGTATATTCTGCCATGTGCCTGTTGCTTGCCAGGATATGTTCTAGCTCTCTAGTAACCCTGTATTGGATAAAGCAGTTAGAAAATGGATGGATGGAAAATGTGTATGCATCATTTTATAATTTTAAAGCTTTTGAAAGACTATGTAATATCAGACTTTAAACTGTAAAAGTTTTATCTATTTCACAGTTCCTTTGCATATGTGTGAATAATTAAATCTTTTCATTTGTTGTACACCCAAATGTTGTCCAGATTGCCTTATTAGTCTGTAAGCTATTTTACAGGCTTTATGCTCAACTTTAGAGGAACTGGCTTTCATGCCATTTCTCATGTCTTACGTGTAACTCAATTATTATGCTAACAATAGATAATTTTGCTGTAATTAAATAAAAAACTGAGTGGTACTGGTTTTTGAACTGTTACCTTCCCTTTGTGTTGTTAGTTTTTCTTAGTATATATAAATATACTATGTTTAATTATTCGTAGATTAAAGCATTCTGTTACACAGAATGATCTTTGTGCAAATTTGTGTAATATTGTGTGATATTGAGTTGTGTTTCCAAAGCAGTAATGCAAAGTTAACATATGATAAAAAAACATTAAATGTGGCCATTTCTTTAAAAAAAGAGATCCAGGTAGTGAATTATATTTTGTACAAGTCACTGCTGACCTTTATTGTAGTTTACCAAGAGGACTGCTTTTCCTCCTCCCTATCTTGCATCTCTCTGCCTTGTTCGGTTTAATACAGTGTGTTTCAGGTATTCCGCTGTGAATGAATAGTTATAAAACTACCTGTCAGGCACAATATCAGTCTATTCATCATTTTCAGCTGGCTGCATGAGTCTTTGCAGCACTCCCTATATTTCCTTGTTGAGACTTCTGCAGTGCTTTTGCTCCATTTGTCACTGCTGTCACTGAGAGGGAAAATAGTATCAGCACTTTAAATATAGAGTCCTCCATAAAAGCAGCTGTGTGATTGAACTGTCAGCAATCTCTGTGTTGCACCCTGTAATTCATGGCTGGTCAGAACTCCATTTAGATTGTAATTACTGTGTTGACCCCATGGGTTCATGTTGGTTCTCTTTACGTTTGTCTATAACTGACTAATAAACCTTTCATCCAAAAGTAATATTTAATATTTGACAACTATTATCTATGCAGAATTGAAGATGCTGTGCCAGGCTTTGAATTACCATACATTGGAAGGAAAAGGAGTCCTTACACAGTAGGTGCAGCAGGTTAGCAAAATATTCACTTGAAATGTAATTATTTATTATGATGTTATGGGTAACTACTCAAAAAAAATATGTGCAGCAATTTCTGAAACAATACAACACATTTTTGTTATTCACAATCCAGTTTAAAAACTGCATGGATTTCCAAAATCTATTCAACACAATGACTTATTCAAGGCAGTGTAATGATGAAAAGATGCCCAAGCAACCCACATAAAAAAAGACTTCAGAGCTCAAAATGGGATTTGTCAATTTCAGTAGATTATGTAGCTCAAAGTGCTGCCTAGTTTTTATTCCACGCCGGTAGAGAACCAATTTCTTCCAGCAATCACTCTTTGGAATTCAGAAGAAATACAGTACCAAGGAAAAATGCCTATGTAGGAATTCAAGTGTATAAAAATGTCCACTCACTGCCTTACCAAAATATTAGGCAATGGCATTGTCCAAAAAAATGGCCCATCCTGTGCAAAATATTGGTCCACTAGGAATGACAACAGCCAAGAATTAGGAGTATTAAATTTTTATTGAGTATTTTACTGTTTAATTACACTACTTTGGCTTAACCCACCTGACTGAGGGTTAACTTCCTGGCCACAGGATAAGGCAGCTAGAACCCTCAATGAAATAGAGGAGTGACCAGAGACCAGAAAGGGGCAGCTACAGAGGTGGAGATGGGGTGGAGAAGGGACGGAAAAGACGAATGTGAGAGCATTACGTATCGTATTTAAAATGTATAAGTTAGGAAATGACCTCATAATTGATTAAATTAAATTAAATCGAGAGTGGTAAAGTAAATATTTATTGTATACTCTTCCAAATCTTGGCCAGGCAGTTCAGATGATATTTTAAATCATCCAGCGGAGAGAGAAATGCTGAGTCTGATCTCAGCTTTCAATCTTTGTCTACTGGCTCTGTACTGAAGACAGTTCTTACTCTGGGCAAAAAGGATGTCCAGCTGGCACAGGACATGATAGGAAAGAGTTCCACTTAGCCTCTTGCTAAATGCAGCTTCTCAAATTGAACAATGATGATTTTTGTGCTGAAATTTATTACCAAGAATGTACACAAAATCCCAAAATTTTTGGGAAAATTTGAAAGTCAAGAATTAAGTAGAGAGAAATTTAAAATGTCAGCTTGCCAATATTTTGTAGCTTCTACACTGAATAGGTGTTCATATTCAGTGGTGTCAACAAAAGTACAAATGTTTAATTCTGTTGATGAGGTAAAACATCGATTGGAAATTCATCAAAATACTTCACTTTTTGCAGAGGATGTCTTGGGCAAAATACTGGTTTACATCTTAAAAGTTACTTTAAAAAAACTTAGATTGCAGATGGGATACTCAATGTCACAGTCACATGCTTTATTTTTGTTGTCAAGTAACCAGGGGTTTCCAAGATTGAGAATATCCCAATTTGTTGTGCAGACCTTCCAAGTCACCTCGTTGTTACATCATTCTGGCCCGGTCAGTGGATTGATGACAGGTGACCTCCACCTGGGATTCAAATCTAGGATTCAAATGTCTCTCCCTCTTGATGTTGGATACTCCATAACTGGAGGTGTCTTGATTTTCTTAACAAGCTAACACATTCTAATTTTCAGTATTCCATCTCCACAGCATTCCTAAGTAACCAACTTCAAGGAGATAACCAGTGCCAGGGTGATTTTCCATTCAAGGCAAAATAAACATTATTACACTCTTACTTCACACTGAATATAGTAAAAATAGTCTTGCAGCTACAACATTTAACTACTTACATTATAACAATATATTTTTAAATATTAAACTTATTTTTAAAGTTCATATCTGCATCGAGACAGAACAATAGTTGCTTACTGGTGTACACAAAAATATTCAGGCCAGTATGTAAAGCACAGACACTTTCTTACACAGCATGCAAAAAAAATATCTCTTTTCAGACAAAAACACTGTTTCACGAGACAAAGTCGTTTGTTTCTAGTGATAACAGCAACTTTTGCTTATGAATGGGAACAAAGGATCTTTTTTTTAGTGTGGGTGTTAAACCACAGTACATTCCTTATGAACAATTCCACTCCATGGTAATTACAGTGTGCTGACACTGCTTGTCATTACTTGTGAATACAACATGCGCTTGTGCTATTTCATAATAGCTATTTATTCTTGGGTAGTGCACTTGAACTAATATTTTTTTTCTTTCTCCAGAAATTACTTTTTGAAATCCTTTCAAATATTTTGGACATCTACGAACCTTCCACATTGGAAAGCAGTAATGTAATGTAAGGGAATAATTTTGAAATGAGCAGAAGGTATAGTGGGTGTATCTAGATCACTTGTGAGTGAGATGAGCAGCTAAATGTGGTGAGGTGAGCAAAAAAAACTTTTTATATTATGATTGATTACAATATACAGTTCAGTACCAAAGATACAACTTCACTACCTAACTGGTGGATTAAGCATGTTTAGTCCACTTGGACTAAAGATCAAATGCGTACTAAACACTGTTGAAGCATACCAAAATTTATTATTCTGCTAAACCAGATTATTGTGACTATTTTATTTTTAACTATTCAATTTAATAGTAATTTCATGGGGATTAACAAAGTACCACAGCATGTCAGAGACAAATATACTCTTTCCTGTACTTTATTTATACAGTTAACATCAGCAAACACTGTCAGTTTATTTTTTAAATCTTGCACAACATGATCAAGTGTTTTTAAAATATTATTTTATGCATGTCGTATGTTCTAGAATCAGATAATCTGTCATTTTGTTGAAATCCTGACTTCCTGAAAATAACTGGATGAGATCTATGTTACCCTGCAACTCACAACTGGCAACCCACTGAAGCTAAGCAGGTGTGAGTCTGGTCAGTACCTGGATGGGAGTCCACCTGGGAAAAACCAAGGTTGCTGCTGGAAGAGGTGTTAGTGAGGTCAGCAGGGGGTGCACACCCTGCGGTCCATGTGGGTCCTAATGCCCCAGTAGAGTGATGGGGACACAATACTGTAGAAAAGAGCCATCCTTCGGATGAGACGTAATACAGAGGTCCTGACTCTCTGTGGTCATTAGAAATCCCAGGGTGTTTCTCAGAAAGTTTAGGGGTGTAACCCTGGTGTCCTGTACAAATTTCCCATTGGCCCTTACCAATCATGGCTTCCTAATAATCCCCATCTATGAATTGGCTTCACCACTCTGTTCTCCTCCACACTGATAGCTGATATGTGGGGAGTGTACTGGCACACTATAGCTGTCATTGCTTCATCCAGGTGGGGCTGCACACTGGTGGTGGTGGAGGGGAGTCCTCATTAGCTATAAAGCGCTTTGAATCGAGTGTCCAGAAAACCCTATCTAAGTGTAAGGAATTGATTATTATTATTATCCAAAATAATACCTGTGTAATGCAAACTTTAAAAACAATAAAAAAAACACATCTGACTGAAGACAGCACTGCTAGTCTCCTGGTTTTTACTATCTAATACCCAGAAGACGAAGTGTTCTAGATCTTGTGAAAAGCCCCACAGACACATTTTCAAAGCTACTGTAGCTTTCTAAATATCTCTGTTAGGGAATGGGGAGAGAGTTAGCCCAAGACAGTTAGGAGGTTTTTTCATGGATTTTTTTTTTTTTTTAAGTGGAACATTGCAGTGTACACAAATTCAAAAACAATCCTTGGAGGCCCTGATATAGTTGTTTTATTCCAGAATGGTTCTAGCCTGAGACACCAACAGGCACAGCTATGAAAAGCAAACTGTATCAACAGGCTTTTGGTTGTTCTGATTAAAGACTGTATTTTGATTGATGAAATGATGGAGGTTTAAAATCATTTTGAGCAGCTATTCAGTGACTAATTTGGAGTTGGATTGTAGTTGTCTGGGAAAAAGCAAGGGACTTGTGGTTTTACATGTTAACCTTTGCATTGCTTTGAGATTATCATAAGGGTAACTCCTATCCCGTTTTTTTAAACTTTTGCTGTCTTCAGTAATGATTCCTTTGTTTACAGTACCTCTTAATTTTACTTTATTGCTGTCATCCATAGCTTTTCCACTTAGGATTTTCTTCACAGAAGAAAGAAAAGAGAAGCAGTAGTTTCTCTAATTTTGTAGTTTGTAGTTTCTATAAATAGTGCCATATTTTAAGGTTATACATCAATTCAAGGAATTCAATGGAAGAAAAAAACATTTAATCAGATTTGTTTTTTACTCCACCTAAAATATCTTATTCTGTAGCATGTGGACTTCTCCCTGCCAAGAAAGTATTAGTGTTCTTCATTCATTTATTTAGACACACTTTTGGTCATGTGGATTTACACTGAAGTAACCTTTGACAAATGGAATTCTGAGAATGTGGTTATTGGCACTAACACATTCCCCACAGGCAGCTGGGAATTAAATGTTCTGAACAAACCACACCATTCTTAACTCTCAGGCCAACTAATGTAAAAATAAATTTCACAAAGACACTTAAAAAGTAAAATTGAAATTCTATAGCTTGGGAATAGGATTATGCTGTGCAGGTACATTAGAAGCCATGAAAGAAAGAATAGAAAAGAGCTACATTTGAGGTAAGATATTTTTTTATATAAACGTTGATGTTTTTAATTATGATCCTTTGAAAAAGATATATCAAAACCTATTATCTTAACTATCTTTGCCACAGCACTACACAGTATATTTAATACAACTTTGTTCTGTGCTTGTCATACCAATATGGGTCATGCCATTTAGCATTCTTTGCACACTGATTATTTGTTTCAAGCCATTTGCGTAGTGTCTTGAGACTTGTGATGTATGCAGGGTCCCAGGTTAGGTTGGGTGTTTCCTTCACATTTTGTCTGCAATTATCCACCAGTAGGAAGTCTGTAATAACAGGAAGATGTCAGCATTGACATTACCTTATAGGTTAGTGGTAGATGGTTAGGAAACTGGACACATATACTGAACAACACCATGTTGTACAACACCATGTCTCCATTTGATTATAGGTAGTGTCACGATCCCTTATTTATTACACTATCTTAGGATTTAACACAAGTTTTATAAAAAAATAAATTATAATAATTCATAGGGAAAACTGCAATACGTCTCACCAAAAGTATTCAACAACACATAAAAGGATTTTTTTCATTACAGACATGCTGTGAGGAATACTTTAAGATACTGCAAGTGACACATAAATACAATAACCCAAGTTCCTCTCCTGAGTCACCTTTTCACTCATCTCAAATGAATTAGAGCAATCTTACTGCCATCTGCTCTCTCCCAAAGCACAGCAAGCTGCTGGACTGCAATATAATAATGTCAGAAAGAAAATATTCTCCTTTAATTTAGTAAAGGAAAAGCAAAATTATAGTATTTAAAAGCCAATATTGAAAAGTCTTGTATTGCCCAAATGATTAATAACACATATAATTGTAGAAAGTAGAAGAGACAATTTAGTCTGTTCCACAAATCTTATTTTCTGACACCAAAGAAATGCTGGAGGAAATGGGATCTGTGCTATTTTCCACAACATTAATGGTCCAGACCACATGAAATTAGTTAAGACACCACTGTTTACAATTATACACAAATATTAAAACTATGATGTTCAAAAATTGATAAGCAATCATACATTTGTGTGATTTTCTAAGGTTTTATATTTTTCTGAATTTACTCTGAAAACAATTCTTGTAAAATGTAAAAAAGTCTCAAGATGTGTGCTGCTGTTGAGTTATTTTATATAAATGAGGGTACCTGTAGTTCTAAGATTAAGAGCCTCAGGGGACATTTCATATGCTTCTAATATTCTGCGGAATCCAAATAGCCTAATGTGTTGGATGTTGAAAAATATGCGGTAAGAATGAAAATGTTTCAATCTATGTCCCTCCAAGACCCAAATAAAGGCTAGGGTTTTGAGTTTCTACAGGTGTTTCTGATCTAACTCAAGATTCTAGTTAAGTGTCAGAACCTTGTTAAAAAAGCTTTCTATATGTATGTACATAAGAAAGTGTAGGAATAAAATGGGTGAAACAGAGGAAGAGAGCTGGTTAATACATAGTGTGTTAAAATAAATGCTCAGTTGCCCAGTGTAAAAGTATGTGAGAAGACTAAGTGACTGAAAATATGTGATGAGTCATAAGAGTTGTGTGTGAAAGAAGAGACCAGGGAAGATCTGAAGGAGGAAAGAATCTACTCTGTCTTTCCCAAAAGGAGACCAACAATAGAACCAGGATCACCTAGTTTGCAGGTTCTAACATACTGTAGTAGATAGTAGAAGACATGCCAACAAAATGCAAAAAAGCATGTGACAAGGTTTGTGGTGAGTAACTTGAGGTTAGATTGAATGTGACAGAGGGCTAGTGTTGAGGCAGCTACCATTTCACTTTTGGTTGAACACCAATCAAAATTGACTTGTTTTCAAAAACAAAATATTTAGCAGTTGAAAATGCGTACCAAAAAAATCATGAATTTGTCTGGCAATATCTGAGAGAATTAGTCATTGGCTGTGATTTGAGTTGGTTATTGACAGCAGCATCCATCCAATCATTTTCTAACCTATTCTTCCATTACAGGGTGGTGAAGGAGCTGAAGCCTACCCAGCAAGCAATGAACATGCAGCAGTGTACAGCCTTCGTGGGACATCAGTCCATCACAGGGCAGAAAGACACAAACTCCAACATGGACAAGTTCACACCAGGGCCGATTTTCCCAGAAGCTAATTAGCCTACCAGTTTGCCTTTGGATTATGTGAAGAAAGTAGCACTAAGAGCAAACCCATTTGAATACAAGGAGGACATGCAGATAGCATCCCAGGTCTAGAATTGAACCCAAGGCCCCAGGACTACAAGACAGCAATGCTAACCACTGCACCACCTATTAGTCAATTAGTCACAAAGATGGCAAGCTTAAACTAAATCAGACTCCTTAGGTTTAAAATAATGAAAGATATAGGCTCTGGCAAACCTATTTCTACAAGTATAACAGCAGTGTTAGTAGGGTATAGTAGAAGAGAATAATAAAATGTGTGTATTGCACTAGAAAGTAAATTAAGAGAGTTCATGTCCTAATTTTTAGGACAAATCTCATTGAAGTCTTGCATTTCAAAAAATAAAATAAACAGTTCTTTTGCATGAATATTCCTTTTTTAGAACATAGACAATATTCTAATATCCAATTCTATATCCAATTATATAATAAACAAGCCTTGCAATATTTACCATTGATTCTAATGTTTACTTGGTGTATTGACAAAATTTAGAAATTATTGATCAACATTCAATTGCAAATGCACAAACCAGATATTTTCACAAAAGCAAAGAATAAGGGAAGCAAAGTATTATAGAAGGATTAAATATTTACAACTCAAGTCTCTTTAATGTAAAGCACCATATATGTAATACATTTTAATTCTTAACTCACTTAGGCTTTTCATAGGAAAAGTTAATAGAAAAAGCACACATCAGTTATGTACAAAGTGGATTCTTTTTTAGACACTATGTTTTACAAAGAGTTAGGAGAAGACAGCAACAGTAACCAAATACTTTTATGAGTATTATGTTTCATTGGTAATGTTTTTTTGGGCCTGATGTCAAAGCAGTTTTAAAATGTTTGCCACAAAGAACATTAGGAAACATTGATTGTATCTTGGTACTCTAACAAATTCAGATGTGATTTTTATTTCACAAAAGTGTTGATTGTGATAGACAAGAAATAGCCTATATTCCTTTCCTGCCATAAACCACAGAAGTGTTTCTCTTCCAAGTTCAGCAGTAGAATTTATGACTCAAGTTTTACTCTCCAGCAATGAATAAAAGTCAGTTTTCTAGGCAGTAATATTTAGTTTATAATTTCCTGACAGTGCATTAATTTTTCAACCTGATCCCAGCTGATTACTCCTAAATGAAAATGTCAACAAACTGGTTATTTCAAGCATTGTAGGAAAGCAAAGCAGAACATTATGGTCAAAAGAATAACAATGTGCTAAATTAAATGCAGATGTGTTTCCATCTAAAATGAACAATTTAGTTGCAGTTATGTTACTTAAAAATCTGTGAATGAAAACAATCTAGAATCTTAAATATAGTTACACTATACAAAACTGCAGCTTTAGATGATTTTTCAGTAGCTTACATCAAAGTTATATTTGTGCAATTCCAGTTACATAAGTTCATTCAAATTTCACTTGATGTTTGTTTACGACCTTTTGAAGGCAGATAAAATTTCCAGTTTTGAGGGCCTAGTTTCCTCTAGTGGGAAAGCTCGGAGCAGAGCCATGCTTGGGTGGTTTTGCTCCAGTACCACAGCTGAGTAATAAATCGCCAAAAACTTGTTACCATGTTTCCAACCTGGAGATGAAATTTGCAAATGCTTCTTTACTTCTGACCTTGGAAGGCATTTAACCTTTTTTGTTTTATTTGAGATTGGTTGGAAATTACTACATTGAATTTCATCAAATAATTAGCCTTTTTTTTAACTTAAACTATAAACTTATAATTGTATTTGCATGTAATGTATTGATTATAATTAATTATATATTAATGTTTTCATAATATTGTTCCTTATTAAATCATAATTAATTAAACAATCTGCTGCTATAATGATGAGGTATAAAAATACTTATAGAATATATTGTGTAAATTCTGTATAAACTTCATTTAGAAGTCTTCCAAAACTCATTTTTTCCCACTGTATTATACATTAGTTGGAATGCATTTTAATGGATTTTCATTCTAATGTTTAAATGTTCTTTTCAGTGGTGGATCCACTAAGTATATAACAAATGTTGAGAACTATTATTAATGCTTACACTTTGTTCACATTATGGTAATTGGAAAAGATTTTCTAAAGGATGATGAATAGTGTAGTTTATACTGTATGTGCAGTTTTATTAGGGATTTATGAAGGTTTCTGATTGCTATGTAAATATAAAGCAATTCTGCTTACATCTGATTATTGCAGAGACAGTTTCTCAGACTTATATGCTGTGTAATGGAAAAATTACATTAAAATAAATTAAGAGAAATAAAATAGATGCTCCTTAAATGAGTGGGGTATACCACACTGGACAGAAAAACACCCCACAGCAGTATTTGTATGAATTGATTGCTAATTAATAAAAAGAAGAACGTTATTGTATATAGCCCTTTTCAGGATACATCTTTTCAAGGTGCTATTCATTAAAATGGTGAAGCAAAAGAGAACAAGCTGAGAGATCATTTCACATACTTGGAGCAACAGAACAGAAATGCTCAGTTGGGATAGAAAGGAAGACCAGAGTCCAGACAGTGCAAACAAGCGCATTTATAACAAGATAATTCAATGATGTAGGCAGTAACCAAGCCATTCAGGCCCTAAAAGATTAACAGCATTATTTACTGATGAATTCTGAAATCTACAGAGATTTCTTATGTTTTTTATATAATTAAGAATGATTAAATGATCAGAACCTTTATTCTCTTTTTTTAAATAAACTAGCATGCAAAAAGTGAAAGGACAGAAAATGTATCAATGGAATTCTGCATTCAGGCTTCTGCTTAAATAACAAAATGGCTTACTGACAGAGATATCAAAAGGTAAGTAATATATATATATAAACTTTTCACACTTCAGTCAGCTATCCCATGTAGTCGTTACACGGTATCTAGTTTTATAAAAATACAAAGTCTTAATTACATTGACCAGTTTGTATAAAGAGTAATATACTCAATATACTGTACTACTGTATACTTTCCAAATCTTATGAGATCACCCCCTATTAGAAACATTATAACTGTTGATAAACTAGGGAGACTATACACTCCCTGATAGATTTGGATAGGCCAGCAAGCACTACATTACAATAATCAGACCTGGAAAAGTAAAACATTGTGAATAAGAGCTTCAGTGCTCCCTGACCTGAGTGCTAGGACTGATTCCATGACCATCAATGCTTAAACTAAGGTTGACATATTTGCAGAGTTGCAGAGTTGATAAAGAAAACCGCTATAATCATAAGGCAGATAGTGCTTGTTTAGCCTCAGGTTTAGAACAAAACATAAACTTAGGAGTCACCGGCATAGAAATGAAAGCAAATGCTACGAAAAATCAGATCCAGATCAGATACTAAAAAGAACTGAACCAAGAACAGAACACTTTGGGATGCCAGATGTGACTAACCTTGTAGAAGTATAACAACAATTATTTTGAATAAATTATTTTTTATCAGTTACATAAGATTTAAACAACAACAAAGCAGGTTCAGTAATACCAATAGCCCTCTTTCATGTACTCAGTAAGATGGCATGATCAACAGTATGAAAGGCAGTGCTAAGATCCAACAGGACAGCAATGGACAGAATAAAACAGTCATAAGTCTATGGCAGTACATTAGGAACCCTAATAATCGTTGTTCTGTAATATGCATTTCTATTAACCTAGAATGAAATCATCAATCTCAGCTTATTTGCAGTTAAACGAGCTTGTAAACGAATAGCAGCAATCCATTCTAGAACCTCTGTCAGAAGAGGTTGGATATTGGTTGATAATTACTGGATAGACATCACAGTTCTGCTTTTTACAAGATCTGACTTTTTAACAGAAGGATGATAACAGAAAATATTTCATTGATTGTACAATATGTGTGATAGGGACAGAAGACTGGAAGACATGACCACAGCAGGTCAGTGGGAATAGAATCCAAGTGATAAGTGGTGGGTTTAATTGTAGTGATCATTTCAGATAAAAGCTGAGGAGAAACTACAAGAAAGCATGCAAGATGAGATGCACTAAGCTTGAGAGCACATACTGTAAATTATAATTATCATCTTGGGGGAGTATGGGTGTAGTTGAAGCAGTAGTTGTGCTTCATGTTGTTGAAGCTGATACCATGACTTCCTTCAAGATACTGTTAACTTATTTCAAGATGCTGTTGGATGAGATAATTGATAATTGAACCAAATATCTACCAAACAGGCTAGAAGAGCCCAATGGTCTCTACTCATTTGCAAACATTATTTTGCTCTTATATTCTCATAAGTGGAATTAGTGAATTTATTTTAGAGTAATAAAACTCAGAACTGCACAACAATTGTTATATAAGGTGATGAATTATGGAAAAATAGAACTAGGATTACTCTTCTTCAATGAACATCTCTAAAACACTGACCTTGTGACTGTATTACTATTAAGTAATACAGTAATAATATAATAAGTTATACTTACATTTATTGTTAGACTTTATTAATACAAAAGTAGTAATATAGGACAATTTTCAAGTATCCCTGAAAAACACTTTCTGCGTTCTTCTTTGCTGAAGCTCAACCACGTTCTGACTATTTAGGCCTTATTCATTGAAATTAATCTCTGAAGTTTTAAAAAACAGAGAAAACCTATTATCAGAATATGCAAAGGATTTAGGTAGTCAGGGTTTATCCATGTTTTTGCCCACTTAAAATAGGTGAACATCACATACAGTAGGATAAAAATGAGTGAATGCCTTTGATTACGCTGGGCAAACGTCCCGAGATCGAATTCTTCCGCGACGGGGGTACCTTTAAAGCGGAGACGACGGCACCGAAAATTTTTGGCGCGCCTTCTCTTTAAAGCCCTGGCCAAATACGAAGACAGTACGTACAGTTATAATTCAAACGGAATTAAAAACTACACATCCCAGTTGCCATGGTGGTGCTTGTGATCATTGCGTTTAACCAACGAAACAGGGCGAAAAACCAGTCACATGACTTTGGGGCAGAGTTTCGAAAGCTTAACCTATCAGCAACAAAGCGAAATTTACACGATAGGCTACCTCAAACTGTCAGTTACACGACTGTGTATGTCGCTTAAGCCACTCCTATTTGGCATTTTAGTTATGGAGGCGAGAAGACGCCCCCCCCCCCCCCCTCTGGGTGTCTGATTTGCCGCCATGTTTAACCGTCCGTGTCCGAATCGCAGTAGCTACGCGTACGAAATAAAGTTCATCCCAGCTACAAAACATATATATTTTTGTGGTAAGAGGGCGCAAAACATCAGTATTTACTGCTATTAATTACTGTACGATTTATAGTTGAAATCTGAGCCTAGATATAAAGTTAGATATAAAGTTAAAATCTCGACAAAGCAATGTAGGAAATACAGAGAAAAGAAATCCTTTCTGACATCTAAAATCAGTTTCGATCAAGGTCTCTAAAACGAACAAGAAAAAGAGGATTTTCGGAGGGCAATTACGCTGTGTTTATATAGGATAAGTGATCTATGAGCAATCTAATTTCTTGTTCGTTTAAAACAGTGAAATGTCAGCTGCAAAAGATCGCACCAGAAACAGCACTCTCTCTGCCTGTCATAGACGTTCAGGAAAGGCTGAATGAAGTCATGTTAAGAACAATAATTCGGTGATCAATAATAACAGTTGTAGGACAAGAAACAAAAGATAATGAAAACTTCTTTAGGCTAAAACTCAAGTTCATTCTACAAATTAAGGCAAAGAAAATTCAGGATGTTAAAGTGCTAGAGGTGTAAAAAATACAAAAATGCACATGAGTAAAAAGTTTTAGAAATGGAGCAGGTGTTGCTTTGAAATAAGCAAACAGAAAAAAAGCCATGACTAAAGTGCAGAAGAGGGATGCAGGAACACTTGCTTAGATATACAAAAAAAATCACAAAAAGGTGTATGTTACAAAAGAACATGCAAACATGTTCATCATGTACATCAATTTCCCTTCACGATCAATAAAGTCTTATCTATAAACATGAAACAGAGTGAGGAATCAGAAAATTAGCATGCATAAAAAACAGCAATTCTGTCAGTGAGCCCTAAATGAATTAATAGCAACCATGGTTTCATGGAGGGCTTCTCAGATAGTTGGGCATTCAGGTAGATTGCCAGGTGAAAGGATTTGTAAACATACTTTGTTAAAGCAAGTCAGTTTTTTCTGCAACACATAAAAGACATTTTTCCAAGAAAGTTTAGCCTTTGTCACTAATGAAACCACTAAATAAAGACATAAATATAGAAATCTTAAGATTTTGTTATTCAATGTTGGTAGCAGGATGAACTGTGCTAAGTGTATATTTTGTCGCAGCTTTGCTGCAAGATGTTAACAGTGAAAAAAGGTATTTAGAAATGAGTTATTTCAAGAAGAAAATGTTCAGAATAATTGCAAATCTAGCAGGATAGAGAAAGCACAGAAAACAGGCAGTTAGATTGATCAGATTAGTATGAAAAGTTATTTAGCAAAGGGAATGAGAAGAGTGACAAACTAGTATGCTTTAGATCTTTTTATCTGGACCAGGGAAAACTGATCATGTTTCTCTATAACAATAATAAAAAACTTTATTTTATATATCACCTTTAAAAGTGGCATCTCAAAGCATTACAGTAGATATAAAAACAGATAAAAGGACCACAGATTACAAAGTAAATACATATAAGAAAGACAAGCAGTTAGAGGTGCTACCAAAATTAGAAAATGAAGCAGATACAGACACTAAGTCTTCTGAAAAGAAAGGTTCTGAGGTTAGATTTAAATGCACTCAGGGTACGTGACTGATATCACTGGGAATACAAATTGAGAGCTCTGGGGTGCAGCTAGAGAAGACCCTGTCACCCACAGAATGTAGATGTTCTTGAGGACAGCTAGAAGACCAGAGTCAGACGGACAAAGGTGGGGAGTAGACAGATAATAAGCCATATACTGTAGGTACTGAATGAGGATGAGGATTTTGAAGTTGACTCGAAACCTGATAGGTAACCAATGCAAGGACTTGAAAACAGGTGTAATGCATCCCTGATAGGATTCTCGCTGTCATATTCTGAACATATTGAAGATTGCTCAGTGTGGATTTAATTTCCCCAGTGAACAGGATGTGCATTTATTAATTCTAGAAAAAAAAGCCTTTCTTGATTTCTCTAGTTCTTAGTTTCTCTAGTTCCCTTTAAAATAAACTATTATTCCACAATGCAGAGTATTATATGGACAGTATTTACACATGATATTGTGATTTAAAGAAATGAACACAAGCAGCTTTTCGAGATTTAAGTGTTGGCTGAGTTATTGCAGGATAAAAAACTAGAGATGTTGGTAAGAAGATAATATTGGGATAGCTGAGGAATACACTGATAACAAGAACACTTCCTAATGGGGTTAGGCATACTTTTGATGAAGATGATGAAGTTAACTGAGTGTATGTTTACATAGATACTGAAATGAGGATTGTATTTTAGATTTTGTGTAGTTGCTAGCATTGAACTGTGTGTTGGATGCACATGAATTGAAGGAATGGGCAAACATCGCTGATGCGGATCCACAGAGCCAGCATATTAAGATGTTTATAATTAGAGGCAATTTGTTTAAATAACTAGGTATGGATACTGATGTGCAAGAGAGGTGGAAAGGCTGTTTACTTAAGCCAGCACTATAAAATATTTTATTCTCAGTGAGATGCTGCCATTTCATAGTGGGTTTCTAACACTGTGTATAGTTCAATCCACACAGTGCCTTTACTTCCATCCATTTCTAATCTCTTTATCCAGTACAGAGGATTAGGAGCCTATCCCAGTAAGCAACGGACACAAGGCAGAATACACCCTGGACATAGCGCCAGTCCATCACAGGACAGACAGACACAAACACACACACCAGGGCCAGTTTTCCCATAAACCAATTAACTTACCAGTATGTTTTGGAGTGCGAGAGGGAGTCATATCACACATATGGAGAAAAACCATGTAACCCAGAGAGAACATGCAAACCCCACACACACAGGATGGCAGGAATTGAATCTAGGACCCTAGTGCTCCAAGATAGCAATGCTAACCACTTTGCCACCATTATAAATGGATGGATATCTTAGTTATCTTTCTAGTTCACAGGTTTGCATGCATAATTTAATTTTGAAAGGCGCCGAGACATCAGGTACTACTGTTGTATTTATGAAAAAGAAACAAAACAAAAAGCATACTAACAACTGTGCCATCCTACTCTTTAGTTAATACAATTTATTATTTATAAACAGTTAACATTGTTAGCAAAATATTTTGAATTATATTTAGTCAGATTTAATGTATATTTGAACAATGAAAATATATTTTTACAAGATGCGGGGGAAAGTGCAACAACTTATTACAGTGCTAAATTTAATATTGATTGCTTATAGTTTATGCTAACACCTAACTTTCTTAATTAGGTGTAATTAAAACAGTGAACTAAGTGTAACATACCATTCAGAAATACAATCGAGAATAGTTTTGTGGTGTTTGTATGGAAGAAACGTTTCTAAAATGTATAACGTAACAAATTTAAAGACGATTAAATTCTGTAATCTTTCCACTTGTAATGTCATTAGACAGAACAAGAAGTTTCTGCTTTGTCTAAGGATGGTATCAAAAAGTAGTCTAGGTGGTGAGAAAGCTGTGCTTAATGATAATTAAGTGACTTAAAAGTAAAAAGAGATGGTTCATGTTGCTTGATTAATTTTAAAAACTAAGTTATAAATGCAGACGCGATCGCTGCCATAAGCGCTCCAGGCAGTAGAACGTTCGTTCTGTACTGCTGAGCTCCGCGCCTCCTCCCTCTCTCGGTGCCGCGCCCCTCTCTGACGGACCGCAGTGGGCGGTACGCTATTTTCAGAGCCTCTGATTGGGAAAAAAAGACCTGCTGATGAGTTTCACACAACAGGAAGAGAAAAGAATGGGATTTTTTCTCTTCGAAACGTGTGTTGTCTTTATGAAATTCGTGTATTTTAAACGTTTAATTAAGAAGTAAAAACCTTACAGCGTACACAGAGATTCTGAGCTGATCACGAGGAAGAAAAATCACCCATTTTTCGCGCATAAAAAGTGGTTTTTAACTCTCGTAACCCATTTTTATACGTTTTAAAGTCGTGCAATGTCTAAGTTAAGCAGGAACACATCATTATATCTCATTTTTTATTTCTTTTTAAAAAAAAATAAAAATCGTTTGCCCAGCCTACTTTGATTTATGACCTCTGAATAACCTTTGTTCTCAAGGTTAGCAAGCCATTATGTTTGTGTAGGTATGGCAGTATCAGGCATTTTGAAGCTGCAAAGTTACTGACAACCGACTTTGATACATTTCTGTCTCTAAGGAATTTAACTTGGAAACCAACATAAAGATGAATAATCATCAAAATAAAATAAACCTGCAAGGATCGGGGAAAAACTCCAGCGAGCTGGGAAGAACAGGGTGAAGGTACGGTAAGTCATTCCCCTTGAGTATCACATAGACACACAGACATACATGAATGGAGAAAGGAAAGATTCTTGGAGAAAACAATATTATGAACATCATAAATAAAACAGACAGGAAACCCTGTCACGGGAAGGACAATGCAAAGAAGACTTATTTGCTTTTTTTCTGGAGCTAAGCAATCTAAAATGCAAAGAAAGGTTTAATTGTAATGCATAATGGAATCTTCAGATCTAGTTGGCTGAGGGCCACTGACTGAATAACTTAAAATGGATTAGGAAAAAAATGTAAATTCATAAACTTGATGTTGGAAAGCATAATAGCACACTTAAAGTTGTGAGTAGTTACCGGAACCTCCAGATTAAAACAAACAAACCCAGTTCAAGGACGTGTAGGTCACCAACAGGCAGACCACAGGTAATGGCAAGGTTCCACGCATGTCTTTTGTCATGAGTGCGCATATTGACATGCTGTATATATTGTACATATTCAAGTGGTAAAACTAAAGAAAAAGAAAAATGTAGAGAAAGTTAAGTCAAAAGTCCCAGTATTGAGATATAGTAAATGAATACTAAAATTTCCTAAATAAAAATCATTAAGAAATCAAACATTTAAAAAAACATAAGCTCTTTCTTTGGTGGCCTGTATGCCACATGAGATTCAATGTGATTCATTCAAACAATTTAAAAACTGATACAGATACTGGTCTCACAGCAATGTAAAGCTGATGTACTAACCAGGTCACCCTGTACCTGTAGCATTGCATTGGTCAGGACCCTATGCAGACAGTATAATTCGGAAGTGAGTGGAAACAGACACAGGGAGGAGATGACGAGGAACTGGGCAGGTTGACAAACAGGGGGGCGTGACGACTGGTGAACAAGTCCAGAGGAGTTCAGGGGGTAATTCAGGGAGAAGTCCAAAACTCCAGAGCTGGGTGATCCATCCAAGAGTTTTGACCCTATGCTGTCAGGTCACTCCAGGACCCACTGGTAGGTGGGCTTCCAGGCGTCCATCTTTCAATGCTGAGTCCAGAATAGTAAGAGCTTAAATAAGTAGGGGCAGGATAGGAGGCAGGTCCACATAATCAACTAAAATGTGAAAGAGCTGGAGCGTCCTTAAGAGAAGGGATTACGATCGTGACAGTACCAGTGATTTCTCAAAACAAACATTCCCAGGAGGAGGAACCTGATTTAGCACAACAGTGTCATTTTGATGATGCCAAGTTTCAGTTAAACATATAAAGTCTAGAGGTTTCACAGTAATAAATGAATGCAATACTGATGCCTTGTTGGTCACGGAATTTAAGAGCTACTTTAACGGTTATTCCAGAGTCAGAATTACTGCACATTGCAAGGCTGTGGAAGACTGCAAAACAGTTTTAATCAACATCAGGGCAGCCACAATAGGTACACTAAAATTTTGCATTGTGATTAAAGCAGCCACCAGAGAGCCCCTGTGTAGATCTAGGCCTGCATACAGTAGTATGCCTAACTTAAACACAACTAACATTATTTAGGTCAGAGGAAATACTACTAATTTTTCTTTGAAAACACACATTAGAGATATTATACCTGGGGAAGTCTGATTTACCAATGTATAACACAGCTTTATCAGGCTCAGAAAACACAATTAATCCTGTTAAGAACATATGAAAGGTTACAGACAATAGAAGTTCATTCAACTCATCTAGCCCATTAGAAGTTAGATATTTGATCCAAGGATCTCATCCAGCCATTTCTTGAAAGAAGCTAGGGTTTCAGCTTCAGCAATTTATTCCACACTCCCACAGCCCCACAACTGTTAAAATAATTCTACTTATGTGAAAATTATTTGAAGATGGCTATCAGCAAGGACTTCAAGTAAAAATATTTTTAATTTAAACTTGAAAGTGGTAAAAGCAGAGAAAATGTGTAACACAAACCAGAACTAGGCATTAACCTCTTTGCTAACTGAAACTAAGAGATGCTTTTACTTATTTCCATTCTTTGACATTCATTCTGTTGCTTGCTTTCCAACTCTAAAGCTACAAATTGTTTCAAATTATTCTGGAATCTCATCATTATATTACAATTAAAACATACAGTGGTTTCAGAATTAGGTTCTTTATATTACTTTTTGCATTCTTGTCTACATATTGTGTGAACTGTGCGCTTTTATGCTAAAGCAAATTTCAGTGAATATAGATTCAAAAATCCAGTTATTTTTCCAGTTAGGTTATGTAGTAAATGATATCTACAATACATATTGTATATGGTGTATGATATATACAGTACACCATATATAGATAATAAAACTACCATTGGTGGAAAACACAGTACTGAAATAAGAAAGCATTTGAAAATGTCAAACAGTATTAGAGTACAACCAGAAGGTTATCCCACAAACCCACAAGATTTCCATGGATGAATTCATATTGAAATTAATGCACCACTGTTTAAAATATTTCCATGCTGAAATTTCTCCAGGACATTGAAAGTCAATGAAGGGTAGGCACTTAATAAAAACAAAGTCACACTGAAAACAAAAGATCTGTACCTTGTTTTAAGGAAATCATATTATATTTATTTTCATGTTAGAGCGAGATAATCAAGCTTGACAAGGAATTCCCTCCTTCTCTATGTAAAGTATGATGGTTCTCACTGTAGTGTAATGCAAAGGTTGCTAACCTTCATCATGGGAGAACACTGTCTTTCATTTTTTACATCAGCTGAGGTCTTAATCACAGGCTTATTATGTTCAATTTTCTTTAAGTGGTATGTTTTAAAATTTGCTTTTACATTAAATGGCATTTGTAATTTGGTATCACCACAGTACCAATTCCCACGTTTACAAAAGTCCAACATTAAGGTGTTTTGCCATAAATATAACAAATTAGACTTCTACAAAAAAATACTGTGGTAAGTCTTGATAAGCTGTCATTCCCCACATTCAGGTATGTTAGCTGAATTGTAAGTGATTTCACTGAGGCACAAGAAACAAACAACACCCTTTGTGGGCATGTTTAATATATTGCCATTCAAATCTGTGCTTGTACATCATAAATAGATCAAAAGCCTAAAAAGTGAGCAGTTAAATATTATCACTTAGCACTGGTGATGTAGAGCTCATTTGGAACAAAAGCCAGACACATTTGTCCCACAGGACTAGTGCTGCAAATCATTATCATATGGGTTCCTAAATTTTCATTGAAACACAACTCAAACTATTTTTATGACATTACTAGAAAACATTATCCAGTATCTAAAAACTTAAACATTTAAACACGTAATAATTTTTCTTTAGATTTGGGTTGTTGCCATAAAAAAAGAAATACGGTAGTAATGATTTCAGCAGAATACACAGCCTGCTGAATGTCAGTAATAAAATATGGGGAAACAAAGCTTAGCATCCTTGATGTCCTTGCTTGCCAAATACTGACAGGTGTGCTGTTCCTCATTGTTCTGAAAGCCAGCCAAATAAAATGGCTTAATATTAATATTCTTTAGTGGGCGGAAAAGGCAGCTGGCTTTTTGGCCAAAGTTGCAAAGAAACATTAATATCCATAATTCTTCTTTCATATGTTGCTTTTGCATGATATTGTTTGATTTACCACATGTGGCTGGGGAAATTCCATGTGAAAACTCAAATGGGTGTCTTTTCTCATTATGTTCCCGTAGACATAATTTGTACTGCTAAGTGTAACTTAAGTAGAGGAAACTTTCAAGCTGGTATAAGAAGAATGGTCAGAGATAACTGTCATTTATTTTTGCTTTAGATTATTTCCTCATTTAGAATGAAGTATGTTAGTATAGATACAGAAAAGAAATTGATACATGTTGTTCCACCTCAGTTCCATTTTTACAGGCATCAATTATCTAAAGAGCCATGGACTCTCCATTTTGCTTCTCCTTTAATAGTATATTTAATACCATTAAACAAAAATGAAAGATTTCTATACCATAGGCACCGGTAGTCAACTATCATTTTAATTAGAATGACAGAGCTCATTCAAAATTAATTGATTAAAATATCCCGCAATTTTCAAGGCACATAAATGGGAGGAGTGATTGTAATAAGTTCTAGGTCTATATCACATTTGTTTTATTTTTTGTCATTATTGTAACATACATTTACCATAAAGTGATAATATACAGTACAATAACCGATCTGAAGGGAAACGAATAAAATAAGTGATTCGAATCAATTATTATATGTTCTTTAAATCCTGTCCTTGAAGGTCACAAAGCAGCAGGTATTTTTATGTCTTTTAAATGATTAGCTACTTTAAAGCAGGGGAAAATGTTAAACTGGTTCAGCTACATTAATAATTAATTCACTCTCATGATTAACATTGAAGCAAGAATGAAAACCATAAGACACCAGACCTGAAGTACACTTGACAGTTATTTTTCCTTGAAGCATTGTGGTACACATGAGCATTTTCCTTCTTATTTTTAAATGACTGTTTATTTCAAATTCTTGGTAAGCAGCAAATGTAGATCTAGTTTTCAGAATCAGTTTTAATCATTGGTGTAATGTAAAATTACTTCAGATGCAGCTTATTTGGAGGAAGCTTTCAAGATACTGTAAATCATTGTTTTATTGTTTTGTTATCCAACAAATCATCGAGTATATGTCATCAGTACCCAGCCGACGTGGTTTAAATATTAATCCAATGAAAATGACAGTATAATATTATAAAGAATGCTTATTCCTGAATATACAGGGCCTTGCAGAATTAATCACCTCTTTCCAATGATGTCCCATTTTGATGAATTATAAATAATGTACACACATGTTTGTAAAGTGAATACTTTTAAGCAAAATACCTAAAGGAATTTTCTGTACTTTTCTTCATTTTCCCTCCTATCTTGACAAGTGCCCCAGTCCCTGCCAATGAGAAACATCCACATAACATGACACTGCCGCCACCATACTACTCAACAGGGATGGTGACCTTTGCATGATATACTCTGTTGGGTTTGTGCCAAATGTAATGTTTTGCATTTAGGCTAAAAAGTTCCATTGTAGTTTTGCTAGACCACAAAACATTTTTCCACATATTTGCAGGATCCCTGGACAGTTATTTTCCCTTGAAGCATTGTGGTACGCATGAGAATTTTCCTTCTTATTTTTAAATAATTTGACTGTTTATTTCAAATTCTTGGTAAGCAGCAAATGTAGATCTCGTTTTCAGAATCAGTTTTAATTTTATTTAATAATATTTGCAGGATCACTTGAAAGCTTTGCTGCTGTTTTCTCAGTAATGGCTCCCTCCTTCCTTCTTGATCAGATAAGGTCTTCATACTGTGACACACCTTTATAATATTCATCTTGACTGTGCTCAAGATTATGCTTTCAGGCCTTTGTTTTATATGTTTTATACCCCTCCCCTGATCTGTGCCTTTCCACAGCTTTATCTAGGAGCTCTGCTTGGTGCTTATGGTTGAGCCTTTGCTGTGATATGCACTATGTGGCAGAGGAAACCTATAGAAACTGTTGAATTCATCCTGAACTCATGTGAATCATAACAGGATAACATAGGAGGAGGTCCATTATTCTGGTATGTGATTCATAATACCTGAGCTCAATTAGATTGGCAATTTTAAGGGGGGTGACCATTTATCCTACGAAAATAAATGGCAGTTTTAATTTTTATTCATTTTCATCATCAGTTTTATTCTTTGTTTAGTTATTTTTTCTTCATTCATTTTCTTCATCAGTTTTAATTTTTACTCATGTTTTAACATTATTTGCTTGGAAGCTGTAGGGATGTGTGTGCATATACATGTATTATGACTATACTGCTAAATCTATAGGCTATAAGCTTTTATATATAATAAATACAGTATGTATTTTGTCACAGACATATATAAAATTATTTAACTCTAGATAAATGGGTTGAAATTTGCTAACTTTTATTTAATCTGTATTTTATATTTTCTGAATGTGAATTGCAGTTCTGATCTTTTGACAGTTTACCACAGGTTTGCAATCACATTTATTTGGTTTTCTCAATGCAGGCATTTAGTAACTACAACATTCTGCCCTAATATGAATGTTGCCAATATGTTCACTAAAACATTATAACAGTAAAGCAAATGGAGTGTTAGCCTTAGCAAATTATATTTTTCGTTGAGTCTATCCTCTGGTGTACCATACAATTTGTCAACTAAAGTGACATTTACATTTCAAATCTTGTATAATTCTTCATGATCTGGGACTACTGTTGTCCTTTAATTTTAAATGTCATCTAATTTGTCAGCAAAAGTACTTACTCAACCAAATTAACCTTCAGTAGAGGATTTGTAAATGCTTTATTGCTAAATAAACCCATTGCAGAGAGCTCAATTACATTGACTCATCATCAAGAAAAAAGTTCAGCTTTGAAAATGTAACATGCAGATATTCTATCTACAGTACGTGTATTTAACTTTATCTACGTTACATTAATAATATAAACCGCTGTTGCAGCACTTTCATATGTAATATAAAAAGGATTGTTCTGTACAAAAGAAAAAATCAATCAAATTACTCTTTAATTTAAAATTTGAGAATAGACTTGTTTTTTTCCTCTGTTCCTATTTTTACAGTTTGGACAGCATTTCCCTACTGCTTTATCCCAGAGCTCAGTGAAGGAAATTAACAGTAAATGAATGTCCTCTACTCTTACCACAGACCTCAAAAGGTTTATAATATGGTCACTATAATATGATGTGGGAACTACAGCCCAGTCAATCATGCCTTTTGTTCTGCATTTCTGTTTTCATCCAGCTTTCACTGATTCACACTTAGGTTTTGTTTTTAAGGAATTGTGGTTTGCCCTTTTGATATACTGTACTCGAGGTATAGAATGTTATATTATATACAATGTAATAGATAAATTATATAAAACCTATACTTATATATAACGATATAGATATAATCATACTTTGTCCTCTGAAAATATATTTGCTTTCAGGTGTAACACCTAAATACAAATACCTTATTAAGATGCCCACCCAGGATTTGAATCCACAGCCTTCTGGTTACAAGAACAGACACCTGGCTGCCTCTCCAAATTGGAAAATATTGCACGTATAAAACAGCCATGTTGAGGTAATGCAACCCCCTAGGAACCTTGATTGAGCTCAATTATCTGGGCAGCAGTTCTCTAATGTAACAGACATTATTTTTGTTGGGGTAGTGGCGCCATGTGGATCTGAGGTCTAGAGCATCCTGAAGAGCTGTGCTTGAATCCTGGAAGGTGCAGAGCTGTACATGTCACATATGATGTACTTACACACTCGTTGAGATTTCACAAAAAAACAGTAAATATGCTTACTATAGAATATCTGGAATGATTACTAAACAAAAATATAGAATTTTTGTACACAAAAATAAGATTCTGTTTATGTTTATTGAATTTAACTTTTGCTCAACCTGCTTGGCTGATGGCCAACCTCACATCCATAGGATGGGGAGGCTAGGACCCCCATGCTTGTTGAAAAGGCAAACAAGGGGTATCTTAAAAGGTGGAGATGGGGTGGAGGGAGGATATGAAAACAAGTGAGGAAGAGGAGAGGATGACATGTGCAAGTTGGACCAGGTGCGCTTTATTAGTTTGGCTGCCTTCATCCCTCCTGAACATTCTTTAGAACTCCATTTCACAAGGAATAACAGTAGCCAAAGTTTGTGTAAAGGTAGAATCATTTATTGAATTAAGTGAAAACTTTGGCTTAACCCGCTTGACTGAGGACCAACCTCTCAGCCACAGGAGGGGAAGGCTAGAACCAAAGCAGGACCCCAACCACCAGTGCAGAAAACTAGGTGAGACCAGTGGCCTAAATATGTCCAAGTAGGATGAATACTCGTTTGAGGATGTTGAGGTTGGTTTTAATGTGTGTGATAGGCCTCTGAGGACCAGCACCCAATCTGTTTAATGAGGTAGTCTGGATGGCCTTGGTGAGTGGCTGAGGAAGTAGCCCCTATCCTGAAGGAATGTCCGGAGAATTGTTCAAGAGAAAATCCATCATTTAATGGAATTTTGTGCAGGCGAGAGAGGAACCAAGCATAGGTCGCTATAAGGCCTTTGTCTTTAACAAAGAGAGGATCAGTAGGAGATGTTCTGGATACAACATTTGTAAATAGAAACAGAATTCTGATTTTTGTTCAGCATTATTTTGATTAAATGGTACACATTTCCAGAAAAATACATTCTTGCTGTTTCAATCTAGTGATTTTCTAAAAAAATCCAATATTTTAAATAAGAGTGTTTAACCAATCATTTTTCCTACCAAATAAACAGTTCCTTTCTGAAGATCATATCACCTTCAAATGATAAATGAGTACAAAACATATGCAGTTTGCATGGGAGTATTTCTACTCTTTTTGGTTTAGTCATAAAGGAAAGGATCAGCTCAGTTTCAGGATAAAAGTGGCGACTTTTGAGCTTGTGAGTTTAAGACTGGCAAAGCAAACTTTTGAACTCTTGCTTACAGCTTTAATTTAATGTACAAACTACTTTAATTTTTGTTTTTTCCATAGCTGTGCTTTGTATTCTGGAGTTATGGTGTATTCCTTTATATTGTTCTTTTCAACCCCAAACTAAACCAATTCCCTGTTTTTACTTGCAACTCCTATATTAGGTTAGGAGCTCCTGCTGGGAATAACATACCAACCACTAGGGCACGTATTCACATAAAGTAATTTATAATTTATACAAAGGTAATAGGCTTATTTAGTCATCTTTGTTGAAATTCTTTGCTAATAGAATGTACTAGAATCTGAATATAATAAGATAATCTAAAGTATGGGACAGGGTGACCTAATTCTGGAGAAATCCCCCACGCGCCTACTGATGATCAAGCAAGAGCCTGTACTCACTTGCACGTTTGGTATTAGTGAAGCTGTGAGCTGTTGTTATTAAGATCAGTAGCTGAAGTGTGGGCTAACAAATTATAATAAGGATATATTATATGGAGCCGCAGAGCTAACAGAGAGAGTTATACTGCATGTCAGTAAAGAGATAGAACCAGAACATAGTTTTTGGTTTCACAGCTACCAATGACTTCAGAGAATTGAAGGTTGTCAAGCAAATAGGGGAGGGAATAATAGCCCTAAAAAGTTCTTTCCACTTTACAGAACATCTTCCAAGATAGATGTCAAATATATATACAGTATATACAGGTACATTGTTTAAACATAACAACAACATTCTTCACCCTATTTTAAGCATTGTTTCAAATGGGGTGCAGAATGTGGAATAGTGTATGAGCAGAATGTGGAATAGTGCAAAAAGAGACATGCAAATGTAAAAAACTTTAAAGGGTGCTTTTATTCACTTGGTGCGTCCAACAGCTTACTCTCTTTAATATGACTAATGATATATAATGTGTGTAAGAAGGTCATAGAGGCCCCCTAAGTAGAACCAGTGTAATCTATAATGTAACTTATTTAAAGAAAATGTGAGATGTCATAACAGAAGTAAAAAATCGCATGGCCATACAGTAGGTGTCGATAAATATCTGTATTATTCTGTTCTTCAAAATGGAGAAAGATCACCCAAGTCGTGCCAGGGACCCCTCAGAAAACAGAAAGTTTATCAGAATGTTTACAAATGAGAGTCCATTTAGCTCAACTTGCCCATTTGGTTTTTAGAAGCAAATGGATCCCTAAGATCTTATCCTTCCATTTCTTGAAAGAAGCGAAGGTATCAGCTTCAACAACGTAGCTGTGAAGCTTATTTTTAAACTCCTACAACACTTTGTACTGAATAAACAAGTGTTTCCTGTTCTCAACTGTAAATGCACTTCCCCACAGTTTACACTTTCATTTACTGTTACTCTTCTCTGCAATGATTCCAGAGCAATACATGTTGACCACAATTGTATATAATATTCTGAGGTCTTTATCTGATGACATTGCACTTTTGACATATCATACCTTAATGTAAATTTAAAACTTTTATTTTTCCCAACATTGTGTTTGTCTTTATTATTGCTTTCTCACCACCTACATGTTGAAAAGTATGTCTGCATAAACACATTAACTTTTACCTGTATACAGAATTTTTTTCTTTTCAACGTGTCAGATGGTTTCCTGAGTGTTGAATTCTAGGCAAGGTCACAGAATTGTCCAGTTATTGCTCAGGCCATAGAATAGATTGAATATTCCCTTCTATCATGTTTTTGTTAGTATTGTACATGCAAAATGCGTTGGAACACCTTTTTCCATACAATGTGTCTTTCTTTTGAGTGATGATTATTTGCATTAACAGAAGGTCGCGTTTACAAACCGTAAGGTATCAAACAGAACATACAATATTTAATAGAAGAAGGCATATTAGGGCATCTAAAGTTTAAGGTCATCACACATTTGTGATGTGTAGTAGCAACAACAAAATAAATCCAAGTAATCCAAAGAATCCCAAATGTCATATCTGGGTTTTTGTTATTAATGGAGTACCACAGGGATCTGAATTGGGAACAGAGATTTTTATTAATATCAATGATCTAGATTCAGGTATAGTTACATGTCAAAGCTGTACATTATACCAAAATAGTAAGAGCAGTAAACACTATGGAAGTAGCAAAGGAAATTCAAAGGATCTTAAATATTATGGATTAGGAAATTACTTGACAGATGATATTCAATGTAGACAGGAGCAGAATGTTAAATGCTGGTATCAATGATAATATATAAGATAGGAGGCTCTGAGCTTAAAGACACAACTTATGAAAAAGACTCAGATGGTTATTTTGACACATCTTTTAGACAAAGTGAGGAAATAAAAAACAAAAAAGCAAACAATGTTAGTATATCGGTAGAGCATTGGGAAAGCATATACCACCAAAAATACAAGCATGGTGTACTAGACCAAATTAAAATCAGGGGACTGGCATCAGGTGTGCGCAGCCAGCTTCCCCACGTAAGGATTTGCAAACATAAGTCTGCTTCAGTAACAGAATTGTGGGTGCTTGTTATGTGAAGTTGCTGAAATCCCACATACAACAGCCACTCTCACAGCATACAGTATATTCTTGAAAGTGTTTAATTTAAATATTTATATAAAACCAATAAACAGAAGATATGTCATTATTTTAATTGCAATCACATTTATTTATTTATATTGCCAATTTGTTTCAGTGCAAATTCAGAAATGTGTGCATGCAACTTCAATTAGATCTGTCATTCCACTTGTAAGCTTTGATGGCGTATTTTATTTCCTTCTTTTTCCCCATTTACTTGTGCATAGATTTATATCATTGTTTTGCACAGTTATAGCAAAGTGTAGTGTGGAAACTTAAACGCCCTGCTGGTTGCCTGAATGATATGCTGCACTTTGGGTGCAATAAAACAGAATTAATAGATACAGTGCTCTGTTCCTGATGGTTGATTTTATTATGAGGCATTTTCCCTCCTTCAGTTCTTCAGTTTCCGAAACAGCTCTGTTTATTAAGCGTGCAAATTGATTACCAAGGTACTGTGGTTTTTTTAAAGCACCATCTGTAGGTTGATCAGATGACATTGAAAACCCGAAAGAAAAGCCTACATTAAATCTAGGTTACAATACAAAAACAGAGAAGGGAAATGTAGTAATATCTATATATCTATGGTTCAGTGAAGCAACGCCGCTAGGATAAGCAGTCTGAAACCAGAATACATGTTTCTGGCTTGCAGGAGGAGATTTCCAATACTCATCAGCCAGAAGGTTACATTTTTCCTTGTCTGCCCTGCAGTTAGCTCTTTCACGCAAGGATGAAGAAAGGTCAGCTGCAGTCCTGAGCTCAAAGAAGAAGGTCACGAGTGACTACACCATCTGAAGACTAATATTTAAAGGTTGCCTCCTTTTGAAATCATACAGTAGGCGGAATCTTGGCCCGGCCCCACAGCATTTTTCATTCACAGGAAGAATTTTCAATGTGTTTGTCATGGTGACGGTTCTGTTGAAAAATATTAAAATCTTCTTGACAGAAACAGAACAGAATTACACTTCAAATTATTCTACAATATGGAGAATATCTCTGCCATCAGCAATAAGAATAATTACCAATGTGATTGGTTGTTTAAAAACAAATCACGCCTCTGTTTAGCAGTATAATTTAATAATACAAGAATGTAACAGGATCAAGCTGCTCAGTATCTTTATGATAAATTCTTCTTCTATAAAAATGTGTACAATAGCCAAAGTTTATTTTTTCTGCTATGTCCAAATCTATTATAAACAGTATGTCATGTGAAACAAATACAAATAATATAGTGCGTATAGAAGCTGGTCAACAGGTGTTTTCAGAATCTGCTCCTTAAACAGCATTAGCAAATGCAGTATGAGTTTATTCTAACTATAACTTTGGAAATAAATATTTAATATTACATGTAATGGTCTCTGAGGTCGTATTTTTTCTCCAGTTTATGCTTTTGATTTTTATGCTACACAATAATAGAAGTTGTGCACATTAATGTTAATAATTTTAGAATAATGCATCTCATTTTAAAACTGTACTAAAGCACATTACGTAAATAAAGATAGTTTTAGAAAGAACTGGTTTGTTAAGGATCTAAATCCAATAATTTACCATCACCAGAAAGCAGTAAAATCCAGAGACAAACACATAATTACATTTATATGGTGAGGGATGCTGCCCTCTTGTGTTGAGCAAAAACATGGAATCATCCAGTATTGATATTGTATTAGAATAATAATAATAATAATAATAATAATAATAGCCACAGCTATTTAAGGAGAAATACAGCCCATATAATTTGTATCATTATTTTAAAGTAAGTAGATGATTGGGATTTGTTAGAAATTAAATGCATGTAAAAATGTTAAAGTACAAAAAACAGGACAGAAACATAAGAAGTGCTGGCATTGCCAGAGGGCACAACCTTGTGTTGAAAATTATAGCAAGTGCATAAATATTTTTGCAACTGTATTTTATAAATTGAGCCAACTATATTTGGTTTAGATTTAAATGTCAATTTTGAGTTATATAAGATTATTGTACAAATCTTTTTTTAAAATTTTGGATTTCAAAGTAGGGTTTTCATGATAGTTAACAAATTGCAAAGATATTTTTGAAAATGACATAAGGACAAGAAGCTTAATTTCGCTTAGAAATAACTCGACAAAGTTACTATTTTCATCAAGAGAATTTTACTGAAAATTAAGAATACATTTTTCTCTCTCTGCAGTGAATGAGGTTTTAAACTGTATGTATCGCAAAGAACAAAAAATCAAAGTGTGCATCAATAACATTTATTTTCCCTTTTAGGTGCAGTGAGGAAATACAGTTTTAAAGTACTCAGTGACATGGGTTTCTCCATTTACAAACAATTAACAGTGTGTATAATTTATTACATAGGTACTCAATGTGGGCTCCAGTGTCCGTCTCTAAAAGCCACTTGACTGATGCTTTAAAAATCCCTTGAAGGCCTTTTCCATTTTCTGCAGTGAGGCCATTGCATTTTAAGTGATGTGATAGTAGGGGGTGGAAGTGCTTTGGAAGTGCTTTTTTTTATTTGCTCCCTGCCCTAATCCTTTGTAAAACAACAGTCCATATGGCTTCACATATTAAAGTCAAATCTTAACTAACTGACTCAACAAAACCACTGGCTCTGCTGAGCCCTAATGTAATTAGAATGGAATTGTGTTCTTTTGTGATCCTAATCCTCAGGGTATTTGTTAAAGCAGCCTAGACCAGCTGTATTATTAGGGTTTTTCATAACAGTGTTATTGTCAATTGCATAACAAAAACAATACTTTGGTAATCTTCTCAACATTCCCACCCAGAAAATAACTCAAAAGAAGTGTTGCTGCTACTCTTTGTTAGTAATAATAATAATATTCGCACTAGCTATAGAGAAAACAGTAGAAGAATTATCAGTAATAGTTATAAATTAGAAGTATACTTAGTTTAAAGTGAATGTCACATCAATAACAATTATTTTACTTTAAACAGTAAAATAATTGTTACATTTACAATAAAATTATACTATATTGTATTATATTTTATTATATTTTTTAACAGCTTTACAGTTGGAAGCATTTTATTTATTTTCTTAGTTTATTTGAAAAAAGGAAGAATTATCTAAGGTACACATACTGTATGCACACATACAGTCTTTATATTAGCACAGATATGCAGATCAATTGTTTATTGGTGCTGTGTACAGTAATTCTAAATAATTGTATTCTATTTTTACTGAGGGAGTGGTGCCTTTCTTTCAAAAGCATTTTTTCACAAAAATGAAAAATCCTTTGGTATTTGTATCAACGGTAATTTAACAATTACTATAAATTGGCACTACAAAAATGCTAGCTGTTTATTGTTATAATTACTATGGGTAGTAGTGCTAAAGTAGTCCTTATAACACATTTTAGACATCACATTTCTAAAAAAAACAATGAAATATATAGAACATGATCCCACAGCACCCCCTGCTGGTAGATTAAAGACGTTTTCAAAAGAAAATGTTGAAATGTTGATCAAACATGACATTGATGGTTTTCAAAATTTGGATAAAGTGGCAAACTCAAACATATTTGCATTGTTTTAATTCACTGAGTTGTTGCATTACCAATACATTAGTAAAACAGCTTAATACTACTAAACATACACTATCGCTTTGATACAATAGAATAGTGTGCTTGACAATAGACGTCAACTGAAAGTTTAACATAGTTTAAAACAGAATATGCTGTTTGGGGTTTCTCTGTATCCCTGTGATATTTCCAGAGGAGTGGATGGATGTGATGCTTGGATCAAAAAGTTTCTCGTAACCAAGCAAGCAAAATTACTTAAACAACCTGCTGTTGCTTGTAACAATTTTTAATCTTACAGTATGTGTTTTTTTATCTCTAATTTGTCTCTTGCTTGGTCATGTTACAGTATATGTTTACTGTTTAGTGAACAGTAAACACATTCAGTAAACACTGGCTGTTTTCAGTTTGAATGAAATACATCTGAAGTCTATCCTCCAAGACCATATAGGACAAATGACAGAAAGCAGTAATAACATGTGCCTGCTTTTAGATATACAGCTGAACTCATACCAGCTCAGACCAGATCATTACTGTCAATAATAATGGCCTCATTTCAATAGTTACTAATTGATTTCTTTTACCAAGGTATCCTATAACTATATTAAATATATATTAGTCAAACAAAGGAAAACATATGTAAATAAGTAGCTAGGATTATCCATCTATCCATTGTCTAACCGTTTGATCCAATACAGGGTCATGGGGGAGTCAGAGCCTATCCTGGCAAGCAATGGGTACAAGTCCATCGCAGGGCTCACAGACACACAGTCATGCACATGCTCATACCTAGGACCAGTTTTCCCAGATGTCAATTAACCTGCCAGCATGTTTGTGGATTGTGGTAGGAAACCAGAGAGAACATACAAACCTCACACAGCTAGCACACTAGGTCTGGAACGGAACCCAGGGCCCAGCACTGAGAGGTACCAATTGCTAATCACTGCACCACCACACCTTCTTAAAAGTAAAATACATTTTTGTGCAAACTGTTCTCAATCAACATTGCACAGATGCAAATTAAATAACACAAAAATAAAAAGAGTGAAGCTGAAATGATAAAACCTAAAGAAGATGATCTTTACAGACCATGACAAATCTAAACTGTTTTGCAATAATCATCTGCATTTCATTTGAAGGCAGACTGGAATGCAATGTATTGATGAGTGTACAATAGTCAAGCAGTGAAGCATGGGGGGGCTGATCAATACAATTGTGGGGCTATACCACAGCCAAGGGTGTCGGGGATTTACATTGTCTGCTGACGATTAGAAGAAGAGTTCTGGTCCACCAAGCCATTCGCATAGGGACGTGCCTCGCAGGGCAGTGACTCATCTTTCAAAATGACAGTAACCCCAAATGCACAAGGTGAAACACTCTTTGGGATGTAAAAAGGTCAATGGAACACTCTAAAAAACACCTTGGCTTACACATAGTCCTGATATGAACATCAGAAGTCATGCAGGGTTATAAGGATGCTGCAAATGGCAGTCAAGTAACTTTGATGAATTGTGCTGTTACAGGAAACTCGTAGCACCATTCCAAAGTCCTTCACTGATAATTTGTACAGGAGCACAAAAGCTACTGTAGATGTCAAGCTGTGCATAAAGCAATATACCAAGGACCAATATACCTCATAGCAAGTGGAAACTTACTGCAGAATATATTACTTAGATTTTCTATAAGACTGAATTAATAATAATAATAATAATAATTGCTTACACTTATATAGCGCTTTTCTGGACACTCCACTCAAAGCGCTTTACAGGTAATGGGGTCTCCCCTCCACCACCACCAATGTGCAGCATCCACCTGGATGATGCGACGGCAGCCATAGTGCGCCAGAACGCTCACCACACATCAGCTATTAGTGGGGAGGAGAGCAGAGAGTAATGAAGCCAATTCATAGATGGGGATTATTAGGAGGCCATGATTGGTTAAGGCCAATGGGAAATTTCTTTTCGAGAAACGCCCTGGGATTTTTAATGACCACAGAGAGTCAGGACCTCGGTTTTACGTCTCATCCGAAGGACGGCACCTGTTTACAGTATAGTGTCCCCATCACTATACTGGGGCATTAGGACCCACATGGACCACAGGGTGAGCGCCCCCTGCTGGCCCCACTAACACCTCTTCCAGCAGCAACCTTAGTTTTTCCCAGGAGGTCTCCCATCCAGGTACTGACCAGGCTCACACCTGCTTAGCTTCAGTGGGTTGCCAGTTGTGAGTTGCAGGGTGACATGGCTGCTGGCCATGGGTTTGCATATGGGTTATACTTTATACTGTATGTTTAAACTTATTTGCTTAAGAAAATTGTTTTTCCTGTTTCCATAATTATTTTGAACGTTATAAATATTATTAAGAAAAATAATGTACACCAACAAAATAATTGAGGTGTCAAAAAACTGGGTTTTAAACCTTCAGAAGGCTTGTGAATGCTAATATATTATTTTGGAGTTGAAACATATGCACCTAGTTGATTTTGCAATTTTAGATTTTAGAAAATCTGTGACAAAATATTGATGATAGATAAGTCATAGCATGTAACTAGCTGGAACCTAATTTGGAAGACTCCTTTGTCTGACTCCATTAAAGGCTTGCTATGTCATGTCCCTCTGGGTGAATGTAACAATTTAATACTGTGTTCCCAAAATAAATGTGTGCTGAAACAATTACCTTTAAGTGAGGAAAAGCTACAGCACAGCCATAGAAAAGAAGGTTTAACTTTCATTTTCATCCATTATCAGGAAGTCATTTATCTGTGGAAAGAACAGCAGCAACCCAGAGGCTGTCCGAGAAGAATAAGGCACTCTACACCTAAGACAGGATGCCAGTCTATCAAAGGACATACTGTACACTTCAGTATATACTGCAG
Source organism: Lepisosteus platostomus (assembly GCF_059453375.1). Taxonomy (NCBI): domain Eukaryota; kingdom Metazoa; phylum Chordata; class Actinopteri; order Semionotiformes; family Lepisosteidae; genus Lepisosteus; species Lepisosteus platostomus. The sequence goes on from NC_142614.1 coordinate 53,499,721, forward strand.
GGATGATTCAGAGACATCAGTTCAGAGACTGCAGAAACTGGATCATGCAGAGGAATTAAAGTGAACATGAGAAGAAAATGCAAATTCCACCAACTGATACCCCATTCTGGAATTGAACTCAGGAATTCTGAGGCAGCAATGCCAACAACCAAGGCAGTGTGCCATCCCAAAGAAAGTCACAGACATATTTTTTTATCATTCTGTATACTGCATACAACCCACAAATAGCTTAAGGTAAATGAAATCTCAAGGGCTTAGTCTCAAGCACAGGAATTATTTCTTCATCAGGCATTTATCCATCTATCTTCTAACTGCTTTATCAAATACAGGATCGTGGGGAGCTGGATCCTATCCAGGTAAGCAATGCAGGCGCAAGGCAGGATATTGTACATCCTGGTTGGGATGCCATGCCAGGCACAGGGAACACACAGACACAAACACATACACACCCACACTAGGGTCAATTTTCACAGAAGCCAATTAACCTACAAGTATATCTTTGGGCTGTGGGAGGAAACAGGAGTACCCAGCCAAACCTATGCAAACATGAGGAGCATATATTGTACAAATTCCATGCAGATAAAACCCCAAGAATTGAACCCAGGGTCCCAGAGCTGTGAGGCAGAAATGCTAACCACTATATTCAAATTCAATGAGGAATAATGATGCCAAAACAATGGCCTGGAAGCCAGGACATTCAGCCTCATCGTTGGGTGCCTCAATACCCACACTAGCCCTGAATGAGACACCTGCTTGGCAAAATGGAATTATAAAGTTATAACAGCAATTTGGGAGGTAGGATAGATCCTAACCACACACACTTCTTCTTGCCTGAGATTATAATTCTTGTTCCCGGAACTTCCCATAGAGCGTGTCCCTCATACCGCTCCCGACATCCCACCTACACCCCTGCAGCAGCTCGCTGGCTCAATCCCTGCTATACATCCTTACAGTGAGGCAGCTAAATTCCCTCTGCCAGGTGAGGTACACCAAATATACTTTGCCTCTGCATACTTTGTCCGTCTTTCAAATTTATTAGAATCTAACCCAACTACTACTGAATATACAGTTGTTGAAAAATCAGGACCAGAAGGTAAAAATTGTTCCTGCTATAACTCATCTTGTTAAGGGATACATTTAGCTAGAAGTCTTAGTAACCAATCATAATGTATGCAATTTTAAATAAACTATTTTCCATTTTCACCATGAATACGATCCATTGTCATATTCAGGGGTCTTAATAAACCGTGATGGGAGATACTTTTACCTCTGCCAGCCCCATTATGCTTTACGGAAGAGATGCCAAGATGTCATTTAAATTCTGCTGTTCAATAGGTGTATTATTGTTTTATGTATTAATTCAGTCATGAAATCAATAGCCAGCTGATATTGATGCAGCCTGCTGAAACAGGTGCAGCCTGCCTTTTGTGTATTGTTTGTGCTTGCCTCCAGTCACGTTTTGGCTGAATGGGATGTTTTGTTAAAAAATGTGATTTACCCTTACAAAAGTTCTTTGTATGAGTACAATTTGTTTTGTGAAAGACATCATTGAGTGCAATACAGTCTGAGCCAGAAGCTATTCTAATAATGTTAGCTGAGATGCTTAATAAAGTTAAGACTTGGAAAAAATGTATTACATTTGCCATCCTTGGTATATTGTTAATATATAAAATATTTATTTCTGTAGGACAGTTGAAAAATGCTGAATCTCAATCCTATTTTCAAAAAGAACAATAAATCAAGAGATGATGGAATCGATGAATGTTTAGACTATGCATTTGTTTTTTCAGTTAATTATTTGTATCTCTTCTTTTGGCGTAGAAATGCATTTGCTGTACATTACTTCTGATTTTATTAGCTCAGCTTGACATTGATCAGAGTAAATTTGATTTCCAAGACAATTTCTTGACAAATGGGGATGAAGGATTTCTGTTAATTCAAGGATGAGTTATTAAAATTATTTAGAATGTTGCACCTTATGTTTCAAACACAAGCTTATTCAGATATTATGAAGGGAATGGGAAAGAAATCCATAAAGACAATATCTATACAGCATCACCAATGTTTGTATAACTTCAATTAGGCTGCTGTTTTGGACTACCTGGATTTTAGTAGGGTCAATACCTCGGCTACTCTAGTAATTCTCCATGACATCACTTCCCACCTATGCAGTCCTAACTTCATCATCCTGTGGCAAGGTGGTTGGCCCACAGCCAAGTGGGTTAACTTTTATGCACAACTGTAATACCCATCTATTTTCTAACTGCTTCTTCTAATTCAGCGTTGCGGGAAAACCTGCCAATTTTGGCAAGCAATGGGTGCAAGGCAGGATACACCCTGGATGGGACATAAGTCCATCGCAAACCAGACACGAACACACTAAGGACCAATTTTCCCAGAAACCAATTAGCCCACCAGTGTGTCTTTGTACTGCAGGAAGAAACTGAGCACCTGGAGGAAAAACAAACAAACACAGGGAGAACATACGACCTCCACGACTAATTTAAATCCTTAAATGCATTTTTCCTTTGGGTGATGTTATTTCTCTTGAATTTTTAAAAATACATTTGGATTCAGGTATTATTTGGAAAAAACAGACTAACACTACACAAATCCAACTAACACGGATCAACAGCTCACAGAAGAAAAGAAAATTAATTGCAATGCTATATCAACCAACTGAACCTGATGAGCCATACACTCTCATGAGCACATTGTAAATCATCTCACATATCGGAGAAAGTGGTATTGCAAAAAGTCACAACAGAGTGAAATTGCAATGGTTTAAAAACAAAACATATTTTGTGTGAAATAATTTTAAAATATTAAAACTTATAACTGGCTGCTGGTTGATGCTAAGATTTTTTCAAAGTATGATCATGAAACATACATAAGAGACAAAAGAAAACAAGGTTCCGTAAGTTTATATTTGTGCCAGTGTTCATCTCAAATAAATCAACTTGTGTGGTCACAAAGCCTTATAGATACCTAAATTCTTCAAAGACAGGCTGAGGATCCTTCTGTGTGATATTTTAAGGAGAGTATAAGATAGGCATTTTCTTTTGAGTTTCTGTGATGACCCAATATCATAAAAGTACATAAAATGCAGAACCACACAAACTATAGTGGCACCTAACAATTTTGTCAATGAGGTCTTTTTCAATAGATACAGAACCTTAGTTGTTTTTCAGAGGATATTGAACCCTTTAACTGCATAATTATAAAATAGTGAAATACTTTATATATAAATATATTACAGTATTACCTGCTACTGCTACCGAAGAACATCACTCCTCTCAATTCACTACTATAAAATCTTCAGAACAGAAAATGTAACAGTAATGTCTTAATTAAGTACTCTTGGTAAAATCAGGGGTCTGTGTTTATATATAAAATTACCCAGTCATCCTACATCCATTAACAGTTGATAAATAACATCCTGTGCAAATGAACATTTCAGTCATTTAAGTGGCTTTAACAATTAAAGAAGTCGGACACAAGCTAAGTATACCCTTTTAAACCTCAGACAAATTCATTAATCATTACAGCATTTAAAACAGCTTTAAAAAACAATGCTCAACAGCACATTTTATTCATCTTTCTGACACCTGCTGAGTGAATAAGTGGAGAAATGTTTTTAATGGGCTTCAGTTACATAAACTTCCTGGAGAATAAAATACCTACATTTAGACTGGATAAACAATAACTACGTAATTCCAGGAATAATAAACTAATTCCTTTTCAAGAGGCTTTGGAAGTGTACATTCTTAACACACAGTGGTCTGTGGAGTTAATGCACTGTTATCAGTTCATACATTATTAACTGTTATTTTCCTGAGCTGATCACAGTTGAGCAGGCAAGTTTCCTGTCCTTTCTGGTTTCCCCAGAGATCATATTTCCTGCCAACAATGTAGAAGTAGTTGTCATATTAGTACACACTAAGTTAAGAAGAACATGAATTATATTGCCTCAATATGACAAAATATAGTTTTTAACTAATTAATGTTACTTCAGGAATAAAGGTCAGAGAATTTACTTCCTTCTATGACCAGTTTAAAACCAAAAATAACCCTATATTACAGTATACTGCAAGCCTTATTACACTACTAGATGAAACAGCATACACACCCACAGATTAGACGTGGCTGACTAAAATCAAATGGCTCCCATCTGCAATTACATATATAGTAATAACTGTAATGTTAAATTACTTCAAGATTTGCAATCTCCCTTCAAATTTGTTGTCTAAAGCTGGATAGTCAGTTCCAATTAGGTTTTCTTTTCTTGGTAAGCTGGACAGCAAATAGGGATGCCTTAATAATCATATTTAAACTCTCAATAAACCTCAAATCTACTGTACAGCAAATTGATAGATTTGATGTCTTTAGGTGAGTGGATTTTTTCTTACTTAAAAGCTTCCTATTTTCTAAAAGAAGCAATTTAACCCCTCCAAAAAAGATTTTATAAAGATTTAGGTGAGATGTGAGTGTCCATTAATGTTTTTCCACCCAGAGAAATATATTAATTATAACCAGACTGAGATCTGTGCCTAATGTATATTATCATTTTTTGTAATTAAATGGACGCACCAATATTAAAAAAACTACTTTTATTAATTTTTCCTCAGTTACATATTCTTAAACAGGGATGTATTACATTACTTAGACAGTCAGGCAAAGTTGACTTCATTAGTATGAATAGGAAAGCAATGAATGCACAATATTGTCGGTCTAAACCCAACATGGCTGCAATACCCCCTTTAGGACCAGTATGAAATGCCAGAAAAAAAAAACATACAAAATAAAATTAAAAATCCAGGTCATACAAACGCATTACTTAAATATTGGTAACAAGCAAGTCTATATGCTCTGGCCTCCACTGCAGCAAAATGAAAAGGTTTAACTTCCTTAAGGTTACAGTCCATAACTGCAGTAATTGTACACACGCACACAGCTTGGTACCTGTGAAAAGTCCAGACTGTATAAACACTGCACAGGCAAAGAGGAGGTCCTACGAAAAAAGTGAACTATGTACGATTTTAGGAATACAGAAATCATACTTCACACATTTACACAGAAATAGAGGTTAAAATAAGGATTTGGTCAAATTACTACAGAGACTGAGGTGTTTTCAGTGCAGTGCGACAAGCTCCCCAGACCTTTATTTTTGAAGCCCATAGAATGGAATTTTACATAATAATTGATCTCTTAAGACATTTTTAATATTAAATGAGCTAGTTGCAACATTTTGGATCAAAGGTTACAAGAGAGCACTCCGTAGGACAGAAAACAAAGCAACGCAAGATATCTGGAAGTAGAAATTCTTAGAGGAAATGGTACAGAGAATGCCAAGGTATCAAATTACAGGTTAATGCACACAAATCCAAGTGATCTGTTCAGCCAGTAATTTCTGTGACTGACAGATAAAACAAAAACAAAACAAAAGAGACACCTGCAACCTAAACATAATGAACTTAAGAGGTGTGCGTTCACGACGATAACTTTTTTCTGCTATGACTTTAATGGCTCAATGCAGCAATGTTGACTGGGCAGAAAGCACTACATCTCTCAAAATGTTGTACATATATCCCTGTAAAATCTGTTTTCTTCCCCCCTGTGGTGCTCTCCATTACTGAAGTATTTTTCATCTCGTTTTCCTCAAGAAAAAAGTCCTCCAAGCACACCTTCGCCATTATTATCTGACTGAAAGCACAGAATGGAAAGTGGAATGAATGGCCTTTTATTATACAAGAGCTGGTTTGTTCGTAATGCAGGCACTTCTAGGGACTGTATGTGGTGGGGGGGGGAGTACCAGGCTGTCTCTTTTGTGACACCTCTGACAGTCATATGAAATCTCTATCTGGCAGCGTCAAAGGTTTAAGAGTATAGCACTGGTACTATATCTATTGTATGCACAAGGCAGTATTGTCTGACCTATCTCCATTATTCTTCCTAACATACCATAAACCAAAGCACAGATAATTGTACAGGCAGATTTAAACACCATTTCATGGCACATCCAGGCTGTCATCTAATGGAGGGTAATCATTGTTGTCCAGCAACAGGTATAAACTCCAGTTTTTAAAAGATATTTTGGTCTATACACTACCCCAGCATTGTCCAGATATACATTCATCGATGATCCACAATGTCCCTTTTTTAACTCTGAATCCAAACTTCCCTAAAACATAATTGTGTTAATTTATTTTCAAGTCTCAAGCACGCTCCTCTCTGATTACATACTGTGTCTTTCTATCCCCACAAAATTCTTCAGGAAGCACAATTTACATAATACAAACACTTTGTAATATTGAACAAGCACATGCTGCTGTTTCTACAACACTGGATCCCCATCTGAGGTACTTCAGAGGCAGGAGCACTCATGAATTCATGGCCATCGGATGTTGTATGTACTCCACCAAACGCACTCAGTTCTGTCATCTGCTAAAAATAAAACACTACATCATAGTATCTGTTCACTCCTTCATAGGTACCTCTGGACAGTGGCTGTACCAACTGTATTGCAGAAAGAAGAATGTACTGCTGCACCCAAACACAAGTACAGTACCATCATTAATACTAGAAAGGGGAAAAAAATCAGTGCAGTAATTGTAAAAAAAAGGAAAATCTCAAAGAATGAGAAAAAATAATCTCTAAATTGGTCAGAATAAGACAGCACATTTCTCTTTTTTCATCTCTTCTCATGGGAAGGTCCTCTGCAGTCAAAACATCCAACCCTGCAGCTAATGCAAAATCCATGTCCTTTGCAGGATGATCAATGAAATGCATTATTCCATCTCTGGACTTCCCTGTATCATTCCATATATGACTGGGGAAAAAAAAAATATTCTCCATTTCAACTTTACTTTAAAAAAAAAAGATTTGGCAAATGCCAGGGACACAGCGTGACCCTTAATTTTTCGGTTTTAAATTTCAAAATAAATAGCTATGTTTGAAAGAATCTTTAAAGCTTCCAGAGGACTGGGCAGAATAAAAATACTTTTAAAAAATCATATTTGTAGACAACTAAACCGAAGGATACGCCATGTAATGTCTAAGGAGGAACCCTTTGAGAATGCTTTCTTGGTTGCTTTGTCACCGCCGAGATGATTTCTGTGATCAGGAGGCCGCAGATGAACATGTCAGTAATTCCCCATTGTCTGTTCGCCTCCAGAGTCATTTGTGGCGCTGAATTGTTTTCCTTTTTCTTCGCTTGAAAAAGCAGCAGCACCTGGAAATAACACACAAAAAAAAATCCAATTAGCAGACAGATGTGTTCCTGTGGCTCTTTGCATTGAACTGTACAGCACAGGCCGTAACCACTACAACGTTAAACTTCTACTACTGTACCCATGAAACAGCTAAGCGCCTATTCCTGACCCACTACAATTATCCCGTTTCAGAAACCATTTTAAAAAACAGTCAGATCATCTTTCTGTTGACTTTGCCTTTTTTAGCATACTGATATGCATTCTTATATTTAGTTATCACTATGGACAAATAGGACTACCGAGTACTATTTGGAATAGACTTTTATAATGCAAAGTATCCTTTAAAAACCTTCTAGGAACTTAAAAGCCTATGATAATTGGACGCTCAATCTTAATAAAGATACATAAATAAACATTATATGGTCACTTTTCATTAGCTTGAAGGTCATCTTTTAAAATGATTCAGCTGTCTAAAATAGTCTATTTTATATTCAATTACGCCTTAGATATTTAACTCATTTATAGTCTTCTAAAAACCTATGTACAGAAGAACCCTAAACCTCACTGCTAAAACAAGCTCTTTCATTACAGGTAATAATAATAATAATAATAATAATAATAATAATAATAATAATGTTTCTTTATTAGCCCTATACAATTTCTTGCATTAGGAATGCGTCTTTTCGCATACCCCAGCTTTTCTCCATGGAGACACAGACACAGAGACAGGGAGAGAAGCTTGGGGTCAGAGCGCAGGGTCTGCCATTGTACGGCGCCCCTGGAGCAGTTAGGGTTAAGGGCCTTGCTCATATCAATGTGATTTTAGTCTCTTAAAATACAACAATATCAACCACTTCAAACAGTGCAAATTTTAAGACATTTAGATTCACTTCCTTGGCATTGCTAGCAAAGGACTGTTCAGAAAAAATCTGCATCCTTTATCCTTGGAGACTTCCATTGTGTCAGTGTTAACCAATCAAAAGTGTCAATTTCAACCTGTTGACCCAGTATAAAAAGGAATATTTGAAAGAAAAGGGCTCATAAGTTACATTTTGCATATTCTTTACATTGATATTTCCAGACTGTGACAGCAATATCCGAATAGGAATTATATCATAAGCCATTTGACCCATCTAACTTGTTCAGTTGGTAGCAGCCAACTGATCTGAGGGTCTAATACTGCTATTTCTTGAAAGAGTAGAACTCCTCCAACCTGCCCACCTTCAAGCCACTTGTCTTCTAACGTCACAAGCAACATAGCCCTGAACTAGACGTTCAACATGAACTAGAGGAGAGGTGCGTCCTTCACCAATTGCATCACAAGGCTGCAACCAGCTAGGAGGCCACAGGGGTCACTGTCTCCAAAAGCTAAGAACACCATGGCCGAGTACAGCTTTTTGGGGAATCCCAGAGGCAGCTGGCAAAGGACATGACCCAAGGCTAAAACTGCAAGCAGCTTTACTGATAAAGCCAATTGAACAAACCTGTACACAATTTTAAATTACATCTTACTAGTACACTGTCTAATTTTACATCCTCTTGTTTTAAATTCCACAATTATAAGCATGCATCTTAACATCTTGTTTGCCACCTTTGACTACTTTGTCAATCTCGTTATTTATCTTTATTTGTTTTCCTATTTAGGTTGTGTGCTGCCTTCTAGGTTTTGGACTAAAATTGTACATTTTTTTGAATTACCATTGAATTTGAATTTTGACTTCCTGCATCTACAGTTAATCTTCCAATTTTGGCATCTTTTGAAAACTAATTGGCTAAGTATACCAGAATCCAGATCACTTATACAACTGAGAAAAACAGTGACTGTAATACAGAACCCAATACAGGGACACTCCACTAATCCCCTGAACCAAAGACAAATGTATTACTTTCAAACTCTAATTTATGGAATGGAAATTGTAAGTGTGAACAACAAATATTTCCATGTTCACCAATTCACAAGTACGGTTGATCCTAAAGAGTGACTCGCTGCTCCTAGATATTGCACTGCATACGCTTATGAAGCTTGCCACTCTCATTTTGAAAGAGGTGTAATGCTTATGTGAAAAGGGTTTTTGTTCTCGATTCCCTTGCTAGCAATGTTACTGATGTTTTTACAAGCAAACACATATGCACACGCAAGCAGTTAATTTGCCACAGAACACATATCTCTTAAAATACTGCACTGTACTAAAAGGTTTTCAAGCATGATCATGGTTTCAATCAGAAACCAGGGCTTGGAACACAGAATAAGCAATTATAGTAACTTGTCTGATGGCCCAAAGCCCTTAATAAGGTGGCCAAAGCCTTAAATTGCACACTGTACATCTTATTTTGCTCCTATTTTGTATTTTACAGATATATGCAAGCATATAATTTCCTACAAGATAAAAGCTGCCTATATACAGTAATGCCTTATTTTCTGGAGATACACATGCCATTAGATAGTCTAGAGCAACTCACCACATGTTCAACACTTTCTGGCAGCTATACAAAAGAAAAACACGGAGAAAAAAGAAATGAAAAAAAGCCCAGGAGAGAAAACAGATTTAACTGAATGAATTGCCTTATGGGCAGGCTTCGTTTTAGACAGGTCAAATTACATAAGCAGCAAAAGCAGCAGCAGAAACGTAACAAAACATACAAAATTAAATCCACATCCAAGAAAATAAGGAGTTTTACATAGTAAACTAATTCAATACCACATTACTGCTGGGCTCCCTTGCACATCATCCAATAGCACATACTGGGACAGTCCGCTCCACTCTCATAAACAGATTTCTCCAACTGACAGACTGCCAGACCTGACCCAGTATGACCAGCTTTATTCACATGGAGAGAAATTGATGCTTGGGCACTGAAGCTTAACAGATTGCAATTTCTGATGTTCTCTGGTGTTACATATGACACTAAAGCAGTGACGAGCATCAGATTTCAGAAATTATGTTTTTAAATCTGAGCTGCAGAGTGGCAGAATGAACAGGCACATACTTTGTCTCATCCATTACTTCTACTTCTGGGGGTGCAGTGATGGGTGCGTTCGAGTGTCCAGCTGTGGGGTCGTCCGTGTTCAGCTCCCCGTTGGTTGAACTCACCACCTATAAACCCAAAAGGCAGGCATGACTGACTTGACAACATCACCTAAACCACACCTTTAACACGATGTCTTCCGAGCAAACCAGAATGTAAAATTGAACCCTAAGTAACTTGTTTCCATTCAGAAAAATATCCTGTAACTCTACACAAACATCAAACCTAACAAAAAATGTTGAACTTATCACAGCACAGATTAGATATCAATGGACTTCTCTTTTAAAAACACAAAAAGGATCAATAATTAATGAGCAAAAAAAAAGATAGAAAATAGAGATAAAGTGGTCCTACTGATGTAAAGAACCTTAGCTTTAACTTGAGAAAAAAAGTCTCAAAAGCCTAAGGCTAAACACAGTAAGGTACATTTAGAGATATGTTCAAACATTTTTAGAAGAACATGACAGTCATTCATTTGAACCTTGTATTTAACACACAAATTGTATTACAAATTGGGGGAAGTCAGGTTTTATAGTTTTAAAAATAATTGTAACCTGCAAACAAAAAAAGGCAGATTAGCACTGATTAAATAAGAATGCCATGTATTCTGCATTCTACAAAGAATTAAAAAGTGTTTTTACTAGACAAACCTTTAACTGTAAAAACATTTCTTACAGAATATACTGTACATGAAAACAAAATGCATTTTGTACTCATTTGTATAAAGTGCAATAACTGTGGGCAATGATTCCTTTACGGCATCTCCATTACGAAATATACCACATACTTTATATTCTTATCTGTATATCTCTGAAGTCATTAAAGGACTGACCCAACAGCCTGATTCTATAGTCAATTCACAGCTTTGAAAATGGATTATACAATTATTAAACAATGAGCAAGTGACACTAAATCAAGCTGTCTCACCAGGATTACCATTGTTCCACTCCAATAAAGACACACATACAGTAATAATGAGAGGAATGCACGCAATGGTGCAGTTGATAACATTTGTACTCAGCAGAACCTCCTACATTGTTATGACTATGACTAGTATGGCTAAGATAAGTAGTAGAGCTGTAGGTCTACTGTACATTCAGCATTTCTGATTTAAATGTGAAACCAGATAGATTTAAATCAAAGCTGAATAAATATGAGCAATATGATTTTAAGGAAATCCACCCCATTATAAAAAAATATACATACAACTCATTTTATCTGTAAAATTAGTTTTTATTCTATGCCTTTTGGCACCCCAACAAACCAAAAACAGCCCATGTCACCATTTCTTTTACACAGATATGTAAGCAGGCTCTTCGGTATTCTAATTAACATAATGTTGGCTTCGTGTAAAAGTAGCATCACCATGGGTGATGGGTGAAGGTTCTTTTAACAATGATTGCTTCATCTGCATAGCCAATCATATCATGGGCATGCTGTCACGGGATCAATCACTTCTGAAGGGAAACGTTTTTTCAGGTGTATAACGTTTTATAGAAAAGACCCCCGTCACATGAAAGAGACCTAGGTCTCTCCCCATCTTTGACAGAGAAATGGTTTTGAAGAATTCACTTGCACTGTTTCAAACTAGTAAATTATGTGACGTGAAGAAAAAAACTAAGGGACTTACAAAGACCTGTAATCTAAGCATTCAAATACAGACAGGACAGGTGCGAAAAGTGGGGAAACACCTGGCTCTGCAAACAGCAGCATGCTAGAAAGCAAGAGAGGTGTGCTTGGGGGACACACAGAGGATGCAAGGGAGTAAACTGGTCATGCGAAAAAGCGGGAAATACCTGTACCGAGCCACCATGTCTGTCAGCTGCAAGGTGAGCTCTCAATTGGTGGGGATTGGCCTGCTGGGGCTCCCAAGCTGCCCTGTGGTCTGTCGACTGCCCATTTTAATATGCATAGAGCATGCATGAGAGAGGAGGAAGAGAAAACCCACAAGAGCATTAAAACAGGCATGCTTTGGCCAGCAACGTATAAAGAACACTCAGGACAAACTACTACACAAGCAGAAGAACTGAAAGGGCTGTGAAAAACATAAAAAGCAAAAGGAAAAAAAAAATCAACCAATGTAATGCGTCCACTAGCTACAGAAATTTAAATGACAGCGGATGAAGTCTTAAGTGCTACCGTAAAACATACTGGAAATCATGCAGGCCATGATGAAGCAATCATTAAGTAGGACTAATGCATTAATTTCTCCTATTATTGATTTTCATGAAACTCTAAAGTACACCTTTGTATTCAGTAGGGGTCATACATGAAAAGACTGCATTTTTTCAGCTATAGTATAGAGCCATGAGAGAATATTACCATTACTGCACTATTAAAAGGACAGATTTTTTTTTATCTCATCTTCCATGGAAGTTTAAGATGGAACATTTTCACGTAAAAAAAACAAATTAATCTTGATTTAAAAACTATGCTCATGCTTAGTTGTATGCTCTGTATGCTTAAAGCTCACAAGGTCATTTGTGAGCACTCTCTTTTGACTGACTGTGGCGCAGCAACTTGAGTGCACCTACTGTAGGTCTACTATACTTCCAATCCATATCGTTCACAGGTCTTGTTCTTGGCATTGCATGCAGACAACAAGCCCACTGCATGAGAATGACACTTGCAAACCACTAATACAGTACCTGTTTCACACAAAAAGGAACAAATGTAATGATCTAAACAAAAAGAAAAAAAACAGATTCCATTGAGTGGCAGGAAGCAGTTATGGTTGAGAAGAACCTCCTCCAGCAGTGGTGAAGGTTCTGCACTAAGCTTTATCTTTTAAGAAAAAAAAGATGGGGCGGGGGGCTATGTGTAATGAAGCAAAAGCTTAATTAAGTTTAAACATTGTAATTTACTCAATTTAAAATAAAACAAAAGACTGTGTGATTAGCCAAAGATCAGCTCCAATCATTGAAACAAAAGTGTCTGAAGACAAGATAACATGCCTGAAAGCATATACTCTTATGTATAAATGTGTATCAACAGTATACACCTAGTCCTGCCACATTAAAATGAGCTGCCATGACATAAGTGTCAACAGGCAAGCAGCCCAGAAAATGGGAACACATAAGAGCCACTCCTACATTACAAAGGACATACGCAGAATCAAATACAAAACATCACACAAACACTGCAGTATGTACAGTAGTAACCTGGGTTAGTGCATCAGAGAAGGCCTGAAAAATGATTTTGATTCAGAAAGGTGACACCAACACGAACTGGCAGACCAAACAGAAATTCTCAGTTATGTTCAAGGTACTCATTTTAATATGGCAGGGTAACTGTGCATGTGTAAGTCAGAATTATTTTTCATATAGTTCTACAGACTCGAGAAATAGGGATTTTAGCTCTGAGGTTATAGTGGATGTCTAGCAGGGACCACCTTGGAGAAAATAATAATTGTCAGTCTGTCAATTGGCCTCCGATAGATGTTGTTGTATTTAGCTGAATAAAAGTTTGCTTTTATGATTTATTTTAGATGCATTTCTAAAAGAGGTGTATATATATACACCTATATGCATGTTTGAGGACTATTATTTGAAATACACAATTAAAAAAAGGCACTGCTGTACACTATGGATAGCACATTAAATTAATCCCACAATTCATGGAAGCCTTGTTGTCTGCAAAACAAAGTCTGACAGAAGAATACCAAGTTTATTAAAAAGTATCACAAAGTCAACACTAAAAAGGTCCTGACCCGATATAGGTCATTTCAAAATAATTTTAGTTCAGACAAACAAAAAAATAGTTTCTCATCTTGATAATCTTAATTTCACAAAGATTAAAGGTATCTCCCGCAACAAAACATGAAATGTACATGAAATTCTCTCCAAAAACAATAAAAAAGTAACCTAGAAGGGGATTAAAAGCTACCTAACTACAGTTAGATGAAGGTGACATTTTAAGTAATGGCCAATCTTTAAAAAAGCTAGTACATGGCACTGTAAACTAAATCATTTTTTCTTCCATTTCAGGACATAATTATACTAGACTACTCAAAATTGCAAAGCATACAGTGAATTAACACCTTCAGCACAAGAACATTCTATTCTCACCTAAGCATTCTTAATGGTTAAGTAATCTGTAAGAATGTGTAACCTTGGGTCTATTTTTGGTAAATCTGTCAAGGGAAATAATCGCATTGATTCTGAAACCTTTTTTTCTCATTTCCCTTTTCACATACAGCATGTTAGAAAACATCAGTGGTGACAAGTCCTTCACACAAGAGTAAGACCACATAATGAGAACAGAAGAACAAAGCACAGAAGGATGGGACTCAGGGTGTCACTTGGAATGAGTAGCGGTATCTGTGGTCCCCAAGTAGGATCAAGTCAGGATTTCGTATGTTCAAAGAAGGGCAAAACATTATAAAATGAAAATGAAAATGAAAAATATAGTTCCTTACATTTTCAACTGACATAGAGTACAGGTATTTTTTCTTCCTATATTTCCAGACAACACTATATTACAGTTCATGACTTTACTTTTTCTTGTCTTGCCATTCTTATGTGACATTTGAACCTTTCCAGAAACTCACTGTAACATCATGGGCCATTACCGCTATACTACCAGTTCACTGAGACAGAACATAACAGTCAACCTTAGCACTTTTATATTGGTTTTAAACATTATTCTTTTGGAAGACTTCAAATGGCACACTCGAGGGATATCCTTTGTCTCCTGTATGAAGACAGCACTGTGTTTACGAACACAGAACAGAGGGAGACCAACCTGCATGTTACACTGAGTACTGATTCCAAAGAGTGTCATTATATCAATCTATTTTCTAACCCCTTTATCAGGTCACGGAGGATGCCAGAGCCTATCCCAGCAATCTACAGGTGCAAGGAAAGCTGCGATTGCCAGTCAATTGCAGGGTAATCACACATGCTCATTAAAGGGCATTTTTCCAGAAAGCACAGAATGTCAACCAGAACGTCTTTGGACTGTGGTTGAAAACCCACATGAAGACAGAGAATATACAAACTCCACGGAGACAGCATCTTAGGTTTTCCCTGGGAATTGAAGCCAGAGCCCCACTGCTGTGAAGCACAAATGCTAACATCTATGCTGCTAATATTTGTTACAATATACCATGACTGGTTTAACCTAACAGTTTTAACCTTCATACCGTATATAGTGGTCCTTAGCTGCTGGAGCTGTTACAGATAATAGATTGAAGTTACAGTGCTTTTAAAGGCTTTTACAAAGATGGGAGACTCTACAGCTTAATGCAATTAATGTAGTAGCATGTGTTTGTCGTTATTTCTAATGAGGGCTTTGAATTTTACAATTTGATTGGAAAGCAGTCAATAAATGGCTCTTGTACATGCTTTGTATTTTAAGTAACTTTTAAATATAAGGTGCAAGGTAAACAGCAGAAAAGTGAGGAGGCTGCACTGTGCTGATGGCAAATAAGTACTCTTCTAAAACAGCCCACAAGGCATATATTAGAAAGTGTCGAGCCCAGAGGAACGTCTAATTAACAGAAATCACTGAGAAGTCAGACTGTGTGCACAGTAAGTTATCTAGATAACTAATAAAATATGACCTTTGCAAAACAGCCCCATACAGGGTGGAAAATGAATTTCAGAAAACAGGATTAATTTCGTGACATATACTAACTATTCTGACACATTCTTTGCTAGAAAATCAACAATCATATACTTCAACACATCTCGGTAATCTGCACAGATCTTCACTTGTTTATACTCAAAAATAGTGCTCTCTCAAAACACCAGACATTTTCTCATGCTTGCTCACAACAGGAAGTGATAACTGCAGTTGCTGGTCAGTGCATTGGTTGACAAGAATTGAAAATATTTACATTTCTTGAAATCTAAATTCAAAAGAGCTTTTGCATCCAATACCATTTAATTACAAAATCCAGTCAATAAAATCCCAAGAAACAAAAAAAAAGAATAACACTACAATTGTTTAAAATGACAATTTTACTTTTTCTTCGAAATTACTAATTTACCTTTCTCAAACTCCTGAATCATTTGAAAATTCCTACACAATCTCTTGAATTTCAGTTATTTCAGTACCAAAGCACTGTAAGGTTACAAGTCTTGAAACAATGAAGGAAATGCTGTCATCTGAGCAATTAGCAGTTTTTTTTTAGTTAAGTAAATGACACAAAGTCATCTGAGTAAATGACACAAAGATCCAACCTGATATTAGTAAACACTTCACCCCATGGCCCTTACCTGATTTTTGGCTTGCTGAGTTTTATCTCTATGTGGATCTCTGTTTGAGGAGGACAGCGCAGCATCCGTGTGAACTGGACCGACAGGAGTGGGCTGAAATTTAACACATCGATGTAACTTGAATGAAAACTGATATTATGTCTTGATAGATACGTTTTAACAGTAAAGGAGAAACTACTGGTAAAATACAGACAAAACATGGTTCACATTACTAAAATAATTCCCAGAGATAGTTTTAAATAAATACAAAATAGAAAATCAAAAAGATTTTTAAAATGTGGTTCATGCATTCTCTTTAAGATAATGGGAAAGAAAAAAGGAAAAATTAAGACATTTGCATATAACTGATCACAAGCATTTCAAAGGTCAAAATTGCTGTAAAATTTCAAAGGTGGGAGTCAACCATAATAAATGTTTTTGAGTTAAGAAACCATGCCCTCAATTCAAACAATGACAATGTTTGAACACAGAGAATTTCATTTAGTCCGCTGAGAACACTCAGCTAAGAGTGGGTATCTGCAAACAAGATTCTTGGAATAATTCTCCTAACAAATTGTCTGGAGGATCAAAGATCTCTTTGTCTACTACAAACTTTTTATATAATACAAAGGGAGAAAACACATTCAATTTCAAACAAATCTGATACACAAGTGTTCTTAATTGTTGGTATTAATAGAATAGAAGTTAAATGTAATATGGGAACCCAGTACATTAATTACATATGATGGCATTTTCTGTAAGCACCATAATAGCAAGGCTTTCTTTGTATACTCAGCCTGGATAACTGTTAGAAAGGATAATATTTATGGTGACAGGAAGAAGCAACAAAAAACTAAATAACTCAGATTCCCTCATCCTCCCTTAAATTATCTTCTCATGAGAAAGACTCTACTTTAGTAAATATAAATAAGCACAGAATAATGTAAGGAAGCAGAAAAAACTATTTTATAGCCTTTAAACTGGTTCACATCACAGGACCAGAATTACATCATTATAAACTCTTCTTGCTCCTTTTCTATCACAATATGCAGCCTTTTATGTAACAAAACTGCTAATTAGTTGAAAACTCACTGGAGATTGTGAAATGACTAAAAATGTGATCTGTAAAAAATCTAGAGCAGCATATTTTAAATTACATGAATGTACTTTGTAAGGCACATGAATTTCATACTTAAACAATTATTCACAAAACCTGTAGAATAGTAAAATAAACTTAACTGACAAATTAGTTGAAAACTCACTGGAGATTGTGAAATGACTAAAAATGTGATCTGTAAAAAATCTAGAGCAGCATATTTTAAATTACATGAATGTACTTTGTAAGGCACATGAATTTCATACTTAAACAATTATTCACAAAACCTGTAGAATAGTAAAATAAACTTAACTGACAAAAGACATTTTTTAAAAATATCCATGAAAACACAATGTTTTATGAGGCAAAAATACCAGTCCTAATCAGATTTAAACAAGTAATAATGGTACTTTAATGGGTCTTCACTGCACAGCTGGGTGACTAGTGCCCCATAGTACACAGGATATTCACATTATGAAATACCTTCAAAATATTGAAATATTGTTCAAAATAATGAATTAATCCACAATACTTACAAGCTGTTTCCCAACCCAGTCATACTCGTAATCGAACATAAAACCTTTCCGATCAAACAGGTCTGTGAAGAGCTTCCGCAAATAGTCATAATCAGGTTTTTCAAAGAAGTCCAGCCTCCTCACATATCGTAGGTAGGTCGCCATCTCCTCTGATAACAGGAATTTCAAATCTCATTAGTACAAAACCATCCTTAATCAAATGGATATAAAAACCCAAGCAAGCTCTAAAAAACTGAATACCTTATACAAATTCTAATTGAGATTTCCAAAACAGGAATTATTGCCATTAATGTTTGTCAAACAGTTTTACACAGGAATATGAAACAATATTACCAGAGACTACCCATAACATTAGTGTGTTTTGTTCCAATCTTATGAACACTATCATGTGTGCTGGAATTTAAAAACTCTTGATAGTGCTATAATGTTTGAGCTCTGAGACGAAGAAAAGCTTAAAAGGTCACGAAGGGACTATACTGAATTAATATCATACTGTATCCTACCTTGCTGTTTAGCATGTATTTTGCATACTAATTGTTAGTTTTAAAAAACGCGTATGAAGACAGACTGTCAGTTTGACAAATTAACAATAAGCACGCCCGCATCAGCCTTCAAACATGCCGTATGGTGGATCTCTAATTGTAGTGGAACAGACTGACTTTTTCCCAAATGGGTGTCAGGATATTTGCACCATAAAATCTCTATGAATTCACTTAGGGCAATGATATATGACAACATGGTACACAGGAAAAATGTTGTTTTGTTTTTTCAATTTACAGAAATGGATTTAAGGCTTTATTGTAAAATAAAAAATCTTTTAAAATTAGAAATTTCAGTGGATATGCAGTGGAAGGTCATAAATCCATTCATGCAATATACAGTATAATGCTTATTTAAGTTACAGTTGGTGTAACCAGCAATATAAATATTGGTTTAATAAATTTTCATATTCTTACTTTAGCATACATATATGAACTGTATTGGTGTTTTAATAATAAATAATGCTTTCCTTTGCTATATTTTACAAATAGGTATGCAATACATTTCTTTGGAATATTTAAGTTTAATGTTTATTCCTTTTTGTAATTGAAATTATACTCCACACAACATCTAACTTTCATAAGATTAAGCAGCAGGTTCAGGACAATAAAGTGTGTTATTGCTGTTCTCTAACCCCCAGCAGTTTTTCCCCACCATTGCACTATAGTCCTTATTGCTGTTAACATATTCATTCACACTACAAGCAGAATGTTTCCTTCACCTGGTAAAGCTGATGAGCATGCAAAGAAGACCAACCAAAGAGGAAGTTACCCGAGTATAACTGCAGATACAACTGCTGTTATTTAAAGGTCAGTAGACATTTACCTTATATTTGTATAAAACTGAAGGGCCTTTCTTAGGGAACACTTGACAATACTCCACTTAACGATACTAGCTTAATTAAATCTTAAAACTAATAGAAACCTACCTGGAAAACTTTCACACAGGACTTCTATTGGCGTTGCCCTTTTTGTGTCACCGATTTTCTGATACCTTTCTTTTAAAGTGTCTGCCTACCATGAAAAATTAAAGAAAAACCGTTTTGAAAAATACTCAATCACAATGTTGAAAATTACTTATTTTTGATAATGCATTACCACTCAAATCTACTTACCTTTAAGCCTTGCCAAGGAAGGCTGCCTCTGAGAAAATACATAAACATGTGACCTAAGGCTTCCAGGTCATCTCTTCTACTTTGTTCTGAAAGAGAGGATATCAATTCAAGGAGGAGGTCTTCTTCAGCAAATATGGAAAGCATTATTTTGAGTGCAAAACTACAAGTAACTGGAAATGAGCTAAGTATCTTGCTAGTGGAAAAAATATCTAAGAATAAATATACCTCAACACTAATCTTACAGAATTAAGTACTTTCACTTTTAATTCTCCTTGACGTGAGCTGCAACAGTCTCCACAGTATTTCTCAGCATCTCCACCCTTCTTCTAAGAGCACTGCCAGACCAAATACAGAGTTGTGCCACTGCAAGTGTAACACTGCAGTATTGCAATGCATTACATTCCTGGCTGTGTTAGGCTTGTTTTGAATTTCAGTGAACCACTAGCCAGAAACTATTCACAACGCGGCACACATTAAACCAGATGCTTTGATCTTAGAAACTGGAAATCCAAAGAAAAACTCCCAACATAAGTGTTGTTAAATGGTTCGAGTAAATAATGCTTTCAAGAACATATTTTCAGCATTCTTTAAAAAACCTCCACTTGAGGCAAAGATTTATGTACTTTTATTATAGAAGTCTTAGACACGACACTAACAAAATCATTGTTCTGTTTTGCCTACTTAAAATGGTTTGTATATTAAATACAGACTCTGAAAGAAACAACCTTTTCAATTGAGTTTTCCATGGTGTTTTAATGTTGCAAGAAAGCTGCTGCTAAGCCATGCTCCACCAGCTCTTCACACATTATTGAATAATCTCCTTCTAATCCTGCCACAGCATCTCTGACTAGTATTTTGCATTGTACCAAAAAGGCACGAACACGATCTTAGCTGAAAGCAAATTATGTAACTAGATATAAAAACAGCAGCTTTATGATATTTAAAAGAGTTTATATTCTTCTTTATGCATATTCTCGGAAGCTGCCTAATGTCAATTAAAAGCAGAAATAAAATGTTTATTTTAGTCTATGAATTCTAATTCCTAGCATTGATATACATGGAAAAGTAATTCCTAGCATGTAACAAGCACAAATAAAATGTAGTATGTTTAAAAGGATATGCATATAGTTTTCATTTTTTTTATGCTGGCTGTGCATTGTAGACTAAGAAACCCAGGCCAAAATGCTGCAGGAGCAGATTTATTATTTATAATGTCCATATTCATTCTTATGTTATATAAATACCACCTCTCTTGATACTTTTTTACTTTCATCAATGATTTGTTTTATTTGCCATTTTTTTCCCCAAATTGTACACATCACATTCTTGTGAGGCATCTGTCACTAAGAGAATTTTTAGGGACAGTAAAAAAAAAAACATGAATAAAAATGCAGAATGCATTATGCTGTATCCCTACCTTTTCCTAGGTGTGTATTTATACTCATGTATCGTGCTGTTCCTGTAAGGCTCTTGTGTTCTCTGTAAGGGATGTGCTTCTTAGTCTCCGGATCTATGTATTCTTTTGCAAGGCCAAAATCTATGATGTGAATGATGTGCTGGTTTTTGCTACCCGGCCTTCCTATTAAGAAGTTCTCTGGTTTAACATCTCTGTATATCAAGTTCTTTGAGTGTACATACTCCATTCTTGTGATCTGTTGAAGGAAGAAGGAAAAGAGGGTCAGTGTTTATCAGCGTCTATAAGATACTTCTGATTTAAAAAGATGGATTAGTAAACAACATGCAAAAACTGTCATACAAAAACATCATTTTTTTATAGTTTCTTTAACATTCGTTTATATATGAACAAGTACTATGCCTTTACTCGGGCTCAGTAGCTTTTTTTATTTTTAGTTCTTTATTCAACCACACTAGGTCAACTGACAAATTCCAATTTATAGTAAAGGACCCTGAAAGTTTCCCATGTATACACTGGAGCAACTTTCAGCGAAGTACATTAATCTACAGACCATAGTCCAAAGCCCTAATTAACACTCTATAGTGCTACCCAAATTATCCTTCACTTTGTTTGCCATTTTATCCTTGTAATTCTGCTCGTGTAGATGTTGATACCCCTCACCTCTCACAAGGAATCTAAATAAATCTGTAGTGGAAACCTAAAAATACATACAGTTTGGTTTCTTGTTATCCATTGCTGCTGCCACAGCTTAGAATATAAGGTGAATATGTACAATACATTAAAAGCAAAGTACTTACAAGCTGTATCGCTATCATGAGAACAGTTTTTAGCGAAAATGTCCTGTCACAGAGATCAAAAAGATCCTCCAGACTGGGTCCCAGCAACTCCAGCACCATTGCATTGTATTTCCCACATGGCCCAAAATAATAAACCTGAGGTATCCCATCTGTGAAGAAAAGAGGATAAAATGCATTAAGGTGTTCAATAAATGATGCCGTCCAAACAGTGTCATTTAATGAAAAAGACAACTTTCAGGATATAAAGCATTTTTGTACTTCCTAGGTATCAGGCATCTAAAACCAACTACGTAAATCACACCAGTAGGATTTTCTTTTATTTTTGCTTTTTTTTTTCCAAAATGGGGAGAACAGGGGAGGCACAGTCATTAGCATTGCTGCCTCGCAGTGCTAAAGCCCTGGTTGAATTCTGGACCTGGGGTGCTATATGCAGTTTGTATGCTCTCCCCATGCATGCGTGGGGTACTCTGGTTTCCTTCCAAAGTCCAAAGACATAGTGATTGTGTGATGGGACAGACCACAACTCCCCTGCAGCCCTGAACTGGAAAATCAGATGGACAGATGGACGGATACAGGTGAAGAACAGAGGAGCCAAGCTCATCACTTCATCTCAGCACCAGAAAAAAATAAAATGCATGCTCTCACTACAATAACGTCCTGTCAAAAGAGGGAAAGATTAATGAAACATGCATTTCATTTATATTTTGATTCTGCAATGCTAATATTTCAACATGCTGAGCATTGTAAGAATTTTGAAAGGTAATGACATGCCTGAAGAAAACGTTATGTGTTAACTTTTACTGCGACCCTTCATTTCGTAAGTATAAAATGGCAACAAAAATGGAAACTTAGGCTTGTGAGTACACAGGCTATAACATTAACATAGAGAAGGAAGATGCTAGGAATGTTCTAGTTGGAGAAAAATTGCAACATGAAGTTACTACAAAATTCTAGGTTCATGCATCCATCATTACCACAGTCCAGCAGCACTACTGACCGTAACGTATCTATGGTCATCTAATCCTCAAAAAATACCCGACTTGAAACAAATGTTAAATTACTTCAATATAACAACACTACAGCTGCAGAATCACTGAGATCATCATAAACCATAAACTTCATACAGCCGCACAACTCAGAATAGCCAGTATCTGATGCAGGAATCCCAAAATTTAGCCTGCATGTTTATTTTTCAGTCACGGTCATGTTCCTAAAGTGCTGCAATATGTGCTTTCCAACTGGAAAATATTCCCACAAAGGCACTACAAGCAGGCATTAAAATGGGGTTTAAATAAAATCCCACAAAAGATCACTGAGATGTAATGAAATTCTTACCCTCCTTAGTAATAAAATATTATAAATATTTAATATTAAATGGCATTATAAAATAAACCATTACGAAGTGCACCCCTCTGGGACTGTAAATTTTACACTCTTAAACATAAAAAGAACAGAAACAAACCAAAAGCAATTTATTTTACAGAAGCCTGTTTCAATATGCCATTAGTGTCCTTGTTACTGTTTCTGAGGTGCACTGGACTGTTTCAGAGCTTCTTGAAGTCACATCTCATTGAATATCAAATGGGAGCCAATGTGTTCATTTACATTCTGGTAGCATCTTTAAAATCCTGCAGTCCTGATATTGCAAATTAAAAACAGAAATGGCAGGCAACTCATCCCGCAGGTGCCTAGGGAACACTGCTGCTGGAAGGCTGCAAAGCCAGCCCTGTAATTACCTTTCAGTACCTGAGAAAACTTTTCTGTTTGCCATATAGAGTAGCAGTCTTCCAGGCAATTATGTCAGGGCAGAAAGGGGATGACCAAACAAGAGAGAGAAATCTCTGTTCCTGCCCAGTGAGAATTCCTAAAGAAATTACAGAATCTGGCAGCTTTCCTGTTGCGAATTGTGTGTGAGGCTATTGTAAAAATGTATAGTTTTCTTGACTTCCTGGTCTTGTGAACAAGTCAAACAAGACCAGTCATGAAATCTTTAAGAAGATTGAATAAACAAAAATAGTCAGTACATTAAGAACCTGTGCAGGAACTTTCACAATGTGGTTGAAAGACTTTTTCTAAAAAGACTTCATCACTTTTTTAACCTATCAACTATAGGTAGACCAACATATGACACTGAAACCAAAACGAGCTATAATCATCATTGTATCCAGCAAAAGAAGGTCATGCGCCCTAAGACAAAAGCTCACGGATAACAGATTAAAATTGTATACTGAATAGAAAGGTATTAAAATTCTTTCTATAGTATTCTATTTTGTGAAATAACAAAATGATGCAAATACATAAGTTCATATTATATTTTGAATTCACAAAATGAAGACTTCAAAGGATAAGCACATTTACTTATTTACATTTGCACATAAGTATATTACAAGACTCTTTCAACGTCAGCATTGGCCTCTCAGTCGCAACCAGTTTCCTCCTTGCATGGCTACTCAATTTAGACTTATCGATCTAGGAATATCTAGGAGCCTTCCACTTCTTAATGAACGAATTCACCATTCTCAATGAATATTCAATGTTTTGGGATTTTTATACCCTTTTCTTGGACTGAGTTTTTCTACAGATTTATTCCCGAGTCATGAAAGATCCTTAGTCTTTTACGGTTGAGTCTCTGCTTGACATTCACTATGTCACTGAAGATCCTGAAAGAGAGAGGGGTTTTTCAGACTTATTATGACTTATGACTTCTCCATTTTAATTTTGTGTTACTATTTACTTTGTTTCTTGCTTTAATATGTGGTGTAGGTTTAGTATGCAAAAACTATTAATTGGTGCTTCAAAGTGTCTTGACTGCAAGCTTGAAAGCCATAGAATGTAGAAAATGTACAAAGGTCTGAATACTTTTGCAATGCACTGTATATCCATAAATTTTACATATACATATATACATTAATATAAACAGATTATACTCAACTTATGATTAGCTTCAGTCTTTATCAGTTGACTACTGCATTAAGGACTAAGATTCTACCATAAACTTCCATCTTCAAAATCCAATTTGCTTCTTCACACTTAGTAATTTTAGGTTGGAATCTTAGAGGGTGAACATGCTGGTTTTTCAAGAATACACCTACATACATTTCTCCTTCACCCAAATTGCAAATTTAAGTACATGTTATATTTAATGAAATCATTATATATTTATATAAATATATTTATATATATACATTTATATTTATATATTATTATATGTAACGTATACTATATATACATAGCACAACATTTAACCCAATAAGTGGAATATCAATTTTCTTAGAACCTAATGGCTCTACAGGACTTCTATTCCTTTGAGCATTAGTCATCAAGGACTATAGCCCACACAACAGATACAATCAATTAAAAGAAAAAAAACATCTTTCATAACTTTTAAGATGGCTGTACATACAAACAAAAAAAAAGTAGTCCTCTAGACAGTCTGCATGTGGCAACTTTTACATTTGCATTGATTATCACTCCAAGACTCCAACAGGGGATGTCATCTGTTGAAATATAAAACTCGGTGAACAGAGTTTACATGCCTGCCAGATGTCAGCAAATCTGGTTACTGAATATTTAGTTATGTTCTCAAAATCCAATAAGCAACTTCTTACTATTTCTAAGAAAATGTTAGACAACTGTATCCCCCCCCCCGAAAAAAACATCACAGCAAATTTTAAAAATCTGTATCCAGAGGACTATGGAAGAATGCTTACAGTATATCATATATTATATATCATATATATTAAAGCCGCCACACTAATTACAATATAAAGCTCGACTCCGTAAGCTTTTACAATGGATATTTTTTTTTAACACGGAAGATATCACAGCAATTCATAATAGATGTATTTTACAATCGCACAGCATTTTTATCATATGGTTAAATCTAGCAACAAAATGACAGAGCAATATAAAATACTTTTAGATGAAGGGTAAAGGTGTGTAGCCACACTTAAGTTCTGCTATACTGCCGTTGCATTGCCTATAGAATTACTTTACTTGGCATTAAATAAGACATTTCTATACACTATATTAGCGTACAGAGTAGCGAACAGCATGCTTTTTGCTGAGTGACTAGGGCGAGCCTATCATTGGTCAGAGTTGAACTGTGGAAATATCAAAGTCCAAAATGCATTTCAATGGACACGAGGGCAGGAACCTTGACCTTATAATTAAGATTAATATGTAGTTCAGTACAATATTTCCTTGCAGGTATTGGAAAAATCAATGTATTATTTTTAGATCACTTTCTTACTTAGCTTAAGTCAATTTTTTCCATAGTCCCCTGAAGAAATGCAACATTTTGAAAGTTAGAGCTCATAATGCAACATTAAATCTGCCTTTGTATGAACGCAGTTTAAAGCTAATTGTTTTTAATCTGAACTTCTGTGTAATCCCACTTCTATGGAAACTAAAGCTGCTAACAATGAGCAGGACTGTTTGTCTAGACAATGACACAATTTCCTGTTACAGCAAGGGTAAGCATGCTGTATGCATACTGTATGGCTTACAAAACTGAAACCTGAAAGGCACCACATATTCTCGATTTTAATTTGATCTGTTAGCGATTATTTTAAAACTAATTTCTAAACTATTATTTTAACAGTCTGCTAGTTTGCCCTCAACATTTGCACTGCCTCTGCAATCATAAATCAATAGCATACATTTGCTCAGAGGACAATG
This sequence comes from Lepisosteus platostomus, assembly GCF_059453375.1. Lineage (NCBI taxonomy): Eukaryota > Metazoa > Chordata > Actinopteri > Semionotiformes > Lepisosteidae > Lepisosteus > Lepisosteus platostomus. Next base: position 53,526,339 of record NC_142614.1, read on the forward strand.
CCAGGTGGTTTCCATTTTGTTTAAATACAGTGTACTCCTGTAGTGCCTCTCTGTTCAAGGTCAATTTTTGTTTATTTGAGTGAGTACCACTTCAATATACTGTAGGAGTTGCATCCAGTCACTAGTTTTATTTTGGGAACATACAGCTATGAAAAATGATTGACTAGATCAAGTACTGCACCTGAAGTTGTATAATCTGTTCTTTTTTAAAGACATTTTACCCAAATTATGTACTACAGAAGGTTTAAGACGACCTGCAAAGCAACTGGCCCTTTGCATGTTTTTTTCTTGACTGTCTAACATCATTAAATAAAAGCTTGGATGTTAAAAACAAGACTATCAAAACACACGTAGCATAAATGCCATCACTTCAACTATTGTGTTGGATATTAAATAAGCTTAAGGAAAAACAAAAAGGAAAAATGTTTCAAGACATCATCAATGACCTTCTGGGAGTTCCTTTAACAAACAATAGGTTATTCTCACCCACTTGTACATCCTGTGGTTTTACAATGAAAATAGCCTACAGTTCTCTTTATGAGTAAGTGATTTTGTATGTTTCTGAAACCCTCCAGCATTTGCTCAACTGTCCTAGATCTACAATTTGCAGCTTCCAAATTGCTGCACTGTAAATCACTAGAACAGCGAAACTGGCAAGCAAGTTTATTTTATAGCATAGATCATACTGCTTTTTTTATTCAAGCCCGTTGATGGGAGTGTGTAATAGTTATTTACAATTTTAGACATTTCTCCTCAGCAATGCAAAAGGACAGTAGGTGAATGGTGATCAGTTTGGAATTGTGAACATCTATTAGTTCAGTTCCCAGTGGGTGCACATTTGGGGATATTCTAAATACCCATGGAGGATGCACAAACCCATAATTATGTTGCAACAACAGTAACTTAACTACACCTTTCTTCCCTGACCATTCCCCCAGTGCAGCAGATAGTCTCATCAACGGAGGTGGTGCTGCTCATTTTAAATGTTTGCCCTGCCAGTGATGAAATTGCAGCCGATAATTCTCTTTGCATGTAGAAATTGAATTCCACCATGCTGCATTCCACAGTGTTTGACTCATTTTAAGCATTTCTTTGGACATTTTCTGAAATACCAGTCTGTGTGTACATACTCACACATACCTCATCTAAAAATATTATTTCACAACTCAGATAAGTATTTGTGGTTTGTCCATGTAAAATTGTTTGCCTTTTTTCACGAAAGCACACCATCATGTTTAGTATGAAGACTATACCAACTAGTAACAAGAGATAGAGGTATATAATAAAACTCTGAACTCGGTGTTGCCCATACCATGATATCCTCTTAATAGCCTGAATAGTACAGAACGCCAAAACTCACAAAAGCCCTGTGAATCTGTTAACTGTACAGTGCACAGGGATATACATTTATAAACAAAATTCCTGTGACAAAATAGATGACAAAGGGATAGAGAATACCTTTGATACATAAAACAGTACATATGGTGAGCATATGCACACAAAACAGATGTTCAAACAGGGTTAAACTGGCTTTTTTCAAAATTATATATACTTCCTTCCTTCCTTGTGGTTTCATGCCTCTCAACTTCAAGTATTATTGTAGCTTGGGGGGATCATTTGGAATTTACTGATTGCACATGCAAAGAACTTAAATGAATGGAAAAAAAACAGAATACAGTGTGTATTTTAAGAGGTATATATTTACAAAAGGAGCTCAATTAAAACCTGTTTTAACCAAAGTCATGTGGCAAAACTTAAAAGCTGATCCAACAGTGCTCCAACAGTACTTGAAAGTACTGTCACAAAATGTAAAATGGGCCATATTTATATGATGATGAAGAGCAACACTGATCAATAGATTATATACATTATTCCATTTCTTATGAGTAATGTTCTTTATGGTATTAACACAGATAAAAGGCTGAGGAGGAGGGGGCCCGGAGAAAGGAGAAGAAGAGAGAAGAAAAAATGGACAGGGAGAAGAAACATGCCAGTCGAGAGGAGCTGGATCGAGTCGGCCTTAAAGACTAGATTTTAGTTAAGTACTTGAACCCTTTTTAAGTGAGCTTGCCATTATCTTATTTTTATGAAACTCTTAATTTTGTTTATAATGTTAAAAACATTCTCTCCTAGCTAGTGGGTACAATTATGGAATAAGGGATTCATTTCCAGATGCTTTGGAGCACCCAGATTTTAGGAAGAGAGATTCAGCTCTTAGTTGTATTCATTTTTATTAAGGATACAGGTTTAACTCTTCTGTGGGTCTGTTAGGTATTATACAATATTTCCAAGTACTGTGTTAGCAGTCTGGGTTTTTCTGGTTGGTCAGGATGTAGGCCTCTAAACAGCTAGTTTGTAAATAAGCTAACTTGTATGTTATATGTTGTGTGTTCTGTAGTTTGTGTTATTGTTAATACATACTGTATTTGTTTATCCCAGTTTGTCTCCAGGTCATTCCTTCCATCACAGCTGCGACTAACTATACCAACTACACAGGTATATTCTAGGCATATCCTTAACAATTATCACTTATTTTAACTACTGATGATCCTGCCAGATATTATATTTCATTATCCCCCATACTGTATATATCTGTAACAAAAATAAAACATTGTTATCCACCCTAGACATTTCACAGCTGGTTTTCCCTGCATTTAATTTTATGATAATTACTATGAGTCGGTGAAGATGGCATTTTTCAGTTCAGAGCTTATTTATACGTCGTCTTTGGAAATATAATTTTGAAAGAAACCACTGTGCTTTATACATACATAGATTGATTTCCCATTGCTCTTGTATTAGAGCAATTACAAATGTCGCAATTCATGCAATGCTTTCCTTCAGGATTACCAAAGGACACGTACTGTAATTGCCATTCACTATCAGAAATCATTTACAGTGCATTGTCTGTGCCACTGTATAGAAAAACGTCAAGGAAACATTGCTTTTCTTAAATGACAAAGTTTTGAGGAGTTGCTTGAAGCCTGGATGTTTGTTTTCTTTACCGTCATGTAGACCTTTCTTGCACTCAGAAGATTCTGAAATATGAAAACGGGGATGTTTCTAGTCACTGCAGGCTGAGAACAAAGAAGAGGAAATCAAGTCCAGCTCAAAAACCAAACAGGCTTGAACAGTGTGGGTGGTAAGGCTGCAGAAACATGAATTTGGTTTCCTTTAGATGTGTGAGGATGTAAATGAGCTGCTTGCTACAGTATACTTGAGCTGCTTTGCAGAACAATGCTCAAATAATTTCAATCAACTCAAAATATTTTACCAGAAATCACATCAGAGAAAAACATATTCCATATTGTCTTACACAGCTTAACTTCAATTACACTTTTCAAACTAATAATAAACTGAAATGATCTTACAACCAAGCCAATCAGAGCAAAGAAAGGAAGTCAAAAACCAATGCTGCCAAGACCAACCTAATTTAGAGCGGGTGCATTTAGCAGCTGTCTAATGTTTACACAGGAACAAATACTGTAAACACCAATATTTTCTTTCTTCTCATCTGAATTCATTTCCCAGAGCTGGACCAAGCACACTTTCTTCCTATACATACTCTTAATGCTTTTATCTGGGTATTATTTCAGACATGTCACATATTAGGCCTAGTTGAAATAGAAAATAACCTAAGGCAAGCTGTAGTGATGATAATTCGACTTCCTTTTTTTAAAAATTCTAGAGCGTATAACCACAAATGCTTGAACTGAGTTAAATGCTTGTGGAAGTTCCAGATAATCATTCTGCTAGCATTTCTAAAACAAATCATATTAATTGCATTCAAATAGCACTATACATCCCAAAGGATGGTCATCCTATAGTGTCTCCAATTGCTACACCAGGGCATTGGTTGTTCTTGAAATATGGTGAGGGAGTGTGTTACCCAGTGGTCTATCCACACCAGCAGAAACCTGGTTTTCCTTATACTGTAGGTAGTGCTGGGCGATAATTCGATAACGATAATTATCGCGATATAATTTTCCTCGATATAATTTTAACAAAAGTTCGATAAATGTTCGATATATATGTTTATGCTGCATGCGCACAAAATACTGCGCGAGTGCACGCACGCGTGTTGCAGACTGGGCAGCTAACGTGGTGCTGTTTACCCACACGGTGGTGGCTGACAGGACTGTAGTTAGAGTGGAGAAATGAGCGACACTGAAGCAAATGTAGTGCTGCCAACGACCAGCTCGAAGGACGATGACATCGTCTACAGAAAAGGTCATTCAACTTCGGTAATTTGGAGATATTTTGGCTTTTAACGATCAGACATAAAACAGAGCACTTTAAACATTGTAGTCTGTCTTAGCCATCTTCTATGTGTGTTTTATCACACTGCAGTATTTAATTTTTCTATTAAGATATTTATTTTGTAAATTTTACTCATGCATATTTTGACATAAAAAAGACATACTCTCTACCTCAGATTTGTTTAATGTTTCTGCTGTTTGGCAAGTGTTTGTTGTGTTCTTAAAATAAAGAGTTGTTTAATTTACCAATTAACTGTCTGGTTTCTTCAACTTTCACTCAGGAGAAAAAATTTGCCTTTAAACTTGAAAGAAATAATGATTTGACATTTATCGTGAGAATTATCGATATCGACTGATATGAAAATTTTTATCGTAATAATGTTTTTGGCCATATCGCCCAGCCCTAACTGTAGGTCTCCCATCACTTTGTCATCATGGCATGCCTGTTGTCTTCTCAATTTAAATTAAGTGTACTCTGATCCAACATTTAGAGATCTTAGCACAGCACATTTGTAATCAATGGTATACCAGCAAAAAGAACATTAAAATTATCTGAAGGAGCTGATTATTATTATTTGATCCGTGAGATGTTTCCACCATCAACTAGACTTAAAAGAAATGCATGAGATTTGTTGAGGAATGAGGTATAAAAAGGGCCAGCAAAGCTTAGGCCTAATGAACTTGGAACCTGCAAATTCAACTAGACATTCAAATTGATAGCTTACATAAATTACCTAGCCCTGCGGTTGTACTGCACAGCTCTTGAAAAACAGACAATACATGGTATACTAACACATTGCAATGCTGTGTGGAATTGTAGTGCCTTTGCAAGTTGCTACCCCTGTCCCAGAGAAATCTGCACAAAATACACATTTATGCTGCAACAACTGCACTTAAAGGGAACCTTCATCACAGCAGCATTTGTTGTACTGCAGGCAGTTCATTAAAGTCCACAATTTGTTTCAAGGCAGAATGACATACTATGCCTCAGCTACTCCACACCTACTTAATAAATTAAAGGAAAACACAAAGCGGAGAAAGTGTTTTGCATGTAAAAATGTCTAAGCCATATTACCAGTTAGTTAAAATGAAAACCATACTGCATATCAAAGTAAATGTAAAAATCACTCCACAGAAAGAGTAATGAACCATAATTAAGATGCAGAAAAACTAAGAAAAAAATAAATTACTGCATGCAAAGCTGTTGCCCACAACCTACTACTTTACCATTACTTTTTACATATTATGCATAATATATGAAGGACAATGACAGTTAAGCTTTATGGTCCACCTGAAATTCCACCACTAAGGAACACGCTTGATTATCTTTATATACAAAGTGCTTATGAAGTTAGCGGGCCATTTAAACAACAGTATCAAAGTGGGTGCTATGAAACAATAAGATATAAATGGTACAAGGGGTAAAACGTTCCCATGCATAACAGTATACACCAGAGGGCAAGAAGATCAACAGTATACACCAGACTGCACACCTTAAGAATGCAGTGGAATGCTGGAAGGCATGATGAGCTCATTGTTCCATAGTTCACAATTTACACAGTATTCTAGCTTAAATAAGTCACCTAACTTTATGAAATGCTCTAAGTAAAACAATCAAAGTCACACATCAGATTTCTGTGTACAGTATGGAGAACACAAACATTGCCTAAAATTAAGGTTTCAGTGTCCCACAGGGATCCATTAGCACACTTTTACTGTTTAACATATAGGACACTGTTCATGCTCCCAGTGGGTCTGTCAGCATACATTAAATTTCCTCTGTTATGCTGACAATCCCAGGAATAACTTTATAATCAGACCTTCTAACTAGGTCTGTAAAGCAGTTGGACTTCTAACTTCCCCTGCTGAAGAAGTCTGAATTTCTGGCCATACTGATGTGTTGATTTATTTTTAAATTAAGTATTTATAAAACTGAGATTCTGACATTTGTCCCACCACTGTTACTTTCTGACTTTTCCCTTGAGTGAAATGGTGGCACAGTGCGAGCTTGTCCAATGGTAAGAAACTAAGACATTCAGATTCAGTTCCACTCCCTGCTACTATCATATTTCTTCAGGGGTGAAGTGGTTATTTACCTGAAGAACATTAGTTGAGTTTTGTCCTTTAATCATCCCTGGGGTTAAGAGGGTTACTTCAATGCTATCGCCATTAATTATTTACAGTTCAAAATGCATCTGCAAGAACTATGACGGGCACGAGACAGTCTGAGCACATTAAACCTGTCCTTGTACTTTCAAAGCTGGCTCAAATTGTGCTACTGGCAGGTTGGAGGTAAAAACCCAATATCTTTTTCTCAGCAGTACTACAAACTATCCTGGGTGACACACAAACCATGTTGAACCTTACAGTTTTAAAAACAGTAGTATTTGTGAAGAGATGAGTGGACATTAATTCCAGGAAAATTACAGCATGAAACCTGAGACAGTATTCAGTGCAAAGCATCTCTTACGTCTATAGTATTTACTGAAAAATAGGGAAATGGGTAGTTAAACATTACATCACTGGAGCTAATGAGTACTTTAATACAGACTAAGACTGAAATTATAATGTCAGAAACTGACGAGATATTCTTAGATGTTCTGATTGAGGACTTTCTGCAGATCTCTTTTCTAATCATATACGACCTCACCCATACAATAAATTGCCATTTTCTACTTGGTCCTGTAATTTGAAAAACAGACAACTGTTGAAATGATTAACAATGTTTTGCAGTAACACCACAAAAAGATAATTTAAAGGAAGATGAAGGTGAAAACGTTCTGCTTATTGCAAACGCTCATGTACATGTTCTGTGTAATTTGCTGTTTACTTAGGTCTTTTAAATAGCTTAAGAAGATAGAACAAATAAATGCAACAATATAATGTAGTGAAGTACAGAGTAACAAGAGAGCAACAAAAGCTTTTTCAAAAGTATTTTAAGGAAAGCATAATATGGATTGGCTTGTCCTGAAAACTTCATGGTGATCAGCTGTGAAAAGCCTTTCCATAGCTGCTTGACAGTTTAAAACAGGCCACAACATAGGACACAACAGTTTAAAAAATGAAAAAAGAAACAGGGATACAGAGAATAAAACAGTAATATGTCAAGCAAGAAACTAAAATGGAAACTAGCAAATTAGCAAGCATCTTGACGATCCTAAGACAAATACATTAAATTGCCCAATAAGAACCCACAAAAAAAGGCAGATCAGGGGGAAACCATAAATTCAAAAGCACCACAACTGGCATCTTTATAATACAAAATGCAAAAAATTCTGAGTTCACATTGTCTGGATAAATGTGGCATTTGTTAACAGGTTGAGGAGACTTGAATTTGTCAAGCATCTGAATGACAACTAGAACCATATCTTAGGTCAGATGAAATTAAAATTGGACTTTTAGAATAGGATGTGTTCATGACGATTACGTTTGGTGTATAAAGGGTGTATGCTTGTTAAGAAAACACTCATCCCACTGTGATATATGGTGGGGGTCTACTCTGCTTTAGAGATGTTTGCATTTATGGGTTCTGGAGCCCTTGAGAAGATGAGTCATGAACTCTTAACATATACCAGGCCAAAAAGTGAACATTCCAGCAAGACAGCAAAATGATTAGCCACACACAAACACTCTCAACTGGTCGTCCAGACCTCATTCCTGTCAAGAACACTCTTGGTCCAACGTCAAGGAGGCTGCTCACAAAAGGAAACAAAAAGGTATGAAGGACCTAGAGGAATGGTTAAAAATCCTCCTTAAGAAGTAATGCAAGGTTCTGGCACAATACAGGAGGTGTCTTGTCTGTGTAAATCATGACAGAGTGGGATTTACAGAACACTAACTACTGTCATGGGAAGAAATGTAACCCTCATGTTTCCTGGACTTCAATTAAAAACATATGATAAATTAGATTTTGCCGTGTACAATGCTATTATATATGTAGAATATTTTAAGAAAGACATTATCCAATTTGCAAATCTGTTATGATTGTTGCTCCTATCTCATTATGGGGAAAAATATGTATAGCACAGTCCACCTTCAGTTATTATATTTTAATAGGAACAGATTTACGAAAATGTCAATTTTAAAACTAATATTTTAACATCTTTATGGCAATGTTTTATACAGTGCAATGCAGGATGCCATACCAGTATTCTATCAGTTTTCTCTAATTCAGTGAAGCACAATACATTGAATCCAGAGAAATGTTATTAACCTTCTTTTTAAAATTTGAGAAAAAAAAAAAAAGTTATTCCCAGGATGTGAATTATCCTGGATATTCATATTCACAGGATATGAATTATCTTTTGGCGTCCCGTCCAGGGTGTACCACGCCTTGCCTCCGCTGCTTGCTGCGATAGGCTCCGGCTCCCCCACAACCCTAAATTGGATGAAGTGGTCAGAAAATAAATGGATGCATTGAAATACACGTATACAGGATGTAAATATTTAACCATTTCAACCTAGTTCCTTTTTAATGCAGCAAATAAATTATTGGATAATTTGCAATTAGTGGTCTTCTGAATTGGAGAAGCAACCCCCAGGATACATCTGACTCTACTCGGTCACCACAGGATGATGAATAAGCAGAGGCTGAATCAGTGAAAAATAAAGTTTGTTTTTTTATTGTGGCTACAGTACATTACCACAGAGGTTCATTACACTTGCTTAGGTAGATACAGCCGTATTAAAATAAAATAATATGTTGCTAAAGTACTTTAATCACCCTTAGAAAAAAATGAATGTATGTAGCTAGCTTAGGTTTTTTTCACCTTATACAGTTAAGGTTCTGTTTACACTGTTCTTAGAAATGTGTTATTCAGATGTCTGGAGTCCATTTTTTAATTCTATGGTGGATTAGAAAAAAACATTATTCCACCTCCAGCTGTGGGAAACCCTTCTTAAAGCATTTATGGATCACACAACAATAAACCACTGTCTTACAGTTACGGTCATCCCTCCTATCATATATTAAATCAGATTAAAGTCTGATATTTAGTGAGGCATATCAAGACAGCAAGAGCTGGTTTTACTGCAGCAGACCTGCATCATGGAATTCCCTGTGTTGAAAAAACGGAATCACATTGGGGAAATGATAAAACAACAACCTGCAGCCTGAATGTTCTGTAATGTGACTATAAAGTCCCAGGGATGAGCCCAACCAACAAATACATTGGGAAAGTACATTTCTTCACACAATGAACATAAAGCATTCCCATCATGCAGCACAAACAAGCAATTCATTTCACTCTTTGACCTGTCTTGAGCTCCTGTTTCCACCCACTGCACAGAGATGACAGAATAATTAGCTTGTGGGAAAACTGGCCCTCTTGTAAGTGTGTACGCTTGGGTCTGTGTGTGCTCTGCGATGGACTGGTGTCCCAGCCAGGTTGTACCCCAATGCTTGCTGAAATAGGCTCAGGCTCCTTCATGACCATGAATTGGATGAAGACGTTTTAAGATGGTTGGATGGACCAGCCTTGAATAAAACTAGAAACTCCTCTAAATGTTTTCCAAAACGACCTCTCTCTGACGCAGATAACAAGCTCAAGGTAAATCAAATCGACACGTCCAGTCAGCTAGAATAATGTCTGTCCATCCTTCCACAATATTTTAACACGTCATCGAACAAGTTTTATACAACTTGTCAGTGAACAAGTCTGAAAAACTAATTTAAAAAAATAGCTGCTTGGGGGAAAAAAAAGCAATAGTATTCTAGGTACCCATGAAACAAACAGTGAATTGTAATGTAGGAAAATGTTTTCTTTGAGATGTATTTCACATGATAGCAAAAGATCATTGCAATCACTTACCATTGATCATTTTAATTCAAATTCTGGTTAATTGAAAATACACTGAACAATATTATTTAGTTTCATAGTTTCCCATTTATGCATTTTAATTTACATGATACTTCTGTTACTACGTTACAATAAGTTCTGTAAAAACTCCGGCCCTGGAAGAGTGAAGTCTAATCCTGTTCTAGAATCATACTGGCATTGAAAACAGATTATCTTCTTTCAGTCTTTGTTGCGGATTTTGGTCAACTTCTTTAAAGCTTTATAATAAAAGCAATGCTTGATGCCATGCCTTAAAATGTTTTCTACATAACTTGAATGTTGTGAACATACATTTCAACACTTTTCATTGTTTGACATTCCTACTGTGAATCCCGAGTCCTTGTTTCACTTTTCCCCTGGCTTGACTCTATCCATACCTGAAAGGATTTTATAGAATTGGACTTAATCTCCTTTGCTCTATGTGGGAGACATTTAGTTCCTTTAACCGATCTGTAGATGACAATCCAGAGAACAGGAATTCGTGTTGCTTTTCTTTTAGCCCTTTTTTAGGCTATACCATAGTTTTTGTAGGTGCTTACCAAAACTGAACACTAAATGAATGATCCTTGCTCAGTCCTTTGTCACTCCTACATGTTGTTTTGTAGAGTGACTTTCATCAGAAATCAGAGGCTGAGATAGGTTCCTCTTTTGTGATCCAATGGGAAATGGATTTAGGGTCATTACTGATATTACAAATGTTCAACAGCAAAATCACTTCTTTTGCATGTTTACTTGCAATGATTGCTTTCAGCTGTTTACCAGTTAAATAAGTAGAACAGATATGCTATATTATGATTGGTAAGATAAAAACATGACATATATTGTAAACTAGTATGTTATCACTTCAAAAGCTTTACAATTGTAAAACTAACCTTGAACAGGCACCTATCCTTTTGTACTATAAAATTAGCTTTTCTGATCATTCTAAACCTGACTGAATTAAAGGTAAGCTGTAATTGTGTATTTTGTGTATAAATATTTTAGAAAGAAATGTTGCTGTACAGTATCAATTGTCATTAATAAATATTTGATGCATCTGATCAATAAGTCCTTTGCAGTGCTTTTAAATCAATTAATATTTTAAACTTGAGCCCCTACATCTTTTATCACATAACGAGTAATATGGACATTACAAACAAAATGCACTTAACTTGATGGTAAAAATACATTTCGGCCATCCAAGTGTTAGGTATTTTTATTTTCACTTGATAACTTCATATTCTGTATATAAAACTATAAAGCTTTTGCATTTTGCATACTTTAAAAATACAGGGCATCTTAAAATGATCTTCAATAATTTAAAAATAAAATTCAGCACAATGGGTCCTGAATGTCAATATTAAACCTGCATATCACACTGAAGAAAACTCTCATAGACTCAGCTCAATCAAAATCTTGGAAGTGATCTTCCCAACTTTTGAAGTACGGAGGAAAAAATAAATGTGTAACATAAATCCATATCCATCATAATATCTGATATTTAGGAGATATGTATGATATGAGTATGATGCTTCCATTTAAATCAACAGCCATAACACCTTAAAACATTATAGCACAAACTCACTCTACTTTTATAGATGGTAAAAGTCCACAAAGGCCCTTAAATGGAGAAAACAATATTACTGTTATCCTACTTAATTGGCACCAGTGTTCAACATGTCGAATAGAGTTAAGTCTTTGATCCAGCACATTTGATAACCTACAAATAGGGGACATAAAAAAAATACAAACGCTTGGGTAAGTCAGGAACACCAAGCATACTCGATTAGCAAGGGCTTCCACACAGATGTATCTCATGATTTAATTAAGCAAATAACCTCCCAGCGTGTTTAAGGTCATGTAAAAAGGGGGGGGTGGTGAGTGTTGAGGCACGTTTGCCAGGAGCTTCTGTGACCAAGACAGCTGAAGCTGCTGACGCTTCATGAGCAACAGTATCTAAGGTGACGGCAGCAAGCTTGTCAACCTGAATGAAAGACATCATCAGCAAACTGCAACAGTTGGAGGAGGCTCATACTCCAGGATCGTGATATCTGTGCATTAATACAAAGTGCAAGGCAAAACAGGTGAGCAACTGCAGATCAGCTGACTTGCAAAATTGAAAAAATTGTGATATGTAAATAACACGATATGGTCAAATGACTCATCCTTCACTATGCTCTTGACATATGGATGAGTGCAAAGGCTGAGTTTAGACAAAGAGACACTCTTTTTAAGGCAGTTAATGATATACTGATGGCTTCTTTCTTCGGATCACTTCATCGGCTTCCCTTTCTGGAGTTTTTGATACCATCAATCACAGTCTCCTGCTGGACCACATTGAAATGGATCACTTCTGCTTTCCCCTACCAGAAACGAATTCAGAAATCAAATGCTTCATTCAGTAAGAGACAGGGCTTTGTCTTGAGCAGCATCACAGCTGTAGATCACCGTATGCATGCTGCAAAAACCTCCAGAATTTACTGTACATAAAAATAGAAACTCCTATTCTATAAATGTTTAGGGGCTATCTCTTATGTTGCACTGTTAACTTTTTAATCTGATTCAATACAGCTGTCAATTGAATAATGTTTGCTCTGTGACTTGTCTTTCCTTTCTTAGTCTATTTATAGCTCATACTCTTTTTAAATCCATGTTCATATTATTACATTCATGCTCCATCAGCTAATACTTATATAGATGTCAACAACCTTCAATCCAGGATTTTTCATTTTAAGATTTTGACAATGCTTTACTGCTGTGCATAGTGACCTTTTGAATACATTTGCTTCAGTAAGTATTGATTTTTGCCTTAAACCAAATTAAATGCTACAGATCAGCATTTGTGGCCTCTGTTGCTGCTGTTAGGGATAATTGAGCATATTGTTGAGGTTCTTTTTAAAAGTATCATTATTTTCTCTACTAAAACGTGTGTTAGTGTTTTAACAGCTGATTATTGTGCTTGTCACTTGTTAGCCTTCTGTAATGTAATGTATAATGTACAAAACATCTGAGTAAAAAATATTTTAAATTACTGGCTATTTTTTATGGATTGGGGAAACAATTCCAAATTGTTCTATTTTATTTTCAGTCACTTTTGTTTGCGAGGAATAATTTCCATTGAGAATGTTATTCAAAGCCTCTGCACATCAATACACCACATTGTAGAAAATCTATGCAGCTTTTCAAAATAAATTACCAACCTCCTGATACAGACTGTCCTCTTAACACTCAATTTTTCTTTTGCCTGCATATCAGAGAGGGCAGAACACTGTCAAATTTCTGAGTGTTCTGATTTGTACAGCCTCCCCCCCCAGCTGTTATGAATACATCACATTCTTCATAAGGTGACAGGCTCTTGCTGACAGTTTTGCAGGGCATATATAAAAGGTGACTGAAAGTTCTGACAATCTCAGCCTTCAGAATTTTCACACATGGCACTATCATATTGTTAGTATTCATATCTTGAAGGCAATGAGATACTTTCAAATGATGCAAGACTCTCAATTAAGCCACTGAACACGTTTCTTACACTAGCAGCACGTTGATGTGGAACATTAAGTACTCATTTTGTTTGATGACATTCAGGATTTGGTGGGTCATTCTATGCTCGGAGTTCCTATGCGGACATTTTTCAGTTTACATTACATTTGATGCACAAGTGGATATGTCAAGACTTTAGAGGAAGCTTTACATAACATTTATTTGACACCCCTTGTTTAAACCACCTTTGATCTCCAGCTACAATGCATGAGCAGAGCAAAGTATGTGTTATACTTGCACACGTACGCTCTCCAAATTGTGATGTTTTGGAGTACAGGGCAAGATGATCTCAATAAGTTACAGTATTACACCAGAAGCATCCTTATCACGTGTTCTCAAAGTCATGTAAAGAAGAGTCCATGCTTATTCTGGCATTTTGTGAAATTAAAGCAAGTAACAAATGATATGCTCTTCATTCATAAAAAAATATGCAATTTTACATTACAATTGCCAGCAGTCTTAACACATTTAATTAAAATATCTGAGAGGTCTCTCTTACACAAACTCTGTCATATTACTGCAGCCTTTTATGGGAATGCCCAGAATTAAACATTCATTAAGCACTAAACCACAAAAAACAACTTACTGCTGCAAAACATTTTAAAAAACCTTGCCTTTGGTAGGCCTTCAGCTAAAATAATAATTATTGCTTTGCTGCTTTCTAATTAGAGAAAATGTAGCTTAATCATCCAAAAACTCAACTCAAAAATTGTTCTCGTGTATAATACTATATTTTAAAAATCCACTTGCACCATCAACTTACTTTACAAGTTATTTTTGTCAGGCTTGTAAATCCAGATTACAAAAGGTCCATGGTATACAGACGTGCGGTTTTTTACTAAATATAAGCAATTTATTTGACTTTAAAACAGCAAATACTTCAGAGACACCATTGACAGCCTACAGCATTTCATATTTTGGATGCACTCCAAAGCAAACTAGTGAAAACCACAAGAGAGTTAGAATCAACAACATTTCCAAAATATTAAATGAATCTACAAACTATGCCCTGGGTTATGTAAGATTCCTTCAATATTAAAAAGGTTTATTCACTAATCTACACTATTTTATTACTTACAGCCATGCATGATTCAGATTTTCTCTTTGGAGAAACCCCTCATTAAACATGATTGTGTGTTGATAACACACTAGCAAACACTGCATATAATCACTACAGTGATACACATCTGTTACTAAAACAAGCCATTAAAAGCTGCATTACAAAGCCACATCCAGCCACACAAATCTCCTTCTGGTAGCTACTAACAGAGGTGTCATATGGCATCACAAGTAGTAATGCACATACTGTATGCTTGAATTCTTATTGCACATGGAAAGTCACAGTGCCAGAAAAACAACAATATCTGACAGAAAATATATTTATGTGGTCTCTGTATCTAAAATAACAAAGACCTAATGATTTACAGGCTGTTTGAATTAAAAACTTAACTAAACTCAAATTCTATTTAAGAATCTTGAACTAAAACCAAATTCTATTTCACAGCTACTGCTCAAAACATATATTCATAGATCTGACCTGTATCTGAACAGCATGAAGAGTATAAGAGCAATAGGTGCTAATGATACTGAAAAAATAAAAAAATCGATTTCCATTCATCCATTTTCAGAACCCGCTTTATACTTGGATTCAGAGCCTCACTGGGTGGCACAGGTCACAAGGCAGGACTAAATAACTGAATGACATCTTAGTCCAGCCAGAGGTGCAATACAGAGAAGCCAATTAACCTGAACAGCATGTCTTTGGACTGTGGGAGGAAACCAGAGAGCTCAGAGAAAATCCATGTGGACATGGCAAGGAGCAAACGCCTCATATTCTAGTCGAGACTCAAACTATGAAGCAGCAGTGCTACCTGCCACACCACCTTGCGGCCCAAAAAATAAATGTCTTTCTAAATCAAACCAGGTTTGCAATCTGTTCACTATGCAGATCTTCAGAACAGATTCAGTCTTCTGGCTACTTTCACTAAATTAGGAGTATAGTACATTTGATGTACTAGAGACTGGCGGAGCACTTAAAAGCTTTCTGCACTTACTGCATGCCCTCTGGAATAGGCAAATAAGTATCAAAAACTGTAATTTGGTCATATAAATTAACTTGTTCACACCACCTACCAACTTCTTTCAGGCCAATGTATAATAATTATGATAAGATTGTGCCAAAGTAGAGGCCATTAACTGGCTTCTGCAATTTTAACAGGACTGCAGCAGCAGGCAGCACATAAACAACTCCTTCCATAACAACTTTTTCGTAGTTACACAGTTGTTCAAGCTGCCTCTCAATAATCCAGTGAGCTCTACAACGCCAGTGTGGGACTGGTCTTTCGAGTTTGAAAATGCCTTTGGAAAGGCAAAATACAGTTGTTACAGTGTCTAATTAACATGTAATTGTGAATGTAATGGAAATAATTTGAATCTCTTAAAGCACAACTGATGGCCTAACCATATAAGTTATGCATACTGTATATGGAAAAGCCCAACTAATGACAGAACTGAGTTAGTAGATACATCACTATAAACAAAAAATGTTTTCACTCTGTGGAACAGTCTCAAGTAGCAGCCCAGTTATTCCAGTTACTCTTTAGTAACAGAATTAGAAGTCAGTAAATGACATAACTGACTGGATTTATATGTCTCAACACAATAAAAGCTCACATACTGTATGAAGCTGGATACAGAGTACTGTTCTATATACCTTTGAATAAAACTTATTTTAAAGGGGGAACTCCAAAGCTATTTTTATATTTCGGAGTTAGAAAGAATCGGCATTGATGAGTGCATTTCAAACCACAATAGAAGTAAAACATACACAGTTTGAAGTTGTAAAACCTCCAATTTACAGAAAAAACAGAAGACATTTCCAGGCACGCACCGCACCATGTTATTAGACTCACAACAAGGCAACAAAAACTTCCGGTGACGTGAAAAGGCCCTATTAGATTGTAAGAAGCAGACTTGTGAATTCATCTCTCTTAATCCGACAGAAATATTGCTCTCAATTTCGAAACGGTTTTGCCAATAAATATAACTTACCTGTTAACTCTGCATGCAGATCACGTTGGAAAAATTCTGCAGTGAAATATCTGCCGCACAACCTGTACTTATTTGCTCGTACATTGCATTACATTAGTTACTACAGTGAGCAGGAAGGGCTACATCATGTCACAATTTGTGGGAACTCTCGCTCTTGACGAGACCGGAGGTTTATAACAACATGGCGACTTATAGTACTTCACAAAGTTCATGATTTTGTGCTTAATTCAAAAGTCAATTTTTGTCAAAATTTCCATACAGTCAACGAATTTATTTTGTTACCGAGATTTAATAACCGAGAAATTGGGACTGATGTTCCCCTTTAAGCTCATGGCTAGTCATTCTACGATTGTATAAATCCATGAGAGTACGATAAGTAAGTGTAGTTCATGTCACTAGATGTGAAAATGCCTTAGAAGCAAATATTGCTACCTACAGCATTCCTCCAGAAAAATTCCTATCTGACTTTTTGGTTTGGTTGCTGTATTTGCTGGTTGCTAGACAACATCCAGCGTTGCACTTCCTATATGTTAAGTGCAATGAGATCTTTTAGAAAAAAAGGATTATGCAGATCCAAGCAATTATTATTAATTGCTTGGGTAACTTGTATCTTAAGGTGCTTTTATGCCAGCATGAAGAATACATGATCAATAGTACACCACAATCATACAGGCTTTATTAAAGGGCATCTTGCAGCATTTCCTCCACATTACACACTTAGGGAGGTATTGAGCAGCTCGAGAGAGAACATTTGCAGTCAGGACTAGATAATATGGGCTTGAGATAGTTTTATACATCAATTTTTAGCAATGGTATTAACAGTCAACAGGTGTTCTTTCTAGTTTACAATTTCTAGGGGTGCTCGTCAAGAAATCTCACTGTTCTCTCGGTTGTTTGCCTTGTCTTTGGAGTTATTACCTCAAGTAATGGGTTTATCTACTATAAAACCTATTTTTGCTAAGAATACAGGAGGACATCATTTGCAAGGCATATGTCACAGAGATGTCCACAAATGGGGAAAACTACAAATAGTGTACTCTTCTGCACCAAAAGCAGCCACATATTCAATAAAAAAATGGAACAATGAAACAAACATAATATGTAATATTAAACATTTCATTAGACTTACATTTAATATACTATTGCGTATATTTTTCTCTCTAGTTCTGCACACTTGTGTATGCTGTACACTGTATCTATCATCTATGCAAGCTTATCTATTCAACTTTCAACATAAAGTCAACATTTTGGCCCTTTGGGCCTCTCAAACTATCTGCACTATCATTTCCATTTATTTTAGTTGATAAAATTATGGGTATAGATTATTGAAATAGAGATCTATTGTAGAATCTTAAAAAAACAAAATTAGTCAAACACCATGAATCTGGCCACCTTTTTCACACAAACAAGCTCTTCAATGGGCAGTGGTTTAAAGCTATTGCTCTTTTACTGAGGTTACTATCCTCTTGTGAGCACAGAGTTCTAGGCAGGAAGTACTGTACGTAAAAAAATGTCAAGAAATACTAAAAATGTATTGGCCGCTGGTTGCACAGAACGGTATCCACCATAAAACTTTACAAAGTGACGGAAATACTTCTGTACTTCTTGTAACATCACCATGGGTTACTGCCAAAAGGGCACTATAAATCAGAATCCAGATCTGAGTCGCAAGAGAAAGGCTGAAACTGAACCCAGCATCTGCAACTGTAACTCTAACTTTTCAAGAACTAGAGGTCATGTGTGGAAACTATGTGGAAACGGCCGTGGGATTGTGAAACCAAGTGCCATGTTGTTTAAGTTGAAACCCCAGATTCTTTCAAGAAACGGCTGGATAATATCATCAGATCAATTAGCTAATATCTAACAAACTGTCTAGACAGTCTGTATGACATCTTCTTGATTGTAACCTTTCTCATGTCCTAAACTACAGTATTGCCTTTGTTTCAAAGGTCTTCTGAAAACAAAGTCAAGACTCCCTAATCTCACAGGGGGGGCTCTTGGTTATACAAACATCCTGCACAACGCTGGACAACCAGAGATCACATGATTTGTTTCAAACAGAATGTAAAAACTGGTGGTACGATTTTGTCATCAATCTAACGGAGCTGTGAATATCTACCCAAATTAACTCAGTTTCACAAGCAAGAGCTTAAAGAACTAATTAAGCAGGCTGGTTGTTTGTAGTAACTGATGAATCAGATCTGGAGATCTCTGAAGTTATGCCATTCCAACACCACAAACCTGGCTAAGCCAAAACCACCAATTGTCCTTAGCTCTTAGTGTAGCATTTCGGCACATGTGAAGGCTTTTAGTGCTCAAAGGTAATCAATGAAAACGAACTAGGTTCCAATGCTCAGATTGAATTCAAAACATAAAGCCATATATATGTTTATATATATTTTTTAGATTTACAGGGTTCCATTTTTTTTTCCCAATTTGTTAGTTGAAACTAGTGCCATATAAAGTAGGCTTTCCTAACCGGCATGGATGGAGGAATATGAGGCGCAAGATAGTCAATAATGTCAGTCTTTTAAACTTTTAAGTTATAACATAATCAATAACAATAACCTTCTGCACAACCACTCATAAGACTAAATTTCCGTAAATCATAACTAAATGTTATACATTGTTTTCATATTTACAACTATTTCTCCCTATCTCTGCCTTACTTGCTAGTTATATCCCCTGAAATTATACAGATTTCACAATTAATTGGTTTAAGTATGTAATACTATTAGAACATTTTGCAATGGAGAAATACCACCTACCTCGGAATATACTGACAATCCAACACCTCAAATCAACTAATACTGAGATTTACTTTTCTTTATGTGCACGCCATCGCAGTAAACACTTTAAATTAATTTAAATTGCTAAATAAAACAAATGACTAGACATTGGCTTGAATATATAGACAACTTTCTCAATTTTCTACAAACGTACCTCTCTATAGTAAAATGGCATGTGCATCATTTCTTACAGTACTGCTAATTGCACCAGTGCTTCTATCTAAAACTGCCCAACTGATGTTAAGGAGGCCTTTGATTAGAGAAGTGGGAGTTGATGTACCACTGTTGGAGCGGAGTAAATTTTACCACGTGATCTAAATGTTTTACTATTGAAAATGTTTTTAAAAAAGCATGTTTCAAGGTGGATTATTCCCTCATTTGAAAAAAAACAGAGAAAGCATTTGATTCTTTATCTGTCATCAAACTAAACAAATGATCATTTAGAGAAAATAAGTGGATGCTTCTGTACTCAATATATTTGATAGTTGATAGATATATTTGATAGATATAAGGGAGAGCTCAAAGAAAGGTATTAATCTTATAAATAAGTACTATTGTTGAACAAAGGAGGCTATCTGTAGAAGGTCAACAGTGTTCCATTGTGCAGTACAGGCTTTGCTCAGTACAGTGGTAGGCAGCAGTATCAACCCACACAAGAGTTTTAATTTAGTTCAAGTCCTCAAAGGACCGATCTATTCTCAAGATTTCTGGTTAATTAACAGGACCACAAAAAGACTGAAGTCCCAAAGCTTCTGTCCAAAGTTCCTTGCAGGCAGAAACTTTATTGATCAGTAATTGTAGGAAAAAGTGGAACAGAGACTTTGAGACTCATTTGCAACTCTCACGGTAGCCCTATAATCTTAAAATGTTATTGGTTAATATTTTATTACGGCTACTAAAATAAAGAAAATTAGCAACTAAAACCACAATCAGAGATATGAAAAACCTTGCACACTCTGCCAAAAATCATCAAAGCAAATACAAAGGAACAGTTGTCGTTTAAAAGAAAATGTGCACAAAAAACTATCAAGATAGCAGCCTTCAGTGCAACAGGTTACCACAAGAGTCAGGAAGAGAAAGAAATCGCACAGTGGGCAGTACAATTTCACGTCACATCAGTGGTACTGAAGCTTTCATTTTTTAAATGAGCTGGGAAGTATAAAGCGAAAAACGAAACCTTTGAGAATTTAGAAAAAACAAAGAACATCTGTTGGTGTGCTTTCTTGTATCGTTTAGCTTACCCATACGTTTATAAGACAGAAGAATTTAAAATATAGCTGAGGCTGAGTCCACTCATTCCAAAACTAATTTTGGCTTTTCAACATGAAAGACGTGTACAGTAAAATGCAAAACATACAAACGGCACCTTTAAAAAATATGGCACATGAATGTACTGTACAGTGCAACAGCAATAAGAAAAACCCTCTGATGCTTACCTCCTGATCCTAACTGCTTGTAGAATCTATATTCCAAGTGTAACTGTGGTGCCCTGGACTTCATTGGTTCCTATTTACAAAGGAAACAGAAAAATAAGGACTGCCCATATATGTAACAAACATATAAAAGACGTACAGTAGAACAAAACATACTTTACTCACCAGCTTAATTGCCACATATTCATTTGTATACAGATTTTTACCTGTAAAGCAAAAAAAACAAGGGGAAAAATTAGATGCTGCTGCTGGTTTCAAAATGCATACCTTTATTTGTACTCATGTTAAAAGAATATCCGCACCATTAATGAGTAATCGGTTATTCTAACAATCTTAAATACAACAAGTTAGGCTTAATGTGAAAATGAATGTTAATTTAATTGTTTGACTCAAGCTGCTAGATGTATTAACCAAGTAAGATCAAATTACCATTCATGGAAAGATCCCAAAGAAATGGGATCGATATAGGTTTAATACATTATCATTCGCACTCATAGGTGAGATACAGAATATGGAAAGCTAGTCTGACTATAGTGATTTCTTAAAAGTGAAACAGTGAAAAATCGTGAAAAAAATTGGCATAAAACAACAGAAGAGTTGAAAACTATGTTCTTATTAAATTACTCGTATCAGACAGATTTTAATAACTGCAATAATGAAATGACTTAAACACTATTAATGGGAAATTAACGTTCCTGACAATAATGTATAATGATTTACGTAGAAACTCTTATCATGCTTCTTATATCATATTTAAAACAATAAAAGGACTGGCTGAGTAAAAAATAATCCTCTTGTACGACCTTGCAAATTATCTCTTACTAATCTCCTATTAACTAGGATACATCAGTATTTGGCACATTCTATGAAAGCAGAAGACAAAGCTTTATTAATTGTGCAATCATCTACTTTGTAGCACAGCCCACTCCTTTGCAATATTAATTCTGTAGTTGTGAGGCTCCAGTATAAGATAACCGAATTCATTAATTGTTAACAAATCTCTTTTTAAGATATATTTGATATTATGAAATACCTACATCAGTGACAAATGTGTTCCTGAAATGATGGGGATTGCTTTCAGGACGGACAAATCTTCTCCTAAATTAATTTCTTCTATGTTAATACCATGTCTAAATTATTTGGTAGTGGTAGAATAACTGCTCGTACTGTGTGTGGTTTTGTCACTGAGGGCCTTCAATGCCATATTCTTGACTGACAAGACTAGACATTTCCAGTCATACACATAAGCAATAGTATCAGTGTCACACTTTGGCTATATCAGGTAAATGCAATTACACAAAGCAGAAAATACACTGCAAAATCTCTCACGCAACTAGTAATGAATACTTGTATAAGATAAAAACAAACTGATACAAAAAACAGCTTTTTGAGCTTTAGTTACAAATGGATTCGTGGATAAATGTATTACACTATGTATAAACGGAACAAATACAAACTGCATTTACATCATATTCTTTCCCTGCAAATCGGAAGGGAGAAAAGTTAGCCTAATCATCATGTATACACCCTTTACATGTTATCGCCCTACTCCCCACCTCGCAACCTCTGCTCTTCAAATTCTGCCCTCCTTACTGTCCCCCAAGCCCATCTACATTGTATGGGTGACAGGGCCTTCTCCTGTTATGCCCCCAAGCTCTGGAATTCTTTGCTCGAGATTATCAGAGAGTCACCTTCAAATCCAGACTCAAAACCCTCTTCTTCAGAAAAGCCTTTACTTAACTGGTTCCATTCTTCACCCCTCTGCTCTTCTTAGTACCACCTTCCACGGTCTCCTCTATATATTGTAATTGTGTCTGATCGTGTGTATTCTCCTTATTTATTGTTATTGTCATCCTGTAAAGCGCTTTGAGAAGCCACCTTTAAAGGTGCTATATAAAATTAAGTTTATTATTATTATTATTATTATTATTATTATTATTATTATATTACTTACAAATGTGCAAGTAAAATAATAGATTTTATAAGAGTTTTTAAGGAACACAGAAGCACATTTTTTGTTAGATTTCAGGATTTCATTTGCCATCATACAAAGCTATGATGAAGCTTAATTTGTTAGGAAACATTGGAGTAGGAGGGTCAATCCCAAGGAAAGTCATTACATTAAGCTTAATTGGGGCAGACTGCTGTAATGAGCATGTGCTTATAATATAGAGTATTCAAAGAATCTCTCAAGTCCAAAGCAGCAGCAGGCTTCTTTTACATTTTCCAACTTAATCAGCCGTGAAACATCATGGCAAGACAGTTGGGACCATGCCAAAGGTGGTTTTTGCTAATATGCTTTCTATCTATAGACTATTATTAAATCTTCTGATGCTAAAATAGATCAAATACTTAAATGGTTATGAACTACTGGCACTAGTAATTTCTTAACCCAGGGAACCCCAACTCTGGTCTTGAAGGACCAGTATGTCTTAAGGTTTTTGTTCCCAACTCCTCTTAACAACCTAAATCATTGTACAATTTGCTTAACTGGAACAGTTAACCAACTTCTCGCAGCACTTCAGGGGCTTCTAATTTAAAAAGACCAAGACAATCTGCAGGTACATCAATCAATCGGACTACTTTTGAACCACCTGATCCAATAAAACTATGTGTTTTGTGTCTGCATGGAAAATACAAATCACAATACTATCAGCTGGTATTGCCAACTGATGATTTTCAGGTAACGTGTAATTGGTAACCCCAAACTCCATCGACTTCTAACAAATGCACTGAAGGTATTCTGTATCTGTAGATTTACTCTGGCATTTTTTAGTTCAAAACTGGCCTATTGAATTAATAACCAGAAACGTTTGTTCATTGGTTAATAAACAGTATGAATCAACTACCCTGATACCTACAGTCTATTACCAGCACTGAACTGCTTAACTACTAGACATATTTTTACGTTTTTATTGTAAATTCTTAAGCATGTTTTTTTTCTCATATAATCATATATCCTGTTGTTTATTTGTCATATTAGTAATCTACACATTATGTTGTACTACATGTCTTACGCCAACATTTTAGGAGTCTCTTAATCCAGTTGTGGGAGCCACAGTGTCTTCTTGTATTATTCTAGTTAAACTTTGAATGACTTAACCGAATTAATCAGTTGCTCAATTAGAAGGATTTAACAGGCTTCCCTGATCTCTTCTCAATGACCACTTCATCCTATAATACCTAAATAACTGTAGGTCTTCAGAGATTGTAAATCCCTGCAACAGATTGCCATAACAGATTCATCACATTCTTATTGCACTTGTACTACACAAAAACGATTTTTAGTAACCATGAAGTACTGCCATTTCTCATGCCATTCAAACTATTTTATATCTCTGTATAATTCTGTTTACACAAGCAGTGCCTTTCAAACCTTTAAATCAGGGGTTATTAACCTGTGGTTCTTCGCCATGCCATTTAGGGTGGGTCACCACAATTCTTTTTATTAATAAATTGAAATTTCCTCCTACACATGTGTTTTATACATGATGTCTCGTAGCGGTACTGTGGGGAAAAAAAAACTATCATTGTGTTATTTTGCAATAATTATTATTGAAATACATGAAAAAATGAAGACAAAAACATTTTTAAACTTTGTTTAGAAATAGTTAAGAATCAGAACATCTTCCTTTTATGGAAAGTAATGAGAATAAAAGAAAAACATTCAATACATCTATTTTTAGACATCAAGTATAATTCCCAGTAGTGGAGCATCCCTGGTTTAAATGTGTGACAGTAAGACATTTCCAAAATGGTGTGATCTGAAGGGGGAAGAAACTGGTGGTTTCTAAATAACCTTTATTGTTTTATAAAGTCACAAAATACTAATACAAATCCAGCCTTAGTGTTATAAGTAAGTTAAAATAGACTACTTATCCGTTGGGGAAAAAAAAACGAGTGAAACAGTTAAGATAGACAAATAGTGAAAGATACAACATGTTTCATGGTACCTTTACAAAAGGCATTCATCTTTAAATTATCTAGTTAAAAAGCAATAATTATTGCAAAATATAATGTTATCTTTTAATAACTGAAGTATTTTTTCCCTCTGCGGTGCTAATTGACTTCCATTTGTTTTAGTACATAGTGTTATGAATTGAAGAGTGCCAATTCGACAGTACTAAGATGACCTTGAGACGAGTTTGACCCCGAGTCAGCATTCTGAGATGAAAAAACTGGGCCCTCTTTTCAGTGTTGTTGTAATTCATGTGGCTTGACTATTGTTTCATTGCACGTGTATTGTAAGAAATTTTTGGTCTTGAATAACCCCATTATAGAGCAAAATGTACTGATATTTTATCAGTATCACTGAGCGTGGAATAGTTAAGACACAGTGTGTAACCTGTGGTGAAGTACTGAGTAATGAATCATCGAAACAGAATAAGTGAAAGAGGCTTCTTGATGCTAAACACAGCTCTATTGTTGGGAAAGACTGGAGCTTCTTTGAAAGGAAAGAACAACAAATCAAGTGACAGAGACCTGATACTCCAGCCAATAGAGTTGTATATCTTGTGCAAGAAGCCACTCTAGTTTCTTAACACGTTGCTGGATGGATCACAAAGCAAGAGGAGCGACACACCAACTGACGATGAACCTGTGAAACCGACATCCACACACATGGGGTGCTTGACCAGTGGAGGTAACACTGCCAATTGAACAGATACAGCTGTCAAATGATACCTTTTGTACATGTATTCATGACGTGTCAAGTGAGCTCAAAAGAAAATGATTGCAGCTATAAAAACAAGTGGGCAGTTTAATCCTCAGCTGTATGAAACAACTAACGTGAAAGACAATGCACATCCAGTATGTATGCTATCCAGGGACAACGGATATAGAAGAGGAATTTCTGTTTTACTGGCCACAGACTATAGGAAGATATTTTTAAATAGAATCAGACTAAATTTTTCAGTGAAGAAGGTATGACCCAGAATCAGTTTTTAGTTTGTGCAACGATGAAATGAAGGAACTTAATCCGCAGGTGTAACCTTCTCATTGTCTCCTCTAGAGGGTAAATCCTGCTTCTAAGATGCTGTGGAAGGAGTTGGATAGTGTGGTGAAAGATGTCATTCATGTTGTGAATGTTTAAAAAAGCGAGGTTTCTCAACAACAGGATGTTAAGACGGGTCTGCTCTAAGAAATTCACTCCTACTTACTTTATTTTGAGCAAAAAAAAAAAGATTTGTGTTAGGAAAAAGGTCACCTCCTAGCTCCAGGGTTCTTGAACTCCAAGTGGATATTAGAACTAGCCTATTTTTCAGATATTACTTGCTGAAATCAAAAGCTGAATATTTCAATGCAAGGCTGTGATCAACCAATGGTTAGGCTAACAGAGGATTTATAAGCTTTCAAAGGAGAGCTGAAATGGTGAAAGAGGAAAATGAAAGAAAACAAGATTGTCTTTCTCGACATTAAACTTGCTTCTGAAAGATAAAAATGTTAAATATTCAGATGCAAAAAATTATTGTGGGGGGGACTAACTCTTGCCTTTGACCACTACATCCTGGAACATGTGACTAAATACAGCTGCACATCCCATTTGACATTGACTTAGAAGATTTGGCTGATGACATGTCAAGCGTTTCTGGCCTACAAGATCAGCTTCTCAAGATCCACATCGATGAGACTGCACTACAATTTTCAAAAAGAAACAATCACTAAGTGTGTTCTGGAAAAAAAAAATTTTCAGGGAAATGAGGCTCTGAAAGTTTTACTACCCTTTTCTAAAACCTACTTGTCTGAAACAGGTTTTTCAGCACTCATCGCAAAAACTAGTGTTAAAGTTGACTACAACCAGAGCATAAATTACTTGAACAACTTTCAGAGTTTGTGCAAAGTCAGAGTTCACATTCATATAGTAATTACTGTTTGATCATTTTGATGATAATTACTAATTATTTATCGTATTTTAATATTATTTTTTATAATTCCTAATTCCCTAAACACTGTTTATATTTAACTAACAATAACGTATTTAATTTGAAGACAACAGTAATTAAAAACATATTTCAAAACAGAACCATAGGTTGCAAAGATGACTCCAGAACTTGTTCTAGGCCCCAGACAAAAAAGGTTAAAGACACCTGGTCTAAACAAATAATTAAAAAGACAACTTCACTAACACCACTGCTATTGGCAGCATGATTTTGGACTTGGATCCAAATGACTTGGATGTACAATAGCTATGTAAAAATAATATTACAGTGTTACTACAAGGTAGCCACTTTAATATGATATATGACTGCAATGTGATACAGGTAACGCCTATCCACATAATCCTAGAATCAACTCATTACATTCACAGTGATATCCAATGTCAAACACTTCTTACATACAAAAAATACAGAAAAACACAACCAAAGGGTTAAGGCAAACAAGTAAATTTCATATGTTCCACAGAACGTTTCTATATTTAGCTTTTATCCTCTGCACTTCTCTACTGAGGCTTATGTCCTTTAATCTGCCTACCAATAACATGTTGTGTAGAGGAAAAAATACATGAATTTCACAGTACAGTTTATATGAAAATCAAAGTCTAAAACATTAAATGCACATACAAGCCTTAAAAACTATCTGCATGCACCCTCTTCAATTTTCACTGTTCTAAGGAATTCTATTGTTAAAGCTTTTATTCATTGACCTCAGTACAACTAAAAATATGCTCTCATTTGATAGTTCAACATTGTTACAATTATATTTAGCAGTAAGATTATGGTTCACAACACCAATTATGGGTTGCTGGCATATGTGTAAATTATATCCAATCTGCATTCATACGGTTTTCTTAGGGATTTAATTTTGGTGTTGAACTATCATCCTGTTAAAGTTTTATGCTTTATAAAGTCACTTTTCTAACTAGGCCTACATTTTGAACTCAGTTTAGTTTTCCACTAGTTTCAGTGTCCAAGAGCCTTTCCCTGACCAGCCCCTTCTGACTTCTTTCCTACATTAGACCTACAAATTATGTTATCATGTCATGAAGCCATTCTGGAAGCTGTTGTGCTTGTGCAGCACTGTACAGTAGCTATAGAAAGCCTTATATCTCTCCAAGGCAAGATTAAAATATTCCTATCTCTAAAGATTTTCTTTTGGATCAATGCTAAACTGCACATCAGTGGGCACCAATGCAATTGCCAACTTATGGTAGGTCAGTGAAAGATGCAACATGCGTTAAAGATACGTAAAAGAAAATATAGATTCAGGAAGTGTATGACAGGGTTCACTTAATGGATAAAAAAATAATAATTCTTAACTTAAAGGGTTGTGGAAATCAATTTTCTTTGTTTTCCAAGACACAAAACAACAACTGCTGTCCTTGAGTACATAATTACTATTTTTGTAGTAGAATTCTTGTTGACTAATTCATACTTTTACTAGGGCAGACCAAAAGACTAACTGTTAATGACAAATGACTATTATATATGTGCTAATAAGCATGTACTAGAGAATGTTTCGACAAATGACAAATAAATGACAAACTTGATGCAAGATGCGAGCTGTGAGACAATGCTAGGGAATACTTTGTGTTTGTCATGCTCACAAATCTAAAAGTGGATAACACAACATTAATCAGGCTCTGAGCGTTTAATCTGCCCCCTCCCCCCCCCACCATCTAATGTGATGAGTTTGACTCCTTTACCTGTTCCAAATAAACAAATAGATGCAAATCTGTATTTTCTCCCCCAAAATTAAACCTAACAAAATACCACGCATTAACATTTTGTCCTATTTCCCAGATTAGTTTGCAGTCCACAGAGTATTACAAAAATTGTCACTGAATCAAATTGAACACTGAGCTCTCTGTAATGACTGAGACACTCTAGAGGCGAGGAATGGTTCGAAGGAGATCATCAATGCCAAAGTGATTAAAATAACCAGATTCAGACAGAAGAGTTACTGCAGCAGTCTTTGAAGGGGGACTGTTCTACTGGGATCACCCATGTTGGTGCGACTATTGAAGGAAACACACAAGAATCACAATATTACCTAAGAAGCAGAATCATCCTGATAGAATCTTCTTGATCATGTCAAGACCAGCTGTCTTACTGGAGTTACTCTGTTCATAATTTGCCGTGCTTTATCCATCACTTTTCCATCCACCTTCCAATTACGTCTCAATTTTCTGCATGACCGAGAAGAAACTTAACATTTATCAGTCATGCATTCCACTGTTATATTTTCAGAAATCAATGTTATAAATTAATAAGCCTACAGTTTTGTGGGAAGAATTCTATCTACGCCATAGTTAAATATGAATGTCACTGTATCACTCCTAGCCTACATATGGCTGATATTACCCATCTCTGAGGGAGCTGCAGGCTGTTCTTGCTGTGTCCATAGAATTAGCATCCATCTTTGGAGATTTTTCCCCCCAAGAGTGCTCCTTTTTGCTAGTTTCTTTTAAACATGTTTTGAAACACTTAAGTGCCATAAGGTAAATGACATCTCTAGTTCCCAGCAAGCATTGCCAACTGAAAACTCCAACTCACGGCTGTGTAAAGTGACCTCCAATCTCACCCCAGCATCCCCTATCATTAACTCCTGGACAGCCCATCAGGGAAAAAAGAAACTAGCCAAATCTCAAATAGAAGCTTAAATGAGATCCTCAAACATATTTCACCAAAGACCCTAGGGACAAGATAAAACCAAAGCTAAGATAGCACCATATCTATTTTAGAAAGCTGAACTATTGTGACACTATACCTTGTGATTTCCTTTAGGCCTAGGCCAAGTCTATGACCTCTTTTAGGTTACTTATCTCCTTACACTAATTTATGCAACATGTTGAAATTATTTTAAAGTTCTAAAATATATGGGGACTTTATCCAGACCATACACGTTATTATTGTATATGCAATGGTCCATTAAGTTATTCCACACAAATAAAAGCTATGTTATAAACTCCCCAAATACTGTGCAAGACAACCTATGTAAACCTGTGTAAAAAAAATTAAAGAATAAAATCTGACCAAATGTTTTCAATTTGTAAAAACAAACCCTAGCTCTGAAAGGAAAATAGTTGTATTTAAAAGAACCAACATACTTTACAACATTCATGTCCCGATTAATTTATGTGCCCTGATGCCTCATTGTATACCTATGGACTGTAGTGTGTTCCAGAGCCTGATTAAAAGATTAGGCTACGTTGACTACTATTGTGGACCAGTAGGTGGCATCTTCCCTCAAGACCCAAAGTTCCAAACCAACGTACTAGTATGGTAGCTGTGGCCCCTTTTCTAGAGGAGCTGCAATCCTTTGGATGTAACAGTAAACCAAGGTCCTAGCTACTTGGTCATTAAAAATCCCATGTTCATAAGAAAAGGGGTATTAATCCCAGGGATATAGCTAAATTCCACTCCAGGCTTGTATCTGGACTGCCCAACATTCTCCATTAACTGAACTGGTGAAATGATTTCTCACATCTCAACCTCATCTTTGGCGTAATGAGGCATAATGGCTGTACACTGTTAACTCACTCCTCAGCTGAGGGTCCAGTCATAAGCTCCAATGTCACCTTGAAATCGCTGACCTAATACTTCAATTTTTTCAGTCCATGAGGCAGTGCTGGCTTTGAATCCTGTACCTCATCTGCGTTCTAATTGAAACATCTGTCTTTCGAAGCAATGTCTGACTTGCATTTCTTTATTTAGGAAAAAGACATTTACACATGCATCACATTCCTTCACTAAAACTGTATTGTGAGTGTCCAGAGGAGGGTTGTCTAACACTCTGTCAAGGTTCAGAATTCCCTAGTAAAAAACATCAAGAAGCCTAAGAAACATGTTATAATGGTCAGGTCTTGTTTCATATATTTTTGGAGAATATTCAGAAAATTAAGATAAATGGCTTACACACTTTTGAAATTCCATATATTGCTGGGGAAAAAGACATTCAGAGAGCTGACATTCAATACATTAGGCCACTAGCAAAATCCAAAAAATATCTTCATATTGCAGTTGTTTTTTTTAAGAACAACTCAGCTTTGTTGGTTATTAAGTATTCAGCTAAGTCTGTGGCAAAATAAGGTGTGGTGATCCTAGATTTCAGAATAATTTTAATCATGTGTGCACTTGGCCTTCCAACTGTCCTATTCCTAATATTAGAATAATAAACTCACAAAAATAATGGCTTTCAGAGGATCAATCTTTCACTTTCCATGGTTTCCTCAAATTTAAAAATTG
This sequence comes from Lepisosteus platostomus, assembly GCF_059453375.1. Classification (NCBI taxonomy): domain Eukaryota; kingdom Metazoa; phylum Chordata; class Actinopteri; order Semionotiformes; family Lepisosteidae; genus Lepisosteus; species Lepisosteus platostomus. The sequence goes on from NC_142614.1 coordinate 53,557,411, forward strand.
GCACTTCTTAGTCAACAAGAGTTGTTAACTCAGTTTAGGCTGCACTTGTTGTAGTGCTGTAAACTACATGGATATAATGCAATAAAGTGAAGGCAATGCAATAAAGAGCAGAATAAATAAGTTGCACAAAGGAAAACTACAACAACACAAAAAATTGTAATGGACCTCCTCAAAGGATACGCTTGAAAAAACACAATGAGCAAAATGTGCTCAATATTTTAAAAATTAATAGAGAAAAACAGCATTTGGTACTATGGTTGTTAGCCAGAAACTTAACTGAAAGAAAAACTGAGTTGCAACTCAATTTATAGAACAGAACTTCCTGCAAGCAAAGTGCACATTCTGTGTCTACCAGACCAGAAGACACAATTCACAACTGGTGCAGATGTTCAACTGGCTTTTATTTTCTTCATGAAAGTAAGTTTCATCAATACTGAACTATCTTCCCATACAAGTCTATTTGTCAGTCAAATACATAAATACGGAACTTGAGGACAAAAATCATTAGGCAGGAAAAAAACACCCCATATGCTGTAACATCAGCAATTTCATCCTTATCATGCTGTAGCCTGACACTACTACACAGTAATGCAAAGGTATGGAGCCCATTCATTTTTTGTGCCTTCGTCGACAACCAAAGTATTCCAGTACCTTGGATACCTACCTGGCACAAAAGTAGTCCATCATGTACTGCTGAAAATTGTACAACTTGAAAAAGCTGAGGTAATTCTCCCTGTGACCTGACAATTTAACAGTCTGCACAGTCAAAATATTTAAGAATAAACACCATGCTTCCAATGTCTTCGTTCACCACACAACATTCCGATTATCAGTAAAGATTGAAGTATTTAACTTTTTTTCTCCCTTTCTACTCAGATACAGTATATGTTACAGGCATTAACTGTCATATATGTTTTTGTCAAGAAATAGCACTACAGTTGAAATGCAAAGCAAAAAGATGGTACTTCAACCATTCCTATATTGTGACTATTAGCTAAAATCCTTTTTCTAGTTAAAAGGACAGGATAGAAAAAATAGCAAGATCCATTTGGTACAGAGTGAACTGAAGTGACAAGCAGAGTTTGGGTACAGATCTAAACCACACCTAAATAAATACGTAATATTCATTTACAAATAGTATTTTCATTAACTTAATTCCCTTGAAACTACTGACCTAATCAATAATCTATAGTACCACATTAAATAAATTTTCCTTTCTAAGCATAAGGCTTTTAAGCAACATTTAATAACAGTTTGGTGTATTTTGTTTATAATCAACATGTTGTATTTCTTCTTTTTGTTAATTCATAGTGTCCACATATTGTGGTTATCAGAGCATTAGTTAATATTTTACTACCAAAAGAAGACAAGTCATCTGTGGATACATCAAAACCAAAAATAGTCATCCTTCCTTTGCTCCTTCATCCACAGATTGAAAGATGCTGGAAAAAAAGGTCAAATGAGAGTGAGGAAAAGTTTGCCTGTTGTGTACAGCAGTCTGTTCTTACCTAATCTAAGTTCTCCAAAGTTTCCACATCCTATCTTCTTGCCCACTCGGAAGTTGGGTCCGACCATGAGGACCCCTGAACTGGAGCCAGTACCCCGGGGAGTGTGTCCCGACCGGCCACTCGGTCGTGGCATCCTTTCGTCGGGTTTGTCTTTGTCCTTTTTTTTGCTGTCCATATCAAGTTTACGGTACTCCACTTTGAAGAATATTTTTTTAACTCTGTCAGGGCCACCCCCCACCCCCGAAGAAAAAGAAGGGAATACCCCCAAGATCAAGCTGCGGAGTGGGGCATCAGATGAGTTTTCTGGGTCCACAGCTGCACAGGGGGTTCAGAGGCTGTAATTCAGGAGCCCGTTCACCCACAGCAGCATATTCATCCCATTCGCAGAATGGTCTCCTTGATCCTCCTCCAGAGCCAATGGAGAGCTGCAGAGGGGCAGTGTCACCTGAGGAGTGTATGTCGAGACTGCTGACCAACAGTATCCACAGTGGCTGAGATCTACAAGAGAACCAAGATTTCTAGGTGAGCAAAGAATTCAGTTTTGCCTTAGCCTCGCAATTGAAAACAGTCCTTTCAATCGTCTTCAGCCTTAACTCTTGCTGTACAACTACGAAGTCAAGGATGGAGTGCATCGTACACCTCAGGGACACAGTTTATTACCTTTGCAGATACTGTACGTTAATGTTAATGTGTTTTTTTACATTAAATTTCAGTAAATTTGCTTCATATCTAGATCTTTTCAGATGTTTGTTTCAAACAATTCTTGGTTAATGCAGAACAGATAGTATAGTGAGTAAAGGAACTAATATATATCAACTTTAGACATCAAATTTGAAAAGAATGATTCCTGCATTAACATTACAAATTCAGAATTAAAGCAATGCAAGAAATAAACATACATATCACATCCAATTTAAACTTAATATGCTTTCCGAAAAGTCTATATTTAAGGAACCATTTCCTGTGCAACTACGATCAAATTCTTAAATATTGTTTTGTAGAAGCCTGCAGTTTTTGTAACCGTTTTCTTTGAATAAAAAGACAAGACCTGCAAGAATCCCTAAAAGAAAAAAAAAGAAACATATAATCCATTAACACACCCCTAATGAAGAAATATAATTGTTTACACTTATATAGCTTATATGGACATTCTACTCAAAGCGCTTTACAGGTAATGGGTTCTCCCCTCCACCACCACCTGCATGATGTAACCTTAGTTTTTCCCAGGAGGTCTCCCATCCATGTACTGACCTGGCTCAGACCTGCTTAGCTTCAGTTCTCCCCTCCACCACCACCTGCATGATGTGCTCACCACACATCAGTGGGGAGGAGAGCAGAGTAATGAAGCTAATTCATAGATGGGGATTTTTAGGAGGCCATGACTGGAAAGGGCCAATGGGAAATTTGGCCAGGACAACGGGGTTACACCCCTACTTTTTTCGAGTAACGCCCTGGGATTTTTTAATGATCACGGAGAGTCAGGACCTTGGTTTTACGTCTAATCCGAAGGATGGCGCCTTTTTACAGTACAGTGTCCCTGTCACTATATTGGGGCATTAGGACCCACACAGACCGCAGGGTGAGCACCCCCTGCTGGCCCAACTAACACCTCGTCCAGCAGCAACCTTAGTTTTTCCCAGGAGGTCTCCCATCCATGTACTGACCTGGCTCAGACCTGCTTAGCTTCAGTGGGTTCCCAGTTGTGAATTGCAGGGTGATATGGCTGCTGGCTATATTACATTTTAGTATATACTGTAAGTGAAAAAATAATTTAACAGCTCAACAAACTACAAAAATATTGAATGATTGTAAAACTCAAAAGCATTCCACTTAAATAAGGTTGGTTATTCCCAGAATTACTGTTCAAATTGATTACTACTACTACTGTATTAATGTTGTCCCTTATCTGCATGACAACTTAAATGCATTATTATCAGAATTCCATTTTAAAAAGGGTCCAAAAGAATCAAAAGTTTAACAGAGGGTTTTACAAATGGAATGACATACTGGAAAACAGTTCAACATTCATTCAGGCACCTGTATTTATTCATTCAAAATCAAAGTCACAACATTGTCCTGGACAAGAGAGATTTGACCCAAGATCCTTCAGGCCAGTGTCCAAGCTTTGTAACCGAAAAAATGATTTCATATTTTAATTTGCAGTGGGAAGCAGCCCACTTTACACAGCAGTTCAGAAGTGAGAAATCGCTCCAGCTATTGAATCAAGGGCGATCTTTAGGGGTAGGCCAGATAGTGCAAGCCCACTTTGGAGGATAACCAGGATACGGGAGTTATCACACCAATTCTTATAAGCAGTACCAGGCATCTTTAATAACCAAAGTGAAGTCCTGAGAAATTAACTGCTGTTTAGTGGGGCTGGTTGCAAATAATAGGTGGTGCATGACAGTCAACTGGGTGCTGCAGTTAAGCACTGGATAAAGTGGGTCTTCCTCTGTGTGTTATGCTCTTCAGAATCCTTCAGGATAGAAAGCACTGTGTAAATACTAGGAGTTATCAATTTATTAAACCTACATATTTAACAATGTTTTGCCACAGAACCTACTGTGAAAGCAGAGCTCAATTGTTAGCCTGATTCCAAAAAGACAAATTTAAATACTCAGCTCCCATGAAGAAAAAAAAAACTGCTCCAACCATTCACGTCCCCTGTTCTACACAGTTTCTATTTTAAGCAGCCTAACATTCCACAGATCCTGTAATAGGAAGTCACACCTACAGAGGTTCAGCTACTAGGCCCATCTGCATAGCTTATTACTGACTTGAAGAAAGCCAGACAGCAAATGCCTTTTTTGTCAATCTTTTTAAAAAGCATCCAAAGATAAACATGCTTATTTAAGGCACTAACATTAACAATTATTGCTATTGCTAAGCATATGTAAAGATAAACAGGAAGGCTTAAAATTAGTGGGATGAAGAAAACCCTTTGCTTTATAATTTTGAGCCTAGACCTCATACTGGCTCCGCTGAATTTCATACAAAAAAACAAGGATTAATTTTCTTCTTTATTAATGTCATTCCATCAAATTTGAAATAATTTGATAGACTCGTCTAAATCAAAGTCAATATTTAGCATAATGTATGGTTTCCTAGTTCAGATAAAAAGGAAAAAGTGTAGTAAACATCTATAGTCATTCCCATACATCACAGAATTATTTTACAACAATATACACAATTTCCTGTGCATTAGGATTTATGCAATATTATGAAGCATTCTAGGGAATGGGAAAGTAGGTAAAATGTATTTTTGATGAAATCTTAATTCAGGCCATCTGTGTTATTTGTATTCAGAATACAATCAAATAAAAATACCAAACTGAGGAAGAATTATATTTTACAACAGCAAAATATATCACAGGTTAGAAAGAGCACAATAAAAGAAATAAAGCCTGCCAGAGGAAATTGAAAGTTTCCACTTAGAAACCAAGTTAAATACTCATCTTTCAAAAAAGTTAGAGCTAACGTTAAACGCAAAAAGTCTCCAAAATTTCCACCACTTTTCTCAATTTATACCAAGCCTTTCAACAAAATTAATTTAGGTACAGTATGTCATCTTCAGGTTCCCGGGACGGGCTCCGTTCTCCCCGCGACCCTGTATTGGATAAACCAGTCAGAAAATGGGTGGATGTTGGCTCCTCCAGAACACTGCTGTAAACTACATCACTATTCCCACAGATTTCCACAACTATTCTAGCAGCTGCTACAACAGCACAAGCCATTACCACCGCAAAATCGTAGTACGTGCTTTACTTCAGACATCGTCTTCATTCTATACTATTTGTTGATGTTGTTAAGACAACAACACGATTAACAGCAGATAACAATTTCCATGTAACATTATCAGAGGCGCTGCAGAACAATACATCATTATACCCAGATTTTCAAGCAGTTCACAAAGTATCAAATGGAAATACAGGTTGATCTGTGTTTGACTGTGCTGCTTCTTGTAGTGAGCATGAAACAGTAAGTAGCACAACAACCACCAGTTGATACTGTACTTAACTAGTACCAGATACCAGACTGATAAACGCTAAGAGAATGTTATTCAACACACTGAATGGTCCTATTAAAACACTGCCAAAAGAAATAAAGAAATCCTCTCTGCGCAGCCTGTATGAACAGTTGGTCCTGCAGCGCTAGTGCAGAGAAAACCCAGGATCCTCACTGACTGATTATTGTTTAGCTGGAAAAGGGCAACACTGGTCTACAAACTAACGACAGGTGGTACAACTCAACATTTTAATCAAATCGCGTTAACACAAGCAGTTATACCGTATCAGAAATCAATAAAGCTTGTTTTTAAAGCTGCACAACGGATATGTCCCGTCATAAATAGGATTTTTTCCCCTCTAGATTTCTAGCTCAATGCATTTGCAGCATAAAACAGCGCAGCGATCCTGCAATTGATCTTCAGCAACAAAACAGAAACGAAAAAAAAAAACAATCTGTTTACCGTTATAGATTTGAAGAAAGGAATCTGAAGATGGTCATTTTCCTTAAAAGGAGGGGGCTAGGATAAACAATACCCCTATTTTGTCGTGAGTGGGAAAGACGGCCAATCTGCGATGTTTGAAGGGAAAATGTTCCGAGTCAAGACAGGACCCAAAGCGGAAATAAGCCAGTAGACGGTGAGGAGGGAGGGTCAAACCGAGGAAGACTGACAAGGAAGATGGCAAACGAGAGACGAGGGAGCGCAAACACACGCCCAGTGACAAGGGCATGACTGAATCACAATTCGCACCAAAAAAAAGCGCATAACAGACAATAGGACCTGGAGTGAAGGCAAGGCATCGACTTGACGGACAGAAACGGGAACCTATTAGGCTAAAATAGCTCTATTATTAATAAAACCATTCTGATAACTTTTAATATCATCAGCAGTATGGTAAGATGTTTTAAATTGGGTTCCAGTTGATGAAAATCCCATTGCTGAAACAATTCCCACATTGAAATAATAATAACAATCCATTACTTTACATATATGATGTTTGATTTTAACATAATAAATAAAGCTTATTCAGTTAGTACGGAACAGTTCATGCCTTAGGGATTCTCTGTCTGTTTTGCAGACCACAACTGATTGTGTCTGCAGTCTGCCTGACCTTTTAATAAACATTTCAGGATACTGATCAATTAGAATCGGAAGCAAAACTTTCAGTATGTTTCTTTACAGTTTTTCCTTTCTCCACTTAGTCTTTTGAAAGCAACTGAACAAAATAACGGTTTAGACTTATCAATTTACCTAAAAAAGCATTTAATTAAAAATATGTTTTTCTTTGACAACATTAATAAACATTCATATTAGTTATATATATCCATCCATCCATCCATTTTTAACTGCTTCATCCAATTTAGGGTCACGAGGGACACCAGTCCATTGAATGGTACACACAGACACAAACAAACACACAATCACAACAGAGCTGATTTTCCCAGAAGCTAATTACCCTAACAGTATATTTTTGGACTGTGGGAGGAATTTGGATACACACAGGAGACCCATGGAAACACAGCGAGAACATTCAAACTCCAAGCACATAGCGCCCCAGGAACTAAACCCTGAGCCCCAGCCCTGTGAGGCAGCAAAACTAACCAATGTGCATATTAATTGTAGTAGTAATAATACAGTTTTAAAAATATTCTGAATTTCAAGGATGATACAACAGTCTACAAATCAAATGCAGAGCATTGTTCTTGAGGAACTGCATCCCATTCTTTTAATGCAAAAATCTCATTCTGCAGAACACAGCTGCTTAATGTATTATAAGATTTATATCACAGTTCATAGTAATAAAATGATTTTACATAATGTAATTTAGAGCTATTCTTTGAAAGCACCCAACGTGTCCAATGACTCATTGAGACCCGGATTTAATTTTGGTATGATATTTCAGGACTTGGGGGCTTAGCAGCCAAAGGCACTGTTACCCACAGAGTGTGAACAGTACAAACACAAAATAAACCAGTATGAGCTAAGTGAAGGTCACTTAGGCCGAGGTGGAGCTATAGTATAGACACTGCTGGAAGTAGGGTTTTACAATAATCAATTTAAAAAACACACAAATGGATTAACTTGTTTTGCTGCTACAGAGCCTAAATAGGATGCAGCCAGACAATATTTCTAAGAAGAAAAAATAACAGCTTTACTATATTCTGCATACCGTATGTTTAAAAGGCCAATTGTCTGCAACACACAACACACATAAGAAAAAACACAATCTTCTCATGAAGTACAGGTTGAGTCTGAGTAATGATTGCTGAGACTGGACTCTGTATGCCATGTTCATACAAAAAGGCTCGATACAAACTATGCAGTGCCTGAACCATGATGATTTATCTCGCTTGTGGCTACCATCTGACAAAGGACCTCCTGCTCTGCATAAGAATTTGGAAAAGGTCCAAGGCATCTACAGCTAAGATCCCTTCTAGATAGCCTTACAGGAATTTAAAAAGCCATTAAAAAATGGAAAAAAAAGCTAATGGCAACACACACCTCAAACAATGTGACAATATGCCTTTAGAATGTACATATATTACTTGGAAGGCTTTTAAATACAAAAACAAGGAACTAAAAACACAAATGATTTTTCTTTTCGATATACATTTTCATCATTATCAATAGTTTCTTCTGTTTCTTTTCTAAAACCTCCAGGTTGCCATAACACATGAAAAAAAAGAATTTAAAGAATGTTGTTTTATGCATAAATACATAAACACTAGTTACCAAAATACTCAAATTTAGGTAACACACAAGGAAAACCTATTTTCATTCTTGGTTAATGTGTTAATAAAGGTAGTATAAATTCCACATACAGTATATATATTGTTTTATGGCCTTAAGGCGTTTTTCACCTCTAGGAATGTTTGATGTTGAAATGTGATTCCGGTGCTGTACATGGATTCTTCACTATCTTCTACAGCCCTACAGTCAGAGTAAAAAATATACAACTGACAATACGATTCATTTTGACATTAATGTTTTATTGGAAGGTTTTCTCTTTTTAAAGGAGTACCATAATATTAATAGGAAAAGAGACATCCACAGAGATGCAAGTTGTCTCCAGAGTTCTCCTGTCCCATTTTCTGGATGCTGTTATAGGCAGTTCTAGGAGCATGCAGTGTAAATGACTGTGGTTCCACCAGCGTACTTGGATCAGACAGTGTTTAATCATTTTATTACTGAAGGTACAAATGATAACATCAAGTTATCTGAACTTTGATGTTCCCCAAAAGTTGATGAAAGATCATTCATACACTTTTACCTTTCAGCCATTCAGGTTCTTAGTTCTGGAAATGTGTAGTCTAGGGAACAGCAGGAAATTCAGTTTTGGTGCAGATGGAAACGGATTTGGAAACTCATCAATTTTTAATGTTTACTAACTTGGCTTTCGTAATGTTCTAAATGCTGCTGTGTGATCTCATCAGAATGGTCTTTCTTGAACATACCATTAAATGTTGTTGCAAAACACTTCATGCAATGTTTATTTTTCAATCATATGCATTTGTTGATTCTGCTGGTTCTCAGTCCTGACAGGGTGTTTTTGCTTTTCTGTTGTAATAAACATTAACGCATGTGGTTCACATTCAACTATGTTGCAGGTTAGAAGGAAAACATATTTGTATATATGAACAAGTAAAGGTTTATTCCATGTTTCCTTTCTTCTCTGTTCAGCATGGAATAAACCTTTACTTGTTCCTTTGCAGTCTATCCATGCTGACGCACCTACCCACCTGAACTACTTTGTACATATGATACCACTATGGTATCTGTTGAGTAAACAATAAAGCATGGAAAGAACTATGCTAAGAAAAATAAAAGACAGAAACATCAATACAAGAGTGAAGAAAATATACAGAAAATGTCAGAAAATATTAGATATAAAGGCAGTGAGCAAGGCAGACAGTAAAAGGAAAGGATCTTTTCTCAAACAGAGTAGGGGTGTAACACTGGCGTCCTGGCCAAATTTCCCATTGCCCCTTACCAATTATGGCCTCCTAATAACCCCCATCTATAAACTGGCTACATCACTCTGCTCTCCTCCCCACTGATAGCTGATGTGTGGTGAGAGTTCGGCCGCACTATGGCTGCCGTCGCATCATCCAGGTGGGGCTGCACAGTGGTGGTGGTGGAGTTGAGTCCCCATCACCTGTAAAGCGCTTTGAGTGGAGTGTCCAGAAAAGCACTATATAAGTGTAAGCAATTATTATTATTATTATTATTATTATTATTATTATTATTATTATTATTATTATTATTATTATTATTATCTTTGCTGGTCCAAAGAAATGTTTGAATGGATCCCAAGAAACAAAGAAAACCACATAGAAGTTTGCAAGGTAACATTAAAATATTGCAGGAATAAGCTGGGTGAAGATGAAGTTAAAATTAAAAGCTGCTGGAAGTCTCTAGAGATGGCTGTCATCTACAACTGGTATTAATTAACTGCACCTAAGTAAAGGGACATTATGAGTGTCTGATAACAAATGTGCCACTTATAGCTGCATTAAATTCACCAAATTATTGACAAGAAAATGACAACCATTTTGTAGAGGGCACAATTAAATTTTATGCTGATGTAAATTTGATCAAGAGGGGTCCAATATGAAAGTCACAGGCTAGTAACATGGGTAGCCACCATACGAAGCAATACATAGTACATACATAGTGTGCACCAGGTCTCATATGTGGTCTTGTGGAATTCTGTACCATTTTTTTCTTAAGTGCACTTGAAACTCTGTTTCTGACTATACAAATATTAATTTTTCATACTGAATTATATGCTCCTCCCAAATATTAACTCTCCCGAGGAACAGCTGGGAACTGAACATTCATCAAGACATTTAGGTAAAAATACAGGTTAACTGGGATTTATGACATTGGCGTTTGAGATATTTAGTATAGTTTTAATTATAATTTCTTTGGTGGATTACTGGGATCTACTAAAAATATCCTTTTATATATTTCTATTTATCAATGTGACTTTTAACAGTCTCTTGTTCTTAAAAACATTTAAAAAAAACTTTAAAAACCTGTATACTTCAGTACTTCACACTTGCAAAGTGACTTCAGCCAAGTTTTTGTCAATTCTGGGGATTACAAACAGCAGAAAGAACACAGCTACCCTACAGTGCCAGGAAATGCAACCAATTAATGCAAATGCTCTCTAGATACTGTATTTACTAAATGCCTTCTAAGACAGTAAGCAGTGATCTCTTAATATCAAACTGCTTATGCTAAGGTCAGTCTTGAATGTAAAAAGAACTACAGCAACATTATAAATAATATATATATAAAACAGCAAATGCAAATTTACATATTTCTATTAATTACAGTAAACATAAACAGTCAATAATTCCTCAGCTAAACTTCACTGAAGACTGAAGAATTTTATTTTAAAAATTTAAATGCTGGACAGCGATTTAGATGGTAGTTAATTATGTATTTGTAACATTTTGTGTGACATTTTGTGTCTCATTGTATTTGTGAAATGGCAATGGAAAAAAAAGATTCCTTTTTTATTATTACAGAATATAAGAAAACAAACCACTGGGGAACTAAAATGAATATTTCACTAGAAATAAAGCATTAGTGGACTGTATGTTTGCTGCAGATCCTAAAAAGGAACACATTTGGTGTTTTATTCCGGACACTTCTCTCAATGACTCATTTCAGTACAATTAAGTAGGAAGGTACTGCAGCATTTACTGTAGGCTTAACGACCTACACCTTGAGTAGCATGCTCATATTTCTTGTATAAATGATGTCACATTTGTGATTCATTTTATGTTATATTACAGGAAGTTGCAGGTCATGTGTTGCAGCAGTTATAAAGTCTGTAATTTTCATTTTCATTCCCTACATCCTTACGAGGTTTATAAACTGCTATACTCTTGTGTTATAAGGTCAGTGTCCTCTTTCGGGAGGTCGGCTTGCACTTCATGGGCATGTCCTCCGGCTACTCAGAGCTGACATTATAAAGACCTGCTTGAAGGAGCAACAAAAGATCCTTCCATCACAACTAGTGACAGAAAGGTGTTTCTACAGCAACTGTGAATATCATCATGCCAACAGGTACTTCAAGGACACCCCTACGACACTGCATGTGTTGGCAGTGCACTTACTGTATATGATTGACATCTCAAACACCTTCTTCTGGCTACAGTATGTGTCCCAAGTGCATAAAATATATTTGTCTATATCCAAGCATCTATTAGAAAAGAAGTTCAATAACATTGTGGGTCATCATATAAAAATTGAGGGTATCAAATTCACTCACTAAAAACAGTTTAAATGTGTTTTTTGTGTTTGTAAGTTTTTTAAAGGAAATCCAAATCAGAATTTTCTGTCCCTAGACAACTTCATAAATGTGACGTTAAAATGTGCTCCACAAATTAAGTTCTTTGTTTTCAGAGGAATACATTTTAACTGATATATCTCTTAGTTCAGACACATGTAATAGTAGCGGTAAATAATAGCTGTTCCTATATTTCTGTTGTTTCAGCAACAAATCACCTGTCAACAGAAATACGTAATTTGCATTAGATTTATCTGGGGTCATCTAATTAAGTGCAGAACTCAAGTGATAGTGCTAAGGCACTTTGGTTAAATATGAGATCAAATGAATTCAGTAAAATTGTAAATGTACTTAATCATTTTTCTACCTAAACCTCAAAATGTTTATTTTACTTAAAATATTGTGGAGGAGACCTGTCTACTCACTAGACGTAGTAACTAGTCTAAAACGGTGTTTCTCAAGATATTTTCACTGGAGGCCCAGGCAAGAACAAGAAAAATGTCTTGAAAATGAATCACGACTGAAACTTTAACGTTTTTAAATCATGAAATGTACGTAAAAACACACAGCATTAAGCATTACATTTACCTTTTACCAGTTTAGAGTATAGCAAAAGTGATATGAGTTAGCAGGAAACTGCAAAGATGTATAAAAAACTATAGTTTTAACTATAAACAATTGTCGAGAACAGTACTATACTATGGAAGATTGCCCTCTGTGGGTTGGAATGCAGGGTGCGATAACAATACTATTGGATGGCCACTAGTTAATGGAGGGGGAGGAAAGATGGCCCTGTACTGTGCTGAACTGGGTGCCCTGCTCTGGCCTGCACCTGAAAAGGAGGCAGAGCTGTCAAAAGTACCCAGGTGAGTGAAGAAAGAAAAGGAGCTGTGTCTGCTGGCATGGTCTGAGCAAAAGGAAGAGGATCTCAAGTGTAGAAATGAAAAGTTGAAGTAAGAATGCTTCATGATAGTGTGCTGAGTGTACATATATTTATAAGTTCTGATCTTTTATGGCAAACCAAATTTAGGATCTTGACCTCCACCATGAAAAATGTTGGTTTCAACAAAAAATAAAGACCAAAGGATGCATAGTATATCAGTACATTGAATAATATATCACTTCAAACATAATAAACAGGTATGTTTGTTGTGGGTTTAGAATTCCATTAGTAGAATGTTCCCATGCATTCCAACCAACGTTTTTATATAAAACGTAGCCTATTTATTAGTGTTGCAACATTCCAGTATTACAATGATTTATATAATATTTCATGTATTTGGCGATGTAAGACTTTTTTGACTGTGCAAAGTGCAAAGTTTCTGTATAATGCAACTGCTAAGAAAGTTATGATAGCAATAAAAATGCAAATGAAAAAAAAATAGTTTGGAATTTCGCTAGTTTACAGACTAATTTTCCGGCTGCATGGATTCCAAAACAATAACTGCAGGAGTGCTGAACCTGTTGTATTTACCTGGAATTAAAATCTCAGTAGTAGTCATCGACCAGTAGAAAGACTTTTACTTTTCAAAAATGACACTCCTCAAGACCCACCCACTCAGACAGTACCTGTAGGTCCTATGATTCATCCCCATATTTCTTACAATTGTGGACCTTCTACTGCTTTGTTACTTCCAGCTTTAATCCATAACTAAAGTATGTGTCAAGAAAACTATCACTATCATTGTAGTTGCTGCTCCATATAATTGATTTTGCCTTTGACAAATGATGTTTATGCGAACAATGGCAAAAGAAGTTTAAAAATGTTTATTGGAAAAATCAGATTATTTTCTACATATTCAGGCCCAGGGAATACCGGTACAAAGTAAGCATCACTGATAGACTATCACAGCCTTAGAGCTCTGAGTCTTGCTAAGGACCTGTTTCACAAAGTAACTGTAAAAAACAAAACAGGAATAAATAACTCTTTATAAAATCATCCTTCAATGCAGACATTGCAAACCTGTAGAACATTGATGGTGTATTCTGTGTCCTCTGTAACAGCCCAAAACGTATCTCTGAAACTGAAAGTTTCCCTACAAGAATGGAAACTTCATATACAATATGGTTCAAAATAAGTTAGACCCAATTTTACAAATCTGTACAAATGATGCAGTTGTCCAAAAAAGCAAGAAATGATTCAAAGGGAATTATTTTCTTTGCTCTCATAGAACTCAATAAATATGTTGAAGTTTTATCAGACTTGTGGTGTTCCTTTCTGAGCCAAATTTATGAACTTCAGAGACAGGAAGTTGACTCTGAGGTTTTAAAATGAGTTCTTTGCTCTGTCTGAAGTAAATTTAAAATGATCTGTTGCAGTTACTGTAACTCTCCACACTAATCTCTCAAAAACTCCATAGTCACATCTATTCTTTTATTATTTTGTATTTTAAAAAAATGTTTTGGGGATTCTTACATTTTCATTTATTATAGACATTTAAATCTGGAAGTCTGAGACTGTTTTCTTTTAGATTTTTGAAAGTCTTTTTGACATAACAGCTTTAAATTTCCATTTCCTTTAACTAATAGAAATGTTTTAGGGACTTTAAGAACTTAACTATAGGCCTCATCCTCACCATAATTCAACCAAGTATACATTATCCATTTCAACATTTTTAAATACTGTCTCATATAGTTTGCTGTTCCATTCCACTTATTTATCTGATCTTCATCTATTTAAGTATCTTTTTAAATACATTTGCAGTAAGTTATCCATCCATCCATTCTTCAACCACTTCATCTAATAAAGGGTTGAAGGGGAGCTAGAGTCAATCCTGGCAAGCAACGGTCACAACGCACATCATGGATGAGATGCCAGTCCATCACAGGGCACACACAGACACAAACACACACTAACACCCCGGCCAAGTTTCCCCATAAGCCAATTAACCTATCTAAGTGTTTGGATTGTGGAATGAAACCAGAGCATCCTCACGTGAACATCGGAACGTACAAACTCCATGAAGACAGCATCCCAGAAACTGAACTCAGGGCCACAGGGCTGTAAGGCAGCACAGGTAATGAATTCCAAATGTCTCTTCTCTAATCGTAACCCATTGTAGAAGGAGTTTAGTTTTCACACCTCATAGAATACATCAGTTCTCTACAAGGACATGTGAAGAATGTAAAATGCAATGTTAATAAAATTATGTAATGTAAATTGCAGTTACAGGTATGTACTGCAATATTATTTGTAAAGCTGTAATTGATATGTATATCAAAACAAAAGACTGATGGAACATCTTGACTTTACTTATCACGTAACTATTTTGCATTCTTTTTATTATATTAATACTTAAAGTGTATTATACAAAAAAATAGCAAACAAACTTTTGGAATGAAACGTTCCCTGAACTTGCTTTTCTTTCAGAAATTAGTTCTTCTGTAGCAACATCCTAACTGGTATTTTACTTCTAATAAGAAGTAGGAAAAAATAAATCAACAATGACAATCACTTTGCAAACATAAGCCCTGTCATGCTTGTCCTTTTGCTTAGAAAAAAAAATGTAATCTGTTTATATAATTAAAGTCTGAACATGGTTCAATAGGGGAATTTAAAATGCCTGTTGGAGGGTGTTTAATGATGCTATGATATACAGTAAGCCTTCGCTGTGTAAGATGTTTTATTTTTTCTGTAGAACTCCTGTATTTAAGCACAAAAACAAAACAGGAAGATCTCACCATTTGATACTCTCCAACTTTATTGAATCGTAAACTGTAAAAAAGCACTTACTCAATAACACTGGAGTAAGCTAGTAAAGCCAACCTAATTTATAATATTAGCCTTTTCATGAAACATGTCATAAATAAAATAATGGGGAGCACGTGATAAATTCTTACATGCTTTTGGCTCGCTATTCAAGGTGGTTTCACCTTGTGTATTCGAACTCCAGCAGCAGTTAAAGTTTGCTTTAAGAAACACAGTAGATCCAAACAATTAAGTAAGCAAAGTATAGTGTTGTCAAACATATACAGTACAGTGTTGTCAAACATATGTCCCACCAAACCCATTTGTCCAACCCGTGAGCTGTTACAGAGAGCGCCATCAGCCAGGATTCAATTCATGCCTTGTCTGAGCCTGAATAATGCACACATATACAGTAGCACATCCCATTAGTGACATTACTGTATCAGTCTCACAAACGCATACTCCCCCTGTGGTGCCATATCTCAGTCCAATCACAGCACTCCTCTTTAATGATGTCACAGATCATTGACAAAGGTGTGTCTTTGCACAAAAAGCGCAAGACTTATACACTCTGAACAAGTTCAATGAATGATAAAAAACTAAAATGTCTTTAGAATCTCAAAAGGAAATTTCTGAACATAGCAGAAAGGGATGTGTTATGATGTTATTAAATAAGAAAAATAAAAAAGATTCTTGTGTATTTCAAGTGAAATCAGTTTCTCCACATTCCATTGTAAAAGTGAATGGAAAGGTGGCATGCTTGATTTGTATGCAGCAGGTAGTTACTTTTCAAAGAGCAATAGTTGTAGAAGGGATTTTTGTGATGCTTTCAATATATTTTTATTTTTTTAAATATATTTTATATATTTGATATCTAGAAAATAGTGTTTTTAAAATGTATTTTTTTATGTTTATTTTTTTGACACTTTAATGTCTTCTGCTGAGTTGGCTGTCCTGTTAAAAACACTAAATCTCTGCTAAATACAAAAGAAGGCAAGCTTCTCATTTATAATCACAATATTATATATAGCGTAATAACACTATTACTGTTATCAGTCTCACAAACAGAATTTACAGCTGATGTTGATCACTAATCCCAGAACCTGGAAAACTCACATTTCAATCTTGCAGTTTATCAGTTGCTATACATACTGTATACCTGTCTTTTGGACCATAAAGATAATTTGTTTCCTCAAAAACACAGGAAAACTCAAGGAAAAATTCCAGTTAAGTTACAATTAAAACTTACTACTCATTTCCAAGATTTAGAAAATCTCAATATTTACTTTTTGTTACCTTAAGAGTACTGAATTATCAAAATTAGAACACCATTCCATGTTTATGATTACATTATACATACATTAGTGTTAAAAAAGTGCTTGTATACAGTTGCACATTGCCCTGCAATATTCTATTCAACAGAACAGAGGTTTTCATAGCATACAATAATCACAACTATGATATTTACATCATTTTATTTAGTAATGCTAAAGAACATACCATAATCAGAAAGTAATGAGTAAGTGCTGATAAATTGGCATCTACTGAATGATTGCTAACCGCAATTTAAAGGGCGATATTTAGTAGTTATGTAAACACCACAACACAAAACACTACAAAAACTTTTATGTAATGTTTCTCCTAGTATTTCAGTAATATATGATCTGTGTGGCCAACTTAAAATACCTTTAAATCAAATCTGGCCTACCATAACAAAAGCGTTTGATGACTCTGCTCTAGTAAATCCACAGAATCAACAGCTATTAAAGCATATAACAAGTTGTTTTGCACGTGTAAATCTGTAAAAGGTACAAGTGCAATGACTGTTTTCCAGATTCAATAATAAAACCCCAAGGCTGTATTACCAAGAAGGGTTCCACAGTGTTCAATACATTAGCTTTCAAAGCAAAGTGGCTAGATTAAATCTAATTAAAACCTTCTTTAAAAACTGTGAAGCAAGACATGTTTTTTAAGTTTTATTGGGAAGGCCAAATTTATTTAGTCTGGAACAACCCAGCATTAGTTTTATAGCATTATAACAGTCTAATGGGAGGCAAAATTGAACAGAAACTTCTAAAGGTTCAGCCAACATAACTTTGAACACACAACAATTGAGAAATGTTTTACAGTCTTTGTTTTAAAGTTTTAATTTACGAATTTCAACAGATATAATGCAATTCTGTCTTCTGTCTTTCCTGTGCTTTATTTTTATAGTATGTTGGGTGTATTCTCACTGCAACTCTTCCCTGAAGTCATCTGAAAATAATACAAGTAGTCTCTGCTTTGAAATACTAGGAACTTCTTCCTGTTTTTATGTAAACGAATGAAGGAATAGCCCTGAGACATGTTGATATTAAGTTGCAAGGAATGTTCATATACCATAACTTGCTTTGATATAATTTAGTCTGCTGCATACTAGTGAGTGCAGACATTCTACACCATCTAATATCTAACCTTCTTTTGCCTTCTGTATAAAGGTAAAAACCAAAAAATGAGTGTCTATTTAACTTTCATACATACCGTTCATTGGTGCCTTGGTGACAGCATCATCAGAGTGATAGATAAAATAACAAGTTAAAACCTTTTAAAGAAAAAAGATATCCCCAGAGATGCAATCTATCAAAATATATAAAAAAGTACAGTATATCTAGGGGCCTTCTCAAATAGAGTAGAGGTGTTAAACCAGGTATCCTTGTCAGATTTCCCCCTGGACTTTACCAATCATCACCTGCTAACAATCCCCATCTATGAATTGGCTTCATCACTCTGTTCTGATAGCTGATGTGTGATGAGCCTCCTGGCAAAGCTTTGGCTACAGTTATACCAGTGGTGGTGGAGAAGCATCCCCACTACCTGTTAAGCGTTTTGGAATGGGTGTGTATGTATATCAATTAGTAAACTGCAGGACTGAAATGAGAATATTGCAGACTCTGGTATTAGTGATCAGCATCACTAGTGAACATTGCTTGAAGTACTGACAAACGTAGCGCCTGTGATAATAAGTGAGAGAAGCTTGTCGTCTTTCATAATTAGCAAAGTTGTAACAATTTTAACTGGGAAACAAACTGGGAAAAAGGAAAACTTAAAATGGACAATGCATGGCAAAATAATAAACATTAAAACATGGAACACTATTTGCTACATATCAGTGATAAAAAAAACAATTCTACAGCAACTGTTATAGCTCTTTGGCAACAGCTACCTGCAATATAAATCAAGCATGTCAGCTTGTCAAGAAATGTAATTCATAATTACATATTAGCTAACACAATTACAAGGTCCTTATTGCTATGTTTGAAAGTGTTCTTTTGAACTCATAAAAAACACAAGGTACAGTTTAAGTGAAACCAGTGGTGGTTTCATCAATAAGGTTGCTCCAAAATTTGGAGGAGGAGTTTGGAGAACATGTGTACACGTCTTGCATGTGTCATGAAAAGACACTCCTATGTCAAACTAGATCTATGATGACATCACACAAGGGGCACTGCGATTGGACACAGGTAGTGAACCACAGGAAGCACTGTGTACGTGAGACAGATACAGTATCATCACCTAGTGTTCCTTCTTCATTGGTGGGCTATTGATGCTCAGACAACGCGTGAACTGAATCCATGCCATTTGCAACTGCCTTGTAGGCCAAACAAATGGGTTTGGCTGGCTGGACCAAGCCTGAGGACCATATGTTTGACACCCCCTGGTGTAAAAAATGTAGATGATCTACATACTGTTCCTCTAACTCCAGTCAGATTCTGCTTGTAAAACTGCATTCTGCACCTAAGACAATCTGACATTGAATGACACTTTTTTCTTTTGAAAGAGCAAGCATATTTTATTTCTGTGAAAGACTGTTGTCTAGTCTCCATTTATAAATTAAAAAATAAACATATGCATTTAAAAATGCATAAACAGGTGCCCCTCAAATTAAAATGCCAATATTTCACCAAAGCAAGGACATATCTTTCAAATAATATATTTTCTGAAAGCAAAATTCACCCTTAAAACACAGAAGTACAACAGATGCTGAGAACAAAAAACTGACAGTAAACATCAGGACCATATCTTTGCGGCAACTAACTGTTTGTTCAACACTGGTGATTTCCCAGCTGTGTAACTCTAATCCATGACAAACTCGATGAATCTGGGTATTTACAACCCAGCCTGGCATCTTTTCCAAGGCAAGCACTACTATCTAATCTGCATTTTATTACTGTTAGGACACTGGAAAAGAATACAGTGAAAACAAAAAGAAAATATATGTTCACATTCATGTGCAATCACTTTAAAAACATAATGTGTGTTAACGGGTACTGAAAAGTCAGCTTTGTGTTACAGTATGTAGACTATTTTACAACCTTGGCAAAGCATCTCTCATTTCCTGGGTAAAAGCTCTAAACTTCCCCAGTCAGCTAGCTCATAAACGACAGACAATACAGATTAAATAAATATCATTGATGGATTATGTGATTTCAGTTATTAGATTTTACAAACTATACTACTAACAATGTCACTGCCGAAGTTCAGTTTACAGTCACCTAGTAGCTGAAGCTGCAGCATAATGATTTCATTCAGTACAGTATACTGTGTGAAACGCTGTGGGGTGGGATGCCATCAAAGACGTCACAGTTGCAGTAGCAACAATGTAACAATCTCAGAGCTTCATGATTTAAACAGCAATTACACTACACATAGCGTACGTGTAAATCACACGATCTGCGTTTTGTAACTACACAGTAATCTACGATCTGTCTACCCCTCCACACAACAACAGCATGGCTACAGGTCATGTCATCATTTGTTGTTTTTTTTCCCCTCTGGGCACTTCTTCGTAAAAGAAAAGGCTCGAACTTATATGTAAAATGATCAAAAACAATACACACTGAATACCGCACCTATTAAAAATTATGTTAAATTAAGTAACACGGTCACTGAATAGCAATTTAATTTCATATGCCAGGACATTCTGAACAGCTCCGTGAATCAAAAAACAAACCATTCCTTTTTATTGTTTTGATCATAACCGGATATAACATTTTAAGTGCTCTATCGTTCGTGTTACCATCTGCTCGATGGTCCCACTTTCCCACACTCGTTCGAATGAACAAAAAAAAACAACACGCTGTAAAAAGTATAATTAGGCAGAGTATTTTCGTACCGTCCTCTAGTTCTGTTGCCTGGAATTCGTCGTCTTCTTTCAGATAAATTTGCAATCCACTTTATCAGAGCTGAATCCGTGAACTCTTTTATTATGATATTCGTCTTATTGGTAGGGGGAAAGAGGTTCACAATGCTTTTCTTTAAAGACCTCCTCTTGTGCCTCTAGTCTCCAGGAAGTGATATGATGTCAGCAGCTACAGAACATCTCGCCACCTCGTCCAGCCTTCCCCGTCCAGGAAGTCATGGACGGATACATTGTGAGAATCTGCTACCAAGGGGCCTGTCCTGTGAGAATACAATCACAGCAAATAATTTTCTCCAAAACGTTCTGGAGTATGAGTCGACCAAATCTTTCATGTCGTAAATCACGGAATAACTTCGATTTTTTTCAAATCATGTAACCTGCCTAATATATTTTCGTCTCATCTTTAGGTTTAAAAGTATCTGAAGTTATTGATTATTTATACTGTATCTTGTGTAATGCAAATGGAGATTTGAAAAGGAATTAGAAACCCAGATCATCATACATTGTAAGAAAAAATGAAAGATATTAATCATGGTGTACATACTGTATACAAATCAGTCTATCTAACCATGGGAAGACATACAAAAATTATCCTGCTAGTACGTTCAAAGTTTAATGCCCTGTGGGTAATAATTTAACAATTACATATCTCTTTAACATCCTACATATCTCTTGACTTATGTTTTTAGTGAGGTCAATGATTTTACAGGCAAAAACATCTCTCAGGGTCTGAATGTAAAAACATAAAAATCGCAAACGAGAGCAGACTATTTGGCCTAAATAGTTACTTTGGTACCTGTAGTTAGCAGATAATTGAACCAAGGATCTCTTGCAGCTGTTTCTTACAAGAAGCCAGGGTATCAGCATCAACATATGGTTAGGAAGCTCGTTCCATACCCCCACAAATCTTTGAGCCAAGAAGTGCCTAATGTTATAAGTTTGAAAAGTAGTTTCCACTTGTGTCCTCTGGATCATGTTTCACTGTTTATTCTGAAGAAGTCCATTGAGCTGACTTTATCAGTGACTTTGAGGATTTTCAAAACTTGGATCAATTCCCTTTGTAGTCTTCTCTGGCCAAGACAAAAAAGTTCTGTTACTTCAGCCGGTCGGTGTATTACATTATCTTAAACCACGGAATCTCTCCTGTTGCCTTATTCTGGATTAATTCCAGAGCAGCAATATCTTTTTAAAAACTTGGAGACCAGACAGGATTAGGTTTATTAAGCAAATCAAATTTATTACGAAACTCTGCAAAGGTATTTGTGTTCTGATAATGTAAATGCACGATTTCAAGTCACTACCAAAGAAAACCTCAGTTAGCCACCAGGAAACGTGCTTATAACAGAAGTGCGTGAAAGTCTGTCTTCATATACTGAGCACAAATAGAGAAATGTTCACACAACTGTATCCTAGTAATCTGGATTTACAAAAATAATCTGTTTTTTCATTTACAAAATCCCACCTATCAAACCTAAACCTGCATTCTTCCAAAATTGTATTTAATAAGTTTTATTTTAATCTGAATATTACACAGAGATACAACAGAACTTAAAATGTCATCTCAATGTCATCTTAAAATGTCAACTTAAAATAGCCAGCAGCCATATCACCCTGCAACTCACAACTGGCAACCCACTGAAGCTAAGCAGGTGTGAGCCTGGTCAGTACCTGGATGGGAGACCTCCTGGGAAAAACTAAGGTTGCTGCTGGAGGAGGTGTTAGTGGGGCCAGCGGGGGGCGCTCACCCTGCGGTCCATGTGGGTCCTAATGCCCCAGTATAGTGACGGGGACACTATACTGTAAACAGGCGCCGTCCTTCGGATGATGTAAAACCGAGGTCCTGACTCTCTGTGGTCATTAAAAATCCCAGGGCGCTTCTCGAAAAGAGTAGGGGTGTAACCCCGGTGTCCTGGCCAAATTTCCAATTGGCCCTTACTAATCATGGCCTCCTAATAATCCCCCTCTATGAATTGGCTTCATTACTCTGCTCTCCTCCCCACTGATAGCTGATGTGTGGTGAGTGTTCTGGCGCACTATGGCTGCTGTCGCATCATCCAGGTGGATGCTGCACATTGGTGGTGGTGGTGGAGGGGAGTCCCCATTACCTGTAAAGCGCTTTGAGTGGAGTGTCCAGAAAAGCGCTATATAAGCGCTATATACATCCATCGCAGCACAGGATGTACGTTCGTCTGCCTGCAGAGTCTCTATCCCTGCCTTTCGCCGCACGTCTGTAAGTCCATCACGTACCGGCGCCGATCTAAAAAATCTCCTCTCACTACCGCACCTGGACCGCACTCCGCTTCCCCCCGCATCCCCGAGACTGGCCAGATCAGCGCTACTCAACACCCGCTCCGTTAACAGCAAGGCTCTTCTTTTATGTGACATTATCAAAGAAAAACAACTGGACCTTCTGTGCTTAACCGAAACATGGCACAAACAAAACGATGGACTCCTGTTCAACCAACTAGTTCCTCCTGGATATGGTTTCTTTGACCTTCCGCGTCTTTCAGGCAGAGGCGGGGGCATCATTGTTATTTACAACCTTTTTTACAGTCTAGGTCCTATAGCTATACCTCCTCCCTCTTCTTTTGAGTGTCTTGTTTTAAATGTTTCTATCCCCCAATCTACTATTATTGCCACAGTTTACAGACCACCCAAACCCAGTGGAGTCTTCTTAGGTGAGTTTGCTGATTTTCTCTCATTCTTATCCCTTACATTTAAAAGGATCCTTATTCTAGGGGACTTTAATATACACATTGATTCAACTTCCTCCAGTCTGGCTAAAGACTTCCTTTCTCTTTTGGGATGCTTTGACCTTGCTCAGTTTGTTTGTACCCCTACACATAACAAAGGACACACCTTAGATCTAATTATTGCAAATGACTCCTTTGTCTCCCACTGCTCCCCCCTTGATCTAGGCCTCTCTGACCACTTAGCCATTCTCTTCAATCTGGAATTACCTGTTTCTAACACTTCCCCCTCACGCTCTGTAAATTTCCGCAACTGGCGATCAATTGATCACCCAAGGTTTGCAAATTCTGTTCTGTCCTCCTTATCCTGTTTCTCTTCCTCTGACCCTCTAGAGGACAAAATACAGTTACTTGACAATGCTCTTTTATCTACCCTCGACACCTTTGCTCCTTTAAAAACTCGAACCATCTCCTTCTCTCGCCCTGCCCCCTGGTACAATGACCATCTGCGTTTCATGAAGGCAGCCTCTCGCAAACTTGAGCGTAGGTGGCGTCTTTCCGGCCTAAATGTACATTATCAGGCCTGGAGAGATTACTTATCTGATTATAAGGTTACTATAGAGTCTGCTAGATCCACCTACTTCTCTCACATCATTGAAAATCACCAAAACAATCCCAGACATCTTTTCTCCACCATCAACAGACTGCTCAAGCCAAACTGCCCCACCACATTACCTGCCTCATCACAACTTTGCAACACATTCTTAGATTTCTTTAGTTCTAAGATTGACAACATCCGGCATCACATTCTCTCCACTACGGATATAATTTCCACACCTCCTCCCTCCTCATCCAACTTCTCTGGTTCCCGTCTCTCCAGCTTCTCTCTTCTTGACTCAGCATCCCTAAACAAACTAGTTACGCGCATGAAACCCACCACATCTATTTTAGATCCCATTCCCACCACTTTATTCCAGTCCTGTTTCTCTTCTCTCTGTCCCATTGTCCTCAATATAATACATGAATCCTTGAGCACCGGCATTGTACCAACGGTCCTCAAAACTGCTGCTATTACCCCAGTGCCAAAGAAGCCTAACATGGCTCTCGACAATCTTAACAACTTTCGCCCCATCTCCAACTTACCCTTTCTCTCTAAAATTCTAGAACGTGCTGTCACACTTCAGTTACATAACCACCTCATGACAAACAACCTTTTCGAACCCCTCCAATCTGGCTTCCGTCAACTTCACAGCACAGAAACCGCCCTAGTCAAAGTCACCAACGATCTCCTAATAGCTTCTGATTCTGGTTCTCTTTCCATACTCATCCTTCTTGATCTCAGTGCTGCCTTTGACACTGTTGACCATAACATCTTGCTTTCTCGTCTCGAGACTGTGTTTGGAGTCTCTGACACTGCCCTCAAATGGTTTAAGTCTTACCTCACTGATCGCTGTCACTTTGTCTCTCTCAATGGGTACAGGTCTGAAATTGGTCTTGTCAAGTCTGGTGTCCCTCAGGGCTCAATACTGGGCCCCTTGCTCTTCAGCATTTACATGTTCCCACTTGGTCAGCTTTTAAGATCACATGGCCTCAGCTTTCATTTTTACGCTGACGATACTCAAATATACATCCATACCAAACCCGACACTGATGTGGCTGTCTCTATTCTATCTAATTGCATCTCTGACATAAAAATTTGGATGACTCAAAACTTCCTTCATCTTAACTGTGACAAGACTGAAGTCATGCTTATTGGTACCCCCCATCAACTTCGCAAAGCCAGTCCTGTAACCCTGTCTGTAGATGGCTCTGTACTTGAGCTCCAATCAAAATTGAAAAACCTTGGGGTTATATTCGATTCTGGCTTAACATTCGACCCACATGTACAGCATACTGTCAAAACATCTTTTTTTCACCTTAGAAATATCGCAAGACTACGCCCTATGCTATCATTAACTGTGGCTGAAAAGCTGATCAACATATTTGTATTCTCTCGAATTGACTACTGCAATGCTCTGCTCCCTGGGGTATCTAAATCTACTCTGAACAAGCTGCAGTATGTCCAAAATTCAGCAGCCAGAATCCTGACCAGATCTAGTGCAAGTGTTCACATTACTCCTATCCTGGAGTCCTTGCACTGGCTTCCGGTCAAATTCCGCGTAGACTTTAAAATCCTCATGCTCACCTACAAGGCTTTACATGGCTTGGCACCTCAATACCTGTCTGAACTTTTATCGCCCTACTCCCCACCTCGCAACCTCCGCTCTTCAAATTCTGCCCTCCTTACTGTCCCCCAAGCCCGTCTACATTGTATGGGCGACAGGGCCTTCTCCTGCTATGCCCCCAAGCTCTGGAACTCCTTGCCCAAGGATATTAGAGAGTCACCTTCTCTAAACTCCTTCAAATCCAGACTCAAAACCCTCCTTTTCAGAAAAGCCTTTACTTAACTGGTTCCATTCTTCACCCCTCTGCTCTTCTTAATACCATCTTCCACGGTCTCCTCTATTGTTATTGTTGTATTGCTGTAATTATAATTGTGTCCTGTCTTGTGAAATTTTTCTTATTTATTGTTGTAGTCTTCTTATTTATTGTTATTGTCATCCTGTAAAGCGCTTTGAGAAGCCACCTTTAAAGGCGCTATATAAAATAAAGTTTATTATTATTATTATTATTATTATAAGTGTAAGCAATTATTATTATTATTATTATCTCTCAGTAAATGTACATAAGTGTTCTTTTACAGTATGGCTTTGCATTTATGATACTTGAAATCTAAAGTAGTTTAAGATTTGTTTACTGTGTGCATGCAGTATGTAAGAACATATTCTGAGTGTAACTAATAACACCCAATTCTTAAAAGGACACAGTTCTGTGGGTTGTATATTTTGTAGTATCGTTTTACTGACTTATAAAGAATTCCAACATCCAACATCCATCAAGCCCAAAATCTCTTTTCAGGCAGCATCTTTACTGTTTACTCTTATAGCTAGATGCACCAAAATTAGAGGGCAAATTAAATATGAAATAAAATTAAATATGAAATTTGAAAAATGAAAATGTTCCTCCATTTAGAAATATAAAAGTTGGAGAATTATTTGAAATGGTCTTGAAATATTATAAGATAATCACTGAACAGTGTTTAAATGCACAACAAAACAACAGTCTACTAAATAACACGTCTTCATTACTTTGGTTATTTTAAAGTAATGAAGGAATAAAGGGACAATCAAAGAGTCAAAGTTATGATGCCAGTGTCTTCAACCAATGCACTTTGACTGTTTTCAGATTGATGTGACATTCAAAAGCACAGTCAACATTCAACACTCTCTCACAATGCTGTGGTACATGTAGCAGAGTCATAGCTATGTCCAACCAACTGTTGTTCAATTTTCATCAAATGTGTTACCTTTGTCCCTGAGGGGTAAGAGATTTATGTTGCTTCAACTTCAGTGAAGGCAGCTCCTAATCAAAGTGGAAAAGCTTTCCCCCAGATTCGCCTGATTGATCCTCTGTGATTCCTTTTCTCTTTCTCTTGTTGGGTACATTGTGATCTTTCATTTTGTAACACTGGGGGTTTCTACATCTTTCAACAGTGTTCCATTTGTCACTTGTCATCTATAGCCAGGGAAAGCAATCTAATTCAGGAGCCACATCAACCAATGGACTAGAACATTTGTCTATTCACATATTTATTTATTGTCTATGAGCAAAAAAAAACCCCCGCAAAAATACGTGCTTTCAAGTGTTGTTGTACTTAGCTGCTTCTATGTTAAGGAATATAAGAATTGTAATTATAGGAAACATCATCAAATGTAATGTCAAACATTGAGATGATGTATTAGGAAAATTTAAATATGGACACATTCAAAAGTAACAGCCGATAAGTCTCATAATGTACAGCCTTTTAAATCTTAACTCTTAACAGGTGAAACTGCTGACACCATCTAAAATAACGTGATATTTTTGTGATAATGTACAGTAGGCTGGGTACATTCCAGAGATCATCAGGTGCATGCAGAATGAAGAGTGGATTAAAAAAATGGAACTTCCAAAGCTAGAAGAAATATCCCCTTGAATTACATTACATCTAGTCCATAAAAGTTTTTTTTTAATTTGTAGTCAAATACTGTATGCAGACATCCTTTCATTTTTGTCTTGTGAGGGTTACAGGGTCAAATGATAATTTTACAGAATACATATTACAACAATATACAGTACCACTGGCTAGTGAATGAATAATGAATAATATTATAATGAATAATAACTAATCACACTTATATAGCGCTTTTCTGTACACTCCACTCAAAGCACTTTACAGGTAATGCGGACTCCCCTCCACCACCACCAATGTACAGCACCTACCTAATCGTAATAATAATAATAATAATAATGGCTGCAATAGCAGCCATAATGTACACAGGGTCCCAGGGCTTTTCTCAAAAAGAGTAGGGCTTTGACCCCAGCGTCCTGGCCAAATTTCCCATAGTCCATTACCAATCATGACCCCCTAATAATCCCCATCTATGAACTGGTTTCATCACTCTGTTCTCCTCCCCACAGATAGCTGGTGTGTGGTGAGCAGACTGGCGCACTATGGCTGCCATCGCAGAAAAGTGCTATATAACTGTAAGGAATTATTATTATTATTATTATTATTATTATTATTATTATTATAGATCACAAGAGCAGTATTACCATGAAATGGATCCTAAAACAATGACATAAAGCCACAGAATATAACGTGTTTGAAAGGGTGCCGGGCATCAGATCAGAATTTCACTACTTACACTACTTATCCACTACCTATTCTGAGCAGAGGCTATCACATGATCCTGAAAAATGTTCTGCTGGTAACAGTAATATTTCTCCACACTGATCATGTGAAACAATTCCAGGCTGCTGATTACATCCTCATACATGATGACACATCCCATTATGTCCACCTCAGACCTCTATGAGACATCTAGGATGAATCTTACCTCATCTGAAAACTTTGCATGTGACCAGTGGGAAAGGATTCATTCTTATCAACAACAGTCTAAACTTATTTGTTGGGTTCCATTAACCATGGACCATGAGTGGCACAGTGTAAGTTTGACAAGCTCTCAGATTTGTTGAGCTTGGGCAATTTCGCGTGGTTTGGGTTGCTTCAGTTTTTGTGACACACTGAGATCTGTTAGATGAGTTTTAATTATTAATATATTAACGTCAGCATATTTATAATAATCATAATAATAATGTAACGCAACGGGGGCTCAGGCGGGCGCCCTTGCCGCATCTGGTCGGCCCCATCCCGACTGGAGGCTCGAACCCGGGACTTCCGCGTCTCTCTGCAGCGACCTAGCCCCGTGAGCTAAAGAGAGATCTCTCCACAGCCCAGTAGCTGTGGTCCTGCTATCACAGGGAAGGGCGGTGACGTCACCCGCTCTGGTACGCCGGCTCTTACACAGTGCCTGTCGGCCGTAAGCGTTACAATAACATTGTTTTACAGACTCCACACTGGGATAATGATATCTGAGATACCATTTAAAACCCAAGGAGCAATAAAATAACTATGAATGCAAACAAATAAAAAATCCATATATGTTTGTAGCTTTTCATTTGCGCAGTAATGAACTTACCGGTACAAATATTTGTAAGATAAATGCAATTATAATGCATATACTGTATCAAAACGTGGTATACAGCATCTACTGTATATAGAACAGTTCAAAAACTTGTCATGATCTTTTATATAGATACCATTTAAATAGATACCATACCATACCTTTTATATATATTATCTTGAATTGAATTGAAGTATATAACTATTTTTTTCTTTTTAAGTTTTTAATTGTTAATGAGATAGTTTTACATCTCTTATGTTGGATACCCTCCTTTCCAGTAGAGGGCGAAAGTTATTTATATTCACTCAGTTTTTCATCCGAGATATTGGCGTTTAACCTTTCACTCTAAAGTGCGGCTGTTTTTCTCCTTTTTTTTCCAATCCAGCTGGCTGTAGCCAAGAGCTAGACGGAAGTGAACGTTTTTAAATGGGAGGCGGTAAATATTTATGGCAGAGCGGGTAGAAAACGGTTAATGGAGTGCTTGGTAACTGAATTTTACTGATAGTGGGGCAATTTAAAACGGAGGCGTGTCGAGAAGTTAAAGAGACGGGTGCGGATCTACTGACTGCAAGTTAAGAAACATGGGAACTAAGTCGGATCAGCTCCTGATCGTTGTCTCCATTCTAGAAGGTAATGTGAAAAAAGTAAACATATGTGGTAGTTTTGAGTTTTATTCGACTAAGCTTTTTTTCTGAATTGTTAAAGTAATTTATTTCTGTATGCGAAAAAGATTTACAGGAGGAAATCACTTGCATGTAGCTATTGTAACTTTCCCAACCGACTATTTTTGCCAGTATTTTTAACTGTTGAGAAGTGTGATGGATGTCAGCACTGAAATTTAAATTATAATACGGAAGCAAGCCTCTCTTTGTCACGCAGGTGACGGCTACAGATCTCTAAACTGAGGTTTTCGAAATTTTCATAATAACGGTGTCAAAGAAATGCAGGGTATGCTTTCGTCTGCGTTCACTAAGTAATAAAAATAATAAGGACGATGTTGAAATATAAAGGATGGCCTTGTTATCCCCGAGACGTTGTAAATATTACAAAATGCATTTTTGAAATAACTTGTGTTCAAAATGCAGTCACCAAATTGCACACTATTATATGTGAATATAATAAATCCTGCAAACAACGCATACACAGTTACATTTACTGATAGCGTAAGTATTCAGACTCCAAGTAAGTTCTTGGAGAAGTAGTACTTGTGGCAGTAATTTTAGCTGTCAGTATTGTTAGACTGGTCTCTATCAGGTTTGCACAGTGGGATGGTGTTCCTGGTGTAACTGCTCCAGTGCTGTCAAGTTCATTTGGGATAGCTGATGTGTTGTAAGTCAGGCCTTGCCATAAATTCCCTATTTGATTGTCAAAGACAGGATTTTAACTAGACTCCTCATGGACATTCTCACTTTTTGTCAGACCTCTTCAGTGGGGAATTTACCTTATGCTTAAGGTCTTTGTCCTGCTGCAATTTGAATTTTTGTCCCAGTTTCAGATTCTCAAATCTCATCTGATCTTTTAAAGTTTCTTTCTTGTTGCTCACCCATACAAGATATCTTTGTGCGGGGACTAGGATATTGTTGATGTATAAATAATATTTTGCATCTTAGATATAGAACCTGGCAAATCTTACAAAGTCACTATTGGCTTTTACAGTGGGTTCTAATTTTCTTCGCAAATCCCATTTACATGTCAGATTTTTAACTTGATCACTTTGGAGCAGATTGTGTATTCTAAGTAAAGGTCTATTTAAAAAAGTGTCATGATTGCAATCTCAGACAGCAATACGATATGGACACTGCAGGGGATGAATGATTTTGCAAGGTACTGTATAGCCACAGACATTTGAAAAGCAGGAGTCTGTTTGTAACTTGGTACACGTACTGTATGCTTGAGGTGAGAATTGGAGCTCTTGTTGGATGAAATAGAAATATGTGTAATTTTCACTTCAAGTTCCTTTGACCAATTATCCATTTCCTTTTTTTTTTCTCTATTATAATTGCAGCTTAACTATTTCACCCACTGTGTAAAGTTGTAGTAACGTATTTGGCAATAGAAGCAATTTAAAATCTTTAACACCTTCACTGTGATCATCATCATCAGTCCTTTTTAGTCTGGGGCTGAATAAACGTCTCCCCAGAGTCCCTCCTTACCTCTGTTTTCTTTGTGTCCTTTGTCAAATCAGTTATTTGTGTACAGATTGTTCCCACGACCATCTTAATTTCATCTTGCCATCTGGACACCTCCAAGTTGCTATTTTCCTGACCTCTTGGGATCCATTTAAGAATTTATTTGATTTTAACTGTGTCCATTCCTGTTTTTTTCTTTTTCATTTTTGTTTCTTTACATTTCCAATAATTAGATGATTTCTAATATCTAGATGATCCACCTGTTCTTTTTAAAATTTCTTCCAATTTAGGGTCACGGTTATTCAAAGCAGGAATGCTAACTACTGTGCCACCCCTCTCTCAGACCCATTACATATAAAATCTTCCAGGAGTAATTTTGAATTTTAATGTATTTTTCTGACCTTTTGTGGAATGTAAAATCTGGTAAACTTTTAATGCAAAATGAGCTAAAGAGTTTCCTGCCTGGAGTTCTTGGTTTCTTTAATAGTATCTCCTTTGCAGGTCGACACTTTCCCAAGCGTTCACGCCACCTTCTCGTTGTGGAGGCCAAGTTTGATGGAGAACAGTTAGCTACTGACCCAGTGGACCATAAGGACCAGCCACAGTTCTCCACAGAGCTTGCCTGGGAACTTGATAGAAAGGCACTCCACCAGCACAGGTGTGATCAGAAACCACCAGAACATATTAGTTCTTATGTCCCTATTATATCTGTGGAATGAAGTGTTAATAAAATGATGCACCGTTGTTTCTGCCAAAAAAGATTGAGCAAATGTAATAAAAAAATGCTGTTCCCAGTTGAGTTCTCATCTATACAATACGGTCCTTTATTGACTTAATAATAGGATTTATATAGACTGTTTTCAGCTGTTAAACATACTGGAGATTGCATTTGAACTATTGCATTTCATAGGTCAAATAAAATACCAAACTTTTGAGAACTTTGTTTTGCTTGCAGTGTACCTATCAGCTAAAAAAATTAGATTATTTGATTGATATTGATCAGAACAAAGTATGTTGAACAGAACTCTTTGTATCTTACAGTTTCATAATAAAAGTGGCCTTTTGTAGTTCCTGTTTAGGTATTATGAAAAAAAATGTTGCATCCTTTTTGTTGGAATTCACACCCTTTTTTTTCCTCTTATGATTCACATTTTTGGAATGCACCCTTTTTAATTTCCTTAGTTGGATACTACAGCCATTTTACTAGGTTGCGAGGAATAGAAACAATATGTGTACATCTTGCACTTTCAGCATCATCTGTTTCTTTTCACATTCCAAGCCCGCCGGGCTACAATGTCAAACAGAAGACCAATCCTGCTTTCAGTAATAACACAGGACTGCAGGTTCATGGCAAGTACAGTATAAGGGATACTGCTGCATGACTGGTATAGAAGAATAAATAAAATGAATGTAGTTCTTTTTATTCCCGTTCAGATTACAGCGTACACCTATTAAACTGCAATGTTTTGCTGTTGATTCATTAACATCTGCAAAGGAGTCTGTTGGGTACATCATCCTAGACCTGAGATCTGTGCAAGAAATGAAGCAGGCAAGTCTTTACTAGCAATTTTATCCCAGTGATTTTTAAACACCTCATTTTTTTGTAAATGTTGTAACTGTTAAGACATTCAGAGTGATTCATTTTTTATGGTTTTGAGACTCATCCTAATCCTACATTTATGATTTTTAACCTAGTTTTTAAAGTGACGTTTTTAATATCAGCAGAAGAAATGGAGATTATTTTGTATTTTTACTAATGTAAAAGTTTATTACTTACAGTCTTAGCAGTTTTAAAACCGAGAGTTTTTCTTAGAGCGGTATTTTCCAATTAAAATGGGTTAGCTTTTAGTTTTTTGAGTTGTCCTGGATGAAGAATTTTTTGGCAGAAATGATGTGAAGGAAATAGATAAAAATTGGATTCATTTAGAACAGGGAGCAGTGGATCTGAATTTGACTTCAGCTTTAAACTAATATCTTTTTTTTTATCAGGCACCTAAATGGTATCCATTGCTGAGCAGCAAATATACCAAACAGAAGCCAGCAATTCTTGTCAGCTTGGTCCTTGAAACTGATTCCAAACACTCAGATGGATTTAAAGCAAAAGAAGCACCACCAAGGCAAGGTAAAATTTTAGTTGGTGAAATGCTTGAAACATTTCTGGATTGCTTTTGAATGATGTAAAGCTGAAACATGTACAACACACTGCTGGGTACACGATTCTGTGGTAAACCTAAGGTAATTATAGATGACATTTTTTCTAGCACGGATACTTAAATTCTTACATGCTTTATTGGGTGGGCTTACATGCTACATGGTAGCCGGCTACAGGATTGCACTTTTCTTATTTTATCCTCTTTTTTCCCTTTTCATCCTTCCTTCTTGTGTCTTTCTTTATATCAAAAAGCTAAACACAAATATTTAACCAAGCCTATAGTAAAACAACCTCAGTGGCTTTCAGACTCAGGTGAGTTTGATGAATCTCTTCCTTGCCTAGTGTTGCCTAAGGTTGTGTCTAGATACATGTTGAAACATGTATGGCTGGGGGAGAAATGCTTTGTGGGGAAAAAGTACACTTTAGAACCACATGCTTAAGGGCAACTCTCAATGGGATCATCAGAAAATAAAAGGGCTTTTTAATTTTTGCTTGAGTATTATTCAGAATTACTGCACTTTATCTTCCTGCAGTATTATTTCTTTACACCTTACCCCTTCATAAAGCATCAAGCCCCTGTACATTCAATTAGTTTTAGTTTATATTAGTATAAACCACCAGAACTCGAATAAGCCAATTCATGCAAATTGTAATTATTTCCCCAGCCGTATAATGCTGAGAAACCAACGCAATTCCAAAAAGAATGAGTAAATGAAGAATATAAATGTCTAATATTCCTGATAACATGTGCGTCGTCTGATTTTTTTTATTTATCTTAAGTTGTAGCAGACATTACATTATTTAACACCTAACACAATTCACAACACAGATAGAAAGAATGTTCAGTTCATTGTCAAAACATAAAAAGTCTTGCTTACATGAGGTGTGGTACATGGTTCAACGAAGTTCATCTGAGTATAGACAAAGCACAGCTGTATTGCTATATAATCAAGTTCTCTGCTTTCATCAATGACCAATCATAAAACAATATGGACTTATCCTGTAACAGACCGTCTTGGCTTATTTTGTAATCATATATATTTCTTTGTAGCTACTCCACCATTGTCAAATCTGGATCCTAGTAAACTGATTGCGATGCTGAATGAAGAGGAAGGTTATCACCAAATTGGACCTCGAGATTACTGCTCTGACTTTTTTGTTTTGTCTGTCACTGTGGCTTTTGCTACTCAGCTGGAGCAGGTAAAATATTGTATTCCCTTGGACATTAAATATATCATTAATCATTTGAAATAAGAAATATGATATCCTCTTGTAATCTAAATGTAGCGTACGGTTGGAATTGACCGAGCAAATATAATACACAGCACCTAATCTTCAGACACCTGTGACCATATGGACTTTGTTGTTTAGAAGCATTTGTCAGTTTTTAAGCCTTTGTCATCTTGACTTTCATCTTCTCATGCATGAGCTGTTGATTTGACAAAAGTCTGTTTATAACTGCTTTCTTGTATTTTAGTTTGAAAAGTGTCAAATCAAATGAAGCCGGGTGGCACATGATAGGAAACATTTTATTTTCAAAGAGATGGTGATTTTTTATTTTCAATAAAATCAGTTCCATTTTGAGCTGGTATTCAAACTTTTTTGATCTTGCTCTCTGTCTGTGCTGATTTCATATTTAGAAACTGCATGTTTAAGTGGAAGACACTTTATTCTTCTACTGCTATGGTTTCTGCATTTTCCATGTATCTTATATTTATATATAGTATTATATTATCTTTGAAGGAACAAGTAATAGGTTTATTCCATGCTGAAAAGAGAAGAAAGAAAACACAGTGTTTCGGCCGTGGAGCCTTCTTTAGGTGTGTGAAGAACTGTGAGTGACACACCTGAAGATGGCTCCACGGCCGAAACGTTGTTTTCTTTCTTCTCTTTTCAGCATGGAATAAACCTATTACTTGTTCCTTTGCATTCTACGCATGCTGACACAGCTACCGACCTGAACTGTCTCTAACAACCTCACAAACCTTAGGCTATTTTAAGTTGTGACAATACTGAGTATGTGCTCATAGGCTTCCAAAATTAGCTTTGCAAAGTTGGTGATTTCAGTGTTTATGACAGTGCTGAAATGATACCCTTGACCAGGTTTAGTGAACAACCTTCATGTTACTTTTCACCCCAAGTTGTCATTTGAATCTTCTGTTAGTAACATTGTAAGGCTATCTTTTTCCACCTGCATAACATTATTCTCTTAAAGCCCTTGCTGAAATATTAATAACCAGGTAGTAATATGCACCCTTAAGGGGTAATTACATACATTTAGTACAAGTGTTCATCTGAGATCTACTGATTCAGGCAGCTCTGATGATGACCAGTTTTCACACAATGGATAATAAGTATTTCTTTTACAGAACACTCTCTGAAGTTCTTATTGCTCAATTCCATTAGAGAGACTTTGACTTAATTAACATGTCCTATGTTTTCACTGTAACTTTTAATATATAATTCAGTTTTACAGTTGTAATTTGGGTTCATTGACTAAACCATTTCTATTTATCTGATGTTTTGCACTTATCATAGGTGTTTTCTTATTGTTAATTATGTTATAAAGCTAGATATTGTGTTAATCCTGACAAATGATCCTTGAGATCAGTTTCTATTATGGATTAAGGTTTTCAACTTAAATTTTTTATAAGACATTTTAATGAGATTTCTAAAAATAAATTGGCATTTCAGCTTTGATAAATATATCATGTTTATCTTTAAGGAATTGTAATTAAACCTGTGATGAAAAATTTGATTTTTAGTTATTTCCAGGATTAGAGACCTAAAACCTGAATATATCCCACATTCATACAGTTTTTGATACCAGAGTTTGTGTTTTATAGAAAATCGTAAACCTGTGTGCCTTCAGTTAATGATTCGATTGATTTTCTTGTAAGCTGATTCCCAGCACCATGAAGCTTCCTGAAGACAGGCCCGAGTTCTTCTTCTATTACAACTTGCTGGGAAACGACGTGACCAATGAACCCTTCACTGACCTTATCAACCCTAACTTTGAGCCAGAGCGAGCCTCAGTGAAGATTCGCAGCAGCGCTGAAATTCTCAGAGTGTTCTTCGCGGCACAGCCAAGCCTCCAGGTTCTAGCTTTTGTGCATCCAGTCTTGTTACCAGATCCTTCTATGTGGACGTAGCACATTTTTCAGATAATTCATATAAATCACATACATATAAACATATAAATCACATTTTTCTGAGAATTCAATTTAAATGCATCTCGGGGTGTTTTGTGTTTAAAAAATGAGATCAGTTTTCTTCGTCTCTCCAATCTGTAGTACATCCCTTTGCAAAGTTGTTTCTATGTTTGTGCCAGTAATTGCTGGTAATAGTATCTGACCGTCATTTCATCGATAGTTTTGAATGCCAAACAAAAACAGGTCACCGCAGAAAGCTGATTGTACCCTGTGTGTAAAAAATAATCTGTGGTTTTTATTGTCTCTCCCTTTTTTTTTATTTATCCAGATACACCTTTGCTGCGGAGACCAGTCCCTAGGTAGTACAGAGATCTCGCTGGCAGGAATTTTGAAGAAAAGCAGCGTTGACATTGAGAAACAGCCTGCAGCAGTGGAAGGAGCTTTCGTTCTGATCCCTCCAAACAGAGCCAAACAAAAGCTGCCATCTGTTCCTCTTGAGTTACAGCCAACTGTTGGAGTGTCAGTCACGCTGAGAAAAGACGCAGACAATTCACAGGTACCATTACCCTTTTAACCTTTGTACTATTCCTTTTAGCAGAATTAGCTCCCGAATGCAAAATTGTTTTGTGGACAAGTTGTGACATTTCTAAAGAAACAGTACATTGCTTTTTATAAGAACAAGACAAAATTCTCTTGTTTTGTTTTAAAGAATGTCTGTATACTTAAAATAAGGGCATCTGTGTGTCATTTCAACATGACATCTCAGATTTTAACATAAATCTTGTTTTCATTTAGATTTTCTTCAGAGAAAAGTACCGTAGTTTAATTACATAAGGTTTTGAAAGTGTGTGGGTTTCAAATCGACCTACTGTATTGCCTTTCAGATTACTTCTCAGATTTCTTTGGACAAGGGTCGGTGTTTTCAAATTTTCATTGACTAAGAAAATTATTAAACTAAAATTCTGGTAAAAATGTTTTTCATTTTTTTTCATAATTACCTATTTTTAGTTTTCATTGCTAATTGCCAGAATGTGCAATACAATGTAAGTGTTCAAGATGTCCTGGATTTGTCTTTTTCCCCTAAATTGTTACAACCTGGGTTTTGTGTAGCATTGTTGCAAATTAGTGATTTATTGTCTAACTGTAGTTCCTGTAAAATTGTCAATATGTAAATTTTATATGTAAAAAGACGTTAGACATATTGGAATTAGGTGGCTTAGAACCTAAGCTTATACTTAATCTTATGACTGCATAGTCAACTTTCTTATGTTGTGAGTAGTTATGTTTAGTTATCCCACACAGAGGTTCTTTAAAAATTTACATAAATTTGATATGAATGCCGTTATCACTGTTTGCATTTTCCCTTGTGCGTCATCTTTCTGTAAGACGTTTCCCATCAGTTCAGTTGCTTTTCTTCCCCAAAGTTAGTCAAGAACAGAAAAGTCCAAAAACAATATCTAAACAAGTCTCAGTAAATTACATAAACAATGAGGTTGTATGCTATTCATCAAGGGCAAATTAAGATGTTTGTGATTCTGTATAATAGATAGTGTATTGTGTGTAGCCTGCAGGTCCTGCTGTGAGTGAAGATGTAGCTCGGACTCCTGTGAAGAAGAGAGTTGTGTCTCCTACCCTCCCTAAGTCCCCGGCTCTGGAGCACAGGGCCCCCTCTGTTTCTCCTCCCAGGAGTCCCCCTGCCCCAAGCCAAAACCCCCCCATAGCTGACCCTGCAACCGAAAGTGAGGTGGAGAGCTTGCAGGAAGACCTGGGACACGCAAAGAGGGACCAATACGGTAAGAAGATCCTCAGGAACGAGAACACCTTCTCTCCCCCTTGAGCAATAATACACAAATTCATCCATGTACACCTGACGCCAGAGGAGACCTGAGCCCTTTTGGAAAGAACTCAGAAGAGTACTCTTATAAGTGTACGTTCTACTGCTATTTTTAGCTTTTTGGAGCTAAATTGCTATGGAAAATGATTAACTGTTTTAATTCTAATAGAAATAAAGATTCAGAATAAGACTTTAATCTCTGTTTTCAATCACAGCTTGGCCTTGTTTGATGTCATGGGTAACTGGAACTGCTTGTTATTGGCTAAGGCTGCCTAAGTTGGCCTAGTGCTGAGAGACGTTTCCCTTTTCTATGCATATATACGCTATTACACAAGGTTGTAGAAATGAATGTGGACCAGAGAAAATAAATTATCCTGATTGTTCACTGTTGAGCTTGGTATTTTTTCTTTGTTCATTTTATTTATCAGGATTGATCGTCGGGTAAAATGACAAACAAAGTCAAGTTAGTGTACATCTGCTTGTGAAAGTTCTCTATGGAAGCTGTGAGTGTGCCTGCCACCCCAGAGATTTAACTCGTTTAAGATTTTTTTTCTTCTTTTACAGTAAATTGTTGTATTTCTCATCTTTAATTCTGTATGATCAAAAACCATTCTTAAACATGTTTAAAATAACCTTCCATTACGATGTATTGTGCACACATTTACGAGCAATGCTGTCATCTTAAGTTATCTGTCAGCTTGCATGAAACCTGTCATACTTTAATCTGTCAGGAAAAATACTCACAGTGAAAAGTCTACTAAGTTAACAACAGTTACATGTAACGTAAATGGTTGCATTATGTTTTGATCTGTTTGATATTATGCTTTTTATTTGCCTTTTAATCAAAATCTGTTGTGGAATATTTGCTTAGCAAATAAGTGGGGATGTAGTAGACCAAAATATACAGGGTTTTGAGATGCAGAACAAAATTTGTTTACCTTTTAATTATAGCAGAGTGCAGTTTTATACTATATTACATGTACAACTGGAAAATCTTCATCTTTATGATAGAAAAATGTTACCAATTAAAGATACAATAGCAAAAGCCTTTTAGGATTCTAGTTTGCATTGTATAAGAAAACATAATTTCTTAATGTTACTTTAAAATATTTAAATTTCAAGAACACTCTAAACAGTTGATTGGAAATTACTGTGTAGGGAGTACTATGATACTTCGTGAATGTAATTTAAATGTGAAATCACATTGAGTGATTAGCAAGTTAGTTTTTTTTTTCTTCAAAATACCTAGCCAAAATCAGTTTAGATGGATGTTAAGCGTAATGACTGTTAATCTTTGTGTTGAAAGGTGCTGGGTTATGAGATTTACCTTTCTCGTTTGGCAGACTCTGATGGAGGATATCGCGAGGAGCTCCCCATTTCAAATCACCCAAGGCGAGAAAAGTCATCCATCCCCCCCCGGCCTTCACTTCAGAGTAACGTTTTGTTTCTTAAATTGACGACTACCATTATTGTTTCCCATAAAAAAGAACTGGGGCTTTAAAATGGCTCAACCAGCGAAGACGCTCTCTCCAAACAGAGGCTTAGCTCTGTGCCCCAGCCCTCAGGGTCGTCATCTTATGACATGAACTGGGATTCCCAACGTAGTGTCCCGTAATTGGCTGGTTGCCACCAGGGTTGGTTTGAAATCGGTTTGCTAAGATCTTTTTGGCTTTCTGCAAAACAGCGACTCCTACAACTTCCTTGGCACCTGAAGGAATTCCATAATGTCGGTTAAGAAATGTACTAGAGTTGGTATTGACTCTCCTGTAAGGCTCTGTAGATTTTGCAGTATGTTATGAAATGAATGACTGATGAGTAGATGGGTCAGATTAGGATTTTACCCATCTTAATTTGCTGAATGCAGATGCAGGAGCTGTTTCCTCTCTGTCTCAGCTCACAGTAATTAATGATTCTAAATTGTGCATTTGAAATAAAAATTAAAAAATATTTGAAAACATAATTAGACCTTTTTTTATATAATTCCCCAAATTTAGAATATCCTGCTGTTCATCAGTTCCTCACTAATTGTAGAATCCTTGCACAAACACGAGTGAGATTACATGAATATATTCTCTGAGAACTACACTGTGTTGCTCCTCTGCTTTTGAGACTGCAGTCCCTCACAGAAAAGAAAACAGAATTATTACCCTTAAGGACAATTGCTTAGCAAGACACAGGGGTCATTGT
The DNA here is from genome assembly GCF_059453375.1 of Lepisosteus platostomus. Lineage (NCBI taxonomy): Eukaryota > Metazoa > Chordata > Actinopteri > Semionotiformes > Lepisosteidae > Lepisosteus > Lepisosteus platostomus. The sequence continues at coordinate 53,597,846 of NC_142614.1, forward strand.
GATGCAGTTAGCCAAAGTATCCATTGCCAATTTAAAAAAAACACCAAACCCTGGTATTGCCTGGGCAATTGTGCACAGCATTGAGGATTCCCAGCCACTGATGGCAAAACCCAGAATCAAACAATATGTGGTCTTTAGGTTCAGTAGATGTAGTGAGTACTGAGTCCCTAGGAGCTACAGAAGCTGTTACTTTAACAGCTTTAAATATGTGTCACAGATATCCTGATGTATTGCTTGCAATGGTGCGCACTACTCACCTTTGACTTTCACAGTACACCCCCAGTTGATTACAGATGTTGATCAGCCATGTTATGTCAATAAATTGTGTGTATCAATCTGCAAAATCATTTTCATTTTCCTGACAGCAGCTTTCGAATCTGCTGCAGTTTCTTCGTCTCAGTATTGTCTCTTTGTTTGCTATACAGCAGGGGTTGAAAAACTTTCTATAGCAAGGACCACTAAAAAATTTTGACTAACCTTGCTGGGCCATCTGAGTGAAATCCCATAAACTCACCGACTGCAATAGATCGCGTTTCTCCGAGCACATCTCCTCCGCGACCTCTTGCATTCACTGCTTAATAAACTCGCCGTCCATAAAGGGTTTGCTAGCTGCTGCTAGAAGCTGTGATACTCGATAACTAGCTCAGGTAACCGCAAACATTTTTTTAAATTTTCTCTTGAAATCATTACCTGCTTTCAAACAAGATGGCATACACTAGACGTCATTTGCGTGACTGAGCCAATCACAGTAGGCAACAAAAATCCAAATGAATTGGCGTTAAGTGTCAGCTGAATTGGCGTTAAGTGTCAGCTGACCCCTGCTATATAGCATTACTGTCTGCACCATGCAGGTAACCCTCAGTGTTCTCTATAAAATACCTTTCAGGTGTCTAAAACATTTGTCTAAATCTTTTTGAATTTCCTTTGCAGCATTTAAAGTGTTGGCCAGTCCTCCATCTTCCTATTTTGATTATCATCTCCATACTCAACTAATTTACTAACTATAACCGTATCTAAGTACTTGATCTAAATGAGTTCTGAAATACTACAGATCCCAGCTGTACTCCACTAATTACATCATCACAATGTCAGCATTCACCTTTATTTGTACTGTTTCATGTCTGCTAATCAGTTATCAATTCAAATACATGAATGCTTACCTTGAATGACTACTACCTTCAATTTAAAAATGATTCATCTTTTAGAGCAATACTTTGAATTTTATCAAAAGCCTAATACAAATCGTAATATTTCATCTGTATGTAATATTTGTATCTTAATGTTAATTATTACAGTAAATAAGTAAATCCATGTCTGTTTTCTTCAATCCTATTGCCTTACAGAACATCCTCTTCAGTACTAATTATTGCCTCCGTAATGTTATATTTAAAGTACAGAAATAGCTGTCAATACTTCATTTATGTTATATTGCAGTTAAATACATGCTTAGAATTTGTATTTTGAATACTGTCATGCTACAGTATGTTGTACAGAAGAATTAGTTTGGAAAAGGAATTACAAATAAACCCAAAGAAGTTAATCTGTTTTCTGTGAATAATTTATTTTTTTTAGTCCCTGGTTCATCCAGTGCTGCAGAGGCTCTGCTCAAGGGTGAAGAAGCTCCAAACTCCAGCACCTCAGTCAGTACATCGGCTCCAAAAGTTGCGATCCCAGCATCTGCTCATCATTTCTGTTTTTCATTAGATTTAAGAAGCATCAAAGACATGGATGTTGGCTTCTTGGTAAATTGTATACTAAGGTAATAATGTTAAAGTTCTTTGTTATAAAAAATGTATTATTATTTTGCACATAGGTTTATCATTAAAAGCCTGGTGTGGTTATTCCAAATTGTGAAATTGAAACGATTGAAGACCACAAACATAAATGATTTATTACACGTAATATCTTATGTGAAATCTCATACAATCATGTTTGTTGAGTCCATATTTACATCTCAGATGGATAAACACCTGAAACAGGTTTTCCAGCTACATTGTACCACAACTCTTGGGCAATTAATTGAGACCCTTTATTCATGTTGTCAATCGATAGGATGTTGTTTTAATATGATTTTAAAACATAGAAGATATTGTTTTAGAACAGTTCTCAGTCATTTTACCAAGAACAATAGCTATAAAAGTTTCATTAGTGTAATCAAAAATATTCCTTTTGTAGAAAATAAGCTTTTGAATTTTAATTTTGTATAGTTGCGGGAAATTATATTTTGATGTTGACACTTAATTTGATGTTAAAGATTGTTTAATTGTTTTAATGTCATATCTGCATATTAGGTTTGGCTGGTGTTCATCTTCCTGTACAGAATTATGTATTGCACAGCACTGTCTCTCTTGACAAAATGTTAAATGTAACATCACTATAACAGTATATTCATATATACTGCAGCAGATGTATTCATTAATAATTTATGAAAAAATATAGGGTCTGTATTAATAAAATCTAAGTTAAAAACACTTAGATTGTTGCATTAGATCTCACAGGTGTAACATTGTCTGTGCTTTTCAAGTTGATTTCAAGGTTTTACACAAAGCAGATAGTTACATTTTAAGAAAGTACATATATTCAATCCAGATACTTAACTTCTAAGTTGTATAAAGTTTTAAAGAGAATATTGCACAAATCACATGTATCGTTTATCTTTTTTTAAAGATACTCCTACCCTTTTTTTGGGAGTGCGGCCCCCATTATGACCAACCCTCCAACAGAAATTCGAAAGAACATGGAAGTTTTCCTGCCTCAGTCATACTGTGCATTTGATTTTGCAGCCATGCCTCAGCAGCTGCAGGACACATTTTTCAGGTACTACGTGTTTTTATTTTATTTGTTTATTTCCAACAACGCTCACATAATCATTAAAGAGAAGTAAGATTAATAGAACAAAAAATACCACAAAAGGAAATAGTTTACAATACAATAAAGATACAAAAACAGAACTATAAACTAGCATGTTTTTTTAAAGTGTAAGGTGTCTCTAGAAAATGTGTTAAAGTTAATTTTTCAGTTTATTTGCTTATTCATAGTGTACTAGTGATATTTCAAAACAGACCACTTACACTGTAATTCCTTCTCCAATGATGCGTAATATGCAATAAGACATATACAGATTATAAATGAATGAAGGCGTTTTGGCCCATCTAGCATGTTTGGTGGTTTGATTAGATCCTTGGCTTCTTTCAAGAAACACTAATTCATTGATATAAGGTATCAGCTTCAACAACATGGCTGGGTACCTTATTACATTCCTCCATTCTCAGTTTTGAATGCACTTCTTCATAGTTCCCACATGTATCCTCTGGTTTACTTTTTGCTATTTAGTCAGAAGAAGTCCACTGTGTTGTGTTTGTCAATGCCTTTGATGATATTTAATACTTGGATCAAGTTAAAGACTCAAAAAATCTGTTAAAGACTAAAAAGATTGTTTCTTCAACTTGTCAGTATATGACATTCCCTTAAACTCTGGAATGTGTTTGGTTGCTCTGGTCTGGACTGATTCCAGATCAGCAATATTTGGTTAAAAAAAGTGGTGAGCAAAATTGTACACAAAAACAAATCACTTTAAAATCGCTTCTGTGGGAAGAATGGAACACTGTGTGAAAACTAACATTCCTCAATTTTCAAGAGGTGGTATCTGAAGCATAATCAATAAGTAAATTAAGAGAGAAACATCTGTACAGTAATTTACAAATCTACTACTGAACAACCCAAAAAGCTGTCTAACAAAGATGAGCAATAGTTGAAGATAATATCCTTCTTGCATAGAAGGAAGACAATTGTTAAATTGCCAAATGAACTGGCATAAGACTCAGATGTTGTCATCCATCCGTAATATAGTGCAAAACTTTAGTGTTGAAATCATGACTTAAAGGATGTGTTCCAGTAAGAAAACGTCTGTTAAGAAAGGGGAACAAGAATAAAATGTAAATTGGGCACAAGAACACAGAAATTGGACGTTAGAAGAATGATCAGTGATGCTTTGGACAGAAGTCAGTTTCCTTTATTTGGATCTAATAGAAGACAGTATATGAGACACCAAACAACTGAAACCTATGACGATTCATTCCTTAAGCCAGGAATTGAATCTGAAGAAGGTTCAGTTCAAGTTTGGCTGTGCCCTATCCTCATGTGGGGTTCGAAAATTGCTGAAAATTGATAATATATTGACTACAATGAGGTATACACTTCACCATGGTATTCCCAATGGTCTGAGATGTATTTGTTCAAACTGCATCTTTCAGCAAGATTATGATCCAAAACATTATCTGGAATAATTGAAATGTTAATTTGCAAAAGTAAAGATGTTGCTTACATTTTCCAGTGCATGGAATGACCACATCAAAGCCCAAATCTCTGTAATTGATTCCAGCATTTTAGATCTTTGGAAGGACTTTTAGGAAGTATAAAAATGCTATTCCACAAGAGTAATTATAAATGATTTGTTAATGTCCCTAAAATCTTCATAGTTTTGAAGGGAAAGGATGGACATGCTTATAGCTATCATATATTATTTGTAAAGTTGCTTATTTGATTAAGATTTTTTTCATAAAGATATTTTTGTATTGGGCACTGTTTTTAGTTTATTTTAGTTTAGGTCCTCATACAGCAGAGTAGCAAATGTAAATTGTCTAAGACTTTTGCACAGAAATGTATATATTGACAAATCAAATTGACTATTTTGGTGAGCTCTGAACTGTAAATCAATAAACCATAGTTTACTTATTAATCACTTAGGTAAGCTAGCTGTTAATAGCCCCCATTATCATAAGATTGTGTAATTAAAAACCCTCAATTTCTGTTATTTTTTCCATACTAAATTAGATTGAAATGCTGTAAATTCATTTTTGTAAAGGCTTGCCTTTATGGATACCATACCAATCCTAGCTACAAATATTGGGAAAGGTTTATGGGACGTTCAGTTTCATTTAGAGACACTGGCGAAAGTAAAACTGACAAGATGCTTACTGATTTCAAAACAATTTAAATAAATTCTCCAACACCTCAAACAATAGGAATGTAGTAGTGGCTGTTATGAATAATTTATCAATCCAGCATGTGCAACACTTGGTACATAGTAAGCAGTTAAATTGTGTTGAGATGTGATTTTCTTTTCAAATTAAATTACTAGCATATTTGAAACCTGTTAAAACCAGTGCACCCCCTTCACATGCGAAATAATAGTGAAGGTTAGGGATGATAATCCAATAAAATCTCCATGTACTGTAGTGTTTATTACAAAACAAAAACCATTATACAACATGTAGCCAAAAAAAAGTTGAAAGAGTGACATTCCTGTTTGACTTTTAAATGTTAAAGTGTTAAACAGCCGTAACAGCATTTACAGTACATCCAAGTAAACCTGTAAATTGACCTTGTGTCAATATAATGGGTAATGTACTGTACACTAACAGATAGTGAAGTATGGTTTATTCACGGCTTCTGTTGCTGTTCGGGACATAATTGAAAATAAAAATTTTACCCATTTACTGTTTTTGACATTCATATGATTCTCAGATGTAACATGGAGACTTGCAGTTAAAAAGATATTTCAGCATAATTGTGATAAATTGTGATAAAGTAGACAGAATTCACACAGTTTAGCAGCTTTGATCATTTACTTTCAACAAGATTTGCGAAGATTGCACCTGCATGATTTTTATTTTGATTTATAATGTAATTGTATTAATATTTTATAAAGAGTTATACTTTGTAGTGTAAGCAAATTTTTCATTGCCCTCACCAAATTGCTCAGGACTGCTTTCTAACACAACCGCCTAAAGACTCTCTCACTCAAATTGATGTTTATATTTCAATGTTATTCCCATTTGGTTTCTCTTCTTTCAGGCTGCCTCTATTAGTGGAGGTTTGGCACAGAGATAAATCCTCCAAAGACCTGCTTCTGGGCATAGCTAGAATTCAGCTTGCACATGTATTAACAACTGAGAAAACAAGATTCTTAGGCCAGTCGGGTGACCAATGCTGGAGACAGACCTACACTGAGAGAGTGCCTGTTACTGTAGCCAAAGAGTAAGTGAATTTAAAGTATTAGAGACGGACTGCGATTCAAACCTTTCATCTTCAAATTGGGTACCTTGCAACACAATTTCTGTGGACCAGTTTAGTTGTGTTTTTAACTTGAGTTAGTTGTAGGAAGAATTCTTACCTCTGTGGATTTTTTTTTTGTTCAATTATATTTCTTTTATTCTTTGTTTCATTCAACAGGAGACCAAGAAACAATGCATGACCGTACAATTACTGGTCAATGCTTCATTTTACTTTCATATAACCGAAAAGTACATTTTTCATTTAAAACTGTATTTTCCCATGTTCAGATTTCAGTTGTACTGAACTCTTAATAAATTTGAGACGATGATATATGGCAAGTCTATTATTTCGTTTTTAAATTCACTTTCAATATTGCAAAATGGATAAAATATTGTATGTACATGATGGGATCCTCCACTAGATGGCAGCAGAATATACTTATCTGCATCCTTTAGAAGTCATATTTTTGGATATATTATATAATAATCTTAAAATGGTTGATGTTAGGTTTTGTGCAACTGTTTCCCTCTTCCACTACAGCCCCAATGAGAAAGTTGCCGAGTTGTGTTACTTCATGACCTTAGAGGACTTTGGTCTGGTGAGATCTCAAGAGATTTTGATATCTGAATCTTCACAGGTAATGCAATCAAAATGATTGTTACAAACTATTGGCTGTTAGAACATATTAAGTTTATATAAGAAACACCTTATTTGTGAGAGGTATTCCGTCAAAGGTATATGCATCTAATATATTCCCAATTTTACTCCTCAAAGCTAGCTGTGCCACACTGAGGAGTCTTAAAAGGGTGGAAGCCATGTATCCATGGCTACTAACCTTGACTTTATGTATCTGACATGGCACTAGTCTTTTTTTGGGTGGTTTTGATTTGTAGCATTATGAAATGGCCACAGCTAATTAATATTCACATTCCCATAATTCATAGTAACTGCTCTTAAGACACCTGACCCTCAAGACCCTGAAAGGTGTTTCTTGTAGGATATATAAATAGAATGTTTTCCATTCAGATATATAAAGTTGATAATTAATGTACTCTTAAGTGATGTTTATTACATGTATTTAAATGTAATAATGTAGTCCTTTGATGTAAGGATAACTTATGACAGAAGGTCACTAGAGTGTTTCTTTTAAGAGTGAACTGTTTATACACCCGCTCTCTTGTTTTGTGCAAATTCGAGGCCGTTTAGGTGAGGCTGCAGAAACGATACTCAGTATTTGGTTTTTCATGACAGAGCACCAGTACCGGCCAGCCCAGGCCAGGACCTCCTTGTCAGCCTCCACACAGTCATCAGCTGGACACTGAGCCTGAACCAAGACAGACTTTGGAGTACAAGGCTGCCCTGGAATTGGAAATGTGGAAGGAACTGCAAGAAGACATGTTTGAGAACCAGGTTTGACCTGTTATCCGTGTTCTATTTTTTTAATAAAAGTTTAGTCATTTTTTGTAACTTTTTTTTAAAAAGGCCGTTTGCTCCATCTCGTTCATTTAGTTTTATATCTGTTTTTTTTCATACATGGGTTATATCTCAAAGCTCTTTGATAGTTATAAAATATATTTGTTAGTTGAATTTCAGAAATGCTGTTTAATTGTGAAAACATGCAGTAGAAACTAAAACCTGTAGGTTCCCCTGAAAAACATTTCCTAAGCAGGCAGCTGGATTTCTGTATGTATATTTGCTGTAATTATTATTTCTGCGTCTTTTTATAGTTGAAACAGAAGGAGCTGGCCCATATGCAGGCCCTGGCAGAGGAATGGAAGAAAAGAGATCGAGAGAGGGAGGCACTTGTAAAGAAAAAAGTAGGGGACACTGTACAGGCTGTCATATCTTTATCTCTTTCTGAATAATGCGGAATTAAAAAAATAAACCAGATAAGGTTTTACTTTGTACAAAAGATAATCTCTGCAATACAATATAAAGAGTTACCTTGTCAACTACAAAGCATGGATTTAAATAACCAAAAGATGGAGGTTCAACATGTGTATGTCATAGGTCATCTACAAGTTGTATGCAAAGATGTAGTCCAGAAGTTTTAACTGAATGGGAGCATATAATGTAAAGATTAAAGCCAATGGACATGGAATTCATTGGTAGTAAATGACTATAATAGAAAGCTGCTTTGAGGTTTTAGAAGTTCTAAGTCCTAGGCAAAATTGTTGTTTTTTATTCATTCTTTGGGACCGTGCTTCTGCTTTGCATCAGACACCAAATTGGATTTATCCTGAGATTATCCCTAAAAGGAAAGCCGCAATCCATTCCAGGGGATTTGTTTCTGCTCCGCCATACTCCAGTAGAATCTGAATATAATTAATGTCAGCAGCATCACCTAAATCCTGAAGTTTCTTAAGTATCACTGAAGGTTTTGAAATATACTATTGATAATCTCTAAAAAAAACAAGGGTTACAGTTTTCATTGCTGAATTACTTGAAGGAGTTTGTACATTTATATTTGAATAATAGGCTAGTGCTGGGCATTAATTGGAAGATGAAGGGTAAGATCTTGCTCCACCCACTTATTTTACAACAAGCTTAGAGAGCTTTTTGTTATCATCTACTGTTCTAATGTAGTGCAACATATCTCAAGTGCTACTTTGCTTGGTAGCTTTAAGTCCAAATGTAAATTGTTTTTATCTTGATTTTGAGTTTTAAAACACTGAAGTCGTTATGCTTATTTTATCTTGATTATTTGTATATACAGTCCTAAGGAGCTTTATCAAATTGGCAATTTCTTATCAATATATTATTTGAACTGTTCATTATAATTTTTTTCATTTTCTTATTCCTTAGGGCAGTTTTACGTGCTTTGTTTGAAGTGTGCACTTTGTAAATAAGATGAGTATTTGTGATATTCCTGTCTGCTGTTGTTGTGTGAGTAACTGTATCACAGGAAACTGATATATTAAAGCAATGAGAAACTGAGCTATAGCCTCGTTTAAAAAATGTAATTGATTTCAGTGTTGGTAAATTATAATATCTGCTGAAATACAGGTAGCAGAGTACACTATGTTGGAAGAACAGCTTCAGAAAACCCTGGCTGATTTAGAAAAGAGAGAAAAACAGCTTGCCTTTTCCGAGACAGAGGTGAGAATCCTGAGAGACTTGCACATCTGCCTTTTAATTCTGCAATTCATAATGCATTGATACCCACTGTCTCTTTGAAAGTTTGCTCGAAATTGTTTTATTCATGCGACCCTCTTTAAAGTACCTCTCCTTGTGTTAAAAGGACTGAATCCCCTGAATTATTTAGATTATTATGATTGATTCCACGTCCAAAGATAAATTCTAGTGATTTATAAATAACAATTTATGTTGGTCTGTTTCATGATAAAATGTTATTTTTTCCACAAAGTAATTACAGGCTTTCAGGGACTGGTCTCTGAAAAGAATATGATTATAAAGAATAATTATATAAAAGAATAATTTCACTAACTGAGATTTAATGTGATCAGACTGAGATTCTTATGTAGCATTTGAAGAAACACAAGTAATATAAACATATCTGTTTCCGAATAGTGCACAGAAAGAGACGATAAAGTTACTTTTAGGGTAACATATGCTATACATAAAAATAATCATGGGAACATATTTGGAAATTGTGTTTGTGTATTGTGTAAAGTATATGTCGGAATATGTTGAAACATGAATATTCCTCAGGACTGGTGTTTAGCTGTTTGTCTTTATAACAATAGCTTCAAAGGCTGCAGCGGGAGATGAAAGCTGAGCATGACCGTAGCCTGAGGGAGCTACAGGACAGCAGCCGACGACTCCGAGAAGACTGTGCCCACCAAGTGGAACTGGAGAGATTAAAGGTCAAACAGCTAGAAGAGGACAAACAGCGTCAACAACAACAGGTAGATGGCAACAAAATATTCTCTGCACCAGGCCAATGGTCAAATGTCCCAAAGCTGAACTGTTTACCCTAGGGTTCGATTGAGTCATGGCTTCTAGTTTTTCTTTAAAATGTATTAATCAGTGATTTGAAATGCACTGTAGAGCTAATTGATATATCACTAAACTATCACGATACAGGCATATACACTATAGTTACATATTACTATCTGTAACTATATAACTATAGCCTGTTACGTGTTTAGAAATCCTGTTTTATGTGTCTTTAATGCCTTTTTATTTAAAAGCTCCAAAGTAGAAGCTCTACGTGTTAAAGACAACTACAGTCAAGAGTACAGTGCACAGCATATGGATGTCTTGCAACCAGACAGCTGTTGAAGAAGGGAAAAAAAGACTTCAACTGCGTGATCTGAACTTAAATTTCATAGTCTACACTTGACAAACACAACCTATTTGTGTGTTCCGTGGGGAAAACATAAAAATAACATGAAGCTGAGCAAAATGAGTGAGGAAAAATGAACTGAAGCATTCTGGAAATCCTGGCAATCAACATCAGTGCTACTCCTTCAGAAAAAAATCTGAAAATCAGTAAGACTGTTGGCTTGTGTGTCACTTACAAAAAGCATGCATTGACCCGCGGTTTGATCACATGTGGTTAATTCTTAAACCGTCTTGCATAGATGCAATCCTCTTGAACAATCCTGCAATGGAAATAGTTTGGGAAGCCATTTAATTATGAGCACCAAAGCATTTTGTGCTACTGTATACCAGAATCCTCAACAAAGGTTTCAAATAACTATGACTTTATGTTGAAAGTACCGAAGACTCTGTGGAACGTCTTTATCTATGGTGATTGTTCTCTCCAAGTGAGAGGGAAACAGCCAAGTAGACAGGTTTAAGTACAGTACCTTGGGGTCTTGTTCGTGAGAAAAGGTAGAGGGGATTGACTGACCAGCAGATTGGTACAGCAGCTGCAGTAATGAATACATTGGGAGACAGAGTATTAAAGTATGAAAGTTAAGGCACTTTAGACTCTATAAGAATTAAATGAGAAAATATACAATTTAACGGTAGGTAAATTCTTCTAGAGCGCCTAATGCAGGCACGGGCACAAGGAGCTTACTGTATAAAATAAGCAGTAGAGGTGGTATTAGATATCAATTTTCAGCACATAAATTGGAATTTGTTTTATGCAGTGTACAGAAGTTTAAATGAAGAGGTGGCTGGAACAACTAATGATTACACCTTGAACAAGTTTGCAAAGGCACCTGCTATAGAAGATGCTAGTCTTCCATAGACCTAGTCTTTTCATATAACCAGAATATAATTATGGGAATAGACATGAGAACCAGAGAGAAGTTATAAAGCAGTTTAATTTTACATTGCACACACACTTATGCGCTCTAATTTTGGAAAAACATACCATGAATGAATGAAACAGAGCTTACAAGCAGGTGAATGGCAGAAATATGGATATACTTAAACTATGTTAAATAAATCACCATGTCTCAAAAACTATCTAAATGTATAATGCAGAAATTATTTAAAAAATCAAATTGAAGTTAACACTTATAAAACAGCCCAAGATTCAAAGAAAAAAAAAACATATCAGGCTATAAGTGTAACTAAAAAAATGCTAAGTCAACAATATATGAATATTGCAAGAAGAATGTACACTTATTTTTTAAGTTATATTGGATAAACTAGAAGATTTAATATTACATGTACAAAATATTTTACATAAGATTTGAAGAGTAGAAAACAAACATTTCCCATGTTATAAAAGTAGCACCATTGGTCATTTTACAGGGGCTACATTAGTTTAAAACTCATAAATTTCTTGGGCCTAATGATATTTTCCCATTCATAGGATTCATAGATTCATAGTACTTCAATGCTATACTTTGATTGTACTGCAGAGTTGAAAATTCTACAACAATTCATAAAAAGATATATAAACCTGAACCAGGAAAAAGTAGATGTATAATTCTTACTGCTGTTATTGGTAAAGTTATGGAAACAATACTAGATTCTAAACTACAGTACTTACTGCTTACAAAATAGCTGCATTAAAAATTACATGAATTTAGGAAGGGAAGGACGTGTTCAATTGAAGTACCAAACATCTTCAAACCAGTAACAAGGTCAATTGATAACACTGAAGCATACACCAAAATGTACTGTAAGTAGATTTTGAGAAAGCTAAAGTCCCTTGTAAAAGACTAAATTCTCATTTTAAAAGCCATAGAAATTCAACTTTTGCTGTTGTATAATTCATAAACTTGTTAAATTTGCTAATGATACAAAAATCAGATGAATGGCAAACATTAAAACAGCAGCAAAGGAGTGACAAATGGATTGGAAAGATACTTGGCAAATTAATTTTAAATGTAAAGTGACCCACGCAGGAAGCAGGAATATACAGTACAGGTAGTTCTCAGGTTACATGCTCTGACTTTTGCAAAGCTTTGGTTTAACACTCACAATCAGGTGGAGGTCTGCAATCTGAGCACCAGGCACGCAACATACCATAAGAGACTCACTTATGAGTATGACTACTAGTCAAGAGTCGGTAAAAACTCCTCTCCTTCAAGAAACTCTGCAAATGTTACATGAGGCAGGCAACGCCAAATAAAATCCATATATCGCTCATTCATGTAATAACCTCTCTAATAACTGAGTATCCCACTATACTTATCTCCCCTTAACTGGGGGAAGAGGACTCCTGGGTGGCCCTGGAGCCTGTCAGTCCACGCATTTTCCTCCCAGCTATTAGTACCGAGATCAAAGGTCTGGATGCAGCTGGACACGGCACACTCTAGGGTTTCCATTCTTTTTCCTGTACCTGCTGCCTACAGTGGACCAGTTACCTCTCACTTTTCCGGTCTGAAGTCCTGTGCCCCATTGCTCTTGGTGTACACACAGTTGCCCTAGAGTCAAGTTGTTCTTTGCTAAATCTGTGTTACAGCAGAAGTAAGAAAGCTGGGATCCAAGCCTCTTGGACTCAAGTCACTCAACCAGCTGACAGCATCCACAGATTAAGTCTCAATGGATGTCTCCATCCAGATACCCAGTCATTCATCCGAATTGCAATGGCCTTGTAATGCTATTTCTTTTTATTCATTTCAACTCTTTTGAATCCTGCAGGAGGATCTGTACCACTTCTATCCTTAGCTTAGTTGCTTTCTGCTGTTATTGGGTTCGGTTGTATCTTAGGAGTTGAAAAGCCAGCAATCATCTGTGGACAAATTTAAAGGTGACTAGAAAAAAGGACCAGGAGCAAAATATAGTAATATTATTACTATATTATTATAGAAAATATAGTAGTTTTAACTGGTTTTGGGGAAACCATACTACTCAAAAAGGTCTAAGCAATGAGCACTCCTCTTACTATGTTCTATATGTGCAACACAACTATTCCTCCTGCTATGAACTTATCTCCTATTTTCTATTTTCTGATGCTCTCATACAAGGCTGTTCATTATACAAAATGTACTTTTTTCCACATTTGGCAAAATAGTTTTAAAATATAGGTAGTTATTGATCAGCTTAAAGTGCCCCTTGATAATATACAATTTTTTATTAGAAAAGGTTAAAATAACTTTTTGTTGTAGCTGACAAAAATGAAAAAAATCATGCTTGCATAATAGTTCATTAATGTACTGTATAGTATTCTGCTTAATTTAAAAATTGAAATGTTTGGAAATTATTTTTCATGTTAAAATTCAAATTTTTGTTCAAATGCATTTTCGCATCTGATATTCTGTGCATCCTTTTGAGAAAAATTAAGATCATATGACCCACATCCATGACAGTTTTATTTTTGTATTTGAAAATATATTCTTGATATAGTATGTTCCATTTGGTATAAAACACAGCAAAAAAGTAAAAGTGGATCTGTGCTATTGTAATGTTACTGACCCAAACTCATTGATACATTATATTTTTATGTATTTGTTAGTTTCCATTTCATTTAGCACAAAAGTTTAATTTTATGTCAGCAGATGTTTTTCTCTTGCTTAAAATAGTTAATTTTCTCCTTGCTTATTTCAAATCTATTTGGCACGTACATAGTTGAGAAAAAGTATATTAGAAATAAACTAATCTTCAAAAGCATAAGTTAATGTGCTTTTGTAGTATAAATGTTTTTGTGTAAATCAATAATATGCTTTCTTTCTAATAACATAATTCCTCTGAATTTACAAGACAGTACAGAAGAGTCCATATATTAAAATATTCTTCATGGTTATCATATTTTGTATGAAGGAAAAAAAGGCATTTGTCTACTGTAGGAAAAATAATGTCATGTTCAGACATATAGTAAAAGCTAACTAATGGACTGCATTGAAAAAAAGTACAGACAAGATGCCACACTGCTTTTTATCTTTGCTTCTTGTGTCAAGATCATGTAAACAGAGGCATTTGTCTTCCATTTGCAAGCCAGAGTCCAATATATCAGTACTAAAGTTTCTATACTCCCCACTGGCCTACCCCATTCATTGTGTGCAAGAGTTTTTGTCCCATCTGCTTCATGTCAAATGATAGACTAAAAATCTCTTTTAATGGACACACCACTTTGCAGCAAAGACTAGATTAAGTTGTTTCCTATAGAAACTGTATAATGTATATATCTTTACCAATCCATTTATCTTCCTCAGGCTATCAAAGGACATTTACGGCACTGTTTATTTGTAACCATTGCCAAAGTATATACCAAAGATATGTAATGTCACTTACAAAGGTTTGAACATACCATTTATTTGACATGATGTGTTGAGAAAATATATCCACTAGTATACAGGACTGAATTGCTAAGGGGAATATTATCTTAAACTGATGTTTCTCACTGTAAGTTGTGGCAGGGAAAAATGTTTTCTTTAGCTCCTTCAGTAACCTAACATTCTCATTACAAGAACTGAAATCCAAACATTTAGTATTAGGTTTCAACCCCTTCTAAATAGAAAAACACTTTGCTTGTAATTGGACAGTTGCAGACCGAAGTATTGGTGTCAATTTTTTTAAAGCAAAAACATGAAGTAATTTTTGTAAAGAAATTTTGTATGTAAATTGTTTTATTTAAAGATTATAGGTAATAAAAATAAAAATTCAGCATACAGGTAGCCCAAGTATGAGAAATGTAGCACGATTTTCGCATTTATGGAAGACAGCAGTCCCGCAAAAACCTCAGATTACTGCAAACATAATTAAGAACTTTTAACTGAGAGAAGATGGTCAGGAAATTGACAAACGTCATCCTCCCTTAAACCTGTTCATTGTTTCACTAAGAAAGCATGATTATGTTTGGTGGAAGAGAGTAGTTTAATTCTCTGTACTGAAGATAGTGGAATTCGTGTGTTGGTATGGATTTTTTTTTTCCTTGCCCGGGCATTAGCAACCTTTTATTGTGGAGGGATCAATAAATACTGAAAAATATCAAGCGGTTTGCACTCCAATGTACTACCCAATGTTAGAAGGCCTATTGAGCAAAAGTTTGTGTTCCAGTAGGTTAACGACCCTAAGCATTTTGCAAACTCTGAAAAAGTTACCAGCATGGATTAATAATTTCAATCCTCAGAATGACCTTTATAGAGATGTTGTAGATTGACTTGTAGAAGACTGCTTTTATAAAAACAAAACCAAAGGAAATTGCAGAAGTCAAATCTTTTTGCGGTATGTTGAAGTGGTAAAAATATCTCTGGAAAAGTGCCAGGAAATGCCAGCAAAAGGACTGCGTGCTGGTCCAGAATCAGGGTGGGCATAAAGAATAAGGGTGCCCAAATACAAAATTAGGTTTGGTATAATTGTAATATTTGTTTATTTTAAACATACATTTCTTTATTACTGTATTTCAATAGTATGTTTAGAATTTAGAGAAATTACTTTCTTTGTGATTTTTCAGTTTGTTTGGAAATGCCCAAGTACTCTGTCACCAACTGTATATCTGTGGTTTTATTAATGGTATAACCTGATTAAATGGTCCAGGTTGGGGATATTTAGGTAACCATAGCAGTAAAAATGGTGATCTTGTGCCTGAAGTGCTGGATATATGCAGAATGCATAGATCTGCACATTCTGGTGTTTGCACTGCTACATGAATAATACTGTTAATGGGAAGCTATGAATCTGGATGATAACAGTCATTATTTTTTTAGCCAAGCAATCAATTTTGTTTTATACTTTGGCTATCATAATAAACATCTGATTCATGAAGTACTTCACATTGATAAACAACAAAATTAGAGCTTTGACATCTGTTGAAAACAAAACCAAAACCTTTGAAATATATGTGTGTGTATATAGTTAGACTTCCACTGCTACACTCTGTACCTTCTTGTCAAATGTAGCCATATGAACCATCCATGACCTATTTTAGCTGTACAATGTTTTTTATCTTTCCATAATTTTTACATTATAACTTAAATCATTTTGGCAAGATGTTAGTTTTACTGGCCACCCAGAAGACAAGGGATGCATCTGCAACAAGACAAATCTTCTTTGTATGCAATGATTTTGTAATTTTACTGTACAATTTAGGCTGCCTTTTTTTCTGTCTGTTGCAGCTTCAAGATGCAGAGCACAAATACAGACTACTGGAAAAAGAATTTCTTCTGTTCAGGGAGCAGCAAAACACCAAACCAGAAATCCGACTTCAGTCAGAGCTCAATCTGCTGAGTCTTGAAAAAGTAAGAAACTCTTTGTCATGGCACAGATACTTATCACCAATGGAAGAACGTCTCCTTTGCTTTTTAGAAGGACTAATATAAAGGTTGCTTCTTTCTTAAGGATGCAATAATAGAAACTGAAAATGTCTTAAGAAAATATTTGATTTGTCTGTAGTTATAATCTGTCATTTTCCTTTTTATTTAAAAACTATTTTGGTTATGTCAACAGCACTTTATGTTCAGATAAAGTAGTAACTAACCACTTTTAAAAACGTTCATGCAAACCTCAGTTTATTATTTTAGTAGATGACTGGGACTGAGTTTCTGCACTACTGTGTAAAATAAACCAGTGCTCCTGAATTCTAAACACTATTCTGGTATGCCAAAATATGTTCTTGTAAAAACCACTATATACTACTGTGAATGAAAAGCATTTTAAGAAAGACTTCAGCCATTCTGAAAAATGCTAGTACATTAATTCATAAGTATAATTTAATTCACTACTAGAGGTTTTCATCATCAGTATTTGGCTTTTTGCTCTGAATATATGATGGTATATGCCATTTAAACGAGCAAAGCTTTAATTAATCATATACAATTATTCTTAAGCATTTTCCCAGACTACATTAATGATATTAGACAATATCCAAGTAATCCCAGTAATGTTTTTATAAAGTGCAACTCTTACTCTTCAGCTTCAGTTAAAAATGCAGATTTACTCACAGAATTAGTATTACTTTTGTAAGTATAAAAAAGGCCCTACTAATTTCACAGCCTTGTGAAATACATAGCAACACATGCTATATTTTGTGTCTACAGTGAATTTAGTTCATTTGTAATTGGTTTCAATTTTTCAATTTAAGAAAGCCGATCGTGAACATAGGTAAGAGTGTAACCACAACAAATGCTTTACTCACTGTTTGGTATATACTGCAGTGGAGGTACAGTATTTTTTCCGGTAATGTAACAGGTTAAGCTATCATACGACATTAAGTGAAAGTCATTTAGATTCTACTTCTTTATCCCTGATATCGAGTGCCTTGTTTCTTCTTTACCAAACCTAATCATATGCTGGAACTCTTAATTTAAAACTAAATTCAGGACTACCCCTGAAGAGTGCAGTTGTGCAGTTCTGGATTTCAGGGCACGTTTAGCTTGGTTTCAAAATGAAACTAATATAACCTCCGTGCCTAGTATGGTCAGCCTTGGTTTGTGTCATTGTGGATTGTGAAGTGGACCTGAACTCTGTGCCATAATTGTGCAAACTGCAAAGCAACTTTTTCATAGATGTGTACACAGAGCAAGTGTTCATGGACCTTTTTGATCTCCAGAAGCGCAAGGATTAAATCATTTTACATTATTTAATTAGCCATAGTTAGTTGTTCACACTAATTTGTTTTTAGGCACATTTAAAACCCTTGTGTTTTTTTAGACCATGTGAATTAAAGTAATTGGGATATTAAGAGTTATATAGTACAATGTAAAGGAGTTTATTGTCATATGTACATGTACACTGGAATTCTTATCCACTCTGTTCTCTCAGAACATGTATAGTACAGCAGACAACACCACACAATGCAGACAGTCCATTACAAAATGTTACGTAATACATGGTAACAATCGGAACAATAAATGTTGTAGAGAACAATTAATTCTCTAGCTATAGCTGGGTTTTGTTTGACTGTGCACCTTCAATATACTTATAGACTTGTAGTTACAGTCGAGCAGATTATATAGTTCAGTGCGAAATTGTTCTCTGAGGATCTTTAAATTTGAATAAGCTTTACCAGATGAATCGCCTTTAATAACCTTGTGATTTCAAATGTTCTCATTGCTTCAATGAGCTGAGTTAGTGTTGAGCGCTTAAAATTTCAAATAAAAATACTTTTTGCCAAGATGAAAGAAAACATTAACCAATTTTCTTGACAGGTAAAACTGATAAGAGTTTGACAAAACTACAATTTTTATTAGCTTAGAGGTTAAAAGTTTCTTTTTTCAGACATCCTAGGTTTAAGATGTCTAGTTCATCTGTGAGCAACTGTGTAAGTCATAAAATAGCTCATATTTTAAGAAAGAAAATGTTCATCTGCCATAATATTTACATGACATGACATAATGGATTGAAACCATACAGTGCTTCATAAGAGATAAACTTTGCCTGAGCCAGACATTTGTATATATCATCTTTCAGTGATTGTTAGGAGAAGGATAATGTTACTACATTGTTTGATTTAATGTGCTTGCTGTCTAAGGTGGAACTTGAAAGAAAGCTGGAATCTGCCACAAAATCTAAGCTTCACTACAAGCAACAGTGGGGACGAGCCTTAAAAGAACTTGCCAGACTCAAGCAGGTATGTCTTGCAAATGTAAACAAAACATTGTCTTTTTTTTTTTCTTTTTAGCAGATTCGAACATGACACCAAAACTAAAAAATATATTCAAAAGGAAAGCACACCTACTAATAAAGATTTTGTTAACCGCGACTCCGGACCAAATAGCATGGGTTGGCATTTCTTTAGTTTAGATGGGTTTTTAGTTTTTATCACAGAGGCCTTTCTCAGAACTTCTTCCAGAATCTCCTTTGCCCTTAATTTATTAGCTGTGTTTCTAAACTGTTTGTGCTTAATAGCATCGAGTTTGTGACTACGGTTAGCAATTTGTCACTCTAAATCCTACTGGAGGGCTGACAAAAACATTTCTGTAGACGCTAAAAGCTCTATCAGGGATTGTTAATAACTGTTAAAGACAAACCCCAGCTGGAAAATCTTAATTTTTTTTTTTACTTAAGTGCTAGGGAAATGTTAAAAAATGCAACTTAATTTATTGGTTACACTGAAGTGTTCATAACTATAGGTGAAACAGTGCTATAAATCAAATGCATTATATAAAGCATTAGCCACAAGATTAACCATTTTAGGCTCTGCCTTTTGAACTCAAGGAGTTCCCCTTCTTCAGCCTTAGGAGAGAAGTGCTGGAGATAAAGCAGCGAGTTATCAGGTGCTTTCATTCCATATATAGTAGAGTCTTGTGCACAGGAGCCTAAAATGTCACGTTCTGTATACATTGATTTCTATTATGTTTTTTATCTTAGTATTATTACCAATTACAGGAGTAAAAAAAAAAATACAATTCTGGCACCTGACCTACAGGTTCATTTTTCCATCTGTAATTGAAGTGATTTAGCATCTTAGTAGTCTTATGTTGTTATTTCAAATAGAATTAAAATTAATTATCTTAATTCATGGATGTTACATTTTGAATTATACGTTTGTTACATACTTAAGAACCCCAGAGTTTTTTAGATCCGTTTTTTTATCCTCAATAATGCAGTAGCTTCTTTCTACATTGTCCCATTTTTCTCTTATACATTCTACTCTCTGAAGATCTGGTGATACTCCTGTTTAAAATTACTTTACTGAAGAATTCACGTTTTTTTTTTAAAACGCTGGTCACATCCCAATGTCATTTTGCAGAGCTTTTATAGTGTAGCCAGTTCAACATGTGAGGTACTTCCTGCTAGTCGTTTTCTCCGTTTCAATCCTTAAAGGTCTTTTCAAAGGCTAGCATGTCAAATTGCAATCTACACTGAAACAGCAAAACAAAAAATAGTGCAAGTAAGATATGAATTAGCAGGGAAATACAGATGATATGAATTACTCAGTGGGCCTCTGTGGCAAGTTCCTACAACATGAGTTTCTTCTTAAAATTGCCCTTTGGTTGTTTTTAAGAAATGTAGAACATCCAATGCAAAATACCTCACTTTAAAAGAAATGTAATGAGACCTTTAGTTTAATTTTGGGGGGGCTTAATTAATCTTGTTCAAGTCTTATAAGGAAATTGTTCTGCATAATTCATACTAAATCTTTGAAGAAGCCCAATAAAGCCAGGTCCTTCTGACAGTACAGACATTCCTAACCAACAAGGTTCTTATCTTGTCTTGTAGTTTGTAACCCAATAGATACATTAAAATGATCATTTTGATGTTGGTTTGCTCAGCCACATTTTTCTGTCTTTTTTAAAAGCTTGGTATTTCAGCTTTGGGTATAAAGTGTTATTTGAAATCATCCAGGCCCCCATCTTGACTTGTCAGACCTTAGTTATTTTCAGAAAACTGCCATTGAGTTCAGTCTCTGCTGCTTCCCACAGTCTAGTCACCCCTCAGTAGGAGTGGGAGACTGTGTGGTGGCCAATATTTGGCCTCTGTTTAATCCAGTGTGTTCATGTTTACAACTTTTCCCTAGATTTATAGACTGTAGCCACCAACAGAAGATACTTGTTTGCTAAGCAGAGAGCACTTTTCATTTCTTCACCTGTGGCTTTAATATTTACTTTAATCCATTTAAAGCCATTAAGCGCATTCCTCTGCAAAAGGAAAAAAAAATTATTCAAACAACACATGCTATATTCAATCATTTGTTGACTAAAGCTGTTTGAAGAGGCTTGTCTCTGAAGGTGCTCCACATTAACTGTTGCCAAACCATGAAAACAGTTCTTCAGAGATGTTTAAAAAGAAATACAAAGCTAATTCAAAAAAGCCCCAAAAATGTATTTCTGTAAATGTTTTACTCCAGCAAATGTTTACACTAACAGTTAAATGCTTCATGTGGTTTGTTTTCCTGACTATTATAGTAAAACAAATGCAATCCATGTTAAGTGTAATTTATTGCTAATTCAAACCCCCAGCGTTGCAGTACATTGCATTTTAAATATCCTTTATTCTTGGTTATTAGAATCAAGCCCCTGAGAGACAACATTGATGGAATCATGCCAGCCCTGTGGCACCAGGCCCTGTTCTCCTAGCCATTTGCTTTGTGCTTGTGGACTGAGTCTTACTTTCCTCTTGTGTCCCAGAGAGAACAGGAGAACGCCATGGCTCGACTGAAGAAGCAGCAGCAGGAGCTTGAGCACATGCGACTGCGGTACCTGGCAGCAGAGGAAAAGGAAGTTGTCAAAACGGAGAAACAGGAGCTGGAAGAGATCAGAAACGAACTTAACAGGTAAAAACCAACCAGCGATCAGAAGCAGTTTCAGATAGAGGCGTAGAGCTTTTTTATGTGAAAGTGTCTTCCATCAGCCCTGAAAATACTTCCTGCTTAATGAGAACTTTCAGCAGCCAAATCCTTCAAATGGAGTTCGGGATTAATACTGCAGTCTAGATCTCTTGAAGATTCATCATATGTCAACAGCCAATTGTGATCACAAGTGCTGGAGATAGAGTTGACCATTCCACAGCAAAATCTCTTGCTTCCAGGGAACCTTAAAGTCATGGAGTGTTTTAAGAAGGAATGTCTGATACAAAAGCAAGGCTGTTCCTGTGGCCCTAGGTCACAGCATAAAAAGAAGCAAGGAGGCTCTCTGTGAGAGATCTCTGGGGGAAGGGACTGAGGCTCTGGAGAAATTGTGCAATGACAGGTTTTATTTATTGTAGTTTTGCAGTATGGTGCTCAGATAAAGCTTTAAATATGATTAATTTGCTTTATATCTTTATAAAGACAGCGCAGTTTCTGTTGCCCAGAAACCGTCCAGTCTAAATGACTTAACTGACCTACATGTGGGACTTAATAGTGAAATATGGACAAATGACTCGTGTTTAGATAAAATTAAGAGGAACCTATAGTATCAGTGAAAAAGAAGAGAAATTAGCCTAGCCAGTACCAGTGCACTTACTGAAATTGTCAATGAAAAGATGACTACTGACTCAACAGGCAAAGCCTAACTTTGAGACCAGAGACAAATCAGAATTTGTATTAAAATTACATAAGTATGTGGAGAAAAGTGCTTCAAATTGGGACTTATTTGGATTTTCTTGGATTGGTGCTAGTGAATACCCTCAGCAGTGTGTGGCATGTGGTAAAGTCTTCTGGAAAAAAGGACATAAACCATATCTTCTATGCAGTTACTTTGAAGCAAAACGTGAATAGAACAAAGACGAACTGTTGGAATTTTTTAAGTGGACACTGGTACAATAAATGGCAAGCAATATATTTTTCTGCACTGCAGTTGCAAATGACAATATCGGAGCTACTGAAGCATAATACTTGAATTACAGAGAAATGAATATTAACCTGTCACTGGATTCAAAACACTTTGCTTGGAGATAGAGCTAAAAAAATATTTATTTTGATTTACCGCTTAGACAAGAGTGTTGTATCAAATCTATGGCAACTAGTTAATGAACCAAGTCATTAGCAGCCTGTACTTTGCTCTGTATCTAGATGAATCCACAAATCTGGAAGGCTTAGCTTTATGTCGAGATGCACTTGTAATTCATTTACGAAGGGGCAGTATTGGAGGTTATTCTGTTTTGCAAGCTTCTTCCTTAACCGAAAAGCTGAGGAAAAGTCTAGTTGTTTCATAGTTTCATCAGCCAGCATGATATTATCTTGTCAAAATGTATTGGCATCTACACTGGGAGAGGCACGTCAGTGACTAATAGACAAAAGAAGAGTAGTGATGTATAACAGAGTACTCACTCGTAGCTTTTAGCTATAACTTATCACTGCATCAAAATCAAGCTACATTATTGTTTGTGTTTAGGAAATAACCTGCAGCTCTAACGGCCTTCTATTTTTTCCACAAATTCATGCTCTTTTATACACCAGTTCTCGAACAAACCACCCCATCCATCACATGCATGGTATCCAGTACTATTAGGCCATTTGTTAAGTTGGTCAGAAGTAAGAATTTATTAATTGTAGGACTTTTATTCTTATTTACAATTTACAATGTATATTTGTATAACATATTTACAATTTGTTATATATTTATAACAAATATTCCTAATAAATTTGTATAACATATTTACAATTAAACAAGTTGTTTCAGGCAAAGAAGCTCTTAAAGCCTGCTTTATTCAGTGGTTATGGAAATTAGCACTATGTGATAAACACATACAATATTGATAGTAAATGACCAGCAATTAATGATGATAGGGACTTGCCTGAAAAGGTATGAGTGTCTTTTTTCTCCTTCTCAAAAAAACAAAGGAAGATTGTTGTTCCAGGGGTATTCAGACAAAAACAACTGAATTACTTCAGGGTTTCATGTCATTACACCATGGGTACACTTCTAACCCAGGTTTTGGTTCAGCTTGAGCTTCCCTGTGCCTTTTAAAAGTATCTGTGGTAGTAGTGTTCCTGGGTGGTAATCCCTCCCCCCTCTTTGCAGGTTAAAACAGCATGAAGACAAACGTCTGTCAAGGGATACAGCAACCAGGACAACAGATGGACATCCTGTCCAGGGCTTGAGTGAAAGCATGGACGATTATCTGAGCAGACTGATAGAAGAGCGGGACACACTGCTAAGGACGGGGGTGTACACTCACGAGGATCGCATTATCAGCGAGCTGGACAGGCAGATTCGAGAAGCTTTGGCAAACAGGGGTAGCAACTGATGCAGGAAGGGCCTTCTTATCTCCAACCTTATTCCAGTCTTCTGCTTCCCATCAATGCACCTAACATGTCACGCGTTAACAAGTTATTTGAAAAGTGTGTACATATTTATACATGTATGTTTGAACGTGTACATTTTGTAGCATTTTAAGTGTAATTTATTATTCAGTATTCATGAAAGTCCTCTTTTAGTATTCCATTTTTTTGTAAAAATATTTGACCCCATCACATGGATATGAGCGTAAAGTAAATATTGGCTAACACAGCAGTGGTGAAAATATTTTCTCCATGAAGATGATTATAACAGCTGTAAAAATATAGCTACATTGAAAAGTCCAACATGGAGTTTCTTAAAGTAAAGGCTGCATGTGATTGGGCTTTGTACAATGATTTACATTTATTGCCCTGTTTAAGTTATTTCTCATTTAGTGTTCTCTGCATTAGATTTAAATTGTAGTTCTGCTCTGCGATCAAGTGGATATGTGGTCTCTGTGACCAGTAGAGGGAGCTCTAATATTAAGAAAGGCTGTTCTTGGGGGGGGGAAAAGGTCAGAACTTTGTTTTTCACTTCAATTTGTCTTTTCACTTAAGTCTGTTGTGTTTGTGGAATACAACATTCCTAAAACTATTTTTATTAATTTAAAAGAGCAAAATAAATTCAATTTGTACAGAATAAAGTTTTGATCAAGCAAATTAAAAATATTTTAAATACCTCTTTGTTTAAATCAAAAATGATTGTGTAAGTTAAGAACAAACAAGATCTGCTTGTGAATAGCTGCGTTTGTAATTACAGTATTTCTCAGACTTCATTGATAGTATTGTCTTGGAAATGGTGCTTTGGAAGTTAATCTAGCATAGGAAATTTAGGTTTACTTAATGGTTTTTCAGTATTTAAGAATTAATATGACAAACATATGAAAAGGAGTATAGAATTTATCAGTAGTGTAGTTGGAAAAAATATTTCTGCTAAAGGGTCAATGTATTTGTGCAATGTAAAAATATTGAAGATATTCTAAATTTAAAGCACTAATATTTTCACACAGCCACAGCAAATTTATAGAAACTTCTGAAAGTTGCCTTAATTGTCACTCTGTTTTAAAGGTGGCTAAACACCAAAGCAAAATGCTAAGTACCAAATCATCAAGGGGAAAGTGGGAGATTTGTCCAAAGGTCTTAAAATATTATCGACTTCAACCACCTCGACCTCTAGCGTCAGGGATAGTGAGATATCCTGGTTTTGACTGTGTTTTCCTTCATCAAGATATTTAAGGCTAAAAGAATGGTTTGATCCAAGAAGTGTAATACAAATATATGAAATGTGGTTTGGGACCTTAACCAATTAGGCATAATCAAGATACAACATCTTTAAGACTACTGTTTGAAGCTGACCTCATGAATGTGGTATCTGTGACAGAGCTCCATGGCACATAAAAAGAAGAGACATATTTGGCTGATAACTAAGTGACTCCCAAGTCAAGCGGGACCACATAAAGAAGCAAATTGAGTCAGTCTCACCAGTGTTATAATTAGCCTGGAAAGGAGAAACTCATGTTGGAAAAGAATCCCATCCCATTTGTGAAAAAATAGAAGTGGATTTTTTTATCTTGTGGGTCTTTCCTCTGGTCCTCGTTTCCTACTTAGAAACTAAGAAAAGCTTTTCAGGTTTACCAGACTAGTTTGACCAGAAACAATTGCCTTCTGTCAATAAGTTCAAATTTATTAACTTTGGTAATTCACATTACAATAAATCTTAATTGGTTATCAAAGTCTCTAGTGGTACTGTACTTGAAGACACTTTTGGGAAAGGCTTAATTACTGGCACATTTTCCTCTTTTGAAATAAAGGAACAATGTTAAAAGTGTGCAAGGCATTAGTAAGCTCTCATTTGGACTATTGGTCAAATGCAGTATTGTACAACTTTTGTCATTTTGTGATAAAAGACATTGATAGAGGGGGCAGTTTTGTTTTTCAGTTTTGAACAGAAAAGTGTACAGGTGTTAATTCAAGTTTCCAATATTCTTAAAGATATTTAAAAAGTCAAATCAACTTTTTCAAGGTCAGCAGTAAACTATGAAAGGGTGGACATGGTTGAAACCATAGGGAAGTGCATTTAATATTCAGAAGAGTAGGCACTTCTTTATACAAAGAGGTGTGGAAGAATGGAACAACCTACCCAGCAATCTTGTTGAAGTCAATACCATGGCTTCTTTCCAATAATATTTAGATGAGATCCTTGCATCAATACCCTACTAGAAATTAAACAACCTAAATAAACTAGATGACCTGCCCTCGATTGTTCCAAATGAACTGCATTTTGTTGTATTAAAACTTACAACAGAAATAATAATCTAGATTTCATTCATTTAGACTTAGGAGGAGATTGTTCTCCTGGTGACAGAGTGTTTGGAATGTGTTACATATAAAAACATTGTTTTTTTCTCCAGCTGCAGGCTTCTAGTCACCACGTCTGAAGAGACATATTGTAAGAGATTCTTCCAAGTGTCTGGACTGCTGGCAGGGATCAATACAATGTACTTACTTGTGATCAAAAACACACACAAAAAACATCTGTGACGTTTTGCTTTAGAGATTTAAAAAACTCAACTTTGCCAGTTAAAATATTTTTTGAAAATCTAAGTAGGAAACAAAATATTAAAAGACTAATGATAAGAAAGAACAATATTATACTTTTTTTCTGAAGGGATAGAGAACAGAGAATATCATAATATCATTCCCACTTTTAAAAATTGTTTTACTTTGAAATACGGAGATACCGCATTACTTCTCAACCTGTTTATAGTAAGCTCTGAGGAGCACCACACATGCTTTGACCCATATCCTTCACCAGCCCTGTCTATCTGAGTTTGCCTCCAAGCAATGGAATTAGGATTCAGCCTGTTGGTCCATAGCCACAAGGGTGACGGCATAGTCATAATTTCTATTGCTCAGTTACAGAAATCATCCCTTGTAAATTTATCCTCCTGAGGTTACAGTAAAAACCAAAGCAAGCTTTCTTGACTTGAACACAAACCAGGGCACGATTTCAACATCCGATCTTAACACATCAGGCAAACCTCTGTCCAGGTAAGTGCCTAAGCATTCTTGTACAGTACTTGTTCAGTAATGTGTTCTTTTTTTTCCATTGTTTTCTCCAGGATTCCAAATACACTTTCTTGATGTACAGTCAGAAACACAGACCTGTACAGAATGTGGTACATGACTTTTTTTCAAATCCACTGCATCTGATCATGTTTGTGAGAGATCTGTGTGGGTGGGGGGTGTACAATATAAGATGGTAATGCTTTGGATTCCAAAGCTTCCTTTTTCCTTTTTAAAGTCATATTTTTGCTTTTCATGTTCCTTTTAATTCGGTCTGACCAACAAATGGATTTTATTTTGCACTAATTAAAGCAGGCTTATCAAAAACATACTTGAAAAAAGTCCTGACTTTTTAAATTACTTCTCAGCATTGTCTGAGCTCTGTTTTTCAGAAAGTTCTGTTGGAAACAGAAACATGCCACATTTCCTGCAGCTATGGAACAGATTTCCAAAGACAACATTTGCTCTTAAAGTCATCTTTCACATTGGTGGTGTTGAGTAACATGGAAATAAATCCCAAAAACATTATAAATACTTTAAAAGTTTGAGTGAAAACATTAAAAAACCTTTTGTAGCAATGTGGTTCAAGAAACCCAATTATTTTGGAAGAATATGTCAAAACAACAAGAAAAGAATAGATAGTTGTTTAAAAAGCTTTTATGACACAATGTGAAATATTATCTTGACATTGTTTTGGCTTATTATGATTTTTTCTTGGTCCTGTAACACCTTACAAAGAGTAAGCAACTGCAAAATAAGTCAATCAGATGGGTCATATCCTAGACTACTTGTGTGAAAGCAAAAATTTGAAATGTTGGATGTAGTTGGATTTTTAAAAAATGTTAAAGTCAAAATACTGTATTTGTCCATCTGTACTAACTTCGCAAAACATTGAATATGCATGATATTAATGACCAGTATCATGAAACATTTATATGTCTATGGATGGAGTGTCATTAACAACTGCAATGCAAATGGCATTGGTTCCAGTATTCATCCAATAGGCCTTTAATGTTAATCAATGTATGTAAAATGTATGTCTCAATGATACTAAGGGTTGTATCAATCAAACATTCATCCCTATCTTAATCACAAATTAAAAACCCTTTTGATGGTTTTCATTTAGGAAGAAGAAATGTTTTAATGTTTGCAATTCAATCAACATTCAGTCTGTTTAAATTGGTGGCTGCTTGGCAAACTATTGCTTCTTACAGATTCACCCAGGCTGGTGACTGGAGTATGTAGAAAGCTGGACGAATGTTGTGTGTTAAAGGGGCTGAAATCCAGAGGAGGAAAAAGGTGCCTGTCTAGTAGCAGCAAAAAAAGCAGTGATGGAGGTGCCTTTTTAAAAATGTCAGCAGTAGGCTAGAGAAAAATAATGAAAGCCAGTGGACTGAGTCTTCACAAGGCTGGTGAAACGGCAGAGATGAAGGTGAGCATCCACTGAAACAGTGCTCTGAAGATATTGAGAAGAAAGCAGGCTGCTATGTCTTGGCTAGAGAAAGTGAGTAGTCGCTGTTTATCTCAATGTTGGAGGGCTGGTCAGCATTAAAAGCCATCTTAAATATAGCTTATGAGGCAATTGAGAAATTGATTAATTGCCCAATTGGAGGACTGTGGTTCTAATCAGGAGAGGCATCCTGCTCTTGTGTGCTTCGAGGTGGGCTGTGAACTTGTGCGAATAATTACGTTGCCCCCAGCAACAGCAAGGTGCAAGTCTGTCCCAACTCTTGTTTTCAAAAGAGATTGGTACCTTGGTCTTGTCCATTGAGGTCCATAATACTTTACAAATTACAGAATGGAGTGTAACTGAGTTTTTTTTTTCTCTTTGCATGAAATCAGTTTTCTTACAAACTTTTGTTCCTTACTTTTGATGATTCTGAAAGACCTCTGTCATTTAGTCTAGCCTTCACTCAGGCCTTTCTAATATTTCTTTATTATACTTTTATTTATTTTTTTCAGATAAGGGTAATATCTTGTTTAATATATTGTTACAAATAGGGGGTTACGAAAATAGGGAATATCAGAGAAGTGGCTGAGCTGCATAATCAATGAGTAAATTAAATAATCATAACCCCTAGCTTGTAAAGATTTTGCCAGGAATATACCTGAGTGGTTGGTAAATTAGAGGTACCTGAGGTCTTGGTTCTCTGGCACAGCTTTAGTGAAAAGATTAATAATTCAGGCACACTGGGTTAAACAAACTTTTATTAATTAAGGCAATACACACTAAGCTACACACAACATAAACATACTACATACAAGTTACGCTATGGTCAAATGTTCTAACAGCATTTCTGACTACGCAGAAAAACCCTATGCTGCTACCAGATATTTAACTCTTGTGTAACACCTACAAAGGCCAAAAGAACAGAAAACTGCCTTCTTAACTAAGCAGAATACGACCTGTGGATAAATCTGTCTCTGTCTCTGTCTCTGTCTCTGTCTCTGTCTCTGTCTCTGTCTCTGGGTGCTACAAAAAGAATGGTGACCGATCTCACTATTCTAAAAATGCATCCACTTACGGGGAGAGACATTTTTTAACAGACACATTCTTTACACAGGAGATTAAAGTTCCTAACAACAGAATAGTGAGCTCTCTTAACAAGGTTCCAAATACTTAACTCCAATCTGGACTTTATGGATGATCAGGACAAGGAGCTCTCGTCTTCTGCCTTTCTCTCACTTGTCTTCCCTGCAGTCTCTCTTCTCCTCCTGCCGTTCTCTCTTCTGTCTGCCTGTTTTATGCTCTGTTACTGGACTATCTATTGGCATTTAATAATTTTTCCAGAACTTAATTGAGGTAAATCGAGGTAAACTTTAAGAATGCTTTGATCACAGAATCTCTCACCCCTAGATCTCAGTAAACATCTCCTTGCTTTGAAGCTCCCAAGCTGTACAAGAATTGGAAATGGTGACACTAGCCAGGTGTTACCCATTGTATGTAGGTAGACACTTCAATAGTCACTTGCAATAGTTGTAACAATATGTTCTGTGATATTTCTCAATTATTGTTTTAGCTGTACTTCAAGATATACCAAGTGCTGGTGCCTATTTGATGTAGCGTTGGCTTTCTCGTAACTTTTATGTTGTCAAGAAACAGATTCTGCTTTAATTTGACACTTTTAAAAATATGCCACTTTTATTGTACAGTAAGGCCTTTTAATTAATTATTTTCTGCCCATCACGTAACCATTGCTTGTACAGTACATGTCAGATGTTACAAAGGAAATAATTATATGAGTCCCATCTTCTGGTAAAATATGTCATTATAAGTACTGTACATAGTACTTTTATAAGTCCTTTTGTCCATGCTGAAAAACAATTCTTTTGGTGTAGATTTATTTAGAACCGCATACAATACATTATAATTTTAGAGTGTGGGGTTGCGTCAGTGAGCATAGAAACAAACAGAGGTTAACACCACTTTGAAAAGAAGAAAAATCCCAATTTTAGGTTTGTGGAGGACTGGGGAAAGCACTGATATGAGGCAAAGGGCTGGGGTAAGGAGGACAAAACAAAAACATGTTGGAGTTGGTACTCACATGTGAAAATGGGACGGGACTAAAAGGAAGGGAAACCGGTCAATATGTAAATGAACGAAGAGGTTTAAACAGAACTCAGTCAATTTAAAGCCAGGAAAGTTTGAACCTATTTTAAGGATAGTTTTGGCTTCTGGTGTCTTTCTGGAGAATTCTTTGAATCCCTGTAAGAAACTTGCAATTTGCCAAAGGTATTTTCCTTTATCACACTGCAGATTTTCTATATTACATAATTTATGCACTATGGTAGTTTTTTCTGAGTTAAAGCAGAGAAAGAGGAAGTACACAGCAGATGAAATAATTAATCCTACAGAAAACAGGAAATGTGTTTATCTATCTTCGAAATATTTCACTTAAATCCATTACACCTGAGTGCTGCACTTCATTTATACATCAGTATATAACATAGTTCATTCATCAGCTTTACCCTTGTACACTGGCATAGTCTTTGAACATTTTATCTTTTTTATGTTATCAGAATATTTTTTGGAGGTGCATCAATGAGCATGTCCTCACAGGGCAACAGTCTGATGTTGAAGAGGACAGTGTGAGTTAATGCTGGTATTTTAGCTGACTAGCAGAGCGCAGGTTGCGTTGTTAACGGCACATTTTGAGTGTCAACTTGTACACAGCTGGAAAGCATTACCATGTTGCCAATTCTACCATCCGTCTTTGGGTCAATCTGAGGTAACCGTGATCCCATTCAGAAAAAAAAAACGCCTCATGGGAGGCACTTTTAGCTAAACGAAAAATAACTCCAGAATAATGATGTTTCGCATGGCTCAGCTGAGAGAAAATGAGCTAAAATATCTGACATCAACTACACTGAGAAGCAGTTTGAATAGAGAGCAGAGAGCTAAGGTGATGGTGCAATCTGTCCTGGAAGGCAGAGGAGAAATTAATGATAATAACTCTGGGGCGCACATATTAGGTCATTGTAAGCCAAAGCACACTTGCAGGTATTCTGATATTTAGTTACTTGAAGTTTTTCAATGCATTTGCTTTATTATCAGACTGTTGCGTAGCAGTAAATATGTTGTTGCTTAAACTAAATTAGACATGAACATATCATTAAAGAAAGGTAGAATATTCTTTCCAACAACAGATGTTAAAGCTCTGGACTTGGAACTGGAAGGCTGTGGTTTCAAATATTTGCTCTTGTTACTTTGAGCAAAATACTCAGGATTCTTCAGCAAAATTCTCTGCTTTATAAATAGATAAAAATGTAAGTCACAATGCATAAAAGCATCAGTCAAGTAATTTAGGTTTTACTTCTTCCTTTCTTCATTAAAGATGACTGACAAGGGTCACAATTTACAAAATATAATGTCTCATAAATACGAGGGGAAATTAAGAACATAAGAACTGTTACAAACAAGAGGAGCCCATTTTGTAGTTAGTAGCTAATTGATTTGAAAAAAGCCAGGGTTTTGGCTTCTAAACCATGGCTGGGCTGTACTGTATATTCCATACTCCCATAAGCCTTAATCGAATCAAGTGCCTCCTATTCTCTTGTTTACAGGTATATTCTTGTAGTTTTCACTATGACCTCTGGTTGGTGTTTTACTATTAACACTTAAGACCTGAGTTGATTTTGTCAATGCTTTTGAAAAATTAAGAATACTCAGATTAGATCTTCTCATAGTTTTCTTTGTTCAAAACTAATAAGCTTCAGATGTTTTATCCTCTCAGTAAAGGACATTACTTTAAGCCCCAGAATGGTTGCTCTTGTCTGGACTGATAGTAGAGTAGTAATATCTTTTTTATAATGTGGAGGCCAAAATTCGACACAGTAGACTTAATGAGGTTTTAATACTAAACTTAAAATTTTAACATGACATCTATTGCTATAAATTATATGCTTTTAATCATTTTATTTTATTATTGTTTCATTTTGCATTGCTTCCCCACATTGTCTAGAAGTTCTAAATATCATGTCAACATAAACACCTACATTTTTATCATAAGTAGCCCATTCTAGCTTGGTTTTTCCCAGTTTGTATTTATAGTTTATTTTTGGTACCTTGCCTGCAATAAAAGTAATTTGCCACATGTTAGCCCAGTCTGGACATTTTATATAAATCTTTTGGAATTTCATTTGCTACTTCTACAGTGTTTGCTTATCCTCCTTTTTTACTATTATCTGCAAATCCAACCAATTTACCTACCATACCAAAAACTAGCATACTTACTGTATACCAATGAGGAAGAGCAGAGCTCCTAGTACCGAACCTTGTGGTACTCCACTAATTACATCACCCAGTCTGAGCATTCTCCAGGGTTGAAATGCAAAGTCTTAAGAATGTAAAGTAACTGTACAATTAAAAGTACAGACTGAAATACAACAATGTGCAGGAGTTATGGAAACACAAAAATAAAATACATGTGTAGTACAAAATTTCAGTATGCAGACATCCCTCAATGTATGAATGTAATGTGTTCAATGAAAAATGAGGTGAAATCTTTGTAAATCTAAAATTAAGTCCCATAAGATTATACAGTTTTAAATT
This sequence comes from Lepisosteus platostomus, assembly GCF_059453375.1. Taxonomy (NCBI): domain Eukaryota; kingdom Metazoa; phylum Chordata; class Actinopteri; order Semionotiformes; family Lepisosteidae; genus Lepisosteus; species Lepisosteus platostomus. Next base: position 53,630,974 of record NC_142614.1, read on the forward strand.
CCTCTGACTGGCTCCTGAATCATTTACATTTTTATTTTTTTAACAGTATAGAAGCATTAGATTGCCACCAGTATTACTATTTTACTGTATATTAATTATTTTACATTAAAACCTAGTTAACCTAACAGGTCACTTTTGATATGTTTAATGATGTTTAGATTGTGTATGATGTTATATTGTATAATAGTTATGATATTATGCATAGTAAACACAACTGACTTGACTTAAGCCATACTTTTTCTTTAATAAAATCTTAATTATTAACGTTAAAAAATTAAAAATACATTAAATACATTACCTTAATGAAAGGAAAGAAAAATGTAAGCAGTTGTCTTTATTCCTATGGTTATGCAATGAAGTGCATTCCTCCTCCAACAGTAGGATGCTCATCAACAAAGGATGCTCATCATGGCAAAAGCAGTTAGTATTTAATAAAATATGTACGGTAGGCTTTAACATTTGTGAGTTTATCTGGTTCTGTCGATAGGGTGTTGGATAGAACAGGAAGAGCAGCACGGGATGAAATTGAGCAACAGCTTTCAAATTAGCATCGCAACAGACAAGGATTTTTAGATGAGTCTACCTAGTATGTAATGCCCCCTGCCCCTGTCGTGTTGTTGTACAGTATTTTGGCTTGTGTTTGTATTTTAACAAATGCACCCAGTTCTGTGTTGGCAGTTTGGCAAATGACATGAAACTATAGACAACTATATACAGTAGGCTTACAAGCCAACGTTCAAGTTTCATGAAGCTGTAGTAAAGAGTGTAACTGCTACAGCTAAAACTACACATCATGTGAACCCAAATAAAGATGGAAAGGGCACCCAATATCTGCCTTGAACACATGATCGGCAAATGAGTCCCTATCGATAGCCCATAGATATGTGCGAAGCTGAAAAGCTTGTATGAACCTTTTTGTACAGTAATAGGTGGCAAAGGACTAGTGGAGTCACAGAATCTTCTTTCAATGCCAGGAAAGAATGGCTAGATAACCCAAGCAGTGCTTCTTTCTCCACAACATAAAGCTAACATGTTGGCTGATCACGTATTTATGGAAAAATTCCCTTCTCAGGAGGCAGGTGCCGGATTTCAAGGCCTCCTATTTTGTGTGGCAATGTGGTTGGCTGCATGATAAAGTCTTACTTGTTCTTCCGATCGGCAGACCCAAAGGGCAAGAATAAGAACCTGTTGCACATGTATTGGCTGTCAAATAAGAAGGCTTTGGTAATGGCACAGATATTTTTTAACTGGTTCCACAAATGCTTTGTTCAGGAGATAGTACTGGGCATGAAACTATAGGACAGAAAGACTCTGAAAAATCTGGATTTTTGAAGTTCTTATGAAATGTAATTATAAAAAGAACTAGCACAGTAAATACAAACCCCTTACTTTAAGAAGATAAAGAGCAGAACCATAGCACAGAAAAACATATTTGCATATTTCCATTTAGAAACAATGTTCCCAGCTACTGACTGATGTGCCAGTGTCACGACTGGTGACCCCTAAATGCAGGAACTGCTGTTGCTTTGTAGCTGACTATGTCACCTAGCAATTTTAAAGGGTGCCATTTCCCCCACAACAGGTTCTTTTTATCTCTCGGAAGCATCGGTGTATCCAAGGACAGTCATCCTAAATAATATTCCACTTTAGTACAGTCTGTTAATCTACTCATCACCCAAAAGTATCTTGATTACACAACAGTTTCTATAACTGCCACCCAACACATAGAGCACATACTCTAACACAATTTATCCATCAGAGATACTTACTGTACTTGCAGAACAATCAAGAACGCCTTGGACCCCTGTTATCAAAACCCCGAACCCAAAGGAAAAGTCCGGCAAAATTATTCTCCCAAAACGAGCTCTGCTTGGTGACCTGGTGGGCCTCCTTCGGTCGTACCAAAGGAAAGGAAGAACCTCCATGGTCTTTGGTTGTTCTTTGGCATTCTCTTACTCCCAGAACAATGAGGTCCCTCATTTTCCCCCCACCATCCAGTTTGCAGGACTGGCCCTGGACATAGGCGAACTAGGTGACTGTCTAGGGCCCCGAGGCTACCTTCAATGTGCAACACAACATATTTTTAATCAGCGCATTCAAATGTGAGTGAAAAACTTCCTAAAGCAGCTCTTTCTGTTGCTGATGTGGATTATCTTAATAGAGGGGCAGTCAGAAAATGACCAATCAGAATTGAGTACTTAATGTTTCTGAAGTGCAGAAAAGAGTTGGTGAAGTGATCTCAAAACAGACATACTGTTTGCTCAGATAATAATGGTAATGCAAAATTTGGGGGTATTATGAACTCCTTCTGTAGACCTTCGGATTGCAATCTCTCTCCCTGTGACAGTGGCAGGAGCAGAGAGGAGCTTTTCAAAGGTAGAGATATAGGCAAATTGATTTACAGAAAGTTTTTTTCATAAAACTTTCCCATCTTTACTGGTCTCACCTCTCTTGTTATTGAATGCACTTGTTTATTTTATTTCTTAATTAATTTCATATTCATTTCTGCAATTTGTTTCTACAAAGGTTTCAATGCAATACTTTGTAACAGAGATCCTGTTTATCATTATTTATTGCTCTTAATGCTCCTCTTTATTATCGCATTTCTGGACACTCTACTTGAAGTGTTTTACAGGTAATGGGGACTTCCGCTGAGAGCTGGTGTGTGGTGAGCGCTCTGGCACACTATGGCTGCCGTCGCATCATCCAGGTGGGGCTGCACAGTGGTGGTGGTGGAGGGGAGTCCCCATTACCTGTAAAGCGCTTTGAGTGGAGTGTCCAGAAAAGCGCTATAAAAGTGTAAGCAATTATTTTTATTCCTATTCTTATGTGTATTTAGACCCTGTTCTACAGCTGTCCTCTCACTCTGAGGCCCAAGAAGACCAGTCTTGCACTCCCACATGTCACCTCTGAACTGTCGGATAATTACTGTGCATCTGTACAAGGGGGGACTTCAATCAATGGGGAGCTCAAAGGACAAGGAAAGAAATGCACCAACCCTTAGGGCAGCACTGCCCTTTCTATGCAAACTTAAAGTCAACACAGTCCCTGCAACCTGTTGTCTCACACCCATTTCTTCACTCTGTGACATCAGTCTGCAAATGACAGTTTACTCGGGGCCTTCAAGGAACAACTCAATTAAATTTATGTACATTAAGACTGCTGCTAGAAAATACACAAGTAACTGGTTTTAAGGTATTTTATGTATACCTAATCCTTTTTAATAAATATAAATATGTCAAAAAAGTAGCCTATTACTTTAAAGTACAATGGTAAAATGATGAAGAAATCATTGTGACATAATATGGACATGAGAAAACCTTCAATCAATAAAATTAGGTGCAGTGTTCCTTTTGTAGTTTGTCCCTGTGCAAATGTATGAGACAGGCCACCTTAACACTCCAACATTACTCTGCAGAAAAGACCTCAGTTTTGGTATTTGGTCTTTAAAATGTGAACAAGCAGATTGTGACATATGGCTTGTTTAGACAGTCACCAAAGCTCTGAGACTGAATCTTTAGCACTTAAGAGGACAGCCCATCACAGACAGCTTATGTAGCTTATATAAACAAAGGCTATCTGCACATCTCCAGCACCACACACTCTGTGACTGAACATTTTGATTTATGTTTCATTGATTTGCTAAGTACAACTCTCTCCCCATGTGGGTACAGAGGCTGTTGCTGTGAGTCGTGACGCAAAAACGCAGTTGCCAATTCCACATTGTGTGGGAAGAGATTTCTTAATCACATTTTGAAAAAAGACAGCCAACTAAAAACATTAAATGTCTAATCTCTCAAAGCAAATAGTTCATTTATGTTCCATTTAAGGCATGACTAATAATTCTGACACGTTTTTGCTTTTAAATAAACATTTTAAATGTCTTTGTTTTAGAGAATGTGGTAAGGGTTATCCTCTAAGGTATATATGTTTAATATTGCTGAGTTTTGTTTATTATTGTCTACAACAGACTTGTTTTTATAGGACCTTTTCAATAAACAAACAATTAGGTCCATGAAAGTGGTGATATGACTTATTTAGGCAGTTAGGTGATTTCAACTATTAATCAAAGAGTGAATAATAATCACTATCATCATTCATGTAATATCAATTATTATTATTACTGTTGTTGTTGTGGCCTATGAAGAGTCTTGTTGACCATCCCTGATCAATAGCATCTAGTCCATTTAATAAGAATGTTGTTTGCAGTATTTTAACATATGAAAATCTAATCCCAAAAAGACTCATCTTTGTTGCTTTTTTCTTCTTTCTAATCAAGGGTTGTCTAAATTCAAAATGACTTCAGGATCAACTATGAAAACACTCCATTGTATATCCAATAATAAGGAGCGTGAAGCATTGTTGTTTTTTTATCTAATCTAATCAATTTTATTCAAGTTTTATCACTATGTAGACATGCATGAGCTACAGCTCTGTCTGCAGCAATGCCAGTAAAGTTGGATATAGGACACCATATACTGTAGGTCTAAACGCCTATATGGACACCGGATGTGAAAGAATCAAGCAAGTGAGCAGAATCCTGGTGAATAGTTAATACATGCCAATGGCTAAGAGAAACTTATATATTATTCATGGTATTAAAAAGATAAAAATAACTGTAGGTAGGTATGAAACAAAAGGTCCTATAGCTGCTTCTTCTACAGGTCCTTTCAAAATTCTGTATCCCCTTAGAAATCTGCATCCCCTCCCAAATACGTACGCGGTCCGCAAATATTTCCTCCTTCCTCTTGCTCTTCTCACTGGAGAAAAATAGGGAAATATGGAGTGCCTGTTGGTTAGATTGGTCAAAATGATGAAAGTAGATCTTAGTTTACTAGGGCTTCTACTAACATAAAATATTTTACTGCCACCATGTGAATTGAAACTTATCTTTCCACCCAGGAAAAGATGCCATTAGTAGTTCAGGTGGGTAGCTGCGTCATTTCACACCTCCCTACACCTATTCTGACTTCACACCTCTTGATTGGCCTCTCTTTCTGTCCCCTGCTCCCGCCTCTCACTCTTCCTCCCTCCCAACCTTTGTTCTCCCGCTACTTTACCTTTGCCTACTGCCCCGTCTCCCTCACACCTGAAGAAGGCTCCACGGCCGAAACGTTGAGTTCTCTTTCTTCTTTTTTTCAGCATGGAATAAACCTATTACTTGTTCCTGAACACCTGAGTGCTCTACTTCAGTCACTCGGGCCTTGTATCACTGAATAAATAACTCCTTATCGAAAAGCTTTCTGACCAGCTCCAAGATTAGTTGTATAGTACAGAACCTATTATGGTAGTCACAGTAAGGAAATGTGTTATTTATTCCATCAGAACAGAAACGAAACTTTTTTTTTGTTGTTTTCATTCGCTTTATTGCTGCTGTTCACTTTTCTTGCTGTGTTTATTATGCGTTTTAAATAATCCATTTGAATTATTTTTTATGCGCTCATTTGCATCCGGTATGTTTGGCCTGGTGCTTTAAATGTCATTATGTTGAAATGATTTACGCATTATGAATAGTGAACAACGAAACTTAAAACAGTCAGAAACTCATGATAGTCCTGCTCTAACATTTATTTGGACTCGTCAAGAGATCTGTTGGATGATGTGCTGCTAAGACAGCCTCAACTTGGGAAATATACTAATTAAGGACTGATGTTTTTTTTACTTTGGAAACATGCGTCACATACATAAAATACGTTTTCTGAAATATTGATATTTTTCATATTCTTAAATGTGTTTGTACTTCTTTTGTTTTTTAACTCTACTGGATCTTCTGTTGTTTAACAAAATGTGATGGAACACAATTTCACTAACTTTAGAAATGTTTGTGATGTCCTCATAAAAGAACATCTAACGGGAGATTTATACATTTGGGACACAATATCTAGTTTATGTTTTATACACTGTATATGTTCCTTTATACAGTAGTAATGGGTGACAATCAAGTGTTCATTCTATTAGAAGTAAGATTCTGGTTTACTGTAGATTTCTCTACAGTATATTCCTATTGTGAGTTCAGAAGGATCCCATAGTAGTTTATTTTATCTGTTTTTGTTGTGGCTACAAATATATATATATATATGTTCTGTCTTTACAGTAAGTATCCTTGAATTTCAAATTCCACCAATGATTCCCTGCATGTTGTGTAGGTTTTCTTTGTTTTGAAAATGGGAACTGTATTTTACTTATTAAAGCTATTGTTCTACATTCGGTTGTTTCTTGTGACTGTGGATATCCATTTATATTCTTACATATACAGTATAGTACATACAGTATAAGGATTAGTCTTTTTTTCTCACAGTCAAAGCTCCCATATCCAGAATGTATTTAACATGGATTTATATGCTTAGAAAACTATTTTTTATGCTAATAAATGACATGATGCTTGATTCATTGAGGTTAAAGAAATATTTATATTTCTCATAGACTTTTTCTGCATTGCATGTTTCCAATTACTGCTTTGTGAGGATTTTTTTTTTAAAAAGCCTGTTGCTTGGTCTCTAATTGTTTTTGAAAGTGTGTCTTTTTCTGCTTAATATTTTCCTGAACAGGAAATTCCAGTTTTCAACCCCTGGGCCACATTCACATGTATATTTGAAAAAGAAAAAAAAATCATTTTCATGTGATCATTTGTTAGGCCTCAGGGTAAAATTACATTTCACAGGTCTCTTGTTCCCATGGTATAGTAACATGAGATTGATGTCTGAAATTTTAACTATATTTGTTTTACAAATTTGTGGAACTCTCAAGAGAATAATTTGCTTAAATCACTCAAAGGCTGGCAATTTCATTGGTATGACCTCCGGATTCTGACTACATTCCTCGCACTTTCCTGTGATGAAGAAGGTAGTAGATGCTTTGCATTTTGAGTTCAAGGTAAAGATTTAAAAAACCAATTTAGCAGTAATTAATAGAGAAACATCTGAGTGAAGTAAAGCTAAAGCTTTTATGGAATACTGTATTATTAACAATTTAAAAGGAATAAATGTAACGGATGTTAAAATGAGTAGAGCTCAAAATTACAGTTGGTAAAAAGTGCTGATGGATAAATGTCCTGAAAAAAGATGCTTTGAGAGAAAATATATTTGTGATCAGATTTGACAGCAGAGGTACATTTAACATGATTTCACTATGACCAACTCTTTTTACTTGCCTTTTGTTCCATACTCTTCCATTGTGATGATGAATATGGGGAGGGAAAAGCCATATTGCTGCTGAGAGTGGTGTTAGTGGACCATATCCCAAACAATGTCTCGGTAGGATGAATGGTGTGTACATCAGATGAGAGGCTATACTGAGGTCCTATTCTTGGTCATTAAAGATCCCATGGCACCGTTCATATGAGTAGAGGTGTTAACCCTTGTGTTTCCACCATGGGCTAAATTCCTCTCTGAGTCTGGTGAATCTATCTAGAATTTCTTCTAGAAGCATTTTTTTATCCTTGACCTGATTTTCTATGTAGTGGGGCTGCTGGCAGTAAGGTTGTGTGTCAGTGGTGTGTGAAGTGGATTCCCTCCTACAGCATACAGTATATGTAAAAAGATTTGGGATAAAACCTTTCACCCAAAAGGTGAAATATATATATATACGTATGCTAAATATAGCATATATGCTATATATGTGCAATAAATTATTATTATAGTTAATTGTCTTCTGTCTCAAAGCTAGCAGCAATAATTTAAATTAGGTTGTGTCATTTACAATATAAACCTTGAAATGGATTATAATAATAAAATATTAATAGAGGGACATGAATGTGATAATATCCCGCCTCTACTGTAGATTAATTGGATATAAGCAATTAATCCCAATTTCTGATCATATCATTAACCATAGGTCTAACCAAGGGTTATCATAAGAATTTTATTTTGGCATCTTGTACAAAACAGTTGCAGCTCACAAGTGATACAAAAGTTTTTTAGGAATATATTGTGCAAATGAAATGGGGGTAGTTTTAAAACATTGCCAGTTTTTTAGGGCCTTTTTAAAGCCCCTAAACAAAAAAATATAAATTTATGATCCTGCTGCTAGAAGTGGAAGACAAATAAACCTGTGGTGTTGATGTAAGCTGTGTTTAAATTTGTATTTCTTCTGGCACATTGAGCAGCAGTGGAAAGAAATAATTTAGTCGGGGCAGAATTAAACATTTAGAAACTTGTGAGTACTGGAAAAGGGCATTTAGAATGTAATTTATGTACCATGTGTGGTCTCGGGAATTGCAGGACAATTTTATTGGAAACACTGTACTATCTGTGAAAGTACCAGGGTGGCAAGTAATGCAAAAAGAATTCCTTTGGCGAATATCCAGTAAAATTAATGGTGCCCATCTCCTAAACACCGTTTGGCTTCAGTATTTTTTTCTCTGTCTTTAAATATATGGATAATGTTGTTTGTTTTATAATATAGAGACATCCTCATACTGTATGGTCTATATAATACAGAAAGTATTTCTTATGTCAGACAAAATAAAATAATTTTAATATGTACTCGTTTTTAAACTACAGAATTAAAAACGAATTTCACAGCTCGCCCCACAGTCTAAGGTACTTGATTTTATCTTAATTTCAACACCCAAACAAGTGAATGTGGTTACAGCTAGCTAATCAAACACTAGTTTTATTGCAAAGCCTGATGTGATGTGAGCAGTGTTACTTACAACACTTTGCAAGAACATTTCAGAAGACAGTTTTGGACATAGACATGTCAGGGTTGTCAGGCTTTAATGGGTTTCTCTCCTTGTTGTTTCCTCTATTCAATAACCAATTCTCAATTTTCTTTATTTTCTATCTCATTGGGAAATGTAAGAATCTGGAGAACCTGATATTAAATATTGCAATTTAAGTCCACTGAGGCTGTAAGCAAAAATGTTAAAACTGGTTAACATACCATTTGAAAACGTTGAACTAGAACTCTTAGGAAACAATGTTCTGGTTATATTAAAGTATTAGCATAGTGACAACATTGTTAGAATCATATACAATGACCAAAGTCAGTCTTTAATTTTATATTCTCTCTATTTAGTAAGAGTACATGAGATTTCCTGATGGATTAGCACTTGGAAGTTTTTGCAAGCTTGTACAATATGTCTCTCCCTTCTATGACTGTAGAATATTTGTAATTGGCACAGATATGGAGACTTAAGACTTTTCTTCTCAGCATTCATTCCTCAGTAGCCACCTGTCTATCACATCAACCCATTGTTTTAACTTCTGGGGGGGTGACTACTTCATTTTCATGATCCTCAAGATCCTATCCCTATCCTATCATGATAGGTCAAGATCCTATCCCTTAAGTCAATGAATGAATTAGAGGCAAGGAATGTCCAGCTTCATTGAGTTTTGATAAAGTTTCAAATACAATACTTGTTGGGGTATTGTCTGTATCTCCTGAACTCAAAATACTATACTACTGTATACTGTAAAGTATCCCATCTGCACTATCAAGACCACAAGGACTTGTAAAACATTTTGTCTTTCTAATAGTATCGGGACACAATTTCTAAATTGCTGATAGGACCTTGTTTTAATTTACTGCTCAGAAGATGTTCTCTCAGCCAGCAAATAGCACACCCAAATTTTTTTTTTACAGTATACATACTGTAAGTCTACAGAAATAATCTATGATTTGTATGAAATATTTTTTTTTCCAAATTAGCATTATAAAATTGCATAAAAGTATCTAATATGCCTGGAAACTGACACATTTTAATACACAACAAACAAAAAAAATCTTAAATTGAGGATTAAATTATCACACATTAACAGATTTGCTGAAGATAATACCACACAAGTTATAAAAGCTATGCCACCACATTCATTGTCTACTTCTTTTGTAAAAGATGAGCTATCACTATTAAACCATAATATACAGTATAAAATTGTTTGGGAGAGACAAAATGAAAATCACAGGTGCACCCTGTAGTTATTTATTTTTCCTTATATCTTATCTAAAATATATCTTGTGTCTTCTCATTCTCCTGTAAACTGAATTAATAGCTATAAGAACACTGCATGGGCTTACATAGACAAGATTATATGATAGACGCATTTTAAGCATACACTGTATTCATAATGAAACTCTAATGAGATAAATTTGACATATATACAGTACTGTACAAAAACATTGCCTTAAATGTCTTTAGTCACACCCTATAAACACCCCTTTTTTAGTCAGTTTTGTGACTGTTGTATAGGTAATCATTATAATACCACTTGGGCTAAATTTTAATTTACAGAATCGTTACAAATTAATGGAAAATTGAATTGGATACTTAGATTCAAGATTTTACAAAATGCATTTTTTCCTAATTGAATATGGTCAAAACATACAGTAAGTAGTCATGAGCAATCACATGAAACTGAGTGTATATTTTCTGTTTCTGCTTCAGTTACTGTTGAGTCCCAGATGAAAACAATGCATTACACCATCAGGGTTACATCTATTGTAGCCATGGCTTGTCTCAGGCTTATGAACAGTAAATATGAAGAAATAAGGTCCTTAAGAGTTCTGTTTCTGTGGTGATTACATGTGAAAAAGAGACTTCTTTAATGTCTGCTTTGATTGAAATAATTTGCAAATGGCTGCGTACCAGCTCTATAGGAATGGTAACAATATAGTGAATTTCCGACTGCAATGCAATATTGAACATAGAAAGAGCCTTTCTGGTTTAAAATACCTGTCGGGATTTTTTTTTCTTTTTGGAAGAAAGCTATACTTTACCATAACACATAAATTGATTAAAACCTGAATTTAAAACAGCATAAATCCCCGACATTCCCACAGCAAATTAAATCAGGTTTAGGCAAGTTGATTGTGACTACAGTATTTAGTTAATGAAATTAAAATTATATTCAAGCATTAGACAGCAAAATGAAATTCAAGCCTGCCACTCTTTTAATAGTCAATGAAATGAGCACAGTGCTTTAAACAGACAATAATAATATATAATAAAATACAAGCAAAAAGCATCTGTAATCTTCTGTGGTGTACATAAAAATAACAGTCAGGAATGTAAAAACCAAAGCTTCTTATCATGAAAATAATATCATGTCTTTAACCATTTAACTACTATTAATGGATGCAGATATCAGAGACACAGAACATCAGAATTCAGAGGGTGACACTCCACTGAGTACATGAATTAAAACACATTGATGATTCCCTTTTCAAAATAATAGCACAGTCTGGCAAAAGCACCCCAGCTGCCCACTTCAACACACAGGTAAAAGGTTAAAATTATGTACAACACCCACAGTTTGGTAACAGAATAGATAATCAGTGTGAATTTGCATATATGTCTCCAAATTAAAGTGTATTTCCTACTCTCTTTGGCACTGGAAGAATGCTGGTATGTTTAGTTGAAGTCATCAAAGTTAGAATGCATATATACAGGATATTCTTGCTTTGGCATTGTGCTGGTAGTCCTTGCATAAGTATTTCAAATACTAAGGAATACAGTCTGGAAAAAGGATTTTTATGAGCAAAAAAGGTGAGTTATTTGTCAGAAATACAGTGAAATTTTTTGAATGCTTGCCAAAGTTTCATTTTTAATACTGTACATCCACTACAATGTTTATATAGAAATTACAAAAAAATATATAAATAGTGAAGATTATTCGCTTATATTCTTTGAATCTGACTGTTGATTGCAATTCTTGGCCCAATTTTTGCCTTTTAAAATAAAAAAAATATATAAGCAGTGAAAGCTACAGTAAGTATTGGTGTTACACAAAAAGCCCCATTGGTGATTTGTTAAAGTGACTATAAATTTAAGGACAGTACAATTCTATACATTAAAGCTAATGATTATCTCACACATTTCACAGCTCCTCATCAATCAGAGCCTAGCTGATGTACAGTATTTATTTAATTTGAACTCATGATGCTGTAAATAACACAAAATAAGGTTTAGAATTTACTAAACACTCCAAAATAAAGTAAAAAAATCAAATAGAAAAAAAAATAAACCACACGTAATAACCCAGCAGGATTAAAACCTCATTTTTGTCATTATTTAGTGCATTTATTTGATTTACATTAAGTTGGCTGCCTCCCTTATTTCAGCCAGGTCAATGTAAAAATTGGAAAGTTCTTTTGAGTAAAAAGTAAATCTGCTTTCGATGTCAATCATCTCTTATTGAAACTTGAATTGCTTAAGTAGAATATCATTATCAAGTGGTTTCTCTCTGTTTTGGGTTTACATTACCAGGATTATATTTAAAACTTTTTACACAGAAAGAAAATGGTTTATCCTAAAATGTATAGTCACTTTAAAAAATAAAACTTTTTACAGCCATTATCAAGATACCTTTTCCTAGACAAAACTCAATAAATTGTTATTTTTCTCTCTGATGTTTAGGATGCTACTCAGCTTGACAGCAGAGTTGTTTCATGAGGTACAACAGATTTGCAATCCATCTTAACAGGAAATACTTTCCATTTGCACTGAATAAAATACTGTTTTCAGTGTGTTTGGAACACTAAATTTAAGCAGACTTTTTAAATTAGTTTTACACATTCCTGTGACGTAGTTAAAAAAAGTAGACATTTTTAAAAAGTGCACAAAACATTATACGAGTGTAATGGAAGATAAATATCCTTTGGTTTTCTATTTTACATTGAGAATTATTCCTTCAAAGTTCAAATATCACATCTTATTATAATGATATCCACATCAAGGCGAAACATAAAGGGACAATTTTTCTGTACCTTCTCAAATCATGCTTAAGAAACGATGCAATAAAAAAATTATTGTGCATTCTCACTCAGTAATGTGGGTATCTTATGTAGTCCCCAAATAGTCTTGTCACTTTGGTATTAAATAATAGTAAGAAAATCTTTGATACAGAAGCAGGGTGTTTTGGTATCTGTGCAGTCCCAGCTTTCTTGTCCACTTAAAATACTGGGAACCCAAGTCATAAATAAATAATCCCCCATCCACCCACCAACACACACGCACACTCCTCTTCCCCCGCCCCATCCTAGTCTCTCATCCATGCCAGGATCAATATCTCTTAACATCTCACTTATTTTATTACTGCTTTTGGTTTTCTGGGACTGATTGAAAGTTGCTCAGAGGAAATCTTTGGTTTTGCTTAAGTGTCCGTGACATTTAATCATGACTTTCCTTGCAGTTTAATTCCAGCCAGTCAATCAGTTAATCCACTTCAATTGATTCTGTGCTCTCCGTTATCGGCTTGCACTCATTGGGCATCCTCTGGTGTCGACTCAGCTGGGTGGCCTGAGTGAAGCTCCGCTCGCACCTCTCACACCTGCAGAGGCAAAGCAGAAAATTGAGACCAGGGATCTGACGGCTCTCATGTCCTGCAGCCTAATCACAACCGACACTTAAAAGTACCTGGAAATTTTACAAGGCTGGAGGGGTCTAATTGGTGACTACTTCTCAGACCTTGAAGCCTATGATGGGACAGGGCCCGCATGATTCAGAACAGAGGGCTCTGTCAATAACCTAAGAGGAAGGTGATTTCTCCAGAGAGACTTGTCCAGATGCAGCCTGGATCACTGTCACTTCAAATAGATAAAGAACAAAAAGAGATTTTCAGTGGCCAGCTATCAAAGGGAGCATCTTTTGTGGTTTTATGCTCCGCAACCCCAAGGAGAAATGGATAACAAAATGACTTTTAGTTACTGCTAATTCATCCAGCTCTGAGAAACATACACATAATGTACAGTTTGTTTCCTGAAGGAATTCAGTTAATTGTACACCATTTTATATAGGTAGCTCAATATGTTAATAACATAAATGCGTTGCAGGCGCTTTTATTATAAAAGCTAATGGCATTACTAAATTAACAGTACTATGCATTCAGGTAAGTTTAGTTTCAAAGGCATGCATTGTTTTAATTATGTTAGTTAATTCTTTTTTACATAACCTAGAGCTTCTAATTGTATATACTGTATATATTAATAATACTATAAGAAACTTTCTTAATTTCTTTGGGGAAATGTTGTAAAGTGATCCTTTAAGAGTGAATATTAAGTGGTAAACTGATTAGACAGCTCATCATTATTACATAAAGTGAGCTGATTATATGATACAGTATATTGCTAATAACAATATTGACATTTTTCTAAATTGTTTTAAAAATGTACTGGTAGTCATTTTACTGACCCTACTGTTTATCTTTTAAACATTTATCATTACATTTATCTTTACCAAATTACCCATTTTTATTAGGTTTTCATATCCAATAATCACACTTTGTAGTACACATAATCATTACAAAAGTGTACATTTTTCTCATATCTTTTTTTAAAAAACTATTTTTTTTAAATCGTTTACACGGATGGTTTTTCTGCTAAAAACTATTCTTTGATCTTGACAAATACAAAATTCCAGCTTTAATGTATCAAACCTCTCAGTTCAATGAAAATAACTCAGGAGTATTGATCTACTAAAGACTTCTTGGTGTATTCATTAATGCCTTTGTGGGCATCATCCTCTGAGGAGCTTCTGAAATGCTGATGACACATTTGTGTATCACTGATTGCTTATTAGAAAACTGATTAGTTACTGGATTAGTATGCCCCAAATAAACTTCTATCACCAGCAAAACTTGCCTGCTACTGTGTTTTTGTTTGAAGTATTAAGGCATTCTAATCAATACTGTTTATTAATGGTTTGAGTGGCAGAGAACGCATCAATTGCCATTTACAATTTTGTTTGTATATGGACCATTAGTCAAAGCTATTGAAGATATTTTACAGTTTGAATAATATTAAGATAACATTGAATCTTTTTTCAGTAAAATATATTTAAAATTGTCTATCAAAAGAGTAATTCATTCTAGAGTGTTTTGTTCCTGATTCTTTAATAGGGATCATATCCTTTAGGAAGAGGAGGAAGGTAAATATTATAAATATTAGTTCTGAACCTGAAGACAATAGTGAGGAAAAGCATAAGGAAATCTCACTTAACAAGAAAATGTACTGTATTATTTTCATAACCTGTTAGTTAGTTTTAGTTTGTAGTATAATAATAGTCATATTATTAGTCCTCAAGACATTTAAAAAATGTATCTCACGTAAAATTGTGAGTATTTTGTTTTCATTTCTGTGTGCATTAATGTGACTGATCATTTTCAAGTTGCTTTAATATATTTGTGTCAGTACATGAAAAGCTCTTTTATGTTTATGATTGATTTAGTATGGGTATTATTTATTATTCCATATTTGGTACTTTACTGTTGAAATGCAACTTATTGAGTGCTAGTAAATAACTAATTATGTTTAATATCTACCTTATCAGAAATAAATGTGATATATGTCTTAGTTATTAGTGCCATTAAACTTTATATTTCTTTATTAGCAAATTAGCATCATTTGTTAAGTAATAGTACTGTATGTCAGTATTTCTGAATAATTTGAATAGGGCTTGAAAAATATTATCATCACAATTTGATATTATTTAGAATAACCTACCCTTCTTTAAATGTAATAGATATGGTTGCAGTTAGCATCTTAATAGCTTTAATTAGAGTTGCATGGTAGCTTTATTGAAAACATGACAGACATTAGGTGTTAAAAAATTAACTGGAGTCAACAAGGTCACACATAAGTAAAGCACCTTTAAATTAATAGAAATCTATTTTCCATTCTGACCCTTAAACTCTTTCAATTAATTACAAAAATCTATTTACACTGAAACCCAGATAAAATCAATCAGATTGTTGGAAATCTTTACAGATTGCTTTCCATGACTCAGAGAATATTTGCTAAAAGGCTTCTGTACTCATGACTCAAACAAGCAGTCAGAGACAAGAATAAGGATCAGGTTTTCGTCTTATATTTGACCAAATGCATTTTCCTATGCAGACCTAACAGACATTGTACACTTTACACATATATAAACTTTACACTGTACAGAAATACACACTTTCTATTCTAAGTAGATATTATTCTTACTTAGGGACTGCAAATGAATGCTATCAGTTTTGGTTGGATACAGTCTGGACTCCCACATGACTGTGACCACACCTCAATCATTAATAACATGTCTCTTCACTAGCCACCTAGGGACACTGTTTATGTGAACTGCTCCAAATCAAACAGAATCATGGAGATTATGTGCCTTTTTTTATAGAAGGAGATAGAAGCAGTCCATATCATTAACACAACTGTACACTAGAGACATGGATATCTAGCCTTTTAAAGTCTTATCAGGGGTATAGAAATGCTGCATAAGAAGCTGTGGTACTCACTGTTACTTACTTGAATGGCTTCTCCCCGGTGTGTGTGCGGATGTGGTTGTTGAGGGTTGTCGCCCCAGCAAAGGCGCGCCCACAGTAGCCACACTTAAACGGCCTGTCGCTTGAGTGGGTGACAACATGATTCCGAAGCTCAGAGGGCTGGGAGAAGGACTGGGAGCAGTGCCCACACTGGTAAGGTCTAGATGCGACACAACAAAAACTGGTATTAATCTACTGGTGAATGGATCTCCTTGTCTAAAGACGTCATTGAAAATGTTGTCTCATAAAATACATGATGCTTTTCTAAATATTAATGTACATACCGTATACTGGGACGTACAAAGGTATAAAGAGAATTCAGCTGTCAAAATAAGTTACATTCTGCAAAACTAGTGATTCAAGTTTAAAATTGCCCATTTCCTGGAAGAAATCATTATCTTTGTGGAACATGAAAAACGGATGTCAGTTGATACATAGTCGTATGGAACAGCCTGATGACCTAAAAAAAACTGTAGTGCTTCTGCTAATTGGTGGTTACATCTAATTTGTGTTGATGACCAATACCAGATCTCTTAAAAGTCCCGGGACTTTTCTAGTTCTTAAATTTCACAGTCCGTCAGGTGTCCTCTTAATCTTTAAATCATTAACAAATTAGGAAGAGAGGAAAGGCTTATCCTGGAGTTCTATGGGTCCTTTAAGGCCTAACTAAGCAGATTTTCCAAAAGGTTTTCAACTTCTGATGATTTAAAGAGACACAGAAAATGCAGGATGGTGTCATTCAAAGATGAAGGCTGGAGATTCATGATTTGTAACTGTGTGAGTTCTGCTGTATTGAATATATTTTCTTTAGGAAAAATTAGGATTGCCAGTTATTTTTGTTACACCACCAATGTGAAACAGCCAGTTGGGAGTTCTTCCAGTTTCAGCTCTCGTTTACGATCACTACTACTGGACATAGAGGAGAATGAGGAAGAACAGGCTACCTCCTCCAACCCACACACATTTGAGCCACTCATCCTTTAGCACATTTTGGGCAGCACAGGCCTGTACTAGAGGTTCTGTCCAGAATGGAGGAAAGGCACATCCCTTCACCAACAAAATTGCATGCCTGCATGAGTCTGTGAGGTTGCAGGGATCACTGTTGTGGAGAGTCTACAGAACCATGGTTGACTAATCCCTGCCAAACCCTCAGCAGCAGTCAGCCAATTCTCAGTCTTTACAAGTTAAGCCACTCTCAGGAGGCCCACTCCTTAATATGGTTAATTAATTCCATGTGTGGCTTTTTAAGGTCAATAAAAAACTACAAAGAAAATATAGCACATACTTTGAAATTAACTATCTAAATAAACAATATTTTGGAAAAGGTTTATCACTACTGCCTAACACCCAAGTGATTCACTCAGGTATAAAAAATTAATAAATCCATTAACCTATGAAAATATTTGAGTTAAAGTTAAAATTGCTTTAATTGACTTAGTCAAGCAGAAGCAAAAGAAGAAAGGAAGGAACATTTAAATTATTCAATTTGTTGAAATGGGCCGATATTTCAACTTATAACTAAGCTATCTTAATGTCTACAAAAAGTGTCTCTCAATAAGAAACACAACTATGAACAGTACACAAACACAAATAGTATACAAAGTATACAAAACACATGCTCTTAAATTGAAATGTTTAAGAGCGGTAACTGACATTGAGAGTCATCACACTCAAAGTCTCCAGAATAGGCACTGACTTGTTCGGGGATCACTTTAAACATTTTCTTGTTTATTTCAGACAGTTTTCAAAATTTATCTTCCATATCATGGACAAGCTAGATTTAAGACCAATCACCTGAAATGTAAATAACCTATTTAGGTAAAACAAAAAACTCAGTGAAGAGTGTCAGTGAAGACCTATTGTAGTAACTTAAAAAACAGCAGAAATACATTAAACAAGTATGAGCACATCTTTTTCTTTGGCTACAAATAAATCATACCAACAACATGACATAAAACAAAGAGAAACTACACCATGAAAAGGAGAAGATAATGTAAATCTGTCCCCCCTTTTGAGGTCCTCTATAATTCTGGATGGCAGTCTAAAGAGTTTGCACTGTACATTACAGATCAACTGCTTGTATAATAAGCATCCTTGATTATACTGCAAGGTCTTAGTTCAGATACCCACAACCTTCAGATTTAGAGGAGAAAGAAAAATGACACAAAGGGAAATAAACAAGATGAAAGAGATAAAGTGTGTTTAACAACACAATTGTGTTATATAGAAACCATGACTCCTCATTTGTCAAATACTTTTTTTTAATTGTGGCTTTTTGCTTCAGTGATTACAAACACTATTATTGTAAAATGCTTCAGAGCTCTGGGCATTGATTCTGGATTTTTTTTTATATGATTAATGGCTGGGTATTGTTTAACACAACACCATTTTCAACACAAGGCCTTGAGAAATTGAGCAGATAATGTCCTCAACTGTTACAGCACAATTGTAGGGAGCTCTTTAGGTCTTTATTAAAACAAACACACTAAAGAGAAAATGTCAGCACAAATCTCTGATTAGCCTCTGAACCGATAGAGACAAAAGAAGGTAGGTAAGAATTAAAAATGTATTTTCTTTGGCTTTTCGGTTTAATCTTTTGTTCATTCCTAGAATCCATTTCAATGTTTTATGGCACTCTAACCCACACCTCACGTAGCCATATGTAGACAGACCATAAACTCCAAAGGCATTTTGTTACAAAAATCACTAGTATTCCTATAACACTCGGAATTCAGTAAACTTCTGTTCTTAAACTTGATTTTCACAATATTTCACAAAACATACACAATATTTCCAACAGCACGAAAGGCTGCAATTTTTTGCTTTTCATCATTCTACTCTTCCACAAGCTTTTCAGTAGGCCTGCATGCTGCACAGTTGCTTTAATATGGTCTTCTTGAATATGCTCTGGGCTATGTATTGATTTTATCAAAATGATCAATCAATTTAAAGTATACTGATATTAGTTTACCTATTATTGTGCCTTTTCACCCTGGTCACTGAAATAAATTCAAAACAAGTACATAGAGACTTACTGTGTATTGCAGAGATCATCTGAATTTTGATATTATTTCGCTTTCTGGGATTCGGCAGCCCATTTATCTATCTGCACAGTGTGATATCAAGAAACAGACATCCTTTTCTCTCTGAACACATATATTACTCCAAATATGACTCCACCTTTACTTACCAGTAACCACATGCTTATGAATTATATGAGCTTTGAATAAATGACATATACTGTAAATGTAAAGCCACATTTTATCTTATAAAAATAATTTAAATAAGTGTCTGAGAAATATAAAAAATGAAAAATATTGTACTATGAGAATAAAGACCATCTCTTTATGAAGTGAGGAACAGACCGTTTGCTGTTAATAAATAAGCATTTAAAAGAAACTTACACTGAACAAATTCCCAGTAATAACAAAGGAGATCATTAATGTTTAATGACCAATAATTCTTCAGTTACTTTCTATAGAGATAATCTTAATAGGACACTAAATAAAGCCTTTTCAACTTTAGCCTTTTGATAGGACTGTTTAATGACTAAATTGTTACGTGCTTATGAAATGATGAGCACATTAGTTAATGCTATCATAAACTATTTCAGAGAGAATATATTGAACATTGACAATTTTTGTCAATAAATAATTATGGAAGTTAGATCACTCTACTTAACATTAGAAGGCCTTCAAACATCTTAGAGGTTTCAAATTATTGTGTTGTAAAATTGCACTAGTTAAGTTCTTATCACCTTATAAAACTTAACATTTTTGACAAAGAAAACCAAAAATACTTAGCTGTATGCACAAACTACATCAGAGTCATCAGTTTACATTAGACATGAAAAACAACCATTATATCCAACTTTCCTTTCAGTACTGGTACAGTTAAGTCAACATAATAGCAATTACTTTCCTTTAGAAGTACTCACTTCCGATATAATGAATAATTATTTTACAAACAAAAAACAAATAACATTTAAGTGGGCCATTCTATACTGTACTTTAATCCGCTTATTCAGTTTCATTTTCCCATTGTTTTGTTGTTCACCCAGCAATGCAAATTCAACCAAACCGATAAACTCTCTTGGTCTCTGTTCCTGCAGTTCAATGATAGACAATTTGGTTATTCTCCCTACGAACAAAAAGAAACAAAGCCTGCACATGCAGCAAACCGTCAGGAAAAAGAAAAGTAGCGGAGTTAGACAGTGGACCTCAAGAGGAAAATAAATTTAAAATCTTCAGCCCTGGAGATGCTATTAATCTAAGAGATGTGTTTTGTTCATGACATGCATGGGATGACCTGTCCCAGTGGCTGCAGTGCTCGGCTACAGCTGAGTGAAGTGTGGAGTAGCTTTGCTGGTGGGCATCCATTTTTACTACTGTATGTCTCCCTGAGAACTCACGCAGCCCTTTCAGTACACCTGACAGCTGACAGATGTTCTGTGGAAGTAAAGCTGACTGCGTTTGCCATGTATTGCCACTGCTGAATTACCTGATCGATATTTGAATAATCTTATCAAAAGCATCCCAATAGAAGATATTCTCTGCTATGGAGAACTGCAAAAGAACTGAGGAGCTTCCAGGAGTTACACCTTTGAAAATTATTTATACAGTTACCAGCATACAGTGTTGTGAATGGGATGGAAACTCACCTATTCATTATTGTATTTTAACCTAAAAGTTTGACAGTAAATTTGGTTGTCCATTTAGTTTTGTGATATATTTTATTTCTCTAAAATAAAAAGTCAATATAAAGGTTAATTTACTCAGTAAGGTTGTCTTCTTGCTACAAAGCAATTGCTTTGAAACCGTGTACACAATTTTGTGTATGCTCTGTATAAAACAATCTCAATAGTGACACCATTATTGGGACTAAGTGGTTATTCCTTATTTGCAGCTTTATACTCTCAAATCCCTCTGCTCTTCCTTTCTTTACAGTCTCAAATGCAACATCAATCCTTCCAGCTCAACCTGTACCTGTTACCATCCACCCAAAGATACCACCTGGTACAAGATCCAATAATAACATATTAAACATAGTTAAACACTGAGGCAATCATACTTTTCCAGGTTATCCTATCTTCTCAGCTATTTGGTACATATAATCCATATTACAGGCTATGGAGCAGTACAGATCTCACCTCTATGTTTCCTCTTCACAGACAGGAGAACAAAAGGTCAATCAGAGGTTGTTGGCTATGTTGCTACTTGTATTTTTCTAGAGAATTATACATTAATTTAATATCTATGGTCTGGGAAAGAGCTACAAAATTACGAACATAAGAACAGATTTAAAATGAACTTACTGTGTGTCTATAGGGTACTGAAAGTCTCAAAAAATAAAATATGTTGTCCACAAGTTCTTCAACCTGATGTTACCAAATTGAGCAATTGACATAAAGATGCCTCTTTATGGCTACAGCAGACATTTTTAAATACAGTGAACCTACGAACTTTGAGCGCTACAGATAATGAAAAACAACTTGATTCCTGAACGGATATTTTTACCTGCAATAAGAATTATCTTCTCTGTACAAATTATAAATGAACAGATCTTACTAAGCACTTGCAATATGGATCATTAACAGGCCCATCTTTTACTACACCTGAAAAAAAGTCTTTTAAACACACTTCTTTTTGTACATCACTCCTTCTCAGCTACTTAAGTATTTTTTTTAATTAAAGTGGATTTATTGTATTGCTAGCATTATTATCTAAATCCTAAGGCTATAAGGCAATAAGAAAAAAATAATATATAGTTCTATATTGCTGATTTTGATTATGTGGCTCTGGCTATGTAAGGTTGAAGATGAAAAGTCCTGCTGACTTGTAGCTCACAAAACCAATGTATGCATTTAAACTGTTTGGTACTGTAGCAGCTTTCAGCTGTGGGTCAGCAATTTTTTTCTAGACTTTTCATATATTGCACTCATGGCAAAATGTATTTAAATTCACAAAGTAAAGCAGACATATTCTTTGAGATTAACATTGATCAGTCTTACAGCTGTAAAGAATAACAAAAATGCAAAAACAGATATATGATGATATTTA
The DNA here is from genome assembly GCF_059453375.1 of Lepisosteus platostomus. NCBI lineage: Eukaryota > Metazoa > Chordata > Actinopteri > Semionotiformes > Lepisosteidae > Lepisosteus > Lepisosteus platostomus. The sequence goes on from NC_142614.1 coordinate 53,653,277, forward strand.
CTGTGTGCAAAGACTCGTATGTCCAAATATCAGAACCTGATTCCCTTGTTCAGCTAAATTTTATCCTCACTTCAGGACTATAAAGTTTGATATTGACAAACATTCAAACAGACTTCGACTCTGAGGTATCCAGGCAACATTTTTCTTCTGTATGGATATTAGTTTATTGAATAAGTGGCATCTGTTTTCCTCCACATCACAGTTAGGGTAGGTATTTCCTTTTGACAGCTTCAGTGGATTTATAGGTTTGTATGCTCTGAAGAAAAATAGTGCTAAGCAAAAAATTCCAATTCATTACCACTCAGTACTTAATTAAGTTTAGGGACGTTGCACACTGCATTTGAACCCTGAAATGAGTATGACAGCAGGAAGCATCTCTGATATTATAGATTGTTTAAGAGATGAAGTATCTTGACTTTTTATTTTATTTCTAGCAAGTAGATTATATTTTATTCTTTTTAAGGATTCATGAAGAAAGCAAAATACTATTACCAGACACAGACTAAAAGCTTAAACATTTTTAGTTTGAATATATACAGTATTTATATTTAAGGCTAATGTATCAGTTTAGACATTTTCTGTTTAATTCAATATGTTATAGTTTTGAACATCAGTATATACAAAATTAAACCATATAGAACCTGTTAGATCTGATGTTTTGTGTGTATTTTTAACTTGACTTATCTGCCCGAGGTTCAAATTCCCCTTATCTTTTAATTACTGGATATCAGTTTAAAATACTAATATGAATCTGAAATACATTATAAAGTAAATTCTTAAAAGTTAGAATGGTGAGTTTCTGCCTGAGCTTTTCCCTTCAATCACTGCTGTGTGCTAAACTACTATTAGTTGTGATACAACTCCTACAGGATTAACTGCATTAACTATGTAACAAATTCAAAATGTCCTTACTATTAAGAACACCAGTGGTAGATCCCTTATAAAAATAACCTATAGATGGCCTATTTAGATTTAAGGCTAATGTATCAATTTAGAAAGTTACTGTTTAATTTGGTTTGTATAGAAAGGTACCAATTCTCCAGCTGGGACATTTCTATAGAAACCCTTAAGTCATTTTGTAAGGGATGTACTGTATTTACTGAAGCTAAGAGTTCAGTTTTTTGAAGTCACTGAAATAGTATATAGTACCAGGTAAAAAGAAAGGGCAAGGAAAAACTTAAATAAAACATGCTCTTATAGTTTACAAAGAAAAGAAAATTATATTTTTAAATGACACAATATATTCGGACTCTGCTGTTTACTTTATCATTATAAAAACAGTATTTTACACTATGAAATTCCTTCTTCATTTCACAATGTTTAACTAAAATCAATCCAATCTGCAACTTAGCTTTATTGTAAAGCAGATAGATAAACCACTTGAGAAAAGCTGTATTTTTCAGGTTGCCTCATATTTTTTCTTTACATTGGAATCTCATTATGATTATTCATATTTTTTTTCCTTTCGATTCTTAGATTCCATTATTAAATTTACCATTAATAACAATTAATAATTAAACAAAATCCTATTTCTACATGCTCTCGGCCTTTCCTAGTTACATATTAGATCAACAAGAAGAAAACATTGAGCACAACGTAGTGAGATCAAGTGCATAAAACAAATGCATTTCACTGAGGACCCCTAGTGAAGCACTTATACAGTTCTAAAAAAATTCTAGGGTAATTTTAAAAGCCTTAAAATGAGTCATTTAAAGAAAATTAGGTAAACTTATTAAAAATACAATGTTAATTAACTAATTGCAATGGAAAAAGTAGGAGTTGGAAAAGGAATTCTTTTTAAAGTGCAGCAGTTACAATACATCAGAAATATGAGGTTTCTGTGAAGCCCTGAAGAGAAAACATCAAAACAATGGAAAGAACCCTAAGATAAATTTAATCTTTGTTATTATCCTCTTGGCCCTACAGATTATCTAATGGCTGCTCCAGCATCAGAGTCACTAATAGCCAAGCTTTTTTATCTTTTATCTGCAGGAACCAAAAGCGTATGCCATGTTTTGTTTTATAGAAGTAATTAACAATATATCTGGAACAAAAACTAAATTTAAATAACTTCAAAACAAACAATGTAATTATAAAGAAATCAGCATATGTTGTATTTTGTAAATTAATGGATATTTATAAATATACAAAACACATATTATCAACTTTGCACTATTTTCACTATCTTTTTTTAAATGGAACCAAAGTTTACTAATATGTTTTGTAATTAGGTCATTTTAAAGGAAAAAACCAATGTACATTACACTCATTAGGTTCAATAAAATCAATCAGAGTTAACAATTGTGTAAAAGATTTTTTTTGTTGTTTTTAGTTGTTTCCCCAAGTGGCAGAGCTGACACAGCACACTCTTCTTGTACTATTTTACTAATGTTAGTACAATTAAGATATATCATGGTAATAAATAATTAACACAGTTGCTATCATTTATCACCAGCTGATTCTGTTCCATTTCCAATCACGACTGACAAAAAATAACATTGACTATATTGTTGTTTGGAGTAAAATGGCCATGAGATTGACAATACACACACTGAAAAAATTACAAATGTTACAGCAATTAAAGAAAGTTTTTGTTTTTGCATAATCATGCCCTTTTACTCCAGTACTCTTCCAAAGCAAGAGTACAAGAAAGCACACACAATAATCAATTAAAAATACCCGAAGTATAAAGTGTATTCACTACAAAGCTACCCATTTTAAAGTCTATCTTTTTTATCCCAAATGCCAGAAATTAAAACAATGTTTATAGATTATTTAATGATTGAATTCTTTCATCATAAAGACCGTTTTTCAACATAAAAAAACCTTTTGTCATCAAGGGTAAAACTCTGTCTCAACATATCTGTATTTAATTCCCACCTAATCCCTATCGGTCGGGCTGTTAACAACCACAATGATCTACCCATCTTTAAAAAGGAGTAGCGCTCTAGAGAGAGAGTTCCTCTTTCTTGAGAAGAAGGAAATTAATCTCTTAGGAAGTATGGTTACAAAAAAAAGAGGGAAACTATACAGTCATTTACCTCAAGGAAAACAAGAGGAGCAAACAAGTTAGGTACTTTAGTCATTGAAAAGGGATGTGTAAATGAGTAATAAGTGGTGCAAAGAAGAAAATATGAGCCTTCAGCTCTAAAGCACTGGAGGTATCTGCTTTACCTGTCAGGATTCTGTGTGCACACATGCATCTGAAGGAGGATTCGCTGAGTGAAAGTCTTAAAGCATTGACCACACTTCCAAAGGTGCCAGTCGCTGAACTCTGTGCTCAGTTGGCTTGTAGACGTTGGGCTGGCGAGAACCCGCTGGTTTTTGGCATTCATCTGGTTAAACCCAGATTCTCCATGCCCAGGCTTGTCCAAAAGAGAGAAGCTCCTTGTGCAGGGAGAGTGTGGGAAGACCATGGAGCGGAGCAGTGCAGCCGAGGGAGGTTTGCCGGTCTTGTTGAAGGGCTGAAGAGTCTCCTGTCTGGACATCGCTTCCATGACAGATGCTGGGACGTTCACTGTAAAAAAAAAACACAAAAAAACAATTACACATAAATATATACTCAGGGATTCAAAGTATAAAAGCTGCAAATAAGTGTAAACATTTTATTTTTGCAATCAATTTTAAGTAATTGCTTACTTTTACATTTATATACAACAGTTTCAGTTTAATTAAAAATATTTTCTTCCAATCAATCTTGTTTGGACAATGGAAACTCCGACAGTACAAAAGTACATTCAACCAAATATGATATTAAATAAGAAAAGGTATAGTTCTAGATATGGAAATAGTGAAGCATGATCTCCTATTGGGACATGGGGTATGACACTAATTTAGAAATAAATGATAAGTAAAAACAGCTGGTTGAAGACGTATATGCCCAAAACATTTTTTTTTATTTTTGCTGTTATCAAAAACATGTGAAGATTCCTCAAAACAGTTTTATATTAAACTTTGAATCAGGCCATATTCAAGAAGCCAAAGCCATGAAGGCTTATGTGAGGACAAACCACACATTCTTACCACTACCACATGCTGTGTACAAAAATAAAGAGATACACAAAAAGAGTAATACTATACATGTGGGATATAGTGTAGAGCCCTCTTAATTTAATAAACTCAGTGTATCTTGTGTTCATCAGAATAGGAATATGAGTTACATTCTATCTATGAATGTACAGATTTTGATGTTAGATCTTCCGTGCCTCAGAGAAAAGAATTTAAATCAAAATAATTTAATAAAAACATTTTAGCAAAAGGGATTTTGAAAACTTTACAATTATTCCCTGGCACGGTGATTTCAAAAACATTGCTACTTCACAGGCATTTGAGTAAATCTCAATCAGCTATCCAAAATGCTGTCATCATCAGGACATGATGAACATACTGAACTGTATTAAAACCCTCTGTTATTTTTCAGATAGTTCATTAAGATATTGCATAACACTGACATAAAGTCAGTGAAAGATATAGTTGCAGATCTTAATTGTGTGACTTTATTTGTGCAAGCAGGGTAATTTGGGATTAAAAGGCTCATGTTAAGCAAACAAAACAAATCACAAAAATATTTTGTCAGTTGTACAATAATAACTGAATTGCTATTCAGATTAATAGCATAATGACTGAATTGTTATTGAGTTTTTTTTCACATTTTTCTTTACCAACGTCATGAACAGCTTGATTTTTTAAATTCATTAACACACTTCAAAGAACTTTAACAAACCCGTACAGTAAAAACAGCTTTATACATTTTTTTTACATGATATATTTGATTGCTGAAGGTGAAACGCATTTAAGTGCTGTTGACTTTTTATTATATCTGTTTGTTAAATTTAAATATTATTAAATCATCACTAAATTGTACTTCAGAATGTTAAAGAGAGCACTAACATAAAAGCATATGGAAGCAGCACATGAAACAGAAATAGACATTTTCTTTTTAAGTGGCCTCTGGACTTTCAAGAATACTTTTATTAAAGACTAAATGTAAGCACAGTTAGGCAGTTTCCACCACAACTTCTCAGATCGGGAAGGAAAATGGTTGCCACTCATTAAAATAATAATAGTCCCCTTTCTAAATCTCACATGTCTAGTGAGCTCTCATTGATGACTTAATTTGTTGCTGTTTTGCTGGTTTTGTGTTGAGACTACCTTTTTGTGCCAAGATTATTATTCAATCATTGTATTTAACTAACAATGACATTACAGTTCATCATCTAAATTAAACATGTGCCTAAACATAACTTTTTACAAGACTTAAATAATAAAATGTTTAACATGTCAACACATTATGGTTAAGACCCTGTCAGCTTTCCAAGGACTCCACCATCCAATGAGTTCCAAAGAAACCAGAGTTAACAGCATGGGGCAAAATACTAAGAGTGGGATTACAAGCAGTAATTCACCACTTACAGCACTGCAGCCTTTAACTTGTCAGAGCAAGAGTGTGGTTTAAATCAATTATTATATTTGTGTTTGCTCTGTAAGGATCTGGGGGGCTAAAATGCTAATATCCCCAAACCACAGACATCTTAAACAACATGAATCAGGATATAGATGTGGACAAAATCTTTGATAACATATGAAGTCATGTCTAATTACATACTGTATGAGTAGCTTCATTGCTCTGCTTCCACGAATGCCATGGAGAAATATTACCCTATTTAACAATCTTTAAGGCAGACAAAAGGTTTAGGTTTATGGCTCATACTGTATATTTCAGATAGACACAAAAGCACTGTTATTCTCTGTATCCTGAATGGTAAATTGGACACACCAAACCACAAATGCTTTTAATTTTGTGTTTACTCTAAAGCAGATAACCATTTGTTTTGTTTAGTTTTTTAGGGGGAAAAATGAGTTTTACATATTCATAGAAATAATGAGGCCAGGAGTAAACAGGATTTTAATCGGAGACTGGCAGTGTGAAATACATTTGTGGTGTACAGTATATGACCAAAATATAATTTTATATAAGAGTCAACATAGCCTGTAGTGACATGAATAGCTGTGAATGGATTTTGATTTTCAACATATGTACTAAAATTAACAAAACATACAGATTAGCTGATTCTATCGACACTTGCTGACACAAATGTAGTCAAAGATAAGACAACATGTGTTCTTACAGTTCTCATCCTGTGCAATGCACTGAAGGGGGATTCCAAAGAAGGATGTGTAGCTGTCATTGTACCAGACGAGTAGCTCTGTTCCTCTGGGAATATCCATGCATGCTCTGTAGAATATACACGATCTGGACACAGGAGAAATACAACAGCCTTATAAGATTTTGAGTAAGCCTGCTTTATTGTTAATTTATTCTCTTAAGTTTATGGTGAATTTGTAAGGAAATAAAACTATGATATATCCTATTAAAAATGTCTTGCATAAAGAAAAGGAATGATACAAAACCTCACAACACTGTGATAAAAAGTTTTTAAATTTGAAGTTAGATATTAGAGTAAAGCATCAGAAGTTTCATAAAAGGAACTCTATATATTAGATATAATATATTACTGTATATATCAAATTTGTGCTCAAATCAGAAATTATGAGTGTAAATCTTCATATACAGTAGCAAAAGTGAACAAACTTACTTAAATACATTTCTAAAATGACATAAATAACAGGAAGTTTTTTTCCATAGTAAATAGAATTAATGTTTATTTCACTGCTGATTCTGACATCTTTAGAATAAGCAGTGAAACACAAACTAAAAGACACAAGTGGAAATGATCTCACTATGTGAAAATGCATTGAAAACTCAGTGCAGGAGGCACTTTTTTATACTACACACTCGCTTATTTTCTGCTGCTAGCACCCAAACATGTTAGATGGGCTAAATAGACTCCTCATGTTTGTTTTTTATGTTCTTAAATAAAATAAATGTTGCATCATCATTACGTAGCCAGCAGCCATATCACCCTGCAACTCACAACTGGCAACCCACTGAAGCTAAGCAGGTGTGAGCCTGGTCAGTACCTGGATGAGAGACCTCCTGGGAAAAACTAAGGTTGTTGCTGGAAGAGGTGTTAGTGGGGCCAGCGGGGGGCGCTCACCCTGCGGTCCATGTGGGTCCTAATGCCCCAGTATAGTGACGGGGACACTATACTGTAAACAGGCGCCGTCCTTCGGATGAGACGTAAAACCGAGGTCCTGACTCTCTGTGGTCATTAAAAATCCCAGGGTGCTTCTCGAAAAGAGTAGGGGTGTAACCCCGGTGTCCTGGCCAAATTTCCAATTGGCCCTTACTAATCATGGCCTCCTAATAATCCCCCTCTATGAATTGGCTACATTACTCTGCTCTCCTCCCCACTGATAGCTGATGTGTGGTGAGCGTTCTGGCGCACTATGGCTGCCGTCGCATCATCCAGGTGGATGCTGCACATTGGTGGTGGTGGAGGGGATCCCCATTACCTGTAAAGCGCTTTGAGTGGAGTGTCCAGAAAAGCGCTATATAAGTGTAAGCAATTATTATTATTATTATTATCCTGAAGAACCACGTCAGATTGCTCTCTGCAGGCCTTAAACTGAAGTTTTACCAAGAAAAATTGCCAGTGCCCGTGTAATCTGTTCTTTTTTTAACACTGCAGACATAGAAAGAACCCTTTGCAACATTTTTCATGGCAGTGAGATATGCACTTGTCAACATATTTTGTCACCGCAAAGCGGCCTCTGGCAACAGGATCATAGAGATCAATACAAAACTGCAGAATCTCGATATTTTACTTGCAGCTGCAAAAGTTTCATTTATCTTCTTGTTTTCTACGCACGCTGCCATGCTGTATTTCCTAGACTTTGCTAGCTAAGCACAATGTTTTTCTATCTTTTGGGGGGCTGGAAATAAATAAATAAATCAGAAAATTCTATGAATATCTGACAAAAACTCTGCTTTGGTCTTGAAAGAGGTGCTGAAGCCCGTGAATTTTATTAATTCTTTCCACTACTACATAAAACTAAAACAAGGGAAAGCCCATAAATCACACCCATCTCGTAACCTGAGAAAAAACACGAGCATACTTTGTACTTTATCCTTGTAACATTTCATCTCTCAGTTTGGCTTCACTTAACATAAACAATCCTGCACACAAATAAATGTACTAAGACTAAATGACTGCGTTTGCCGCTGAAAGAGCGCTGTTTTTAAGCAATGGGTGGTCTCACAGACTTTGCAAGAGGAGTGAAAAAAGTGTAAGTGTACACCGTTTCTCACAAGCAGGCAGTCGGTTCCAAAACTTGCGCACATCTCAGTGAGCTGAAGGACATCAAAGGCATTTTTATTTCATTTTGGATAATATTTCCCTTGCTGACATGTATTTAGTATTGTGGTTGGATGACTCATAAAGATAACTGCATGGTGTCCCAACACAGTCAAAGTAGAACACATGCCAATGGACATTATTGTCGGCCTCAAAATAAAAACAAAACCTTCAGCTAAGGGTCAATCAATCATGAAATTCTTTGAAGAGAATTCCATTTAGATACAGCAAATCATAACATATGGAATTCAAACCAGCTGATTCCCGGTGAGGAGGACATCTTTGCACAGCACAGATAGCTCTGGCACTTTAATGTCCACATTTTGTGTTTGCTTATATATGGGCACGCAAAAATAGGACAGGGGGTTTTGGAATTTCCCTTTTGGAGGTCTTTATAGTTTATTTAAAAAAGCTGTTCTGGCACTGAAAATATATATGTACAGCCTTAAAAGGAAAAGAAGGCCGTAATTAAAGAGATCTTGTGAAATACTGTATGATTTTGTTTCACTGTACATTTCCAAACGTTTTCTTTCTACATCAACACAATGTTACATTGGCATGACTTTTGTAGTGCGAACAGAATCCTTTAAAAAATGAAATCTGATTATTAATCACAAAATCTTTCAGTTTCAAACTAATATATGTAAGACACACTTCAATACCTTATGCGTCGTGTATCCTGCCAATTCTCCAATTCAAATAGGACATATTTGTCTTAATATTAGAATCGTATTAATTTTTAGCTACTCTAACTTATTAATGATGGTGCCAGTTTAATCTATGTAGAAAACAGATTTTGTAATGATTTATCTTTACTTTAATAGAATTCACACACCCTACAAACTACCATAACTAAATAAAACAAAACCATCTATACATCTGTTTATTATTCAAAAATTCTCTCTCTTTGTTCTTCATATCCTTTTGAGTTTTTTTTTTTACTTCCCAAAGAACTCTTCTTCTGCTATTTGGAGTAATGTCCCTTGGTCTTTCCCATGGTTAGAGATTCTGACTCACTTTTTCAACACTGCACAACCGATGGATGTCCTTTTGTTTGAGCGCTTTTGATTCCTATTACTTTTTCAGTGCATGTTCTTTTAAATTTGATTAAATTTGATTTTTAATTGACAGTTATTTTATAACACAGTTAAACAAATGTTCACCTCTTGGCAATTCCTGGTCAAGACCAGGTTAAAAAAACACCACAACCCTGAAAGGTATTCCCTGTAAAGAATAATCTATATTTCCATTTCACTGCTCAAAGGTAGGTAAAACACACTGATGAGCCCTAATAAGTGTAAAACTGTTGTCCATGACTGCTTACAGTAACTTCTTATACTGTACAGTACACACTGGTATACTATTAGTGGTATTAATGTCCAGAGGGGTGAGAGGAGTGGTGGGCAATTGAACAGAGAACACTAGGCCTGAGAGAGGTGAAGTCAGATGGGGAATACATTGCTTACCGCACACCAGTGACGTCTATCTCTGGATGGTTGCCTGCAAATCTGGGTGTTGTACCAATTCTCCACGCAGCATAGCAGCCCTGCTGTTTGTGATCTTATTTGTGAAGTGGAAGTCAGTTTCATTAAGACTCATGTATGTGTCTTCATCTATCATGGACTAGTGTGGGTATGTGATTTTTAAATCTGCCTTAGCTGGGTAAAAGTTGTAAAGGGCGATGGGGACTCCCGGGTAATTCAGTACACGAGAATGGTTTACAAAAACTAAACATATTAATGAATGAATCATTTTATGAAAGATCACACAATGTGCATACTCTCTCCTTCAACAGAGGAGAGCTCTAGTAAAACACAATTACACTCAGTAATGACTTAAATTAAATTTAAAACTTCAATAAACAGTTACCTCTTAATTTGTTTGTATGCTGAACTGTCCTGAAGAGTATTGGAGAATTTTTTCCTAGTTTTGCCTACAACTATCATCTGTAGACTGGGAGAAGTCCTGGCTATTTTCCAATATTTGTGCTTACAAATGAACAATACACTCTGAGAGATTAATATCCAATGAAATTGTTTAATCAGAAGTCTTTTGCACCAGGTAAACCTAAATAGCAGATGTTGGTATGACTTTTGGAAATGAACATTAAGACGTTCTCCACTTCATTTTGGAAAATTGTGTTTGCTGTAAAAAGATTTCAATCTGAACCTTAATTCTAGATGATATACATAGTTAGGATGTGGAAAATATAGAACCATTGATGTTTTGTGATAGATTTTAATCACAAACATGAGTTTTAAGGGCATAATAAAATAGAATTATCTGATACATAACACAATGGTAAACCAATACACTGAAAATACAAAAGAAAACTCCAAACTTAAGTATTTTCACAGCCACAGAGTGACTTTCTTGTTTTCGTTCCTGTTTGAATTTTCATTTATGCATTTTATCAAAGTCATGTGGAGCTGCTTATTGAATGGATGCACTTCATTAAATCTACATTATCCATGTAGAACATTTTAATGAATAAGGTAATGATAACTATCATCAAAATTGCATTTATTCATACATAGCTGCATGTATAACCAATAATGAAGCAATGATAAAGTTCACTTTTACAGTCTCCAAACCATTTAGACATGTATCAGACAGTGACCTTAATGCTTTTAATTTGGCATATTAAAATCTATTTCGAGCTCCAACTGCCAAAACATAATTGTCTGCTGGTCTACTGTTTCGGCTTGAAGTTATCAAATGAGCAGACGCTTTAGCACAGACTGAAGAGATGGAAATCACTGTGATCTGGATGGTTCAGAGCTTCCAGACTGTAATGCCATAAACACTCATGGCTCACACATCCACAGCATGAGCGTCCCATACCACGAGGTGCTAGCATAAATGAAGATACTATATAAGTAAATTGAGTCCCTGTACTGTACCTAAATAAGATACCTTTACATTTGCAGGCAGAAAACAAATTGTGCCTCTGTGTTTAATCTTCTTAGCACAAGTCCAACTACTGTACAGTACCTCTAAAGTGGTACTTGATCTTATCACAGACAGGTGACACAATTCAGTAACTTTCAATGTCTCATGAAGAAGCAGACGATGGTGCTACTGTGCTCTACCTATTCAACTAGTGTATGAACGTCTTCTGAGCTTAATAAGTGCAATTCAGTTACAGGTATCACAGGTGAAAATCCTTGTCTGGGTTGGAGTTGTGACTTCACAACAACTACATGTAAATGCTTGCGAATCAGATCAGCAAACCATGTCATACCTATATTGAACCACCATCATGTTCTGCTCTCCACAGTGTCTTGCACATCGGATATATCTCATCCAGCTCGACTTGCCGGGCTCGCTGCCATCGATAAAGTGCTGTAATGTCCCTTCCTGGTCATAAATCTGAAAAAGAAGCCAAAGGGTTAATTCAGTAAATAACTGGGGCAATTCAGATTACACTAGAAATATTTGAAATTGCTTTATTTCAGATCGTCTTTCCTCGAAATGTTAATGGCTTGTGAGTACACAAATTTCCAAAATATAGCACCAGATATTTGGAAACAATGAATAAAATGATTGTAATATGATTTTATAGTACTTTTAATGCCAGTGACTAAAGGATTTGTATTTTGTTCTCAAAAGTACTTTTAAACTTTTTTTATAATAACACATTTTATATTGATTCCCAAAATAAATTCAGATTTCACAAAAAAAACATTCAGGGAATAGATTTCTAAATTATTTTAAACAAAGACATACTGTAAAGGAAAATCGGACAATGAAAAGCAAAATGACAGCATTACAATCAGCAACATGTACTGTATGATCTTCCTTATCACTAAATGAATTCTGGCAGTGCTGATGCACAGACTTGATCAGGCTCTGCCACTCTTCCTGTTCCTCTGTAGTCACAGTTGTCTCTTGTTGTTGGCCTTGTCAAACTGTCCCACAGATGTGGATCAGAAGAAAAAGACAGCCATAGGATGGGGATGAATGGCATGGGAGGATGGTAGCTTAAGCTACAGCTTCTGCTGGTGTCATATTACTTCATCTTATAATACTTAACGCTTGCTAATTGTTTTATAAGAATTGTGTTTGTAAGCCACCAGAGATGATGAAAATGCTGATCCTTGACATGTTGTTCCCACAGTTAAAAAAGCTGAAAGAACTGGATTCTGACAAACTAACTTAGATGGATGCTCTCCGGAAGTAATCTACAGTATGGAAGAGCAAGTGCAGTTTGGAAAAACTGATCAAGCTGGAGGATTGCTTTAATCAAAACAATATTTGGAAGGTGCATATGCTAGATGGATGTGAGCATGAACATCTTGTGAAGAACGCTTTGCTTTGTAGTGTACAATTTATGAAATTGCTCTTCCAGATTTAGCAACAAGTCCCGGGTGTTTAATTCCAAAGTTCTCATCTAATTTGTTTTATTAGATTTTATAGTTCACAGTTGTCAAAGTCCTCCATGTTGGTGGATAGCATTTGTTTATTTCAGCACAGCAAGCTGCATTCATTGTTAAGTGATCACCATATCAGATCTGATGTTTGCAGGGTTTCTAATAAATATTTCTATCTGACAGCCTCATCTTCTTCAGAGATAAAAATAAAAGACACCTTAATTATGAATGAATTTTCAAATGTCTATATTGGGATCAGGGTGTGAAAAATTAGGGAGACTGGCATATTTGTTAACTAATATTTCAGTTAATATGAATTGTGTTTGTCTTATCTTAGACCACTAAAATAATCAACCCATATATTTATTTTTTTTGTAACATATACAGTACCTAACTGAAACCTAAACTGACTAAGAATTATGTCATTTTGGGTCAAATCTGATATGGCGTTATGAAGCACATACAGTAACATATCAAATCAAAGGAGTCAAGTGCCCAGTCTCTATTGAAAAAAATACAGCAGTCTCTGATTTATTAAAATTTAATTAAAATTCTTTAAAAATTCTTATCTAACTCCATTAACTGCTGCTTATACTTACCAAAACATTATAAGAAGCTTGCAGGAACATGTCAGTCTCTCATAACAAGTTTTACCTTTAGAATATATGTGTATGTCAATAAACGAATATGCTTATTTAAAAAAAAAGGTTTAAAATTAGTTTCCACAAGTGGCACAGTTGTTGGCTGAGTGCAATGGAAAGTAGGGGTGGAATAGAGCAGTGACCCAAGAAGGGGCGGAGCGGTGGCTCTGTGGCTAAGGATCTGCGCCTGTGACCGGAAGGTTGCCGGTTCAAATCCCGCGGCCGGCAGAGGAATCCTACTCCGTTGGGCCCCTGAGCAAGGCCCTTAACCCCAACTGCTCCAGGGGCGCCGTACAATGGCAGACCCTGCGCTCTGACCCCAAGCTTCTCTCCCTGTCTCTGTGTCTGTGTCTCCCTGGAGAAAAGCTGGGGTATGCGAAAAGACGCATTCCTAATGCAAGAAATTGTATAGGGCTAATAAAGAAACATTAAAAATAATACACAATTGAATAATACAAAAATTAATCCATATCAATGATATATCAAAATAGCAGATTATTCTAAATTGAAAAAAATCATGTGAGTTTGGAAAAAAAATAAAATGAGACCAAATGAGATGGTCAACAGCTCAATAATAAAGTGTTAGTTGGAAGTAGAAGGTCAAAATGTCAAAACAGACATGTCCATCGCAAGGAAAAGAAAAAACTGAGTCTTGTACAGGATGTTGTAAAAGTTAGATTCTTGCCTTCAGTCTGTGACTGGCTGGCACTACATACTATTGTAAAGAATCTGAGTGTAATAAAAATGGAACAGCAGGGTAAAAATGATGGTCTTATGAAATGAAACAGCATATCTAATAATGCACTCCTAATGTCTACAGCTATCTGGAATCCTACCAGTGCACTATATTTATAAAATAGTATTGCTTAACCTGGAGAGAGATAGGAGGATGTAAGTGGGTCATCTCTATAAATCATTATGAGTGTTTCATTGTTGAGGAGGAAAGACTCAAAACGAATTGTTTAAATCCAGCCTCTGAATGCTCACATGTATGTTTTAGCTTCAGTATTACCTTTTAAACATTTGTCAAGATTAATAAGCAGTCTGACAACCTTAAAATACTCCCATTTATCAGCTTTTTCTTCATAGCTCTGAAAAGCTTTTCAAGCATGATGGCAGGTCAGTTAGGTTAATACGAATGTTCTAAAAAATTATTTTCTGTATGTTTACCATTACCTTTTCTGTGTAACAATTCTTCAAGTAAAATGGAATACTGACTGTAAATATTATAATATAGCTATAAATCTGGCCCAACATTTTGCTTCAAGTTAAAGTGCGACACAGCAACTCTGATCCTCCGAATGATAGACTTGTCTGACTACCTTATATTTATGCTTTAATGCTGTTTTCAATTTTAATTAAACTTAATTATATAATATTCCCTAATTTATATTGGCATCATTTAACAGTAAAAAATGCAACTGTGTGGTAGTACATAAATGCATGTTAATACTGCACAATTCCTAATATGAACAAATTGCTGATATAACTATGTCATTACTAAAAATTATAGCTCTTGAAAAATGTTATGCAATGCTAAAAAATAAGTTTTGAAAAGCTCTCTCAAACACTTGTCAATTAACTTACTTATCTCTACTGATTTCACAGGCTTTGCACTTACTAAATGACCAAATAATGATATTTTACATACATCATTTTATTTGTTCACAGATCATTTGTCATGAAGTCTATGTTTCAGGACATCTGCCGAATTTGTCAGATTTTTGGAGTGCCTGACCTTGCGGAGTCTCTGTACGTGTGTCTGGACTAATTCCCCTCCTTTATCCCTATGGCTTTCTTTTGGAACGTCAAACTACCAGTTTTGACAGCATGACAGATATCTTTTGTTCACAACAAATTAGCTCCTTTTTTAAACTGGATATATGGAGTTCTTGAAAAGGTTTGTTTTTTATATTTGTCAATTTGAATTAATCTAGGAAAAGCAAGATAATGTACAAACTGAATGAAAAAGAAAGGCATACATAACATGGTAGATCTGAAGCAGCAACATTAGGACTTTAAAAGTATGAAATTATCTTAGATTTTTAAGGGGGTACTTTAAGGACTACTTAGACATTTGTGCTATTGAGTAAGGAAAAAGGAGCTATGCATGGAATCCAGTAAGAACTCTGTAGGTGTCTCTTTGAATCCCAAAGTATAAAAAGCAAATCAATTCTAAGGCTACATTAAAAGTGTAATTGCATAACTTTATACTTGTCATTTTGTGTTTTTTGAGCTACTACATTGTTTGACACTAATCCAATATACTGTATATGAAATTTAAACTTTTTGTCAAAAACTCATAAATACTATTATAAATAAATACATAGCAGAGCCTGTGGTCTATCTTGTATGAAAAACCACTTCTCTGTTATTGCCAATAAAGTTACAAGCTGTGTTGCTTAAATTTAGACTATAATTGCCAACAGTTAAGACAGAAGTGGTCTGTTCATTATATTATCATTGTGTAGTCAAAACAATTACAGCAATCTTGTTTTAATTTAACATACAGTCATGTACATGAAAAAAGTCAAGAAATGTAGGTGAAAAGTGGATCTACTGATGTCAGCTTGTAATAGTCATAAAGTTAGCTCGAATTTAGTCTACAGATGTCCGGTTTATACCTTAATCTAGTCAATTAACATTTTTTTCTGAGCTTTATCTAACAGGAAGATGACAATGTATACCAATCTGTGTGTCCACTTCAATACCAACTTGCTACAATAGTGTGAGTATTTTTTAATTCTCATCCTCTGAATATTCAGATGATAGTGTTAGTGTAGATGGTGGATTTAAAAAGATCTCCCTTAAGAAAGTTTAAAAATCCCTTAGAGAATTACTCTACTTTGAAATGGTAAAATATTTGTATGCTTATTATGTTTCCAAATATAGAACAAGTTACCCCTTTCCAAAAATAGATAAAAAGCATTTTGAAAATATATCTTAGATATATATTTTGCACACAAAAATATGTGCTACAAACCTAGCTCAGATGAGAGCAGACAGTCTGGAACAAAGCAGTATGTGAGAACTCTGATGCTATGACTTTTGAAAACCAAAAAAACACATTTTATGAAATTTTGAGGGCGCTATTTCAATGTACAGTCGCTATTTTTATCTATATTACTGTATGTACATTGTATTTCAATACCATTAAAAGTTAAATCAGACCATTTTAAAGTCACCAAATGGGTCCAATTCATTTAAATAATTGATTATACAATTATCTTACAAATTCCTTAGCAGATACGATCTTTTCTTTAAGGTTGCGTGTTTAGATAAGATGGTAGCCCCATGAGCCCACTAGTGGAGTGGGTGTAGTCGTCCCTCTTTCTCCATCAATATCTCACTTATCTCCAAGGGCGGCAGGGCCATCACCAGAGAGTGGGCCATCAATCAATGTGTGGTCTCCTTCAGACATGTCACGCCAGCTGATCAGAGGGAGACGTTCAGGGGAATCAGCTTTTCATTATCAGGACTTGGTCTGTGATCAGAACAAGCCACTGAACCTTTTACTTTTCACTTAGAAAAAACGTATCCACTGGAAAAAAGTCCTGACAGTTCATTCGTTTTGCTTTACTGTGGAACCATATGATGTTTGACTGGAAGGACCCACCCTCTTTGATGTTGTATGCTTTCCAGAGTGTCCTGCTGTGAAAAAAAAAATCTCATCCTCCTGAATTGTGGAGAAATATTTCTGCACCCAGCTGCTAAATGTGACATGTTTGCCATTTTTCAGTTTAGTGGCTCAATGCCAGCAAGCAGGCTTTGTTGTAAACGTTTTTTCCTTTTTATTTCTTTTTCATGTTTTGCTTTTTGCACTGTCCTCACAGTAGCATTATCCAGACGTCTTCTCAAAAAAGATCAAAAGAGTGCACATGTTTTGGGTGCAATATATATACCATGAAGAGAAGACATTAGATTCACATGGACTTCATTTTCCTATCAACACAGAAGTATATCATGATGAAATGTCTTCATTAGGCTGTATAAGATAGGTCAGTACAGGAAAATGAGCCCCATATGAAAGCAACAAAAGGTAATTTAGACACTTTTATTGCTAATAAATAACAGCTCCAAAGTCAAGCAATAGCCATATATTGTCGATTGGCACATTTAACTGTACTATATGAACAGTACAACAAAAATAAATAAAATTATTATATTAATAGAGAGAATAAATGTCCATGATATAGCACCAATCAAATTTATTTTATTTCCTTTTTTGTCTGGAAAACCTAAGTATAAAATGCATATATGAGGATAGATAGAAACACAGGAGTTGGATTAAAAAGTCAAGGTTTTTCAGTGATTTATATTCAAAATCCTCATTTTCAAGAATCAATTTCAAGGCGTGACTTTTACTGTCATTGACTGACTTCTTAAGATATATAGTTATAATCATTATTAGGTGTGACTGACTTTTCAATGAAGTGTTAAAAGACAACACATCAGACAACACATGTGACTTACTCCATCGCATTGGAGACTAAAATGGAGGTCATGGCTTTATAAATTAGTTTAAGAACCATACAGTATGTGATATATTTGCCACATACAGATTTTAATTGTCTCATAATTCAATAGATTCAAATGAGTTTATTAAATTACAATTAACAAGTGTTTTCCACTACCAGATCACAGGACTGCACTTTGTGCTAGCCATTAGGACCAAAAAAAATAAAATGAAAATTAGGTTTTATAGGTTTTTTTTTAATCAACAGAGATCACGTAAAGAAAAATAGACATAAAGACTAGTACACAAATAGATTAGATGGCCTTCTCCTGATTGTAACCTTTCTTATGTTTTTATGACTAATTACCATAGTTTACTTTAGTGTGTACAAAGAGATTAAATTATAAACTATTTTGTAGTGATCTAAATAAATTATATCTGTGGTCCACAAAATATGTTTGAACAATTTTATATGGATTTAAATTTCAGGCCAGTTCTTTCAAACTGACAAGTTCTCAACAGAAAGCATGAAAATCCTCTAAAGAGAAAGTTCAATGCCTTATCCTGCCTGCAAAAATGTCCTTACAATTTCAGATAAGATAATAATACACTTTAATGTATCAATTGGAAACAACATGACTTAAATTATTTCATAACCACCAATAATTGCTTAAACTACCATTCATAATAGCTTCCGATAAGAATTCCAATGAACATGAACATATGGCAATTAACTCCTCAAATCTCTACTCCAGCTTATATAAAGGCCCTTGAACACAAGAGAAGACAGTAATTTTGACCAATAAAGCACAATCTAAATGTTTTAAGAATCCTTCAAAAATGCAGCCACACTAAATTCCTTAAATGCTCAACAATGAAAGCTCAAATTGTACAAAAATAAAATAGAAAACGTTTCACACATATACTGTAAGCCAATTTCTGCTGTACCTTGTAATGGATACAGATGTTTGTTAAATTGCTGATACTCAGAATCTCTCTCAGAAAAAGAAGTACACATTTCACATTTCTAAGTCTATAAAGAGAAAAATACTCCTAAAGGCAGAAGCCTCCTAGTACTGTAGTTCCTGGTACTGTAGACTAATACTTTTAATGATGTTCATATTGTTTTATATCTATACACTATCAGGTGCTGTGGCTGTATACTTAATGTTCCTGACAAAAGTAAATTAAAGTGGTTGCCTCCTTTTGATTAATTGAATAAAATATGGTATTAATATGGCAAGGTATCGTATGTCTGAACATGTAATGTCTCCTACTGAAGTTTTTATATATCATTTTTACAAAGCAAATAGATTCAGTTCTTCATACGACATTTAAACTTTGTTTGACCCTGTCTTGAACAAATTTTACAATTGAGAACAAATGTTAAAAAATAATAAAAAGAGAAAATATTGGCAAGTCTGTGTTAATAAAATAAAGAAACCACTGTCAATATATCTACCACACCACTCCATAAAACATGATTCTTCACAGGCAGTGACATCCTTAATCAATGATATTAATTAAAAATGTTCATAAGCAAACATTACATACTCTGTATCAAACATCTGTGTCTCACCGCTTGTACATTTTGATAGAAACTGGAATTAAACTCATCCATTAAACTCTGTGGGTAAAAAGGGATTCTCTTTAACTTTGTACTTAACTTTCAAATCCGACAAAGGACGTATGTGAAACCAGTTGGATGATCTCCACCTAGCCTTCTGTGAATATTTTAGGCTATAAAACTAGACCATAAGGTAATACAGCAAATTAGATACTTCGACAGGAAAAGGTTCAAAATAGAGAAATACTGTAAAAGCAAAGAATGTTTTTGTGTTGTACACAAGTTTTAAAATATATAAAAATATCATCTGTTTCAGGGTGTTTCAGACAAAAGTTAATTTTCAGTTGTTTTTAAAGAAATATATGTAACCAAAGTACAGACATATACAGTAAAGTATGTGTCTTAGAAGGAACATATTTTATGGTTTTAGTGTTTTGTAAGCAAGCAGATACCATGAAATACGAGAATTAATATTAATTTACCACATAACCATGAAAAGTATTCTTGTGAGACACATACTGTATATATGTCTGTTTCATTGATCAAAGTTAGCTATGCCATGGTGATACAGTACTATAGGCACAGGTACTATCTTTTCAAAATCATCAGGGTGTTCACCTTCAAATGGATTCACATTAACAAAGCACTTCTTTGTCTTACTTGCACAGTAATAGAAAAAAATAAAGCACTTATTTATATTAATGAAGGCTTTATTAATGGTAAGAATGTTAAACATAAACCGTAAAATATGTGTTCCTTCATGCCTCGCTCGCATCTTCAATGTTCAGTGAAAGAATCTCCCTGAATATGCGTTACTGAAAATTTAGTTTTTTATCTTTTCTTTTAACTTATCATTACAAGCACTTTCTGTGAATTCATTATTTTGAAGTTAATGCTTAGTGGTGACAGTCAGATTTAACTTTTGAAACTATTAACTGTATAGTTATATAGTGAAGAGTGAAAATATTCAGTATATAGTATTTGAAACTATACTGATACCTGTCAAATGTATTCTTGATAAATGTAGATTCTGCCTTTGTGAAAATCTTTATTAAGCCCTTCCTCTGGCATCTTAATTTGAACAAAAAACTGTCGGCTTCTTGTCATTAAATATGAGTCACATAATTGTTCACTTGCTGCGGTTGGCACCCTCACCAAAATGTAACTCATTAAAAGATCGCTTTCTGTTACTGTCAGAAGTCAAATTAAGGGCAGATACTGTTTTAAGGTTTGTATATTTTTTGTAGGATTGGATTTCCAAACTACAAATTTATCCATTTCCGAAATGTACAGCTTCTGTGAAGTTGGCTTCTTGGCAGCTGCCGTCTAGTGCAGACACTTTATCTGCTCAGATGTCAGTTACTTATGATTCATTGATAAACAATAAATCAACCGAAGCTTAATTAACTAACAGTCAGATAAGTTGACTACAGAGTCCAGGATAAGACATAACAGTTATTTAGCATTGTGATTCGGCATTCCTTTGGCAATCTCCCAAATGCAAACCAAGTAAAAATACATTCACCCTGTTTAACCATGGTATAATCAAAAATATTTGAGGAGCTTGACTACACACAACACCCAAAGAGTTGGCACCTGTGGTAATAAGCCCCTATTGTTTGTAACCTTTCTAATGAGAAACAGCTGTACATGGCTGCTACTTGAGACTTTATGCAAAGCAGAATTAGAAATCTATTTAAACAGTCTTGCTTTCCAGTGACATGAACTGGTGAGAGCTAATATTCATTAGCTGTTAAAAATAGATATGATTCTTGCAAGAAACACTGTGCAGTATTAGAGTGTTTTGTTTATGAACAAGTAGAATTCATAGCAACTGTTTGCTCTTTAAAAACACCTTAAGCCTTTTTTCACTGGTTAAGATACAGCTGATGAGCCCTAATAAGGGGGAAACAGCAGTCTGTTTTTGCATGCCTTGACATAATATTTCTAATGAAAACACTGTGTAGTGTCTGACTAATATTCACAAATCTGGGTGGCATGGTGTTTAATGATGCTGCCTCACAGCTCTTGGATCCTGGGATACATTCTGGACTGGGGAACCTTGTGTGTGGAATTTTCTCCATGTTTGCATGGGTTCTCCAATTTCTTCATAAATTGTCCATATGTGAATGTGTCTGCAATGGGTTGGTATCCCATTGAGGGCATAATACCCAGTAGATCATATGCTTATAGAAAAAAGGTTCTGGGTTGCTGCCAACCTTACCAGAGATAAGTAGCTTTCAGATAATGGATAGAAGGAAGGATCAAGATCAAAAGTCTATTAAAGACCTTTGTACCATCAATCAAAACATGGACACTGTGTTTATGATGGTTTTCTTCCAGCTGATCTATACATTAGGAGAACATACCCATATCTTTAACTGGTCTGCTTGCTTGTTTAGATTTTTGTTTTTGTTTTTGCACCCAGTCCTGAGATTCTAATTTAACCTATTTCAATTTGTATTGCTTCCAACTGTCACCATTGTTATCCCTCCCCTTAAGGGCTCTCCAGCTCTTTCTTATTGTGCTAACTACCTGCACCTGCCCCCAATCCTGCCCCTCCTTATTTAAGCCTGGCGCTCTCGCTACTCTGGGCTCTGCATTGGAAGACGGACGCCCAGAGGCCCGCCTACCATCAAGTCGCCCTATGTCCGCAGCTTGAGGGCATAGGCATATTATCGACGTCCTGACCCAGCTGAGTCTGGGGCTCGGAGTGCCTGGCCTCATCATCCCGTTTTCATTCCCTGTCCCTGTACCGGATCCCATTCCAGCTTTTAACTCTGTCTTGTTTTGTCTCGACTGGATCACCCAGATTTTGACTTTTGGACTTCGCCCCTGATTTCCCCCCTGGACTCCTTCCAGGGACTTGTTCGCCTTGGACTTGTTCGCCTTGGCTATGCCCCCCGAGCACCAGTTCACCATCGCCACACATCAGATGCTCCCAAAATGAGTATTTGTCCTTCTGCAGCAGTCAGATTGGTTACATTTCAGCAACACACCAGGTCAGTTCTGAAATTCGGAAAGCTGCACAGGGTTAATATTAAGTAGAAATCTCATTTAATCTTTTAACATTTGAAAACAAATTTAAAAATATAGAAAAAAGAATTAAATAAATTGTCTGTCACTATGTACATGGCTGAAGCATAAACCAGAAGACACAACAGTTCCCAGCAACCAGAGCTGGGAACCCCAGATCTATACCAAAGACAAAATAAACTGACATTAAACATTTTAGATTTATGCAAAGATACCGGTTCCCTCAAAAATAAAAATAGCAAAAAAGATTGAAGAACACTTCTCTCCTGCAGTTGGCTCTGAACCACAGGTATGGGTGTGATGTGATAAAATGAGAGTCTCAGAGGTGGATGGGAAGAAGGAATCTGCCTATTCTTCCTCATTTTTCCCTGTGTGAAGTCACAGGGTTCAGAGCTATGAGCCAAGAAGTGAAAAACACACAAGAATTCCAAAGTGGAATAATAATAAGAAAGATTTTAAGCAATTTAAATGATTATTTTTTAAATGCTAACAATCCCTTCTCCAATGACTTAAATTAATGGAAATACCTATTCTGTTGGCTACAAATAAGGGAACCAGAAATTGATTTATCTATGCTGAGTCTTATGTGTGGTATTTTTGTCCAAATTTTAAGGTAATTGTGGCTTAGTTTGCTGCAAAATTAATTTAGAAATAAATGAATAAATATAAAGAGTTCTATGTGTAGGTACTCAAATGATTAGTGCATTCATTAACCTTCTAGATCACATATCACCATGTTTAGACGATCAGAAGAAAAAAGAAAGGAAGAAAAGGTATATGAATATAAACTGTAACTCTGAACTGAACAGCTTTTAGTAGGAAGCAACACAAAAAAAAATTACTTTATTATCTGTAAAAAACAAATTGTAAAGAGAAAGGAAGGAATACATTATCTAAAAAAAGAGAGCTGTGCTAATTTAATTACTGATCATTTGTGGAAGGTCAATGGGTTACTGAGGCACTCACCGCAGAAATGGACAAGACAATTTGGTAAAAATGCCTCCAGGAATCATTTTGTCATTGCTAGGTGCTTTCCTGCTAAAGCTGTAATATATTGCAAAGCATTCCAGAAACACATTTTGACTGATAACTATTGCAACAATATAATCTACAAAATGGATTGCCCTGAGCAAAACACTGCTAATGCTCTATAAAAGTCATTTACTTTTTTCTGCAGCTAAAAGAAAAGGCTGAAAACACCACCTTTGTTGCAAACACCACCTTTGAAACACCATTCTGTCAACACATAAACAAATGCACGACCTTGTATTTCTAGAGAGATTGTACATATCAGATAAATTAACCAATCTGGGGTGTAGGTCTTAAAATAAAAATAAAAGCAGAGGTATAGGAATTTTATAGATCAACTGTTACAAGCAACATTCAATAAAATACATTTTATAAATAGTGTCAGGTTCTAAAGAGGAAACTCCTTATTCTGGATATAAAACCTTGTTGGGCTTAGACATGTATGATGTTAAACTTTGTCTTTATAAAAATGATTCTTGGTTGCAATTAATGCTTCAATGAAGTTTTCTAATATTAATTTGCACATTGCACATTTTGTCCCATATAAAAGAATGTCCTGCAATTCTGAGATATAAACATTGTTTGATATTATGCTTCTCTAAATTTGTGTATTTAATACAGTATACAGTATGCTGATATAATATGTCTCCAGTCATGCTTTAAGCAATTGACTTTTGGCTTACTGCTGGAGTTCATTGTATCACAAGGACACCATAGTCACACTTAAATAAAGCCAAAGACTCTGGCTTGTTACCACCGCTTTCATTAGTTTTACCATTAATTAACAAAATCAGGATACTTTCTGTCTATTTGCTTGTAAGTGCTTTGAAACCTACCAACAAAGCACTCTATTGACTCGGCATCCTTAATCAAATAAATATTTACCATTGTGATTTGCGGAAATTATTTACCTTTCAATACAGATCACAAAGAGAAGACAAAGTGTGGGCTAAAACAAATCTTCTAGTCATCTGGAAGCAAATTATAGCTGAGCTGAAAAAAAGCCTTTCCAACTGACTACTCAGAGAGGCTTACCCCTCACTAGCCCTAAATATCAATAGAGCTGCCTTTTTTATTATTAATTTCAAAGCATATCTGACCTTGAGATGTCTGCAAATGCTAAACAACCTTTTGTATAATGGCATCCAACTTTATTGAGGAGAGACTGTGTATATTACAAGAGGTGAACGCTGTCAATTGCCAATGCTGAAATCTGTCTATAGCATGCTGAGACAATCAATTTTGTAAATGATTGCAATAATCAAGGAAATTGCCTAATTTATAAATCCTTGCATACAGCATTTTAATGGATTCTTACACTTACTGCTGATGTCCTAAAAGCTAAATGAGTTGTTGTCCTGGCTGTCATTGTATAGAATGATATGGGTGGCCGACCTGAAATAAAGTTAAAGGTCAAGGAGCCAAAAAATACTCAGTGGACACCAGACCTGGCAAAACCAATAACATTAGACTTCTAAAAAAAGTCACATTTCTTTAGCACATGTTAAACTTAGTTATGAAACCTAATGCAAACATTTTCCTAAGAAAAAAAAATGGGTAGCAGGAACGTTGAAGGATTATGGTACCAGTTCATAATGTGCCACTATTTTTTAAACAAAAATGTTTTAGCATCTCAAACTTGGAACCAACAATTTTAGTAAACATACGTGAACAAGGAGTTATCAAATCTCCCATTCAGATATGATTTTCTCACATGCATTCAGCAGTGGCTGCTTTATAATCACCAAATGCTTTGTACAAATTATGCACAGACTATTTTCTTTAAGATCACTACATGCTGTTATGAATTCACCTCAGTTCCGGTTTTATATCATTCCATGAAATTACAAATCCTAATCTAAACTATGATTTTAAAAACAAGGAATATTATCACAGAAAGTAGGAAGGGTGGGTAAATATTTCCCCCAGCCTAGTCATCCTGAAAACCTGGTTCAAATGCTGCTAAAGTCTAAATTCGAAGTTAATTTGCTGATCTAAGATGGATTTTCTTAGTAAACCAATGCAACTGTACAACGTGGTGTAACATGCAGCTTCAGAAGACAGGAAGTATTATAGAAAGCGCAGACCTCTGTCAGAGTACTTTCTTTTGTTCTTAAAGGGCCTAGGTGAAGCCTGAGCCATTGTACTTCACTGGTCCTGAGCATCAGGTAAAACTTAAATTAAATAATGATATATAATATAGATTGTTTATATAAAAAAGACAAAAGCAAGAAACACTTAAGCTTCACCCAGCTTTATACATTCAAACAGTACATATTAATCAATTACAATATTAAATTATGAAAGCAAAACAGAATTTTCTATAATCAAAACAGCCTTTCCCATTCAAAAAATCACTTTTCAACCTTTAAAAATACAGTATATCTATGTATTACCACCAAACATCTTGACAGGATCACTTTTTTAGCACTGTGCATGATAGAGTGAGTTTAATTTCTTTCTTAGAGAAATGACCTAAGACGGAGTTAATAAAGTTGCATTTGACTATTTTGAATAGTCAGCTAAACTAATAGTCTAGAATAGTCTAAACTATCTAAATAGTCTAGGTGTTACAAAGTAGAATTTTTAAATAAAGTCATAAAGTTTTTAACTTTTTAAAGAAGTTTCACTAATAGGAGAATTCTCCTGGCTGAAGAGCACACAAACACAACTGTTTTCCATAGCTGCCTTGATTTGCACATATTAAATTCTATGTCTCCTTCATACACATACTGAATATATATAGTATTTACATGTTTAAACGTAACAATGAACAAATCACAGAAGTTAAAAAAAACATTATCAAAGCTAATTTATATGAACAGTGACGTACACTCATGCGGTGAGTCCTCATGCCCAGAGTCCTCAAAGAAAACTGAATTTTACACAGCACGCATTCCTTAGTTTAATCGAGGGGGAAAGAACTGCAAACCTTTAAGGTGGGAGCTCGTTCCTCTAGCTGATGAGACCACATCAGTAATCAATGAAGCTCTGTTCATCGTTTAAAAGCAGCCAGCTAAAATTAGTGTTAAACACACAGTGATGAGCTCTACGCAGCAATCCCGGTGCCCCAGTGAACAATGCACCCAGTTTACTGCTTTCTCTGAGGAAACAGTTCACCAATACAGCAGACTGCGTTCTTTATCAGAAACTGCTACAGAATGAAAGCAAGTACATGTGTTTTGTGCTTTGGTGGACAATACAAAAAGAACCAATAAAAGCAGCTGGTAGTCTGTAAACCCACTTTAGTCACTTTGAAATATATGCAAGTATATATTATATGTATTTATTTTTTATGAATACTAAAATATTATTATTCACAATTATTTACTTTTATAATATGCAACATGGCCTTGAGTAATAGGACTTTCTTGTACATTTTATGTAATATAAACCAGAAAGGAAAATGTGCTTTGTATTGCTAAATTTTATCACAAGAAGAGTTCAATACTATTCATTAAGTAATATGAATGTTGAGCAGTTCATGTAAGGCAAGATGTTTTTTTAAATAAAAGTGCCAAAGTGAAAGATAATAAACAGCACTGCCATATATCATGCACTTATTTAATGTGGAAATATTTATAAATGCATCTTCTAAACACTGTTCAAATGAAAGAACAAATGATGTAATTTCCTAAAAAATATTGCCTCAGGCCCTCCACTGTAACCATTCTTAGATTTCATTTACTGTGTAGTTAAACATAAACAGTTATGTCAGACATAAACTGCAACAAATGCAACAATTCTTAGTCACAAAGCAAGGCAACAAACACATTGAGAAACATTAAACTTGGTAGAGATCTCTCAAAGAAGCATATAATGTGTCACCAAACAGAAAAAAAACAACAAATTTGACCATACTGTTTATTCTTCATGTGTGTAAGAAACTGAATAATTATTTATCTTATTCTCCGTCACTGGTGGAGAAACAGTAAAACGGGCCTTGGAATTCAGCTTTTTATCATTATGAGGTAAGGACACTCACACAATCGCCAGGACATTTACCTCACAGAGATTTTGGATGGGCCTTTAAAATGAGTGTTGTACTGTTTATTGTGCCGCCACAGTTCTCTATCCTGAACTCAACACAGTAGACTCAGTTATTTTTAATCCAGACTTAGCAAACACATGGCCAGACTCTGGTATTTACAATGCTGGTTATTATTTATGGTTATTACTTTTTCTTTATTTCCATTTAAAAACATAATAGCCAAGGACAGCATGCTTTTGTTTTCTTTTTGAATCAATCAAGCAAATGTTATTGAATTATTTTAAAAAAGCACAAAATACTCCTTTGTTTTAAAATGATAGAACATGTAAAAGTACAAGGGTAGCATGATTTAAAAAGAATAACAGGTGAGCCATGTCAAAATATTATGTGTTTTACACGTACTGGTGATGGACAGATGGTCTGACTGTCTTTATACAGTATCTTAATGTTTGTTTATTGTTAATTTAAGTGCTGCTTTAATCATGTGGCATTAGTAAACACTAAACACATTTTTAAAGGGAAAATAATATGTATAATTTAAAATTTCAATATATCTGAGGTAACACTAAATTCTAGTAGAGCCTCATCTAAGGGTTTTTTATTTTACACAAAAGCACTCTTAAATACATAAGACCACCAGTGAAAATGTAAATCACCGTCAAGGCATTTTTTGCCTTCATGTTTACTTTTCCTATTACTGGTACTGGAGAGATTGCAACTCTAAGTCAAACCTTCAGCAATTGATTCCAGCCAATAGTGTCCTGTCAGTGCTTTACTTACTGCTCAATCTCACTAAACTGACATTTATGGTGTACTGATTGGCCCCTGTCACTGATGGCGGTTGTAAATTCACTTTGAAAAGCTGTGTGTTAACAGCCTCTGACCAGGCTCAGAGGAGAGTGTGTACAGACTGGCTGACAATTGCTTGACCCCCTGCCCTTATTACAGTGAGTAAATCAGACTTTGAGCCATTAGACTGGAGCCTTTAGGCCTTCGCAAAAAGGATTGACATGACTAAAGGTCAACCTCTGTCACACGTGTAACAATTTGGATAATGGAATTCTGTAACTTATCTAAGGAAACACTTAGCAGTGATGTACAAATAATGTTGGCACAGACAGAGGTACAGAGCTTAGATATGCTAAATACGTGCTACTGCATCAGTTACACAGTATGATAGCTGATGCAAAAAAGAAAGCACAGTACACAAACGTTCAAGCTGGGTTTTCAATTGAAAGTTGCTATTTAGAAATCGGCTACTAGAAACCAAATTTTATTTGTAAATCACAGCACAGTGTGCAAAAGAAAATAATATATGTATGTGTGTTCAAAATACTGTACAATGTAGCCAATTTTGAATAACTGCTAAATATGTTATATATTCTTGTTTTATAAACACTGAGTGCACTTTTCTGTCTCACTATCCTATCAAACACTTTCCCTAAAGATTAATTTCAATTAAGTTCACAAAACTACTGAGACAAGTTCAATTTTGGAACCCGATGATTAGGACTGAACAGGCAAAAACGAATGACAATACAGTGATACTGTATGAAGATTTACTAGAGTTTGCATAGCTGCTTACTGCTACCAGGGGGATATTTTGCAGAGAAATATATGAAATTTAACGCTAGCAAAACATGCCCTTGGGTACATTCTCTTTTGCGAAATGTTATCGGTTCTTATTTGAATTAAACCTTTTTTTCTTTGTATATCAGTAGAACTATTCACTCCATATTCAAAGCATTATGAATCATAGAAAATATTATTGCAACAATTTATTGTCCATATTCCTTTTGCTCTAAGTTGGAAGTTAACATTCTGCTTTGTTCTGTTCCATATTTATTCTTTCTCCTGTACACGTGTGCACACATGCTCCCCCTTCAAACTACTAGAAAGCTGTAGTACAAAAACAATAGGCTTGCTCAATAGATGGCAATGCATGATTGGACTGAGAAGCAGGGAACTGAGTTCCATATCCTTCCCAGGTCAGAACAATTCCCAGATCCCACCTTCATTGAAAACTAGTTGAACTTGTTAGATGTGCAGGCCAACCACACACACCTTTACCCTTATCACAGCCTCAACCGAAAGTCATCTGTCTTCTGGAATAATGGAATGGGACTTGGCTGAAAATAATTCACCACCTTATAGAAAACATGCCACATGCTTGTAGAGCCCTGACATGCCTTTAGTTGGGGTTCCTAAAATTTTCATCAGCAAGTGTCAGATGGAACCATAATACATCAGAATAGAATAACTACATCATAATATAATATGGTCAGGTCAGCTGTGACCAGGATTCCCCCAGCTGCAGCACTCAACTGACTGAGCCGAGGATGGGGTGGGATAAGTTCACAAGGACTGTCTTGGGTCACAGCAACACAACAGCCCCTGCATCTTTCTGGAGGCTTGACGGCACGTGGTGCTGTTGGTGAGAGACATGCCTTTTCTCCAAATGGCGCTGAATCTCTGGCACAAAGCTGTATGGCCTGTGAGGTGTTAAGAGTTGAATGGTTTGAAAGTGTGTGGGAGTTTGCCTAAAGATTAAGTTGATTTAAGTTCACAAAACTAGGAAAACAAGATCAATTTTGAAACCTTATGTTTTTGAAGTGTGAACTATGTAGTAAAAGATTAGGAATGAACAGGCAAAACCAGAAACAATACAGTGTTAATACAAGTAAATAAAGATTTACTAGATTACGCATATCTGTTACCTACTGTATACCCTCTTATTCTCCCGTGTGTATGTCGCAGAGTTCATAGCAGTTTGACCTGATGTGAAAAACTCATGGTTCTTAATTGAGAAAAATTGAGTATTCTTATTTTATATAACAATTGTGATGGGGAGAATAATGAACAAAGGAATTGTTCGTTATTGAAAATTGTTCCTACATTGAAAATGTACTGTATCAAAGATTTCCTCATAGCACAATGCTTATTTTTATTGCAGTTGTATTGTTTTGTGCAACATATGTGTGTGTGTCTAATTTTTTTGGAATATACAGAATATAAACACAGTAGCCTATTTAAAAATTGTTGAATAAAAAAAGGTTGAAAAGTTTTGTCCAAAATGAGTCTAAAAAATAATGACAAATAATGGCATGGCTAAATAATGGTAGCCATTCTAAATGTATCAGATAATTATTTTCCAAGCAGATCCTTTGAAAGATACTGTACTGTTGAACTACCACTATCCACAGCTTAAAACCAGATGACATACTGGTGTGGAACGTTCAGCAAATCTCCATTGAAAATAACCACTATTGGGTTATAAGGAATAAAAGCAATTCAAAACAGTCCAAGATGAAAGTATCTGATTCTTTAATTAATTTTATTAAAATTGTCTTGACTAAATCTGGACATATAAAAGACACTGTTGGTAAGGATACCTCTTATAAAAAGTATTTAATAGACTTAAATGTATTTGCCTGCAGCTATTTGCAGTTGGGGAAAAACCCAAATTGTTTTAAAATATTTAATTCAAAGAAACAAATCACAAAGTTTACGCAAAACCTTTAAGTGTGAAACTGTTATGCCATTAGGGAATGCCACAGGGTGTCAGTACAGACGCAAAGCACAATACTTCAGAATGTTACTTAATGTGTTTTATCTTTAAGGCCATCTTAAGAATGGTGATGTTGTATATCCTAAAAACATTTAAAAGAAGCCGAGACTCTTACTGTTGTTTCCTGTACAGAAGGTTCCATTCATTCACACACACATAGACAGTATGAAGCACAGAGCTGTTTCATTTAGTGCTTTGCAAGTGAGACATACTGTTGTGCTGTGAAAGTAAGGATGTAATTCAAGAAACTTAACATTCACTATTCATCATTTTAATGCTGTCACCTTAATAAGAATATGTCACAACCTAATAAGAATAAAATATGCAGACAATAATCAGAGCAGACAAAAGAAAATTCATCACATATTTTTCATTGAGTGAAACTTTTTTCGTTCATATTTGGACAATTATTAGAGAGAAAACAAAACTGTCAGATGCACTAGACTAGTGTTATGCACTAGTGTTATCTTTTTACACTAAAAACAGGCTAGACATTACCTGTACTCTGGCTGTAGAATCCAGTCACTATATTGTAGCTTAAATTATTTAGTGAACCTAATGCTTTGGAGAACAGTACATACAAAGCACTAAAACAATTCTAAAAACATACAAAAAAGTTACAAAACCAAATATTCTCTCACACATTTTTAGAGAACTATGTTGCAAAGGCAGTACTCCTTAAGCAGCTGACTGAAAATGTCACAGGGCTCAGGCTTACTTCAGGGCCAAATAAGCTCTGCTTGCATTTCAAATACATGACATGCTATTAAACAGCGCTGCCAAATAATCTAGAAAAGTAGATGATGGATTGTCTGAGAAACTTAAATTTAACTTTAATCGAACCGTGTCATGAACATAACTGTATCCCCCTGTGCTGCCATTATCAGGGGGATCGAGACAAAAGTGACCCTTAGGGTTGATAAGGCATCTTGAAGTGTTTGTTGCTAATGGCAGACTAAGTATATACTTTTGCATGCCCATGTCCTCTTGTCACTATTATATTATATAACTTGCATTCCTTTCTGACAAATATATTTAAATAATACTTTTTATAGCAAATTACTTCCATTATCTAACACAAATAAATCTCTATCATTAATAACGTTTATGGGGGAAAAAATTGAGCTGCACAAAAAGCTTGAGCTGTGCTCTATTTCACAGCACTCTTAGCAATTTCCCATTCACACTAATGTAGCATTAGACCAACTGCATAGGGTCAAAATTGGTAGCTCTACTTTATCTCCTTTCTTAGTAAAATGTTATTATAAAGTAAATCCAATTGTCAAAAAAGCATATCTGTTGAGTTTCTTATACTCTTACAAGTACTCAGCATTATCCATTATATCATATTAACAGTACAGTAGAACATATTTAATATTCAAATTTACTGGCTCGATTAATAGATGTAATGTCCAGATAAATCAAATCATTGTCACTGACCTAGACATCTGAGTTAAAGCTATTATCACCAATATTTCCTAATGAGAAGAATGTTTTAGTTAGTATTTGTTAGTTCTTGGTTCTGAACACATACTGTATGTGAAATGTTAGTCATGAACTACAAACAACAATTGTTCCTTTTACCATGTATACAATTAGTAACCTACAGTAGCTTATACAGTATAGTAGAATGAAAGTGAAGATTAATTAGTGGCAATCTTTCTTGAAAAAAACCCAGCAGCACCTTCTTGATTTTAAACATTGATCAATTCATCTGCAATATGTGATAAAAATGGAATATACCAGAAAGATTTGCCTTGTTACTGTATATAAATTGATGTTTTTCTCTTTGTGTGAACAGCTGCCAAGACCCAGATGTCTCTGGCAAAATGACACAGGCAAACATGCAGTACATGTTAGCCATTTCTCAGAGCAGAAGTATCAGTATTTGTATAATTGTCAGCAATTTTTCTGAGGGGAGACCTGCAGATAGTTACACTTGTCAGTGATTTATCAGTGAGGAATTCAAAGCACAGGTATATTTGTTAACAGTTTCACTGAACTGAAATCTAAAGTGAAAGAAAACTCAGCAGAGAATTCTAAGGATCAGTGTTTCTGTCAGTGGTTCCATGCAGCTGAACTTTAAGAGAAGCTACAACACTTGACAGCTTCTGTGTGAAATCTTAGGCCATGTGCGCTGACTTTGACTATCACTAGAATCAGAATGATAAGTAGTATAGCAAGGCAAAGGGGAAAGGATTAAGTCTGAAAGACAATATACACTAAGATGGATGTGTGACCATCCAATTTTTAATATTGTCTAGTTTTCCATTTTCCTATACACGTCTTTCTGTATGCCATTTACAATATTCAAACGCCTGAGATCAATTGCCATTAATGCACACTGTGTGCATTCCTACAAGCTGGGCCTATTACAATGTGATGTTAAGCAGAATAAAAGGAAACACTAAGAATCAAGATGAATTTATCCCCAGAGATCAGCAGTTCATTAATAACAGAGATAATATTTTGGTTCAAGGCATGGTAAGAATATTTTTTCAGGCCTTTATTGCCAGACACATTAAATGAGAAAATTATCTTGATATCAATTGCAGCACTTAAATACCAAGAAAGTCTCTGTTTTCTTTACAAAGTTAGTAGAGTGATCGCTCACCATTACTTAAATTTGAACATTTCCAGATTTTGTATCACCTTTTTCTATTAAAGAGGAAATTTATTGTTCCCCTCAAAAGCATATGGTTAACAGTGATACTTAAAAAAAATAGAATTGTGCAGATGCTTTCTTACACAATAAACCCTAGGATCTGGGGCGAAATGGGCCATGAAATAACTTAAATGACTAATTATGTAGCTTTCCGAGTCAGTGAACCAATGCTAAACATGTCACCTCTATGCTGGCTTATGCCATATAAAAAGAATTATCCTGGCCTGTGGCACGGACACTTTATCATTTCCCATGAACACCCACAGGTGTAGGGGCAGGATGTGAGGTAATGGAAAAGCCTCAGATAGACCTGGAGATGCCGCACAGAGAAGGCTATGGATCGCATGCAGCACCAATGTCAAGCAGACTTCTACATATGGTGTGGAACTGTAATAAATGGGAAATGATATGGGAACTCAAGAAAAGTGTAAGAAATTAAAGGAATTATTTTAGAAATAGATATTGTTCTTTTAGTGCCATATCCTTCAGAATAATTTCTCTCATTACAAAATCTTACTTTGTTACATTTTAAACTTTTAATGCTTTTTCTAATATAATGTAAATTAGCTTAAAACAGTATTATTAGTTAATTAGAGATTATTGAATTAGTTTTTTTACTTATGAAATAAAATAAAATAAAGTGCACCAAGTCTGGTTTTCCCAGCTGTCAAACTACAGATTTGCTTAATTTATTATGGAGTGGGCAGTTTGCCCACTGGGAAAAGAAAAAGACGAAAATGTTATAAAGACTTCCATGATTGAATTTACCAAAAAAGGAATGTTCCATAGTACAGTATTTAAGATAAAACCACCACTGCCTAACTAACTGTATTCCTCTTACAGTACCTACACTATTTCTGAGGTAGATGTGTTAAAAATTAAACTTTGATTTTATGATATAACTCCCTAACACAGTAGATCTTAGTTTTCCATGAAAGAATAAGTGTTTAAAGAAATAAATATCTTTAAAGTCTCTAATAAACACTGTATCATTATACCCTTGTAATCTGAATTTATCTTGAAGCAATAAGGGGTGTTCTCTGAAGCAGGAGACTCGGATGCAGCTTCTTTAAATTGGTCTTTCCAATATAGGGCTATAGAGGAGGCCATGTGCTTTATGCTCAACAAGGATTACCAAAGTGCATTTTCTATATAATTTGCACTGAACTTGTTGCAAAGGAACACAGTTTTTTTACTCACTTTGAAATCACACAGAAACACAACTTCCCGTGAACAGAATGGATAAATGTTAATGAAAGAATCACGCCTCACAAAACAGTTTTTCAAGGTAGTTAATGCATAATGGATATTTTGTTTCACCTACGTTACATCTTCAAATAAGAATGAAGACAATGCTGCTCTAAATTAGGCAAGACTAAATTAAATTAGAACTTCTCATTCCGTTTCGCAAGAGCAATGCATTTAACAGACTTTACCTCCCACAGGTGACGTGTGTTCCTCAATGTCCCAGTCTGTATCTTGTCCAGGAGAAGAGGAACTCCTTGAAAAGGCCCAATCCAGGTGCCCTGGGGGATCCTTTGTGCTGCACAGATGCCATAACCGAGTCCCGGCACAGTACTGGTGCAGAGACACACCTCTCTAGGTAGGTCACGCAGCCACTCGGGAATCTCTGGAGGGGCTACAGCCGCTACAGCGCTGCTGGTTCCTACCAGCCGGCGTAGAGAATGAAGGGGGCCGTGCATGGGGCACTCACCATTCCGGTTGTCTGCACACATGTCACAGCCTGGGACAGCAAACAAGGAACTACGTCAGTTTCAAGCAGCGATGCATTGAATATATGTATAATACTCTAATATAGTCCACGACACAAAATATATATAATGTAAGCAAAAACTAAGTGACAAAGTTGATATAGTATACACGTGCTTTCTTCAACGGTAATATCAAAGTCCTGTGCAACTTCTTTACAATTTACTGTCTTTTTAAATACACAAGGATTCACGTTTTGTTAATCAGTCCAGCCAAATGATGACCTGTAAAACACGTTTCGTCGTACACTTTTAACTGCATAACTATTCATTTCACAGTGCAGTAATTCATGTCATTTATACAGTATCTTGTGTTTTCACTGGAATGTTAAAGTGCATTTATATGCCTTCCATCAACCTTTTTTTATGTGGATTTAATTTAATAGACATACAATACAGAATTTTTCAGGTTTTTAAAACGAAAGTTCTAATTAGACCTGTAATCTCATTTAAACGAAACTTTACAAAGTTATATATATATAAATATATATGAACACAATTTTATGTAGCCTAATCATTGCATTCAATAGATTCACCCATTGGCAGATAAGAACATGATGCACAAAGTTTAATTTCCATGTATTGTAAAAGCTAAACATAAGTAAATTAAAATAAAAGTCATAAAGGTATCTTAAACAAGAAATAAATAATACGACCTCTTTTTAAACATTAGAAGCTTTGAAGTAAAATTAATTTTCAAATTACGAGTGACTAGATAATTAACATAAAATTCGTGTTATTCCGAACACACGTGAATTTAGTTTCTGATCTGATCTGAATTTAGATCTACAGTACATAGCGTTCTTCACACGAATCGTCTTTTATAGAGAATTCTTGGGTAGCAAAAATCTAAGCCAAAAATGTCGAAGTACAGTTAACATAATTAACATATAATGAAATACGTCCCTTTATTTTGTTTACTTTATTTAAAAGTGTAACAGTCTAGCAATGTTTGAAATTTAGGCGAAATGTGGTAATTAATCTGTTAACAATACTTCATGGATACTTAAAATTTAGGAAAATCATTTTTGTAATTTTGACCAATTTATCTACAGATTTTATCAAAAGATATGTATTACTCTTTTGATTATTATTAGAACAACATTTTCTCCTCTTTCCAGCATCATAATTGTCAGAAGGCGCTGGATCAGATGTGATGTCTTGACCTCGATGGGCTTTTCTCTATAAAGACTGTAAAGCTGTCTGTACAAGACAAGAAAAATGTATAATAAAAGACGAATAAATACCGATCATACATACAGTAGGCCTATACATATATGCCTTACAGGTTTTATATTCTTACGGTTGTAGTTCATGTGGCTTAGTAATGCTTATGAACGTTCACGTAAACCAATTAGTTAATTATACACTTTCGCAAAACATGGCTAAAAGTTTCCTACCTACGGCAACTAAAAAACCGGACCACACGAAAAAGAAGTGTCTGTACATAGCGCATGTACTATTGTATTTATGTAACTATTTTCGCTGTTGTCTACTTTCAGAGATATTCCCTGTTATTTTTATCTTTGTCTTTTCCTTTGTTTTAAGGGTGTTCATAGGTAACAAAAACTAGACTATTTGTCTCAAGCGCGCGATTAAGGAACATTTTTACTTTCTTTCAATTCTTTATTTAGTCGCCTTTAGAAACACTGTTAAGGTAGAATGACTAATCCTCATTTTTCACACTGATTTTATCAATGTTCCTCTTAATTCATTTTTGATATTTGTAGCTGTTGTTCGTGACTACAGTAGGTACAGTACCTTACTACACCTTATTAAAGA
The DNA here is from genome assembly GCF_059453375.1 of Lepisosteus platostomus. Classification (NCBI taxonomy): domain Eukaryota; kingdom Metazoa; phylum Chordata; class Actinopteri; order Semionotiformes; family Lepisosteidae; genus Lepisosteus; species Lepisosteus platostomus. The sequence continues at coordinate 53,690,412 of NC_142614.1, forward strand.
CAAAGAAAAAGCCGCTTATGCCCTCTCATCAATTGTAATTGTACATTCTATACATAAAGCGCCTTTTGAAGGATAACACTAATTAAAAGTACAATCCGTTTTTTAAACCGTACCTGAACTGGTTAATAACGTGAATAGAAAACACAGTAAACTCTTCAAATTGGACACTAAGATCACGTAAAAGTGTCCTCTCCATCTAACTTTTAACTATAGTCCATAAAAGAATAACAACTTCATCGTGTTACCAATGTACATGATTATTAAACAATGTGCTAAACACCGTTAATAATATAAAAGTAAAGCCCGCATTTGAGATCGCCAGATTGTTCTAGGGAACAGTAATTGTAATATAAAGTTATCTATATCATATATGTGCACTGCACGGTATTTGCTTTGTACACAATTTATGTGAAAACCTTATAATTGCCATATCAACCAATTATGTATTTAGGAACGTATTGGATCATACTCTATTTACAGTATATAGACCTATATATATTATATATATATGATGGTGTTGCAACCATCTAATATACTTTGGCTGTATTGTAAATGACTCAGATTTGTTTGAAATATGGGTAAGAGAATATTGTGTGTAGATAAAGCAGTCCCACCGTCCCCCGGAGACCTCCATATACCATGTTGGGATGATGAATAGCGGCCGGTGGAGAAGATCGATTCCTGATCCACACTCACTCCACTCTCCTCTACAAAACTATACGGCAATTAATTGTGGCTTGTCCCCTCATCCTTCATCTCCTTGTGGCACATATCGATGGAGATTACTGCTGATGGACCATTTTATCGCCTTAAATAAACAGTCACCACCTTTTCAAACCTCACTTTAATATATAGGGTTATACCTTATATATACGGCTTCAAGTACCGGTATATTTTATTGAAGTAGAAAAGAAAAGGTAAAAAGCTGTAAATCTAAGCCTCAACCTTCACGTAAACAGACACACTCCGAACATACAATACACGGATTTGCACCGAAGATGATTGTGGTAAAATTATCTAATCATGCGGCCTGCATTAAGGTTATTAGTGAACATTATTAAGTAGGTATTTATATTAACAGTAAATATTATTATTTTAACATATTTTCAGGATGTTGCAATTGTTGTAGAGTTCGGAATCTTCTCTGAGATATTGATTAGAACTGACCGCTTGAATAACCGTCTTTTTAATTCAACTTTGGAACTGTCAAGAGACAACATTCTTGTTTTAAACTAGAACATTTTTAATTTTATACCTAGGGTATTTTGTTATCAGATAGCAGATTTATACTGCTAGTCAAAATAACGCAAAACCTACTAATTATTCTCCCGTAAGCGATCTTTCAGATTTCAATTTGGAGTCAAACTATTCAAAACGTAGTGCAATAGGTAACAACCTATTGAAAGATAGCAATAAGTCTTAATTAAACCTTAATAAGAAGGTTTTGAACCATAATAAAACATTATTCTTTTAATTCACCATTTAATTTAAATAAAATCTTCGAGCCTTCTGTTTAATGCTTGGAAACGTGGACGATTTTTAAACGAAAACGTTGTCTTTCATGGGATCAGGTAAGAATTGATAGCCTTCATAACATAGGCCAGAACAACAACTGCGAAAATATTCTCATTGGCACTTAGACCAACACTCAAGCAACTTTCTGTCCTATATCATTTACTTAGTACAGGTTTGGGCTACCCTTAGTTAATGTGACAAGAAAAAACCTCAAGTGGTTTAAAAGGTAATACTTTTAAAGAAGGTCATCCACTCTGAACTCCTGAACTGAAATTAAATTCACTGTATTGTAAAACGCCTAAGGCAAATCCAGAAATTCTGGACAATATCGCCCTCCCATCACTTTTCTGGGCTGAAAAGTGTAAACATAACGTCAAACACCGCAATAAATGCAAGTGTTTTGGGAAAATTATAGAAATGTTCTAGTCATTTAATACTGGTAAAGTTAACATTTAAATAATAAGGAAAGACAGTGCCGACCTAGTAACATCCAATAACTGCATTACGAGCCGCACAGTCTTTTATCTACATAAGTTTTACAAGCTATCCAAGTCCAATGACAAAATTATTGCTTATTAGGTTTAAACTTTTTTCTTATCAAACTTGACTAGTTATGAATAGAAAGGCTATTTGAAATCACGAAAGTTTAACAGGCCTATGTGGTCAATGCATGTGTCATATTTGTACTGTATTTTAAAAGGTATTCGTGACTTCTTGTACAAGATTATTTAATATGAAACTTTCAGCAAGGAGTTTCCTTCTAAAATGTTACAAAAGTTTTTAAGTTCAATTAAATCAGAAAGGAGTGCTAATTCAAATAAGACGGTTCACAGTGGAATCTATAATATACAGTATTCACAAGTAACTTTTCCTCTGCGAACTACTGTATACGTACGATTATTGGGATCGCTGGTGTGATTGTTCAAGGGGATTATTTCCATTCTCTGCTGTCCATAGAGGTAATAGTCTAACTCCTCAGAAGTAAATTTAAACTTTGGTCTTGTGTCATTTTTACAGTTGGATGACAAGCAAAGGTCTTTGGCTTGAGCGGTGATTCCCGGGGTGTGGATTTCGGAGCATTGCGAGTGTCCAAAAAGTGCAATCTGGGGCACAGACAACTGTGTTAGACCTGCTAGCGAAGAGATTGAAGAGGTTGAGGAGGAGGAAGATGGGGTTGAAGCGGATGACGATGAGGTGGAGGAGATGGAGGTCGGACGCTGACGGAGGCTCTCTGCCGAAATATCTGCTCTTTCGGGCGGCTGAATCTGGTTATGGGCTCCGCTCTTCGGCTGGCTTTGTGGGAACAGCTGTTGCCAGTGCTGAATGTAAGCTGGGTCCACCTTCAAGAAAGCAGATCCGCTGGGCTCACCGGGTTTCAGCATCTCCAAGGGTGGCTGTAAGACACAACAGTAAGTTTTTTCTATTGATGTTTATGACTTTTGTTTCTCTGAAAATCAATTGGGATCTGTACAGAGAGCAAAACCAACATCAAAAAGTCATACACAAAACAACTTCAACAACAAAGGGGTTTAAAAATAAAATATTAATAAAATGAGAGCATCCTAATAAAAAGTTCTTCGTGTTTAGTTCTACCACAATTACCGAAATAATACAGCTGTATCATTGTTGAAACACAATGAAGGAAAATTCAGACGAAATCTGACTTACGGAACTTACTTAAATGTTTCATAATTGCTCTCATAACCACGCCTTGGTTGTATTAATACCCCTCGGATGTAATGGAATGATGCACTTTGTACTGTATGTCGATACAACGCGGATTACAGCTGAGAGCATCCCTCTTTTCTATACTTTTGAACGCTTTATGCGCACAAAACTCATTTTAAATCTTTTCAGATCTTGGACTTCCAGCACATCAATACACTTACCCAGTTTACGCAGATAGGTCTTAGCTTCGTCACTTACAGTGGTTACAGATTGTATATTCCAGACTCTTAAACCATAATCCTTTTGTTTATGGGATATGCTGTGTTCTGTATCCAAGCTCCAAGTCTGAAGTACGATATCCGAGCTCCCCCCTTCTCGCTCGCCCTCAGATCACTAGCAGCCTTGTAAAAGGACACGTGGGTTTTACGACAGCACGAAACCCAAGGGATGGGGGAGTTCACACTGGATCAAAAATACAACCTAACATCTGTCTCTGTCAGTACTATTCTCAGTTTTTGGATTATTACATTAATCAGTCGAAACTTTTATTTGAAAGATTATGACCATAATTAGTCTATTTGCATAATAAATGATAGAAAACTGCAATAACTACTCTATCATTTTTGTAGCCATTGTGATACCTATGGAAAACTCCTTTTCTTGTTATCCTTGTCCTTCAGTGAATTTATTTGCAAATAATTTAATGGTACAAATATGCAGTCGAATTAAAAATGAACACTTTTTTGGAGTAAATATGTTATAATTAAGGATTCACTTTCCCCAGTTCATGCTACGGTACAATGTTAGGCTTTGAAAATGAAATGTGTTAATCGTTGATATATGTATAGTATGTTTGGCACCTTACAAGTTAAATACATTGAATGTTTTCAATGAATTTGTAATCCAGATGAGAACAGATACAGCAGCTTTTAAACGTCTAATTACTTTCAATCCCGTTTTAGTTTTATTCCAATAAATATTTCAAAGATAACGGACCTCATTGCATTGTTAGTGCTGCGTCTTATCCAACCACTGGTTTTTCCCACCCTTTCTCTCAGACGCTTGAGAAAGTTACTGCTGTTTGGATTGTGTCTGTATCTAAATGTAGGACATTTTTTGCACAATTTCATCCAGAGCTGCGCTAAAAATGTTTTGACTGGCGTCTTTTTGACAGGCTCATCCGTCATTTGCAATACAGATTGATAACGTAAACTAAAAGACAAACATTATCGCCTGAAAAGGAATTCTAATGTAACTGCCATTGACAATGAAAAATTCATCTCACTATAAAAGAATGTGGATCATAACCTAGACGATCTCCCAGTGTTTGAGAACGGGTTTATGCGAAGAATTAGCAAATCCCAAGAAGGTATTTTATTTTTTCTGTTAAGTTATTCAGTTTCAAATGTTATGTAATTTCCTCCAAAAAACATTGACAAGGTAGTAAGTTGTTTTTTTTTTTCTGTCAGATGTTAATAGACGGCATGTGTCCCCTGTACTCCACATACAGTTCTTTCCTTAACCCCATGACGACATAAACCAATGCATTCTAAATAGAATTTTATTATATCGTCGAGTGTGTTATATTTGGACTTTTTCATAAGCGTATTAGCTAAATAGTATTTGTAATAAGTATTTATGGAGTGAATGTCTGGAACTTCAATAAAGGATTGGCAGGTGGTTCTAAACCTAATGCTTGTTAGAGCGCTCAGATTAGTCAAATGTACAAATCCGATTTCAATTACAGACAATAAACGCTAAAAGGAGAGGGATATAAAAACAAAAGTGCCACCAGGGACATTTTTAAACTTGGGAGCCAAAGAGCAATAAAAGAGCTCTCTAGCTGTCTGATTAACAATGGTCCTTTGGGAGAGATTGCAGACTGTTAACATGGTACTTGTCCATCAAAGGAGTCACCACCAGCTCAGCGCTTCATTAATTGCGCGGGATCGTTTTTGATAGAATTCGAATATCTGTTGTCAATTAATTGTGTTAGTAAAAGCAAGCTCACCACCCTATGAACAAAATGTATTAAACCAAAGCTCAATATCCAATTCACATATTGTAAATTCCTTTGAAAATAATACATTATAGAAGTGAAAGATCATTCTGATTTAAATAAATCAATAACGATAAAATATATTAAAGTAACATTATATAGCTACCTTTTGGGGAAAGAAATGCACGTCTCAACGATGTTTTATGTTAATGTTTTACGCCTTCTCTTGTTTGAGTAGCTAGACTATATTAAAAATTATTCAGGAGCATATTTTGAAAAATTGCAGCAGAGTAATACGTAAAAAGATACCAATATTCCCGAAACTCATTTTGTCTGAAAAGTTCTGGCACAGATGCGACACTATACCATAAAATGCAATTGTATATAAATTATTTTAAAAGAACAGAAATAAAGTGTTGTACATACAAATCTTGGGTTGTTTTGTACTTAAAATTAACCAAGAAGTACTATGAGCTATTTTTCTGCTTATCTGCCACCCTATGCTGTTAGTACTGTACAGTATATGGAGTTCCAGAGTTCAATATCATATGAAAAAAAAATCCTAATACTGATTTAAACAACCAGGGACTCAAGGTTATAAAAATGGCCACATTTAAGATTTTTAATGTAGAAGCGATTGGGCTTTTTTCCTTAATCTATACCCTTCAAATCGATGTTGAATATTGCTAGGAATTTGTTGAAGTGAAATAAATAAGGCGCGAGAGTGTATTAAATGCAAAAGGAGAGCGCAGTGGTGTTTTTCTTCATTGATTAATGACCTCTAAAATAAAACCCGCCGGAATGGGAGCTCGGATCGATAAATTAACTGCCGAAATTCATCATTTTCTTTGGCAAAAATGGTCTGATTATAGTGGGAGATGTTTATATTATTATTATTTGACGTGAATCTCAAAATGCTAATCTGGGTTTCGCCTCGATCCACATGCTCTATCAGATTCTGTCTGACATCCAATTAAAAAGTTTACATTTCTTGTTAATTAATTCGCCTGATCCTTGGAAGACAAATGGACGGCTGTCTTTGACAGGAGTCCGATAAAGAATTCAACGGCTTTTCTCAATGCCCTGGGTGTCTCCTGATTATAGTTTTAAGGTCACGGGTTTCTGGGTTTATAATTCATTAATATAGACGTCTATTCAGATGGGATTCCACAGTTTGTTTTGCATCTTCTGGATTTAATTTCTCCCAGAGAAGAGTAAGACGTGTTTGGGGGTGCATCTAATGAATGCATCAATGTTTTAAATATTTTTAATTATCCTGCACGTTTAAACGCTTTTTGTATTGATTAGCATATATTAATACAGAGTTTATTTATTTAAAAAGTATTTGCTTTAGCGTTTGTATTTTGGGGATATTTTGAATGAAAGCGGCTGAAATAATCATATAACCACTCAACTCCCATGCAAATTTCTATAGTCAAGACTATCAACAAATATGTCTATTTTGTCCTTATTGTTAAGCGACACTACTCATTTTCAACTTTGCTGTGTTTAAAATACTATGTTTAATACTGATGAATTTAAAAAAGATCGTAATTACAACCAGTTCTGTTCTTGGTGCTATTCAGCAAAGCTACCTGCATCTTAAACGGTTTCAGTGTGGACATCCAGACCCTACAGTATATACAGTACAGTACACAATAGAGCAAATCTAACCTGTATGATTTAGTTTTAACTTTTATACGCTCGGAGACATCAGCGCAACTAAGAAACGACGTCTTTGGGATTGTTAATGATTTATATTAACTTAAAAGAAACTCCAGATAAAATATTTTCATCTTAAGAAGATTTTTTTTCTCTACTCTACCGCCTCTCCCCTCATCCCCATATTTCCCTGTATATTCCTTTCTTAGACTCTGAGTTAGAGTGTCGTTGTGGTTGGAAGTGCTTCTACTGTACGTAATACCACCTTATCAAAATGGGTTTAGATGGCACAGTTCTAATATAATGTAAAACCGATTTTTTATTAGGCTGAAATAGATTTGATAACGTTTATCGAAGTTAAGCCTATATAATGTTGATTATACCACAACATACAGTATAGGCCTTGATAAAGTCGTAAAAAGTTTACACAGTATGTTGGCCCATCGCTGTAAAAAAATAGCCTGCATTGCCTAGACATTTACTGTATGCCAAATAAATATTAAAGTGGTTTACTTAATACAACGTCATACAATCAAAATTAAAAGTCAATTTAAAATGGAAACCGGTAGGTATACAATGGAAAGGTACATGGCAAGATGCTGTATGTACAGTATACTAGCCTTTTATATAAAACCCAACTCTCGTCCACTGTGAGATATTTAACTGGTAATCATGTGTAAGAAACCGAAGAGGGCGCAACTATCATTCTTGATAAAACTGGAGACACGTAAAATTGCAAGATTTGGAAGAAAATACATAGAAAAGAAAAAAAAGTTCACAATTTAAACTGTAGTTGCTACACAATTCCTTCCTCTGCTACTGAAGTTTTAAACTTTATTACGACATGTTAGATACAGTTGGTGCTAGTCAAAAGTGTCAGGTGTAAGGCCTTCATAATTAACATTAAATGCATTCTTACCGCCTTTGTTTTTCATTTACCAGTAAATGATCAATATTAGATTCTTCATCATAGTTACAGTATACAGTACACATTCATGTTAAGTTTAAATTAGAAAATTAACGTCTGTATGGGAATATTCCAGTCGTCCCCAAATTCGTACTGACGTCGAACTGAACGTTGTGATGACCAACAAGTTTCTACATCCACCCCTCTCTGTTTACTATCCCACTAATTTAAATCAACCTTTGATCTGTCAACTGGGATAGATGCTACCGTTTAGAAGTAGTGAACACAGCAGGCAGACGTGCACATGTGTATAATGATATATTCACTGGATTTGGATATTTATCATCATCGTAAACACTAACAGCAGCAGCACAAACAACATCGAGGTTAGTCCGGTTAGTTCTTAACGAATTTCGAACTAATTAATTGTTTAGCTAATAGTCACAGGTGTCCCGGTTCCGTTTGTACACCCGGTAAATTAAGAACCGATAGAGGGTAATCAATCCCTTCATTCCCAGTCTAATCGGTTATTTAAAACCTGAGAAAAATTTATAATGTGGAAGCCAAAATGATTGACACTTTCTGACTAAGAATTAAACAAAAAGCATGCAGGAGTCCCAACTGCTCAGTAATCACGTCCGATATATCTTTAGCCTGTTCTGACAGATTAGATATGTGTCATATCTAGAAACTTGAAATAATCAGGCCATTATTAAACTTTTACTGGATTGGTAAAACCACAAACCATAACTGCATTAATATGATGTTAGACTATATACAGTATCAGTGCAGAAATGACAATATGAAAGTACTGTATATACTGTACATAATTAATTACATGTTTTCAAGCTACAAACTTGCATGAATTACAACCTCGGAATAGTGATATTAGACGTGTTTCAACTTGTGTCTTGGCAATTTTGCATATGCTTATAGAAAAGGAATGTGAATAATACACATTTCAATTATATAGATTAATGAATGTTCAATACATTAAAAACTCAACAAAAAACATAGGTCTTGTCTGTTTCACTGTAAAGATAAAAAATAATGTGAATTAATTATAAAACTAATTACATAATATAAAAATATAATTAAAAAATGTGAAGCCCTTTATTATAATTACAATAATTCAAATTAAATGTTTTGGTTACACCTCAATCAAATGGAAAATATTAATTTTATTCTTGTCACCTTTTATAAAATAAATATATGAACAGAAAAACACATTCTTCATTCTTACAGTACATCAGAATGCTGAAGATAAAGCAAGAACCCATCAATGCAAAAGTCAAAGTAAACACATTCCATAAGTTGAAAGCAAAATAATGATCAGCACCTCTTAGAAATAATGGATCATGTCCGCATTGCATAATAGCCTATGGGATGTATTTGTCTTTGTATTTTTCTTATTTTCAGAATGATTTTACTGATGATGCTAATGTAGATGGAAGGAAACACAGGTCATTACATAAACTGAGCAATACAGACAAAGTCAACAAATTAGTATCTTAAGGCAACTAGATGATAGGATGTTAGTATATGTCTGATTTCTCAGATATCCATCCATTACCTGAAAACCCTTTATTTCTGGTTGTGGAACCCAAAGCCTGTTAAAAAAATACAGGAATCGAGATGGGACTACTGTACATCCTGGATAGCAAACCAATCCAGCATAGGGCATTCTCACACACAGTTTCTCACACACAGAGTCACCAATCTAACCTGTCAGCATTTCTATGGGAAGTAGGAGGAAACCACAACACCTTCAAAAAACCCACTCAAATCTGAGGAAAGATCCAAATGAAGGCACCCAAGGTCAGGACTGAATACAGGACACAAAAGCTACAATATGAGGTAGCTGTGGAGCTTTTCTGTTTGAAAGTTTGTTAGCTGGAATGTTACCTAGTGCCTTTAAGATTACTGTTTTTTTATCAGCTGTTTTTCATCAAACACAAATAAATCATCCAACAGGAGTGGAGAAGTCTGCTGTCACCCAGACATACAGTACAGCAACATGTCTCATTGACCATTGAGACTCAAAACAAAACTATAGCTGTATCTGTGAAAGTATCGTGTATTACAATGTTGCATAGTGGTGGTGAAATTCCTGTTACGTCTTTCAGCAAACGTAAGGTAACCTGCATGTTAAGAGATTGCTACAGCGTTTTATAAGTTTATTCAGAATATTCAGACAATTGAAAGGTACAGTATAAATACTTTGATAGTCTATGTACAGTATACATGTTGCCATGATGGTACTATATACTGTATATTAAAGTTGAAAAAGATACTGAGATTTAATTATCAGTCTCAAATGACAGCTTAAGTCAGTTGATTTCATTTCATTTGGTCTTGATGTATTCTGAACTAAACATGTTTTTAAAGGACAACAGGAAAATATTTCAGTCTGTAGTTTTGACACTGATCTTAATAAGTATCTTAGGTCTCCATAAACACATCTTCATGTGAACACCTGCCATTTTGTGACAAGGATGGTGAGACTAATTTGTTTTGTGAGTCCATCCATGTTTTGCACAAAATAGTCATGTGAGTTATAATTTATCATATGCCACCTATGATGTATCATCATTTAAAAGCATACTTCAAACCTCAGACCTCCCTGTAGAGAGTTCTGGATATTTATGAAATTTAAAGAATGGGAAAATACCTTTTACATGACAGGAGTAGTGTTTCTAAGACAGAACAGTGCTGCCATTCACAGCAAAGTACAATTACAGCCTTCCTTGGAGACACTACCTGTCTGAACATCAGAATACATTTTTATACAGACAGGTTTCTATTTCTTTATTCACTCAAAAACAAAACATTCACCTTAAGAGAACAGAGACAATTTCTATTTAGAAAGATCATTTTGGCACTGTGTGCTATTGCCAGGTGCTTATTTTTTTGTCTGTTTGTTCCTGTGTGAAACCATTTACTTAAGAATTCTACTCAGCATCTGTGGTATGTTGTACTCTCCTTGTTCAATCTTCATGTTCAACTCAGACATTAAAGAAGCTGCAGATCTAAAACGGTTGTAAGCCCTCATCTGATCCAGGCTGCTGGTGAACACAACACAGCCCCATGCTGAGTGGATTGATTTTTAGAGAGAATGAGAAAGGCAAGATTTTAGTGCCTGTATCACAGAACAGGTGGCAGGCACACAGTGATCAGTGTAGATCTTGCAGAGGTAGACAGCTGCCACTGTTCATCATTTTGGTAATTATGCATCACCCTATTGGCCGATAGCCACGCCAGATAGAGTCTTGATCTATAGCCACATTGCCTTCTGAAACAACAATGATTGATAATGGTGAAGTTAAGAGAATCAAAGTCAACCATTTTTCCACTGGACAGTGTGGAAAATAGGACTTAACATTTACCCCCCAGTAGATCAGCTTTCTTAGATCACAAATTGTTTAATTTTTAAAACAATATCTTACCTTATCTGAAAGTAGATGGACCTTTTAAAATAATTGCACATTATAACTGTTATAAATTACATATTATAAGCAAAACAAAGAAAACAATTTAAAATGTGGAAAATATCAGACTATTTTTTTTTTCCGGAGATGTTGTCATAATAAAAAACAGTTCTTCAGTAAATGATTAGATAATATAAAATTTAACTAGAAAGCTCAGTATTGGTAAACTCAACACTATCTCCTGAGTCAGCTCATGCAGCGTTCACATTATGGTAAATATCAAGTTCTTCATTATAAAACATTTAATCTGCCTGTAAAGAAACATTAGTTTCTTTCAACCTGAAGATATACAGTACAATAATCCCCTGAGAGTGGAGGTCATACTTGTTGGTCGTCTTTGACCGGTTTTTAAGAATGAAATATCCTGTGCTATGGTGACCAAAACTGACCAATGTATTACAAATGAGGTCTTATTAGTGACTTGTAAAGATTGAACATAATAAATAAATAATCCTTACACTTATATAGCTCTTTTTCTGGATATTTCCACTCAAAGCACTTTACAGGTAGGGGACTCCCCTTCACCACCTGTGCAGCATCCACCTCGATGATGAGACAGCAGCCATAGTGCGCCAGAACGCTCACCACACACTAGCTCTCAGTGGGGAGGACAACAGAGTAATGAAGCCAGTTCAGAAATGGGAATTATTAGAAGGTCAAAATTGGTAAAGGCCAGAGGGAATTTTAGCCAGGACAATGTAATGTAATGTACAGTAATGTTTCCTTATTTAATTTGTAAACCGATGCAATGTACTAAGCATTCTGTTTTCTTTTTATTCAAGACAGCCTTGATGAGGGTACCTTTCATATGTAGCTTAATGTGGTTCAGAATTTTCCATATCAAATATACAGTGTATGTTCCTGCTTCCTGCATGGATCACATTGCACTTATCAATGTGAAAGTACAGTATACAGTATGTGACAAGCGTCTGCCCATGATTTTACTGTTTCTTTGTGATTCCCCTGTTACTGCTTCTTTGTTTGCCACTACCCCTATGTTTCGATCACCTGAAAATTGTAAACGTTTGTTAAACTATAACATTGTATAATCAAAATTGATAATAAAAATCAGGAAAAGCAATGGGCCTAAAAAGAATCCCTGCGGTACAGCACTGCTTACATTCACCCAATTAGAGCATAAAATGACATGCTGTTTCCTGTTCATTAGCCAGTTCTCAAACTATGTGTGCATTGTGCGTGTGGATTGCTATAGCTCTTTATTTGAGGATTAATCTTTTTTGTGAACATTTTTATTAAATGTAATACTTCATAAATGTACCCATATACAAACCAAAACCCGTTTTTCACCGCACAACACCCATTCCATCCTCTGACTTCTAATCAGTGGCACCCCCTCAATGTTTATGCATTTGCAATGCTTGTTCAAAGAATTCTAGTAGGTTTTCTGATAAACAAGGCCTTCTGTTTCTAAATTCATATTGACTATCATCTATCTCTTAAAACACAATTATAAGATTGCAAGAAGTAAGATCAATTGATTTATCCCTTGGTCATTTTTGGACCACTTCGTATGAATTTGTGTTATATTTGCAGTTCTTCAATCTGTGGGTACAGTGTTCAAGTGAGTGGTACAATCTGTCATGAGAATTTAAATATTCAATGTTGGGGTCAACAAATTACATCTCTCATTTTGTTAAGTATTTATGGGAAAACAAAATCCGGCTCCAGTTATCTATTAAAGTCTTTTTAGCCAAGCAGAACCTCATTATTAGTTACAGTATGTTAAATGTAGTAGTGGAGCTCCTTCTTCATTACGGGGGATGTTATGGACATCTTTCTGTGTAAAAACCTGTGAAAAATATTTATTTAGAATGTCTTCTTATTGTTTTTTCATCTTACTTTATTAAATCCATTCATTTCTGATGAACGTCTTACCCACCCCATTTACAGTTATTTTAATAAAAATACTTTTCATTATTATTTTGTCTCTATTCTCCAGAGTCCACCCTCCTGCGGTACTTACACATTTAATAATACCACGTTCTTTTTGTTTTAATATAGAATTCGGATATCCTTCTTCATAAGTGCAGGTAGTTCAACATACTCTTTTTTTTAGATTTGAATTTGGGGCCCTTTTGCTGCAGTCTGGTAATAGAAACCCTGTAAGTCTTGCAAGAGAATAGATTCTCAAGGACAAGTGCCCTTGTCAGCACATTTCCCTAGTAACATCGAAAGGACAGCAGTCTCTACTCGCAGGCTCTTAAAGGTTAAGAGAATAAGCTCCCCGGAGGGCTGGAAAGTACAGCTGAGATATTCTCAAAAATGTGAAAATGAAAATATAATCAACATGTGGTCAGCTAAAGCAAACACAAGAGGCTGAGTGTTCTTAGTGTGTGTTCTAGCGCAGAGGTTCTGCATGATCTAATGGATGCCTCAGAGTGTCAAAGAAGTCTTAAAACAATATAGGGTTTCAACAATGATTTTAAACTCAAGCACCATAGAGTATAGATATGATATACAGTAATACACAGTACATGCTCTAAGCAGATACGCATGAAGGCTATGAATTTTTTTAAATAGTGCTTTAAAATTAAGTAAAGGATAGCTTATGTGAAAGGTATACTAAATTATAAAGACTTAAGTGCTTCTTTTCAATGCTAAAACTGATGGTGGGCCATCTTTGCAGACAAAAGTACTCAGTGGTCAGTGTGTAAAGGTTATGGAATATCTGGGATCACATATGGATCAGAGTTACACCGAGAATATAGACAACATTTATAAGAAAGCAAATCAGAGGCTGTTTTTAATTCAAAGACTGAAGAACTTTAAGTTTGGTCAAAATGTCTTAGAGATGTCCAGTTTGCTATGGAAATCTGGGGTTAAAAGGCAAAACCCAACTGTCCATTTATGAAATGGATTGTGAAAAAGGCAGGAAAAATAATTTAAAACAGCAGCCCCAGCTCAGCAATTTATATCATAATAAAGTCTCAGAATGACAAGGAGCATCACAGCTGAGTCCACATACCCTCTCAGTTCATAATACTCCCATCAGGAAGACGGTTTAGGGTACCAAATTCAAATAAAATATTCTTCCCTCTGCAATAAAACTGCTCGATGAATGTATGTACTGTAAATGTAGTCCCCCCACTACTTTTTATTTATCAATTTATTTATGTATCACATACTGTTGTTGTGATTTCATGTACTTCATGTGATTTTCTGTTACTTTTATGTTTTGCTCGTGTGTTTTGTACATTTATGGGAGAAGCCAAAGACAAATTTTCACAGTAGTGGACAATAAAGTATCTGTCTAAAGAAGAAAATTAGATCTACTATATCAGGACAAACCCAGGGCACAATAGGACAAGCATGTAATATATTCTAGAGTACTATTTGTTATATTCAATTGCAATCTGAAATTTACATTGCATTAAATTATAAAACCTACCAAATTAAAAAATACTGAAGTGAAATGAACACTGTTGTGGTGATAAAGTAACTTCCATGTCAAATGGCTTGAAAAATGCAATGAAAAAAAGTAATAACAATAACATTCCTAAAGGGAAGAAAAAAAACACTAAGGCTTGGAAAAAGAGGAGAAAGCTCTGAGAATTTCATAAAAAATGTAATTTGGGAGGAAAATATTATCTTTTAGAAACTATTTAAACTGACTGAGAATGTTGATCAATCTTAACCAATGCTGAAAAGCTAGCGTATTTCTGCCGAGTTAATCAGTTGATATTTTGTTCTATAGCATTGTTTAATAACCAGACAAAGAGCTGAAAGGACAGAATAAAAAAAAAAACATAAGAAAGGTTACAGAAGAGAGGAGACTATTGAGCCGATTTCATAGCTACTAATATGGTAGATACAAAGAACTCTTCAAATTGTTTCTTGAAAGACGTCAGGTGATGGACCCATTGTTTGCCTTGTCTTGAATTTTACCTAAATCTTCTTGAATTTAGTTTCTTGTCTTGTCAGTTTTTCTGCCAACTTGTTCATACAATACAAAAGTATCAATGTATGAACTTAGAGCACTGATCTACAGTAAACTAGCCAGTGGTGTTCCAGAGTGCCCATTACTTTGTTTGTTAAACAAGACCTTTCTGTTCAAAATCAATGTTG
Organism: Lepisosteus platostomus; assembly: GCF_059453375.1. Taxonomy (NCBI): domain Eukaryota; kingdom Metazoa; phylum Chordata; class Actinopteri; order Semionotiformes; family Lepisosteidae; genus Lepisosteus; species Lepisosteus platostomus. The sequence goes on from NC_142614.1 coordinate 53,705,737, forward strand.
ATCTTCCCCTAGAATCCATATACAGTAGACCATCCTCTATTTTTTTCTAATTATTGTTTATATGACTTTTCTATAATGTTACTGCTTCAAGACTTTGCAATGCTTCAGTTGAGGGATAGTTAATATTGGATCCTGGAGATTTATTAATGAGCGCTTCAAGTCCCTGAAACTACTTGAAACTTAAAACTTCTGCCTCTCCTAATTTATTACAGAACTCCATCCTTTCACAATCTGATCTGTATTGTTGAATTCGTTCTTAGCGAACACCTGAGTCGGTACTCATTTAGTATATCGACCGTTAACATTTCACTGTCTATATGTTTACCATTATAGTATAGTACATGATAGATTTTACTTAATCCTTTTTTATTAGTAGTATAATATCAAAAAATCTTTCCCTATTTATTTCAGCCCTCATTAAAATATTCCTTTCCTTCTCACTTCCATCCATTCATTTTCTAACCTCTTTTTCCAATTCAAGGATGCGAGGAAGCCAGAGTCTGACCTGGCAAGAAATGGGTACAAGGCAGGGTACATCGAGGATGGGACGCCAGTCCATCGCAGGGTGGACACACAGACATGCACACATTCACATCTAGGGTCAATTTGCCCAGGATCCAAATAACCTTCCAGAATGTTTTCAGACTGTGAGAGAAAACCAGGATACCCGGAGGAAACCCGCTCAAACACAGGGAGAACAAACAGACTTCATGCAGATAGCACTCCAGGTCCGTAAAAGAACCAAATTCCCCAGTTCTGAAAGGCAGCAATGCTCATCACTGCACCACCATGTTGCCAGCTTTCTCTCTTTGCCTCTCTGATATCCCTTTAACCCATGCTTTCAGTTCAAAATGCTTCACATGGAAAATCTTAATTATACTTATTTACTTACTGTTGCTGTCTTTTATTGTCCCAGATAGGAGCTCAGATTCAATGTGCAAGGTGTGGTCATGATAGTCAATGCTTATCCTGGTATTCTGCATTGTTTGTTTGATGTAAATGTCTGACAGCTGTAGCTCTTGTACACCAATAATTTTGCTGGCTACCTTCACTATCCTATATACAGAAGGTCACTTACAAGAAAAAAAAAGTTCAGTTAATTTTGCTTGTTCAATTTACACTTTAATTCCATACTCCATATTCTTTTGGAGTGTATTGTATATCATGAAAATCCCAGATCTACAGGTGCTTACTTCAATATCTGACATAAACTCAGAAAAAGGTTGAAACAGTTGTTCTGTCTACACACTGGATGGGCCACTAAAGACAGAAGTAGTAGCTATTTTATAAGACCCTGTTCTGAAATGTAAAGCTTTTATTATAATGATAATAATTGCTTACACTTATAAAGCGCTTTTCTGGACACTCCACTCAAAGCACTTTACAGGTAATGGGGACTCCCCTCCTCCACCACCAATGTGCAGCATCCACCTGGATGATGCGACGGCAGCCATAGTGCGCCAGAACGTTCACCACACACCAGCTCTCAGTGGGGAGGAGAGCAGAGTAATGTAGCCAATTCATAGAGGGGGATTATTAGGAGGCCATGATTGGTAAGGGACAATGGGAAATTTGGCCAGGACGCCGGGGTTACACCCCTACTCTTTTCGAGAAACGCCCTGGGATTTTTTAATGACCACAGAGAGTCAGGACCTCGGTTTTACGTCTCATCCGAAGGACGGCGCCTGTTTACAGTATAGTGTCCCCATCACTATACTGGGGCATTAGGACCCACATGGACCGCAGGGTGAGCGCCCCCCTGCTGGCCCCACTAACACCAATTGGGCCTCCTCAAAGTAATATTGTCCAGGCCTTGCTGAAAATTAAACTCTGAACATATTTACTTACAATCCAAGTCATACCTCAACCCAGGACATCATGGTGAATGGGATGGGAAGTGAATGAGTGTGATCTGACAAATGCAAACATATCACAAAAACCTGCATATAAAACATGATATCAGTGAAGAGTGAATTAAAAAATGTTCCTTATAATGCTCTATAATTGTACTTATATGATTCTGAGCACTTTAACTCTTGGATCTGTACTTGAATATATGAACTCTTTCACATTGAAAAGAGGGATTACATGGCAGTTGGGTCTCTGTTTATAGAAATTATTAAAACGTTTGCCCATAAAAGACTTTAATTCTTCACCATATAGACCCTGTCCAATCCTGCAGTCTGGAAATTAAATATTTTGGAAGTCACAGCATGAGGTTCCATAAAACTCCAAAACTTCAAATCAGGCTGTCAAATGGATATCATAAATATGTCACTTAAGAAAGGGGGCTTTGATCATTCTGTTATAAATTAGGATTTTAAATTCTTAAAGAAATATTTTAAAATAAGAATGATGATCTTTGTACTCCTCCACCATACGGTATATTTTGTCTGAAACAAGCAGTGAGTGGCTTTAGTTTTACAGATAAATAACAAGTGCCTCACTGGCAGTTTTGAATAGTGTGAGACACTGGTTTTAAACAGGGGGACCCATGCATTTGCTTACTGTTTATTGATCGGATGATGCTGATCAACAATCTTTTAGAGTTCTACAAATATTGCCTTACCTGTGGGCATTTTCATATAACACTCCTGTCATCCTGAGATTTCTTCATACTGCTGCTGTATTACAGGAGTTCCCTCCACAAACATCTGTAAATGTTTTTTTTTTAAGAAAAAAGGAATGTGAAGTCTACATTCTGCTTAACTCAACCTGCACATTAATATATTGTTACTGTTGCACTAACACTTGAAATTCCCAAAATCCCAAACTGAGATTTTTTTGTTTAGCTGGGTAAAGCATCATTTACTTGGCTATAATCTGTCAATATTCTTAGTGAAATTTCAGGGAACACTGGAAGAAGACTATGCTTAACTAGTAACTAGTCAAAATATGGTTCATAACTTTGCAAGCTAAGTTGCCCCAAATACTGTATACAGTATATTTTTACTCAGATGACTTGAATCAATGGAGTAACGGTTCAAAATAGCTTATCAAAGTTGTTAAGAATATATATTTTTATGTCCAGCGGTCTCTCCAGCTGGGAAAAAGGAAAAGGTGCTGGAATCAATATCTGGGATTTGACAAGTGCCAGCAGTCAGCTTGGTGTTTGAAGAGGACGAAACTACCTCATTCTCATTGTGCTGTATCAGAAACCTCTACATCAATGAAAATGAGACTGTAACAAAGTGCAATTTTAACTTAAGATAAAAGACAACAACTTTAGAATAGCATTCAAACACTATTAATACAATCTACATAAATCCAAGCACTTCGGTAGTGTGTGTCAACATACAGTATCGTTTAAAATACTTAAAGTACAGTACTGTAAATTTGTTCTTATGTTCAGCCTTTAAGAAGCTACAGTACATGTAAATCGATATTGCTAGAAAGAGAAAAAACAGCACAGTGCATTCACAAAGAACAGGTCTTGTGAAAATAGCGGTGCATTTTACATTATAGAGAAAGATGAAAGGTTATGAAGAAATAAAAGGAAGAACCCCGTGAGACGTGTTACATCAGGACTGTTGTTTAAACAGTTCTATTTGATCACAGCCCTGTGTTTGAAATGAAGGCATTAAACTCATTGCGGAAGTTTGAACAAATATAACTACAGCAAGGATAGATACTATAACTGTAACATCCCCCACGAGCCTTATGCAGTGTAAAGGAATTCAATCCAGCACTGTTTAGCTATAGAAAATCATAGCCATCATTCTGGTTGGAGATTTTACCTCCTAATGGTTCACATCATGCTACATGAAAAATAACAGCATGTCTGCATAGAATTTGATTTTTATACCTATTATGAACCATAGTCGTTACTTGAAAGTGAAAATTCAGTACCGTTCTTGCAATTCGTCTGCTCTCTTTAAGAGGTGGGATCTGCCTTCCCCAGGAAGTATTCTCTGAGTGAAATCCAGATTTCTTGAAACTGCGGTTTAGTTGTCCACGTCTTTCCTGGAAAAAAGCAAAATGGAACCGAGGACGGTGTTCTGCGTTTTCGTTCTATTTTTCTTCACAGGGACGTTTTCAGAAGATGTTATGGGCTCGAACGTCAAGAGGGGACCCAAAGTAACAGCAAAGGTGGGTTCTGCTTGAATGCTTACTGTATTTTATTATGACATCTTGGAACCGCTAAACCACCTACAGTAGATTAGATGAACACACACAAACACGAACTAAAATACCGAGACGCCAAAACTATTTAAATCTTACAATTCATTTTACTTATTTATATCCAAATTAACAAATTAATACGTAATCCATTTTAATGGTTTGACTTCTTTATTGTGACCTTGTTGTGTTCCGTGGTGCATTGAGATATACTGCATCTCTAATGTTGAAAGATCTTGTTAATTCTTAATATCCATAAAAAACTGTAGCGCTGGAAAAATGTTAGCGTGTGCTTTCAACTCCATGTTATAATCTAAATGATAATAATTCAACAGGGCAAACACTTATTTTCTGGTATACTAAGGCTGGCAAAAACATTAATTTGTACTCTGTTGTGTTGAATGAATTACATTGCTTTCTATTGTTAGTATCATTATCCATACCTATTCGTTAATTTAGGTTAGTGTTGTTTTCCTTGAATTTCCCTTGAAGTAAACACAATTGTGACCTGCGTCAGGGTGATAATTTTCTCGGGATTACTTTAATGTGAAGCCTGTGCGCATCCTACAGAGCGTTTTCCTCAGTCATTTCTATATGTCTTAATGATAATTTCTTACTTGTTTCAGGTGTTTTTTGATATCCAAATAAGAGGACTTGAGGTGGGAAGAATTGTGATTGGACTGTTTGGAGACGTCGTGCCTAAAACTGCTAATAACTTCATTGCCCTTGCAACTGGAGAGGTACTGGTATAGCATTTGTATTATAGTAGTATTTAGGGTTTACATCATATAACTTAATGTCATATACTATATTGTTTTACATTGTGATATTAGATGGTGTAATCAAGAATCAAAGATATCTTAAAACATATGGTGTATAAAGTAAAACTGAAGAAATATCTACACAGCATATACAGTACTCATGCAGTAGTTACATGTACATCTGCAGACAGTTGTATTGCTTCATATTCCTTCAGGTTAGTGTATCGGTATGCGTCCTTTGCTGTACTGTATATAAGACTTGACTATCTATAATTTATAAGTATACTGAAACTAATACATGTGTCATATAGTTTATATCATTTAACGTAATACAAGGCCATCTTCAGATGCTGCCTTTAATTACTGTAGCCAAGATTAACAAAAGCAGAGTTCCATCGATTTTTTTAGTGATAACTTTACAGTACATTATTAATTAAAGTGGTGCACAGTGTCTCATAATATACTGAGCATCAAAAGAAACTTGTCATCATATAATTGCAACAAATTCCAAAATGGTTCTGCAAACGAGAAAATATATTTTTTGTTGCATATACATTGACACATTATTGAACAGAAATGACAGAGACGCAATTTTTCTGATTAACAGTTGTTTCAAACACTGATGATCAAAAGGGATCTACAGTGAATGTCATAAGCAAATAGTGTATGTGTGGCCATAGCTGGAGACAGTACAGTCTTGGACAATGTTGCAGAGGAAACCTTTTAGAATACTTTCCCACTGTAGAACCTGAACAGCGATGTGCGTGGTCATTGGGCTCTGAGCCCGAAATGTCACACATCATCCCAGGTCTTTCCACATATGTTTAATGGGGCTCAAATGTGGCAAGTTCAGCATCTATGAGATCACTGTCTGCAAGAAAAGTCATGTTTGTTACATGAACAGCACGAGGATATGCGCTGTCCTGCTGGAATGTTGTCATATCAGGAAGAGCCCACAGAAGGAGCAGCAAGTGAGGTCCCAGGACGTCATCAAAGAAACTCTGTGCAGTCAGGTTGCCTTCAATCACTTCAAGTGAAGAACTTCTGTGAAACCCGATAGTGACTACTGTACACACTCCTTCCCAGACTGCAACACTTGGACCTTTCCATCAAACTTGGCTTGACATTGAACATGCTAAATCACCTTATCACCTGTGTTGAATCAGCTCTGTCACTAGTAAGGTGATTTACTGCTTAGGCAACAGTAAATGTCACTTGAGTTTATCATGGATATCAGTCATGAATGATAAATTAAGCAAAATAATATCAAAAACATTTAAAGGGGAACTAAAGTCCCTATTTCTCATATTGGTCATTAAATCTCAGAAACAAAATCAATTCATTAACGTTATACAAAAAAATAAAAAATTCAAATTAAAATCGTGACATTTCTGGAAGTAATGTAAGTTGCCGTGTTGTCAAAACCCCTGGTCTCACCATGGGTGAGAGCGAAAGTTTCCATGAATTGTGATGTGATGCGGCCCTTTCTGCTCACAAGTCACTGTAATGACTAATGTAAAGCAATGTCTGCTGCACAACCTGTACTTATTTGCTCATACATTTCTCTGCAGAAATGTTCCAACGTGATCTGCGTGCAAGTTAACAAGTAAGTAATCTGGTTGGCAAAACTATGACAAAGTCGAAAGTAATATTTCCAATGGATTAAAAGTGATGTACAGTATTCACAAACCTGCTTGTTTACAATGTAACAGGCCGCTTCACATCACCTGAAGTTGTGTTGCCTTGTTCTCAATCTCACAATATGGTGCTGCGCATACCTGGAAATTTAATCTACTGTATTTTGTGATGTAAATTGGATATAAAGTGGTTTGAAATGCACTCATCAATGCTGATTCTTTGTAACCCCAAAATGTAAAAATAGCATTGGAATTCCCCTGGCATGAAGTGACACAGCCTTAAATTTATCACTTAAAAACAAGTTGTAAAGCAACAATACAAAATCAAATTGGAGTGTTTTGGTTTTGGAAGGTAATGGATGTTTTTTTAACACATAGCTTTTGATGAGTCATTACTTAATTTGTTCTGAAAGACTGTTATTGTAAAGAGTACTAGAAGCATCCACCCAGTAGTTTAAATATGATTCAAGGTATAAGAAAGAAGTACTTAATTACAAAGTAATTTTCTAATCTTTTTCTTGCCAGAATATGTCAGTTTAATGTGTTTGTTGATCCTTCAGTTTCATTTTTTACTCTTCTGTAAGTCTTCAGTGACATGTGTTTGTAAATAACAATTACATCCTCAGCTTTGAAGTCCTGGAATCTGCTTATGCTTGATAAACCCTTTTGTGAAAGAAATAGGATCAGTCTGTTCAGAAGCCATGGGGTCTTTATTTTATTTGGTAAAGTCACTTTCAGAAAAATAATATTTTTAAAAGAAAAATAATTTAATCTTGGCCTAGGGGACCATGAGGTAGCAAATTGGTTTGGTGTGGTGGGTTTTATCTTGTTAAAGTTTGAGAATAATTAATGAAAACATGTTTACTGTTTGAAGTTGTTTCCTGGCAATCTAGGTAAACAGAGATTAGCATGTTTGAATGACAAAGAGACTGTTGAAGTGTTATTATAAAAAATAATTTTCTGTGATGTCACAGTAAACATTATATTGACTGTATGGTTGTTCAAAACAATTATAAGGTTGGTAAATGTCTTCATGTTACTAAATGACTGGTAGTTTAGACAGCTCAATAGATAATAATGAGCATGTAATCTATTATCTATTTCATAAAATTAAATTAAATAATACTTGATTATGCTTTTGCATTGTATATTGGTATATGTACTGCATCAATACTTCAGTATACCTGCTGCTCACAAGCTATGAGTGTAACAGTGCTCTGATGAGCCATGAGCTGGGTGCCTCAATTTCTTTCATTTCTAGAATTCAAACTCACAAGACATATCTTGTCATACTTTGGCTAAACATCTGATAATCCTGTAAAGTAAGCAGGAATGCCTTTCAATCACCAAAAAGGCACCATGAAATCTGTACATATTTGTATGTACAGATGACAGTTCTCATTATTTCAAAATATACAGTATAATTAGAAAAAATAAAAAAAAACTCTACAAGAATGTATTTGTAGAGCAAAGTAATTATAAGAGTGTAATTATAATTATAATTACATTTGTTTGAAAACGCCAAATTTAATGAATAAGCTTACATTAACTAAAATATAATAAATAACATAGAACATTCACATCAATTTTCAATGTTATAATGTAATAACATCTTACAAATCAAATATTTAGATGATGTATAACGTGTAGACTTAATGTTGTACATTAAGCTAAATACTGCAAACAAATCTACACTTTATTTTTCAGAAAGGCTATGGGTATAAAGGAAGTAAATTTCATCGGGTCATAAAGGATTTCATGATACAAGGAGGAGATTTCACTGCTGGAGATGGAACTGGAGGTATAATGATTTTTTTTTAGATTCAGGGCATAAAGCTTTCGGCATTGGAATCTGTGATTTGAAATCAGAAACTTTGCTCCTTTGAGCAATATTGCATGTTGCTCATTTTGCATATTGCTCATTTGTGCTACACCTTGTCCTTTCCAAGGAAAGGAATGGTGACTGTATTATCCTAATACAGTGAAACAAATAATATTAACACTTTCATATAACATTGTCTTCCCAAAGTAAACCAAAGCGCATTACAGGTGGGAGGGGCCTAAGTCTATCCACCATTGAGCTGCAGCAGTTTTTGGAGGGGCACGTGGCTGTCATTTTGCCCCAGGAGCACTCTACAAAGCAGATAAGGTGTAAAAATGAGGAGTTTCTTGGAATTACAGCACTTCAGATAGTGGCATGAGACCTCTAGTGACCACAGTAGTAGTCACTACTTAATGCTTTTAATAGGTATCTAAGGATGCTGTTACTTGAGATGATCTTTATTTGAATGTTTAATCTAATATTTGACATTCTAAAACAAACCTCTTCTAGTGTATCTGCTATTTAAACTCCCTTAACAATTCATAGTCCCAAAGAATGTGAACAAACCCAAACCAAGAGCAGCAGTGTGACTAAATATACCACTATCTTTGGGCTACAGGAATTGGCTTTCACTCTCTTTAACCCGCTTTGAATACCAATCTTGTGCTGTATGCATATGCCAATCTAATGCATCAGCTCTCTTTTGGTTTGGATTGAGAAGTTGAACGAGATGAATGCTTCATAAACCCAAAACTCTCTTCCCCATTTCAGATTTTTTTATTAGTAGCACTAATGGGATATGATCCAATGTGATGCTGTGCAAGACATGCATGTTTTATGGCTGTATAGTGAAAATGTAGGACACTACAGATGTCTTGCTACTGTGATATGCTTTGCATTTTTTTACTTTCTGCTGTCCCGCATGAAATTAATGTTCTTGCTCTCCGTCTTTGTTATGAATCCTGTTCTCAGAATATTTATACATCATAGGCTATTGAGTTGTGATGTCTTTTTAATGTTCTTTCAATGCTTTGAAACAAATGCCTTTGCAAAATTATAAATAGGGCCGATTTGGGTGTTTAAATTAATGATAGATTAATGCATGGATTAAATTAAAACTATTAACTTGTAACTTTTTTTATTTTACAACAGGCAAGAGTATTTATGGGGTAACATTTCCAGATGAGAACTTCAAACTAAAGCACCTGGGAACTGGATGGGTCAGCATGGCAAATGCAGGGCCTGACACCAATGGTTCCCAGTTCTTTATTTTAGCTACGAAAGCTCCCTGGCTTGATGGAAAACATGTTGTGTTTGGAAAGGTTCTTGAAGGAATGGTATGTGACATTTTCATGTGTTTATAGACTGGAAACACTCTGAATTTAAGAAAGAAGTAATGTTTTTTTCAAAACTTTGAATTAAAGAGCCATTAAAAGGAACTCCAACAGTGTTAACATCCACATAGTGTCCGAGTAATCCATGTAGTGTGGCATTAGTCTTTATACTTTATACTTCCTTATGTGTTGGGGTGGCAGAGTTTGGTTTACTTTGACACATTATAGAATCATTATTGATGGGACTGCCATGGATGGCTAGGAAATAAATTGTCAGAAAGCAAAGCACTAGAAGTATAAAAAATATACTGTACATCTAAGAGACGTTCCAGAAAACGCAACCCAGGTTTCTTGAAGGGAACACTAAGTACTTCCTATAGTTTGTTACACAGAAATGTAGATCAGTAAAGATGCCTTGTCACTAGCACATCCATGTCAGATATGAAATTATTTTTTGCCAAATGGAATGGAGTGACTATATTAGCTGAGGATAAACCTGGCCCTAAAGGGCAAAAGTCCTGTAGGTTTTATAGATTTTGGAAACAAGACCATGTTTGTTTAATGCTGTAACGGAGTGGTGGCACTGTGGCTAAGGATCTGCGCCTGTGGCTGGAAGGTTGCCGGTTCAAATCCCGCGGCCAGCAGAGGAAACCTACTCCATTGGGCCCCTGAGCAAGGCCCTTAACCCCAACTGCTCCAGGGGCACCGTAGAAATGGCTAACCCTGCGCTCTGACCCCAAGCTACTCTCTGCCCGTCTGTGTTCCTGTGTCTCATGGAGAGCAAGCTGGGGTACGCGAAAAGAAATTCCTAATGCAAGAAATTGTATATGGCTAATAAAGTGATCTTATCTAAATATTTGGTTTTGGCTAATAGTGTGATTGGAACAAAAACACCTGTATCCATTGAGTAGCTGGGGTGCTCATCAAGTTAATATCTGTAGCTCTCTTCTATTGGATTTTTTTTAGGTAGGAAACTAGTGGTCAGTGGAACTATTGCCCAAATTGGACTCGATCCAAATGCAAATATATCATTTAGTTCAGAGGAGGTCTAAAATATATGCTGTAGACTGGTTCAATTTACTCTTCAAAGTGGGAAAAGCCATACTGTAGGTAACAGCAGTTGCTTAGACCTGGAGGGGGTGATTCTTCTGTTCTTAATTCACAATTTAAACATGTAGTATGTAGAGAAAAGCAGGTTTAGAGATTCCAATCTGTAACTTGTCTGTATTTTTCTTTTTAGTCTGTTGTTCACACCATAGAACTTCAAGATACAAATGACAGGAATGTGCCTTACCAGGACTGTGTGATAGTAAACAGCGGGAAGATTGATGTGAAAGAGCCATTTGTGGTTGAAGTGGAGGGCTGGTAGTAAGTGATAAGTGGACGAAATACAAGACACAAACCATCACGTTTAAGGAGAAGAAATGTCATTATAGTTCACTTTAAAAAAAAAAAAACAACTTAAGGGCTGCTATGCATTAGTCTCAAACTGATTGTTTTTCAAAAAGTAGTTAATGCTTTTTTAACTGATCTTTTACTTAAACTTATTCTGCAATAACCACCAAATATATAAGATCAACAGCATGTTGCACTGATTCTTCCGCCTGTATTAACAGGGGACATTAAGAGATGAGTCATTTTTCAGTATTTCCCAATTTACTATGTATTTAGTTAATGAAATGTATAAATTAACTGGTTTATGCATTTTGGATCATGTACAAGACAACCCTTGCCAAAACTACTGGAAACGCCCTGTGAATTTTGGATGTTGAATAACAGTTTGCATGTAAACCACTGGCATTTATTTAGGGATGTTTTTCTTGATTTTATAACTAGATTTTATTATTTGTTCTGCAGTGTGCTTGAATTTCTTCTAATGTCCTTTAGGGCATATGCTGAAGATGGAATCAATATTTCTAAATGTTGTTCCTCGAGGTGTTTTCCAATACTTTGACAGTTAGTTACAGTACCATTAGGTTTTCAATGGGATGTTGTTGGTCATGCTGTGGCATCTGTCCTGTTATACTCATAATATATCCCCTTAATTTATTTCTCAGACATCAGAGCTGACTGAGATTATTCCTGGGTTTTTATCTGCTGTTAAATACCGGTTTTCACTGATTTTGTTGCAGATTAATGTGTATGGGAGCCATCACGGGTTTGTCAAGACACACTTCAAGCATGTAATTTACAAAATGAAAAAATATATGCATCTTAAATACCAGTAGAAGAAAATATTCTTTTGAAAGTCATTTAAAGATTGCCATTGTTCAGTTCTTGTATTGTGTAATAAAGTAATTCGTGCAACTGCACTACTTACTAAACTGTTCAAATCTGTATTCTATTTATACAGGTTCAGACACCCAATGTTCTACTGTAGAGTACTGTAGAGTACTGTATTTGGCTATGCAGGGAATGTTTTGGTACTTTTGAGTCTGATAAGTGATAAGCTAATGCAGTTTATTTAAACATCATTAGAATAGCTGTGGTCTACAATATAGTGAGTTTGTGTATTTGTTCAGTATAGTCAGTTTGTGCATTAAACAAATTGAAGACAAACATTTTAATTGTTGATAATCATGCATTATTTACCAAATAATTGCCAAATATTAAAAACATGATTGTACTTTGTAGTACGGACATCTTAATTCTGTGTTAATGTTTAAATACTGTCTTATTAACACTAAGTGATATACTTCACTGTGGCAAAAAGGTGACTATAAATGTCCAGGCAATAAATAACAGGTTTGATAATCTTTTTATTTACTAAAGTCTTTCAAGTTGTGCATGTAAAATACTTTTAATTGTAACAGTAGCTAAGAAGTGAGACCTACCATCATCTTGAACTGTTAATAAATCTTACTATTTTACAGACAAGAGAATTTCACATTCAATAAAAAGGATACAAAGCAAGAACGTTTCTTATGCTTTATTATTCTGTATGTGTTTGCAGTTTTAGTCTGTACACACAAAGTGCTAGAATACCACAGTTGCATCTCAACATCAAGTTTTCACACGTCTAATCTGTGCCTAGGCCAACATTTGATAAAATTACAAGCATGAGTAAGCTTTAATTTAATAATAAGAGCACTCTGCGCCACAGGGTGCTCAGTATTCACAACCCAAATATGACCAGCTGCTGGCTTGAGTTCTAAGCATTTTCCGAGATTCATTTTTGAAGAAAACTCCTGAAGGAGCTTTCCTACAATAACTGGAAGACGAATTTCACAATCATCTCTTATGTGTCTTAGGATCCTAGGACCATCAAGAGTATTGATATAAGTGGCATATTGATAAGAGCCAGCTTACACAAAGTGTATTTTCTTTCACAGACATACTGTAGTACATAATGAACTTAAATATGTATTAACTATTTTGTTTGTATTACTTTGTTAATCGTTAAATCAGCAAATACAACATTGAAGCTTTATTTGCTCTGTATTCTCAAACATGTCGATATAGCGGCAAAAATGAACAAAGCAGCTGAATAAAAGCTAAGACTTGATATTTTACATTTTCTTTTTCCAAAAGGTTGCTAACTCACTGTCAAAGATTTATTTTGTTTTAAATATACATTCTACAGTATATATAGAATACAATGGAAATTGTATTATAAAATGTCAGCTTAAATTAAACTATCATGAGTTTGTCACAGTTTTAATCAGTTATTCTAGGTAGTGTTAATGTAAGATCATGTTACCATGATTTTCCTACTGCAAACTGCTGTAGTTCAAAACCTTCCTACTAGTGCAAAGACAAGGTTTTATTATTTGCTTTCAGTGTAGCTTTGCAATATCCCTTTCAAATAGCACGCAACATTCCTCCATTTTGATTCCAGTTTGGCTCACGTTATTTCAGAAAACATACAACTATAAATCCAATTTAAATCTACTTTATAATTCTAAATAGCACCAATCTCATTGCTTGTCATTGTTATTTATAGTGCAATAATATAGGCCAAAATTGTCTGCTGGTATCATAAAAAAACATTTAGTGTTCTAAAATCCCTTTTGTCCAGTTTTCCTTATTCATTGCATTGTCTATTTGGGTTGAAGATCTGGATAGAATATACCATGAATAACTCCTTCAATAACCACATTTGGAAACGTATCTGAAAGGAAAAAAAGAACAAAAACAGCTATTACAAGAAGCAGAAAATAAGTTTCTACATATGCTGCTTTTGTGAGAAGAAAATAAAAAACAAAGACTGTTGCTAGTGTGCATCTGTAGTTTCAGCTGAGCATGTGGTTCTGACTGAGTAAGATGATGATTATTGGTCTCGGGTCAAAGAAACCACAAGCTCTTGTGCCTTGCATGAAGTCAAAGCAAATGGAACACATGTAAGAGCAATTAAAAAATGAAAATCTCCTGAAAGTACAAAACTATCAACAGGGCTCTTGTTCTAATTGTGTAAAATAGCCAGCTTTGTAAAATCTATAAGTATTTGTAATCAGCGTAATTACTGTTCGTTTCACATGGGTGCATCAGTGTTACTGTCAAGTGTTTCAATTTATATCTGTTCTCGGGTTAATAAATGTCCAGTCAACTGAAGAAATCTTTAATGTTAGCGGCATGTGTCCTGTCTCTGGATACAAAATAAATAAAATGGCAAAATCAGGCAGTTAACTTTAATTGGACTCTGCCAGAAGTGTAAAGTGTATGATTAGATTAAATCATAAAATACAGGACAATTCATTAGTCGGTGTTGAAAATTTCCCCTTGAATGGTACAGATATGAACCTGATGGCAGTGGGTAAACAACACTGGGCAAAAAGGTCAGTCTGAGAAGAGAAATATCAGCAGGAACATCCACCAAATGTTTAGACTGAATACAGTACATTCTATCACTGTTTTTTTTATTTTTGAATGTACAACAGACTTTTTAAAAATTCTTATACAATATATGCTTTCAAAAGGATGATTAGCAAAAATCTAGATTGCTTAGCACATACCTGGTGGCTCTGAGAAATTCACATATTAGGATTTGAGGCAAATGAAAGCATCAATGGACATGGGCAAGTTACTATGGGCAGTACAGTGGCACTGGAGTTAATGCTGCTGTTTCACAGCTCTTTGATCCTGGGTTCAACTCTTTGTAGAGTTCAAATTTTACTTCTGTATCTGTTTGGTCAGTTCCAAACCTTCCTACTAGTGCAAACACAAGTGTTATTATTTGCTTTCAGTGTAGCTTTGCAATATCCCCTTTTAATATTCAAGCATCGTTCCTCCATTTTGATTCCAGTTTCAGAAAACGTACTACTGGTGCTCTGGTGCTGGTAAAAACAACTGGTGCTCTAAATTCTTTTTTCTAATTGCACACCTAGTGATGGACTGGTGTCCTGCCCAGGGTGTGGGCTGCCTTTTGCCCTTTGCCCTCTGGCTCACTACCAGCCTTAAGTATAAAGCAGCTACAGAAAATGGATCAATGGATGGAGTTTACATAACCAAGAGAAGGCATTCTGCAATCAGAAAGCAAATCTGAATATTCTTGTCATTTTTTAACAGAATAAAAAAAGGACTATGAAACACATAAAAGTTAATGAAATAAAAAGCTGTAATTTTGCTGACATGTTGCAGAGGACATGTATTCACGTCACTCTCTAAGGCAAGGGCCTCTCTTTAGCTGGTTTATGTGATGAAGGGTGTAACTAGTAAAGAGCTGTTAAAGGATGACAGCTTTCATTACCATCAGCTGCAGGCAAGACATACGGATCCCTTAGGAACAGCAGAACCGGCTGGTGGGACAGTTTACTGGAAAGGTCAAGAACAGGAATGTCAGCACCAGTGGACGCTAAACAGAAAATACCTCAAACTCCATGTGATAAAGTGAGGCAATCAATCTGCGTGGTAAGAAAGTGACGCAGGCTGTGTGGTTTTGAACATTTGCGAAGCCAAGCATAATTCGCTCAAACACCATGAAACCATTTTATTTTAATTTTGACATGCGTAGTTGCAACGCTCTCTAATGCCATACGGGGCAACTCTTTGATTAAGTATGTGATTATATAGCCTTATATAAAAACTAATACCACAGCATCCTTCTGCTTCTACTTATTGTGTAACTATACATGACATTTTCCTGGATGAAATGGATATCTTACAGCACTTTTTCCTTTTCAAACAGCACATACAGTATACAAGAGGCACAGACTCCTGTTAGCAGCCCATAGTGGTGTATGAGGTTTTTTAAGGGCTTCAGTGTTAATTATCTTCATCCATGTGGTCTGATGCAATTACATGGCAAGTTCAAACCTAACAAACTGTTAAAATTATGTCTGAATACTTTGTTGTTCTTTGGCCTTTTCATTATTTATGCTATAGCAATGTGGATATTTGCACCAGGATACTAAATGCAATTAATTTACTTTTAAAAAAACACAAAATTGAAGATTACTCTGACATGAATTCATTTTATGGAGTTGACTATTTACTTGTACATTTTTCCAATTTACTAAACAGTGTTGAATTGTTGTGTTCTGTATTGTTCAAGTTGTGTTGTTTTCAGTTTATGTGCAGTTAACTAACAGTCTAAATTATTCTGTTGCAATTTTTCCTTGTCCAATGTTTTCAGATGAAAAGCTACTGAATCCTGTTCACATTGTCTCCTGGCAGAACATCTACACAGGAAAGTAATCAGCTTCCAAAATGTTAGCATATTATTATTTTATTTCAATCTTAATTTAAGTTTTGAGATTTCAAAATCAATTAGAAAGTGATATTAGATCATCTCTCACATTATTTAGCACAAATCCTGCTGCTACACTACATGTCATCTGGAGATAATCACTGGTTACATCAGAAGACCCAAAGGATGTGACTAAGTCTCACATATTTAAATTATTACAATAAATTTTATTTGCTGAAGGAACAAAGTTTTTCAGAAAGTTCTTCTGGCCTTTGTAGAAAAGGCCAGAAAAATTAGGTTTAAGGGAATAAGATGAAAGAAAAATAACTGGTGAATAAGTAGGCAAAACAGGAGGTTATACACATTTTAAGCTGCAGCATATTGTAAAGGACAAACTAAATGATTTTTAATGTAAACACATTATTAAATAAACCTTTTCTTGATTAATCCCCAAGGTATTAAATATAACATGGACCATAACTTGAATGCTTTTTCCAGGTTGGCTAACTGCCTGAAACACATTCAGTATACATACCTTGATTCTTCTGTTTCAGTTTCATCAAAGGATCTGGAACAGTAAGAATTCATACAAATCATAATCAATTTAATTTGGCTTATGAAAAGACAACTTTTAAAACTATATAAAATCCTAAAACCTTACCCACAACTCTCTGTTTTTGGCAAAGAAGGAAAGTGGCGAATGTTAAGGAAATCGAGAAATATCTTTGGAAGAACTTCATTCTCTGTGATTATAGTCTGTAAAACAATAATCAGAATAAAAAACAATATCATTAAAATATGACATAGGCTACAAGACTCGTGCCTTGATATTAATAATGTATATTATAATAATGTGTATGATGACTTTATGAGAGAAAAATGTATTATTGTCAGCACCATTCAACATCCTGAGGTTGCTTGATTACTCTTGGAAAACAATTAGCCTTAGATGTTTTCACCTTCGAAGATAATTTTAATTCCTTTTTCCCCTCTATACAGTAAATCCCTGACCACTAATGTACATTAATTTGGACAGAGGTATGGATTCCAACATTCAAGTCTACCAGTTCATAACAACAGATTAACAATACAAACAAGATATTATGTGATTTGAAAACACCCATAGCTATAAATGGTGAAAGGAAAGGTATAATATGCTGTATCATATTCTATTCAAGTGAAATGAATCTATTAAGGTTTTCATTAAAGAGAAATTAATCAGATGCATTGGATCAGTTACAAAATCCACAAATCAACAAATACATTAGCCAGCATACAGTATGCTTAACAAGGTTCTAAACAAACACATTGGTATCAAATCAAGCTCAGATGTTCCAATCAGAAATAACCCATTTGAATTGTATCAATACATATTTTGTTTTTGAATTCCAGTCTCTTGATGAGGGGTAAATAAAAATAAGCTACATCTTTTCTGTTTCTTCTTTTTTGCAATTTCGGTATCATCTACAAGGTCCAGTGAATGCAGACCTACACATCGTGGAGATCAGTCACACAGTATTGGAATTGCAACAGTGGGTTCCAAGGTTTTGAGGTCATTTTTAATGATGTCAGGTGGCAATATGAAATGTGGGCCTGATTTGTTGATTTGGACCTGGCATATCTTGCAATTTACAGTTTGATTTCCACTCAACATTGCAAATGCTGCAATGAAGTCTCCAGAGTACTGTGAATGAAGCTGAGTGGCACCATTCACATTCAGACAGTCTAACAAGCTAAATATCTACCTGTCTTTGAACAACTAGTTGGAACCCTATTTATTGCTTAAACAATGCTTTAAGCAAGATTTCATCCCCTTTTAGGTTTAAAAAATATGTCTCCCTGTAGATTTTATTGATCGCCTACACGCGCTTGTGCAGTGGCATCCTATATAACTAATTGTCAGAATCTTTTCTCTTTCTCTTTCAGTAGTTAAAGCATAGTCACAAAATTACAAAGGGACTTGTTCAGCCTTAACCTCAGCTAGATGCCATCATGCAGTGGAAAACAGTGCTAAAATATCACAGGATAATGCTGTCCGACAAGGGAGAGGTATAAACAGCGTAATGATTTCCCTCGAGTTTCTCTTCAAGAGAATTGTCACTAAACCCAGCATAAATGGTGACATATCTTCACTAAGGACACTGGGAAATCGAACACTGGCATTCTTTTTAGGTCCAAGCCTACTCATCAGCCAATTATAGTGGTAACTGAGGAGTTTGCTGAAAACCCAGACGAGAACAGTTTGCTAACCTTCTGAGATTATGATTGTGTACACTGCCACACAATTTCAACAGTCTTCAGAACTCTGAAGCCCCCGGCAGATTCTAATAAATGAATTTCAGATACAAGACCGAAGGACTCGCAGACTGCCAAACTGGCTTTTAAGTATTTTCTCAGCTGCTAACAATAACTCCAATTGTTTGAGTGACAAATATGCAATTGTCTTCAGCATTCTTTACTAAAATAAATACGGTATATTAACCAATCGCACTCTACAGCTTCTAATTTAAAAATGTGTCTCCTAAAAGATACAGATTGTATTACAGAATTTTACGTAGGTAAACCATCATAAAACTATTTACCTAATATAGTAAATTAAAAACGAGTTTTCTTAACAACAACTGAACCATTTTACTTGCATGGTATTTGTTTAATTATGAAGCTTAAACATATCAAGCAAGATCTCAATTACCTACCCAGCATGTTCACACAATGTGAAAAATGTGTTAATAAAATGGTACCATTAGTGGCTGTGGTGTATGGGTATTTAGGGTAAGAAATGCATTTTCCTATAAACATTAACCTTATCAACAATTCTTATTGCACAACCTGTCTTGTCTCCACTGGCTCACCATAAACATCAGCACAGTAAGGATTATGAAAAAGCCTATCATGTTAACCCATCCCCTAATCTGACTCCTTAATACACAAAATAGTGTAACAGCTTCATTGGTTTCACTAAAATTTATACCTAACTGTCTATTAGGATTGGGTTTGTTGTATGTTATCCATGTAAGTGATAATGATTGACAAAGACTAGAAAACTAAAAAGTTGAGTATCCTTCCATTTCTCCTCTGTTGAAACAAACCTTCTCTTTTTCAAAGTCACGATAAAATCATCCATTATTTTATACTTCAATATATTCTACTTACTAAGATCAATGTTGGACAAAAACTGTCAAATTAAAACAAACTGTAACTGATTTAATTTAAACAACACTTTAAATATAACATTCATAAAAAGGATGTCAACACTTTGTACTCCTAATATTCATAATGTAAATTAAACTGTATATTGCCTTATTACTGTATTTGTAATAACTTAAGAGTAATCTCTCTACTTGTGTGACTACTTGTGTTTACTTTGCAATTGATATAAAAAGTCTACTAACTAGAAAAAATTACTGTTAATGCAAAGAAGGGAAATGGGATTCTTCTAGACACAATGATGTTCTGTAAAATAAGATATATATATAAAAACTTCCATGACAGTAAAACTTTAATAAATTGAAGTATTTCTATTGAAATTGTATTAGTAATGAGCAAAAAGTCCAATTTAAATTTTAGATGAAATAAATGGTAAAACCTAATGACAAGTAATTCAATACAATAGAGGAGTACAGCTTCTTTTTTAACCCCTCTTGTACCCAGAACCACACAAGAGGTCTAGCAAAATGCATCTGTGAGGTGCCATTTTACAGCATGATAAGTTTTCTAGTTTGTCTTACTGCTGTTTTTCTTCCTATCATATATGATGGGTCAGTGAAAACTCCCTGGAGCCTGCCTGACATTCCCATTGAAACTAATTACTACAAAAAGCAGGTGTCCATATCAAGCCACAGCACAAGACTGCAGAGAGCCCTGGGAGTTCAGTGCACTTAGGGTTAATGCACTCATTTCTTAGAAACTTCGCCAGGCTTGAAACAATGCATATATAATCTGATTCACAAAGAAGCATGAGGGTAAATTGATTGATTTTGTTTTTAGAAAAAACACAAAAGCACAACCATATATATTAAAGAAATGGTTAAAAATACCAGATGCATGCTGTTTTCAGATTTATAAACCAATTTGTACGTCAACAAACATTTACTTTTTTATTACTCACAAGACTGCCAAAATGCCCTTCAGTCATTAACTTTAAAAAAAAATATGACATTATGTCTATGCCAGGTCTGAAGAAACTAACATCTACATATTTGTGAGCTAAGAATGAAGACCGCATGCTGTCCAAATGTGTGCGGAAGAGGGGGGAAAAAGGGACAGGTGGAGACTTTCTTCTTCACTGCCTGCTCAAAATGGCTCATTCTATGGATGCACTGCACAAAATTATTTAAAACTTCAAAGGAACAAGTCAAGTTAATCAACACTTCTCATCTAATTCTCTGTGGCAAAATAGGGAAAGCTGAAGAATGAATAGGGCTAAATAAGCATGCCCAGCTCTGCTGCCTCACAACTGCAGGAGCAAATCAATAGCAGCTGAATGCCATCTGCTTCGGGCAGCAGAACACCACCAAAAGTGTGAGCCATGCATCTTCCCGTATTGAAAGGTTATTTTTATGCGAGTAAACAATTCATCCTCTTCCTGCACGCTTGATGCTCATTTACCACATTAGATCAATACAATATGCAAAACAACAAAAAATTGAATCCTAAGAGTGGTTCTGATGCCAGCGTGATGGCTAATCGATATTCACACCACTCAGTCAGACACCAAGTAGGGAACGCTTCGTAGTGAGAAATGCAAATGATTTTAAGCTCCAATGCTAAAATTTAAAACATTTACTGGTTGCTTATAAATGAATATATACGGGCAGACGGACAGTATAGAGACAGCAAGATCAGCTCATAAGATGTCAATTTGATAGTAAGTTTATAAAGTGAAGTGTAAATTAACAAATGCACTAGCACCTTATTAGTCATACACTGTACAGTTTCGAAAACCATTCTTCTGAATCAGAAAGTATTATTCTTAATACCTATGGTATGGTTATATGTCAATGAAATGCTCTCTAGAAATACTATAAAAATAGGGGATTGTAAACATGATGGAATATTTTGAAATGTCACTTTACTAGATACTGCATTTGTATTTTTTTCCCCCAAGCACATTTCCATTAGTAATACATCAGCTTTTACATAAGTAAAGAATGTGTGTCACCATATCATGTGTCTGTTTGGAGGCATCATAGCTCTGAGTGAAACTATCCAACCTGTAGTAGTGCATAATAGAAAAGGCAGAAATTTCCAGTGCATGCACTGTTAACCACACTGAACCTGTTACAGCTCTAAAGGGAATTGTTTGCCTCTTATTAGATTTTCTACAGCACAGCCATAAGTGATAAATGTACTGCTGTATTCACTGTCAAGTTAATCAATGCTGCCAAAGTTTTGTTGACCTAACAGCAATCCATAAAGCGAGCTGCGTTTTCTGTCTCCCTATGACATCTCAGTCCACAGTGGGGCTATGAAGTCTGAAGCTTCTTCAAAAGGGAATGGTGTTTGAAATACTGTCTACAAATTGAAATACTGTCTTTAAAGCAGCCAATTGCCGTGATGCCTCGCCTGTCTAAGAAATTGTCTAAAAACCATAGTCACTCAAATGGATCCAGTTTGATGGTTAAAACACTGGCAAATCGATAACTTCACAGATGATAGAACCTTGTCAAAAAAAAAACATGCATGTGCCTTCAAAAAAAAACCCTTGTTTCCAGAAGTTACTGCTCTAAAGCATTAAGGAAGCAAACAATTCCAGGGAAATCGGTCTGGTGCTGAAGAGAAGTAAGGCCTTCTTCTCATGTGCGGTACTGTCATTCAGAACAGCTAAGCAGACAGAGGCAACTGCTGAACAGTCCCATAAAACAAATTGCTGCCACACTTTCACTAGCAATTATAGTCTTATGAAATATGAATTGCAATTGATTTTTCTTCCTGGGGTCATTCCATAGCATGTTTGATGCACTCCATGTATTTATTTGGACAGAAACCTGACATTTTTTTTTCAGTGAGATGTTAGAAACGTAATCTTTCTGCAATCACGAGTAATTCATTGTGGCTTCTCTTCGGTGACACTTTTCTTTCCCAACCGGGAAAACGAGGAATGGTTTGATAAAGGCACAGAATAGTACAATTACTGAAAAAGGCAACACAACCTGCCCAGCGAATACTGATTAACCTTTTTCATGCTGATGACAAATGAATTGTATCAACTCTGTAAGACTGCATTCATCAATGCCATTCTGCACTAAGTTCCCCATTTTGCTGAAAAATTACAAGTTTGTACTAATAAAACCAACCTTGCCACTTTAAAATGTAATAGAGTTTATATTAAGCCATCTTTTGACCCCTTTACATTCTTATTAACCTATAACCCACAAGATAATTGTTGGGGGGGGGGTACCCAATGTTTTTTTTTGTGGGTATCCACAAAACAGCATATGCTGCTGTTAAATGTAAAAAAATGACTTTTTTGGCATGATGTTGTCTTAATGATGAGTTAGGATGGGTAAAAGTAGTATTTCAGGTCCTGCAGAAGATACAGGTTATATTCTATGAGCTAAGCAAATTAAGACCTAAACCCAGATTTGGAGTTGGATCCAATGCAATAGATGCAATGAAAAACAGAGGTCCCCCTGGATTGCAGATCAGAGTTTCCCTGCACTAGTCACACATGAGCTATTTTGTCATTTCCCTTTATGTGATGGGAGTGAGTGTTACAAGTGTGTCTTACTGTGTGTATTTTATGGCTAGCTCTAAAGTCCTCATGTTTGAGTTCAGAGTAAAATTGACAGTTATTTCATTGTAGTAAGACATTCTATTCAAATACATTTGAAGGATAATAGATATTTTAAAAATGTATCTGCATCTGGTCTTTTTCATCAGTATTACCCTTTATTGTTTCCTTATCTATATCTATACAGCTGCATACAATGTTTGAATTTTTTACTCCTCTCCAAAAGGAGATATATTAAACAATGTATCTGATATGTTCAAAAACGTACCCCACAGCAAGATATGACTTTTGACTATCTCCACTACCTTTCAACGGTTTATCAACGTACTGTATGACTATACTATTTCTTATGTTCAAAGATGAGAAATGTCAGAATTATTAAATAATTACAATGCCTTGCACAATTCAGAACCTTGTACTGTTTCACACTTGCAGTCATGACACTTCAATTAATCTTGTTATATACAGTATAAAACCTTCTCCGCATATTCAAAGCAAATAAAGTAAATAGATTATATTAAAGGAAAATAGAAAAGTCATTATACCATAAGTATTTAAACCTTTTGCTGCGGCAAACTAATTTAAGTCACAAAATAACTTTAACCAGCCCCAGTTTAGATAGTTGATTTGCCTCTGTCCATGTGCAATTAGAGTGATTCTCATGATTTCAAAATAAACACATCTGTCTCTGTAAGGTCCCTTGGTCAGGTAGTGAATTTAAATATTCAACCATGAAGACCAAGGAGGTTTAAAAACAACTCAGAGATAAAGTATTTGAACAGCACATTTCCGTAAGAAATGGAAGGTGTACCTTATCGCACAGAAGGCATCTAGATCTGATCCTTTGATCAGCCAGCCAAGGAGGAAACATAGGGATGCAACTGTGACTTTGAAAGAGCTCCCATCAATGGCTCAGATGGGAGAAGATGTCCATGAGTCAACAATATCCTGGTCACTCTACAAAGCAGGTCTGTACAGGTATGTCATAGTGGAAAACCCATCACATAATAGTGATACTATAAACATATGGCAATGGTTTTATCCTCAGACGAGACAAAATTTGAACTTTTTGGTCTATGCTTGAAGTGTTATATCTGACACAAACTCTACATACTGCATCACTCAGGCAACAACACCCCTCAAGCATGGTGGTGGCAGCATTATGTTATAGTTCTGCTTCTCTTCAGCAGGGCCTGAGAATCATCAAGACTAAGAGGAACATACTGCAGAAGGAGCAAAGAATTGCCAAATCCTAGAGGAAAACCTGCTTCCAATCTAAAAAAGGGACAAACCTTCATCTTTCACTAGAACAAAGATCCAAAGCCACACTGGTGTGGCTGAAGAATGAGAAAGTATTAGTCACCGAACCAAAAACAATGTGTCTGCAATAACTATCAAGGGTGCTTCCACCAAATACTGGGTTCACCTGTCTAAATACAGTATGCAATCAACATATTTCAGTTTTATCTTGTTTTTTTGTTATATTTACTGTAACATTTCTTTTAGCAGTCTTCAGTCTGAGCATTAAAATTTTGAATAAATACTAAGTTTAAAAAGCATTTTGTAATTTCACAAAATGGCACACAATAAGTAGAGTAAACACTTTTGCAAGGCACTGTATTAAACTGTCAAAATCTCAAAGTGACTGTTGCAAGAGGACACTAAGCCATTACAGGAAACAAATAACTGCCAAATAACTTCACTGTAAATCACTAAACTTAGTGAAACAGAGTACTAGTCAGTCACCACTAGTACCTTTTTTAATTAACTTTGTTCTTTGTCCCGTAGTAGCAAAAGGGTATTTTACTTTTTATTTTGGGAAAGTAGTTTCAAAAACATTTAAACACTTGATCCCTGATTTTAATAGTGTTTATCATAGTTTTAATGATCTGCTTTCCCTGCTTCATTACATTGATTTTTCTATCTTGGTCTAACATAGCCATGAAAAAGGGTTAATAAATTAATAAATTCAATGATGTTGAACAAACATCTATATTTGATTCTAAGTAAAATGGAAAATATCAACATGCAAAAGGTCAATGATTTGAAATGGGTTACTGCACCATTTGCATTTAACCACAGTAGCTTTCTTGACCTTCAGTTTCGGCTAGAATTAATTGCATGCAATTAATCTGTTCTAGTATTTGATAGCTTATTTATCAGCTAGGTAAAGGCTGAATTAATGGGGCTTGCAAGATGGGGGTTCTTTTTAATTGGAAACATCACAGCGATTAGCACATTGCATGCTCTACCAATTAAGAACAATTTGGAAAAGTGGTGTTTTTGTAACTATTGTCTCCTTGATTAGATTTTAGAAGAAGCAGACAAAATAAATGACAATGCAATGCAATAGTACTGGTAAGAATAAAAACCCAACAGCCAAATTACTTACTGTGAGAAATGTACAATACCCTCATCAATTTCCTTGTTTTCTTACATTTGTTTCACTGTATCTTTGCCTCTTCAGTTAAAAGGCAATGTTTCTTGGAAAAAAGCTTCTTTCCACACCAGTCTCTACTCTTGAATCGTCTTGGAAAATAAACCAAATCAACACAAGAAGGAATTATTTTTCTTGATTAAGTACCCAGTGTCCCCTGGGGGACAAAACAAAGCAAACAATTAATCTTTTCCTATTGGTTCTCAGAAGCACCTACATTACTTAAGTGCAAGATAGCCTGGTACCTGTAGCAGGCAGCCCACAGTAATTAGACTTGGCCTGAAAATGAATGGACTCAAGTCAGAGTGCCTAATCTGCTGAGAGTTTCAATTTGACAGCAAGGTTACTCTGGTAATAGCCCCTGCTTGGGAAATATTGTTAAAAATTACTAAACAACAAGTGCATAATTAACAAGGCCTGGGATTTTATATATACTAAGTAATTGGAAAGAATTAGCAAGAGAAAAATACATTAATCTCAACTACTAACAAAGTGTTTAATCAAATTAAGCATGGGGGTCACTGTTCATGGCTGACTTAGCTGAGAGAACCTTGCCTCATTTAAAAAGATAAAGAAAGGAAAAGCTTTGTTGCACCTGTGTGCCTTCTGATATTGATAAAATGGCAAACACGGTAGAAGGGGCTGCAGAATTTAAAATGAGTCCTGCAGGTCACAGGACCTAGGCATTTTGACATAATGCCAAAGCACTAATTACTAAAATATTGTCGCTACACAAAACATACTGTTAAAAATATCTTCAGAGAAAATATTTTTTTAAGACCTTAATTTCACTCTGGATCATTATAAAAAGAGTGTATATATACATATATGCATAAATAATGAGAGAGAATACAGTACCTGGCTAAAGTATTCAAACCCTTGTAGGGTTTTTACATTATTGTTTAAAAAATTGCAATTAATATTTGTTATATATACACTATACTGCTACTTCACACATTCAAGGAAAACAAACAAAAAAGAAGCTAATACATAATTAACATGAAAGAAAATGTAAATAGTTATAATTGAGTAAGTATTCAAACTCTTTGATGTGGCAAATCTACAGTACTGGATATTACTTTAGGAGCACATAATTAACTTGCCAAGACACAAATTAGTTGATTGGCCTCTGTGTGAGATTCTAGTGGTTCTCATGATTTCAGAATAGAAACCGTTTCAAGAAATTTCAAGCAAAGACTCAACTATAAACACTAAAGAGGTTTCAAAGCAAGTTAGGGATCAACACATTGAAAGGCGCAGATCAGGAGAAGGGTACAAAAATATTAAATTCTCTGAATATCCTTTTGTGAACTCAATCATCAATAAATGGAAGGAATATTGTAATACCTAGATCACACCTTCACTTTAAACAAGCAGTCAGACAAGCATTACAATTGTTGCAACCCAGCACAGCACATTTCCAAATCATCATAATCCTTATAGTCAAGTGGTGGTGACAGCATCATGTTATGAGATACTTCTCCTCAGCATGGTCTGGAAAGTCTGAAGGAAAAATGAATGGAGTGAATTACAGGCAAATACTAGCAGATAAATGTATTTCAGTTTGCTGAAGAATTAAAGCTGGGAGAGAAAATTCACACCTTTCAAAAGGACAGTGATCCAAAGAACCAGGCCAAAGCCACAAAGGAGTGGCTTAAGTACAACAAAGTGAATGTCCTTCAAGTCCTGATTTAGGACCTGTGGACAGACTACAAAACTGCTGTCCATAAGTGATCTCTAAGCTATTTGAAACAGTGAGAGCAAATCTTCTTTAAAGAATATCCACCAAACTACCACTGTATAAAGTTGGTAAAGACCTCCCCAAAAAGACCTGCAGGTTTGTAATTGCTGCCAAATGTGCTTCCACCAAATATTGAGATCATGGGTCTGAATATTTATGCAATCAATATATTTGAGTTTTTTCTCTATAGTTTTTGGTGACATTTACTGTAACGGCTTATCCCTGAAAACCTTCACTTTGAGGTTTCAGGGATTTTTAACTTTGATTTAATCCCTTTGTAATTTGGGACAGCATAGGAAGAGTCTGCATATGTTTGCAAGGCATTGTACAAATAAAAAAGAATCTGAATTTTTTAAATGTCCTTACATTTTGAAATAAGGCCAAGATGTATAGATTCAATGTTTTGATTGGAATAACAATAAAAAACAGCAATAATACTGCAAAATGCAGTGTCTAAGTAAGAAAAATAATTCTAAAAAGGGTAGAAACTCATTGGATTAAAGTAATGGAGTAATGTACAGGTATATTACAGTTCTGGCTTTCCTACACCAAAATTCTGATAAAAAATATCTGTAAGCTTATTAGCCAAAAACGCTAATCAAATGTGTTACTTGTTATTAATAACAGTTCAGAGGTGTCCTTTTCAATCAGCTTTACTTCATAGCAAGACCACCAGTGCCAGTTGCAGAACCTATTGATAAATAACAGACTCAGGATATTGTCCTACATTCACATGCTTGCTCTACAAACCTGTAGACTCTAGAGAATGTGAACACAGCTGATAGAAACAATGATGGATTTCAGTTATTAGCAGATCAAAAAGATGGATGGTATTCTGCTTTCCCCAATCAACATCATCATCTAGATCTATTTAAAGATACTCTGTGTGCTAATAAACTTAGTTAAGCCTTTGATAACATCAGAGCAGAATAATCTGCAGCATTACACTGCATCTGTATTGATCGATAAAATCACTTGTACGGTGAAGGCACTAGTACGCACTGACAATCCGAGTCATTAATATTATTTAACGCGGTTTTCACCGGCTTTAATGAGGAAGAAAAAACAGTTTATCTTGTACTAGATTTAGCATGAAATCTCTCCTCTGCCACCTTTAGTGGAAGCAAGAGGAGAAAATAAAAGATAAGATCACCTTGCAAGTTGCTTTCATTTTCTGTTAAGAAGTAAATGGTACTTTTTTCACCCAGGTTGGTGCTGACTTTAGTGGTGGATACATCCTTCTTGTAAAGCTCTTTGAGATCTTTCTGGGCAAATAGTATTATACAATTGTAAGGTATTAATATTTAATTTCCCAAGGCTCACTGTTTTGAAGTGTCTTAAGTAACTATTACATTTTCACTAATAAGGCATTATCACATGAAAATTGCTCATGTTTAAATTTTTATCCCAAAATAAACATATAACCCACTGTGCAAAAGGTATCTTAAACACAAAGATGAGTTAGAACATTATGCTTTTTATTGAGCATCAGCAATTAACAGCCTGCTCAACTGTTTTCTACTAATATAAAAACTTTGTATTACATTAATGCAGCTTAGTTTGGGTGAGAGGAAACCAAGTTGATAAGTTAGCAATCTTTAGCTCACATTGAACAGAATCTTCAAAAATATGATCACAACAACTCAAGTTAAACAACACAGGAGCTGCCAATACTACCTGTGTAGTACCCAATCCATCACGATTACGAATCAGATCTAACTGACAGGTGTTTCTTGTCATTTACCTTATTGTTCCTTTCTTCATATACTTAAAGCTAAAAGGCTACTTTTCTGTGCTACAAAATACAGATCAGAATTTAGCTTACAATAAACTTGCTAACATTTCAATACATTTCTGCATAATGAAAGAAATAAAACTGAGTGGACAGAGCAAAACAAAGCAAGATACAGGCTACTGAACCCATTCTAACGATGATTACTACTGCATGTAGCACCACGATTCTAATTTGTATTAATTACAAACAATGTACTGTATATGCATTTTTTAAACTGAATATTTTTTATCAAAACTAGAAAACTGAATGTTTAATTGAGTGACAGAACTTTAATGTCAACGTTCAATCCTATAAAGAAAAAGAAATAACTAAAATATGTTTATCAGGTAGGTATTCGCCCACCTTGGTGGAACAATACTTAGTGGAAGCAGCTTTGACTATAACTGCAAGTCTTTTTGAATATGTTTCTACCAACTTTGGACACGAGGTTAATGCAACATACACTGATTCGTCTTTGCAAACTTGCTAAAGCTCTGTCAGGCTGGACTTGGGATTGTTGATGAACAGCTATTTTCATGCACTCCACTGAGTTTCAATCAGATTGAAATCAGTTCTTTGGGCCACTCAAGGACGTTTACTTTCTTCTTGTTAAGGTAGTCCATTGCAGCTCTGGCCTCGTGCTTTAGGCTACTTTCTTGCTGAAAGGAAATTTTCATCCCAGTTTCAGATTTGAAGACTGAAAAAAGGTTTTATCTAAGATTTGCCTGTATTTTGCTCCATCCACATTATCCTCAGTCTAGACAACCTCCCAGTCCCTGATGATGAATAGCAGCCACATAACAGTGCAGCTACCACCAGACTTGAAAGCAGGGATAGTGTTGACTGGGTGATGCACTGTGTGGGCTTTGTGTCATGCATAACATAAAAGTAAACTATAGCATATCTACAATAACTTGGCCACAAAGAAAAGCTGGCCCATATGGGCGAGTTGCAAGAAAGAAGTATTACATACTGTATAAGTGCTAGCCACAAAGAACAGCACATAACCATGTCAGCACTATTCAAACTCTGTGGTGGCAGCATCATGATACTTCTCATCAGCTGGAACTGGGAATCTTTTTATAATCAAGGGAATACAGCATAAATCATTCGTGAATCCTAGAATAAAGCCTAAGGGATGTTATGTTAAAAAACATTCTCATTTAGAATATTTTGTACAATTTTAGTTATAATGTTAAAGAATATACTGCTGCTATGAAATCAAGTAATCAAAACTCTTAAACGCATTATTATACCCTGTGGGCTTTTTCAACAGCAAAACACAAACAAGAGGACAACTTGAAACTGTGCAAGGGCTTTTAAAACCAGCAACAGGACACAATTATTTACATAAATGGTGGTGAGAGTATATATACGTTGCATAACCATACTAATGAATCCAACTATAAAATGGGCCATATGGGCTCCCATTATTTGTAACCTTTCTTACAGTATACCCAGTACTGACTTATGGGGCTAAATACTAGCCTGGAATTAATCAAATATACTTTAAAAAACAATTTTTTACATTGAACAATCTTCAGAAAGATCATTGTAGTTTTGGTTCAAATTATTGTGCAAGACATTTGAAAGATTTGGACGTGTTACTGGTATTTCCACATTCATGTGGAACATTCAAACAAACATACCTGTTTGTTTCTGCCAGTCATTTTATTATAATTATATACAAAGTATTATTTTAGAGTTTTGTTGTAGTCCACATCACACGTGTTGCATTAAGCATTAAGCATCTATAGATGTAGTATACTGTTTATGAGCATTAAACAAGAAAAACTGGTCCAATATTTGGAATCCCGGGTAGTAAGATACAAACATGAAAACAAAAAACCTGTTCAATGTATAGCAAGTACATTTTCACCATATAGTGGAAATGAACATTGATTTAAACAATAAGTAAAACAGTAAAAACTAATAAAACAGTAGAAATTGTAACATTTTGGAAATAGTATACCAGTATTATTTTTTGAAATTATAGATTCCATAGCACATCATATACTAGAGAGAATTCAAGATACAAAAACACCTGAGAGTAGTAACTGTGACAGAAGCTGTTACAAGACATCAACACCGAGACCTGTGACACCATGACAGTGACAGAAATCGGCTATTATCTCATCACAGTCTGTATGTCAGAATTTGTGGCACCAGCAGTCTGTGCTGTAAAGGTGTAGTGCCCACGCAACGGTAAATCAATACAGCTTTTGAAAATTCACCGACTGCTGAAACCTGCATCACAAAACCTAATTTGCACTTCAAAATTTAAGTCAATGCAGATGAACAAAATTATATTATGAATCCATGACCACAGGAAATACAGTATATGGCTTCTGTACTGCTATTACAGTATTAATACAAAGTTCAAACTTTCTTGTTTTTCTGAAACATTTAGAAATAAATTTGATTAATTTTGGTATCACTTCTCATCATCAGGCTGAAAATATGCTGCATTAACAATGACATTATATAGTTTATATTAAAAAGTCTTTTTAATACACATTTTATACATTGACTCAAACAATGTATCATGTTATCAGATCTTAAAATATAATGAAGTGAAATAAATATGTAATGAATTCAAAGCTTAATATCCTTCGTGAAATCATGAATAAAATCTTCAGAAAGAAGAACCCATATTTCAAGCTGTGGAAGTTATAAAATTTGAGAGTGGTCTAAATCTCCTAAACAATCTGGGAGCTATACCTGCAGGTATACTTCTAGTCCAAGTCGTCTTTGCTCCAGGACTTTGGGAACCCAGTTCCTCACATGCTTTGATGGCATCTCAGGTGGTTTAATACATTTTTTAAGCTGAAAAAATGAAATAGAAAGTCATGAAACCTCAGAAGAATAATGAACAAGCCAATGTCAAAAAAATGATTGCCACCATCAGCACTATGCTGCTTTATTATTGCACGCAATTATTATTGTTGTTAGAATTTCATTCTGCTGGGGAAAATCTTCCTGTGCCTGCTCTTCACTGACAATGAAGCGATGCTACAGTTCTGAGCGTAACATTGCGTGATACAGAGTACCTTCGGTTTACAGACACCAGAAACACACATTTACTTTCAGTGTACCTATTACATTTCTCTTTACCTTTCTATCTTTTATTGCTGGTCATTTGTTCTATTATTTTTTTCTTTCTTCTCCCCTCTCAGCTCTTCAGCAAAGAGCAAGTTGACATCATTCCAGTTACTGGGGATTGTGACAGTCAATAATGAATTGCTTCAGATGAATGAAGACAAACCTGAGACAATCTGAGTTTCCAGTAGGGCTGAGCTGCTTACAAGATAAATACTCTAAGGGTGCCACTTCAGCCAATGATTAACAATCCTTCTTTCTCTGTGTGGACCTAGTACCTCAGCCTTACAGTCATTCACGAAGCAGGGGAAGGAGGTATGGAAGCTGCTTACCTTTTTATGCAGTGCATGGAATTCACTGTAGCGCTTTTCGACCGAATGCTGCCTTCCACTCATCAGAACATCAATTTTAAAAACCTGAATAGGAGAGAAACAAAAATTAGGCTTAAGAAATATAAAGCATCTTTTAATCTTTAAAGCATTCAAAGTTAAGCATACTAAACATACAGTAAGTTCATAAGGCACTAGTAATTAGAAACCATTAAAGTAAATGAACTTACATCTACAAGTAAGGTTGTTATGCAAATAAAAAACTACACTAAAAATGTATGTGCTGCATCACATTTCTTAAGCAATTCATTGAAAACATTAGCTAAAACAAAAAAAGTAAAATAGAGACACATAATAAAGGTATAAGGGGAACTTTTCCCTGTGTGGAGTAACCGAGGAAGTCTATAATACACACAATGCATGTCTGATGACAGAAGCAGTATGTCTTCAGGAAGACAATAAATGCAAAAAGTGCATTGCAGGTTAATTTCCTCCTAACCTGCATATTCATCTCCAGACTCAGCTGCACACATTCTGGCAGTTATAATACAAGAGGGGGATGGCAGCAAGTTCATTTTCTAAACACGATGCGCATGACAGCTCCCCCCTCGCTCTGCACCATCCTGCTGGAGGGTGAAAGGCCATAGGAAGGCTCTCTCTAGATGCACTAATTACAATCCACTGACATGACATTTCTGTGTTTCTGGGGTCGCCAGGTCAGGATTCGAGAACAGATGAAAGAGAACACTGAGGAATGGCTATAATGCACAGCACAGGCACAGATGAGCTCTGCAGCATACGTTAGCTTCACAAGACAAAGCACAAAAGGGACTTCAGAAGCACATATCATCTCACAACAAACAAAATGCTTCAGTTTGACAGTGACCAAGAGTCAAAAAGCAATATTGAACCTAATATCATTGTTCGATTACTTAAATTCAATTCTGTAACAAACACAATAGACCTACTACACTTTTTCAATAAGCACAAACAAAAAAGTTAATATAAATATTACACAAATTATTGATATCTCTGGCAAAGCATGATAGATAATATTTCCAAAACCCAGTTATGGAGGCACACCACATTTTTAAATCTCAAAATTTAAAATGTGCAATTGTCTATTTATACTTAAGCACAATTAAATTTACAAATAATTATACTTGTGCTGTGTTTAAGTATAATTTCCCCATAACGAATATACAGTAATATCCTAGATGCAGCGTCTCATCTTGAAGTGAGAAGTGACATGCTCTCTCCTCTGCTTAATATCAGAGAAACTAGGATAAGCTCTGGCCTGAAGAGTCAATGTGGCTTGGATATGAAAACTACATTTATATCTTATGCCAGCATCACACTACACGACTTTTCCTAGGATTTTCAGTCATAGCCTTCATTTACATAATCGTAAGAAAATCTCAACGAGTTGTAGAGAGTCACAGCGCACGCCCGTTACCATCACCTGTGTAGTGTGACACCCCCAGCGACTCAGTTTGAATCAAACTGGTTTGATTTTCTCATAGCGAGTCGCAAGTCGGAGGGGTGGGCAGTGAGCCAGATGTGTACTTGTGAGATAATGCGCCCATTATATTACATGTTGCAGCGCAATACTAATTTGTTTACAATATTTGTTTTAAAGGTGTTCTATATTTTTTACTGTTTTATTTTTGTAATTTGTTCTATATTTATAAAGAAGAATGATATTTTTGAAGATGGTTATTTGTGGGAAAACAATGCACGTGTAACATTTTTCAAGATGTTTACGTGCTTGTTCCCATGTTGTTTACTTTCGTGGGGTGGTCCTCTTGTGCTCCACGTTGATTGGCTGCCAAAATGAGGCGACCTTGTGGTACTTTCGTAATACAAGATTTGGAACCGTGATGAAAAGTCGTGAGGGAATCATGTAATTAGTCGCCCCCTGCGATTCCTAGTCATATAATTTGACACCCTCTAGGACAGAAAAGGCAGCGAGATTCAGCAACTGCATTAATTAAATTTGACACGCTCTCCGTCTAGAAGTCGTGTCGAGTCCTGTAGTGTGACGCCGGCTTTTGATAAACATACTGAAATTAGTAACAACACAGGCTGCATCAATCTGCATTTAAAGGTGTGTGGCAGACTAGTTCAACATAATTTAGGAGCTTCCTAACGGAAAAAAAGTAATGCAAAAAAAAGTTAAAAGTAGCCAAACTTCTACATTAAATAATGGACATAAAATAACAAACAAATGCAAAATGTAATCATGTCAAAATGCAGTATAAAATCAAAAATTAATCTGGCTATTAGATGCAATTAAAGTAATCAGTGCTAATGTCAGTTTGCAACAACATTAACCCATCTGCTGATTTCAATTTGTGACCATTAGTTGAAGATTATTTCAATAAAATCTCCAATTACTTTCTTGGTGAAAAAATCATTACCTTTATTTTATTTTTTGGTCTAATGAAAAGTATGTTAGTAAATACATTTCTCTTGCCAATAATATTTCTAAATATGTTGCCTGGAGTTAGACAGGTTTTTAAAACAATCAAATGCTGTACATGCCTTGTTTAAATATTTTTACCTTAAATCTGAGGATTTGGAAGATTAGCTATCATTAATCTTATCATTTTGATTTGCAAACTTTATAAAATGTTTCAAAACTAAGGAAAATATGGAATATTATTAAACATACAAACTTTAACTAAAATGTTTAAATCACTCTTGTACTCTTAAATCTGAATAATTTGTATTGATGTGACATGCATTATAAGTTACTTTTCTTGGCAATGTGCCCTGGAAAATACTCTACACATTATACAATGTTTTTTTATGAATTCACTGCTTCAAGGCTAAACCTCTGTTGCCTCAAGACAAAAAAGAGAAGCCAAATACTTAATAGGTAGCATACTAAATCAGAGAAAGTAACATGCTCTATCAGAGCACCCAAGCATTAAATTTATTCTGTAGTTTGACAATTGAAAAAACATGTCATGCTGCCATTTTATCAATCCCTATAGAGAAGACTGTACATTGTGGGGAGAGAGATTCTGTCAGCTCTACACAGCAATCATTATCAATAAAGTGGTTTGGAAAAACACAAAGTCAATGTTAGGCAAAGTGTTCTTTCTGCTTAGAAGGCAGAATAGCACAAATTACACAATTACAGTGTCTTATTGTAAAGATCCTGAAGGATGTTCCTAAATGCCATTTTAATCAATTATAAAAGATTTATGGTCAATACACATCTACTCAGTATGACTTACTTTAAAGTATTATAATAGTAACTTAAAAGTAAAGGGAACTCTTTGAGTAACAAAAGCTACTTGTCTAGTAAGGTCTCAACAGCATTAGAAAAGTATTTTTTCTATCCTGACATCACAAGAGAAAGTGACCATTTTCAGGTTTTTACAGGTTTAGTCTGATAGCTAGATGTTTATAACAAAGCTAATAGGGCCTAGTCATTTATTAGTTTGTTCTTGAATTTGTAAACATGTCTTCTGTTAATACACTTCCTCACCTTCTTCTCTCCCTACCTTGGACTCCCCAGTTAACAACTATGCATTTCCACTATGACCCTTGTGCCAAAAGGAAGGAATGAAGACATGCACACCTTCCTCCAACAATTGAACTGTCAGAGCCATCTGTCACTTTACACACAGTTTATCCCACAATAAGTTAGCATCAGATGGAGGAGTAATGTAGCTCTTTCCTGTAACACTAGGAGCTCAGAGATGCCTGGCTAGTCACTAATGTTGCTTCTGTTCAACAAGCTCATGAAACCCCTGTTGGCACAAGCTCACCCAATCTCTGCAGCACTAAGCTAATTGTGAATTGAGGCCTGGACACATCTCCTCATGCTCAACTAAACCAAGTAGCCAAGAATACAACAGATGAATGAGTCTTGGACACTTTAAACAAAATATTCTCAAACCTCTTCTATAGTATGATAACATCATGCATATACAGTACGTAGCACAGATTGTTTAAAAATGGTTTACTTTTTGGTCTATTAAGTGCCAAACCACCTCCTCGTGTTGTTCATATGGGCTATAAGACACTGTGTGGTCCTTGAGAGAAAAAAAAAAACATTTGCTGAACAAATTAATACTCAAGTCAAAATACAGTAGGTAGGCAGTATAAAGATCCTCTATGATGCATCTGTCCAAGAGTGACACTATTTGTTAGCTTTCATGGCAAATTAAATTTTCAGAATCTTGTTGGTCCAGGGTATTTTGACAACGTGCCCAGTAGAGCACGTTTTTGTCTCTGTGCCACTATGTAAAAGAGAGGTGGAATAAATG
This sequence comes from Lepisosteus platostomus, assembly GCF_059453375.1. Taxonomy (NCBI): domain Eukaryota; kingdom Metazoa; phylum Chordata; class Actinopteri; order Semionotiformes; family Lepisosteidae; genus Lepisosteus; species Lepisosteus platostomus. The sequence goes on from NC_142614.1 coordinate 53,742,431, forward strand.
GTGTCTATTAACACCTCACATTTCACAGAAAAAAAATTGTGTGGCTTCCAAATGTGAGTATTCTAGGCAAGCCAAAACTTATATATTTTCATGCTAGTCTTCTCTATTCCTCTTTTGATTTTTGCTGCTGTCAATAAAAGTAAGACAACATACAGTAACATTCCAAAATCTTTCAACAAATCTTACTAACTACATGCAAAGCAACTACGGTGCGCCACACAGCTACTGTACAGAAGGCCCTACTAACATCCAGTTCATCTAAAAATAAAATATTAAGGGTTCTCCCTTGTTTCCATTCTATATCCAGCAACCAGATCCCCTAACCTTTCCTAAAGTTGCAGATGAAATGTCAGCAAAAGACCCTCAGGTATAAGTTAGAGACCTAACTGGACAGCACTACGGTATGAATCATTGTCGTTCTAAATGTAGAATCAGCATTTCCAGACCCTTCCTACCTGGACGTTTAAAAAGGAAAAAGAGCTGTTCCAAGAGGTTTCGTATTGATTTTTTCCCTCGAACAAAGAGTCTTTCTCAGATACATGATACATCATAATCAGGTAATTTGTACCTTTGCTTCAACAGATGAACACCAGTTTCAACAAAAGATGTTGACTTGCAAAAGTATGCACCACTTTTTTTTTGTAAAAATAGGAAATAATTTCCTCACAATAAGAGGTCACAGGTCTCAACTGTTTTATTCAACATTTTCAAATGTGAGAAAATATGTTGACCATACATTGAATAATAATGAATATTTTGTATGTTTAATATTTAAATACTAAAACAAATGCTTTTGTTATACAGACCAACAATACAGGGCATTGCAATTATCAAACTGTTGACTAGAGGTCTAAAGACTACATAAAGATACAGTGTGATAAATCTAATTAAATTTGCGATCACATTTACCTTCATTGTCAGGGCATTGCACTATTTTAAATACTGTATGCACTGCTCTGTTGCATTTGGCACTATAGCAAAAAACAATACCATTTAAGAAATTAAAAAGTGAACAAAAAGAGTATAAATATTGAACAAAAGGGTCTTACTCTTTCAGAAAAGAAAGATATTTTACAAAAGATGAATTGCAAAATCCCAGATTTCATTTCCTGTTTTCAGAATCCGCCTCAGTAATCTACTTCAATCTTTTGATCTGTTGTGACTAGAAAAAACAAACTTGAGACACACTTCATTGGAACTCGCTTTAAAATCATTGCTATTGATTTTACCAGATTGATACAATTAATCCCAAGACAAAAGCACAATATTGTAATGTTATATGTGCGTGTTTGTAAAACACTGAAATTCATCAAATAAAGCAATGTGAAATTTAATTCAGGTCCCATTTAAATGCTTTAAAAGTTATGGTTATAAATCCGATTTCAGGGTTCCCCGGCATCATGCAAGTCATTGCTACTGCCTCACAGTCCATGGGTTTGATTCTAGACTACAGTATGTGTTTCACTCTATACTAGACATCGTATTGTTACATAAAGTATTATGTAACTAATGCTTTTTTAACCATAGAAGTTTTAACAACCTTTGAAAAAGGGCCTGTAATCTTTTAGAATTACATAACCAAGCACCAGCCTAGCCCATTTCGCACAAAACACAGAGTATTACACATAAAGCATTATGGAATCAAAGATATTGGAAATCTGCGTAACAGACTTTCTTGCATGATGTGTTTTCATGCCTTCTGTAGAGACAAGCATCACAGACATTACTGTTCAACTCAACAAAAATGTGGGATACAAAAGTTTCACATTACAGTCACATCCATCAACTAATTCATAAATTAGATAGGTGCGTATAAACATGGTTGAAATTATGTTTTCATTAACATCCTATCTGGTAATTTTCCAAATGGGATTCTTCAAAAAATAAAATACAATAAAAAAACTCATTCAACAAAATTCTCATCAAGAATGGTTGCCAGAAAACGCAGAATATGAAATAAGGTAACAGCCAAACGGAAAAAAAACATTTTTTTATGCCAAGAAATACAACAGCGTGAATAGAGACAAATTGATGCATATGTTAAATACTGGGAGAGCAACATTCAAATTCTCACCACCTCTTTCATCCTCATACTTTACAGTATGTATAACAAAGATGCGCGCTGTACATCTCAAAACTTCATACAAAAAATTCTCCTCTGCTCCTTGATGGTAACCTTCAACCTATAATAATTTTGATGATACATGCACTAAGTACCAAAGTAGTAACAGAAATCAAAGCATGTTTTTTTTTACAAACTACAAGGATTCAAACTTGAAACACTTCAGTAATGCTGAATTTGAATTAAACACAGATTTTAAACAACATATTAAGTGAAGACCCATTATAAAATAGAAGTCGTACAGGATTAGAAGAATCTTCCACAGACAACATCACCTGAGAAGGGCCAAAAAAATTCTGAATTAAAAAGCAAAATCAATATTTAAAAGCTATGATGCATGTTCTCAAAGTAGCTTTTTTGTGTAGAAACAGATGCCACAAGTTTAAAACAAAGCCCGAATGCATTTTTTCATTCTTTGAGCAATTTCCTCTTCATTAACACAAATCATCATTTTCAGCTGCTTTTCATCTCCCTGTTCGCAGCACACCTCCAAAGGTCTCAGGGACATGCGAGATGCGCACCTATCTTTCCAAAGGCGTCTTCTGTATGAAGTCTTCTATTGCGTTTCTGGATCCATAGGTGAAGATGCCACTGTGCATCAGGCCAGTGTTTGCCTTCCTCTCATGGACAGTCCAAAACACTTTTCCCGATCTCTTTCAACTTGAAATGTTGTCAATATATAGATTGTCTTGCTTTCTAATTCAGTGAAAAATCTAGTTTTCCATTAGTCTCTGCCTTTCTAATTTTCAACACAGCTTTCCTAAGTGTAATTATTAAAGGCAGATTCAAGAAAGCAATTACTGAGCTACTGGTTTGTATCTTTGAAATCTTAATAAGCAGTAAGAAGTTGCTGTGGGACACACTAAAAGAAAGGATCAAACACCCCTGTTATGTTTAGTTCTTTGGAAGAAATGACTTCTGGGGTTAATCTGTTACTCATCACTTTGTGTCTGATCTCCCTGCTATCTACACAGTTTCTTACTGTATTCATACAGTATGTTTCCCTATAATGACACATATCAGAAACTTCGGATACACAATTCTGTTAAAGTTCATATTCATTTATCTATTCCGCATAATGTACAGACAGAATTGCACCAGCAAGGTTGAAAACATGGTATCAGCATCTTTGTCGTATAGTAGCAACTGAAGGGATATTGCACTGTCAGTCTTTTAAACAAATGCTCAGAACATTCACTGCACAGGCTTTGTGGGGGGAGGCAGGCAACGAAAGAATATTATGAAGAAAAAACTATTGATGCAGATCAATACATTTTTTCTTAAGGAAGAATAAACCAAAAAGAACATAACTAATACTTTTTTTACCGTCCTCTCGTATTAATAATGTGGTGTTTATATCACTAATATTTGGAATTAAAAGGTAACTGCAAACAGCAAATCCACACTATCCCATCCACATTCCACAAAAACCTATACCTATACACTTGCTACACCTAACAATTTGCCCCACAGTAGACCTATCTTCGTTGGACAATAACAGACAAATATCAAATCTTCACCTGAAAACAACTATGTGCGGTGGCCAGAAAGGATTTAATTTAAAAGAACAATGACAGTGACTCATGAACATGAGGGGCAACAAAGTGCTTAATACTGAGAGGCATTTCTTAGGGGAAGGGAGAGACAAATGTGCTTAGTGCCTGACAGTTCTCAGTCCCTCAAGACCCATCCACTGACAATGGTAATTGGCGTAGGGAGAAAACCCCTCCTTACTTTTGCAGCAGTAAAGGACTACATAGTGATCTGAAATGCACAACTGTTATAATCGCTCAGATTGAAATTTAGCATTGATCTCAAACGGGATTCAAAAGCAATTTATGCAGAAGGTGACAAGACCCTTCAAAAACTGAAAAGAACCAGAGAAGTGCCAGGCACTTGATTATATACATACAGTAATAACAAATGGCTTCTACTAAGAAAGGGAAACGTTTTGCACATTCAAAAGCCTCTCGATCAGGGTTTTTTTGTGGGCCAAGCTCCTTCTTGAAAAACAGAAACATTAGTAGACGTTTCATTAAACTGCATGTTTACTTTCCAATTTTCATTTAACTAGAGTGTACCAACTGGTACATTGTTTGGATTAGAATAGACTGCTGTGTTTTTAGAAGGAGTTCTAACGTCTTCAGAATAAAATGTAAGTTTATTATTTTAATTAATGAAAATATATAAAAATCATATCATATATGATTAAGTGTACAACACTGAGTTTCTAAGGAATTAGTGAAATTCTCAGATAGGCAACAGAAGTGAAGACAAAAAAAGGAAATTAGAACATTTTTTTTATAATTCTGAATTTACCTTTAGACTTTAAGGAATGCCTAAGGATTAAATTCACTGTTTTCCTACATCTTGAGATCATGGTATTCTGGGTTTCATGCCAAGCATAATCCTGTAAAATAATAGAACTAATAACCGTGAAGCTCTTATAGCTACAGTACTTGACTTCTCTTCAATCCTAATAGTACCAAGATACAGTATACTGTAGAAGTTTTAAACACTTTTTTCAATTTTTATTTTTCGCCAATAACTAGCAACACCACCGTTCCCATTTAATCAGTAACACAAGCTTTTAAAACATCATCTCAGTAGTCATACATACCAGTTTTAGTGATTTTTTTAAAGGGGGGCAGGGAAAGCTGTCAAGCTAGTTTCTGACATGAATTTACATCACTCAATGACAACTGACAGCAGTGAAAGGCCACAGAAAACTGCTTATTGATCACAGCAAAACTATTCAAGGGAGCAGACAAGGTTATATCTGAAGGAGGCAGTAACAGACAGGTGATGACATTATGCTCCACTGTACCCAAGTGCTTTAAGGAACACAACTTCATTATATCATGCCACTTGTATTTATATCATTTTAAAGATCTCTTGATTGGTTTGTCTAGGTGGAGATGAGAGGGGTTCCCTTGTACATCACAACTATTAACTACTAACCTTAGCCACTCATAATCACTTGCATACTAAGTGCTAGGATGTCACAGTACATTTACCAAGTGGAGCAAAGGAGACCAGCAAGCTAATGAAATTGAAGAACAGTAGCCAAAGGCATTAAATACAACCAAATAACCACTTCACCAGTTCAGTTATGTTCATGGTATTGTCAGTGACAGCCATAGATCTCCTCCAACTGATGTTACCTATGCTCTGAGTACTTTGTGAATAAGTAGCAGTGACTCTGATCAGAGACAAAGATGACACTCTATAAAAATAATTTTTCATAATGAAATCCAAATTTTCCCAACCATGAAATAAAGCATGAAAGTGCACAGCAATTGAGATCACCATAATTTTGAATATTGTTTCATTCATAAAGATCACAAACCTATAAAAATTGCCTATGACCCAAATTTAACTTGATCAGCATGTCTAATACATCACAAAATAATTTTCGTTCATCTCAGGACCTTTGCTTAGTTACAGTTTGTAAATACTTGGTGCAAAGACACTGGTAAATGTTTTTGTTTCATTAACACATGAATACTGCCTTATTTGCCATTCTGTTTAAGAACATCCCTGTTCTCCCGTTTGTCCCCTTAACAAATAAAACTATGTGTGACAAAGCCTTATTCTAGTGCTCACTAGAATCAAAATACACTTACTAATTTACTAAGGGAATTTTTCTGATACTGCGTCATGCATACTTGTATCTGTTCACCATCAATGGTCACCTATTAAGAGCTGTTTAGTCAAAAATATCTGAGAAAACTTTGTAATCATCAAGTTGAGGACAAACTGCATAAATTTGCATGCGCTGAAGTTGTAACTAAGTGATGTCTGAAACCAAGGACTGAGTGCAGAAAAAAGTCTAAACCAGCAAGCAGACTACAATAAGAGCTACTACCTAGCACTGATGAGTGAGGGGAAAAAAACAGCATTCACACTGGTGTTCCAGGACCAACAGTGAGAACCACTGCATTAAACAGTCTCTTCATCTTAGAAACAGATCAGTGCCCTCTGCTGGAGGAAATCAAAGCCTATCCTGTCAGAGCAAACTGAGCTAAAACATGCCTTTTTCACTGAGCAGAGCCACAGCTTCTTTCACATTCATATTCTTCATATTCTTCCAGATTTACATTAGGTCTTGAGCAAAAAACTACAAATACGAAAAGATTAGTAGGAGAGTGAGCAGTATTGTAGGTACCAATGGAGCAGATCTGCAATCCTTAATATGGCTGCAGCCTATTGCAGATATTGGGTTGCAGTTGGCTCTGAAGGGTTTCCAAGCATAATTTAGTTCTATTTCTTTAAAGAAAGTATTTACAATCTACAATCCTACAACTGTATTTGAATAATTTCATTAATTCATCATTAAATAATTGCTCAGATAAAATCTGAATGGGTCAGAATATGTCTGTAGGTTTTCATTCTATCTCTGCTCTCTTCACCTTTAAGAAGATCTAGAACACATATAATAATAATAATAATAATAATAATAATAATAATAATAATAATAATAATAATAATAATAAACTTTATTTTATATAGTGCCTTTAAAGGTGGCTTCTCAAAGCACTTTACAGGATGACAACAACAATAAATAAAAAGAATACACAAGATAACTACTCAGACGTTCATGTGATGCACATAATGCAGGTAATGCAGAATTGAACACAACTATAAAGGCTTTATTGAGTGAAAGAACACAGGTTCTCCACTAAAGTATATTAAGTTGCTCTGATACAATTATAAAACAATCATACTAGTAATTCAATTTCAAAGCCCTAGGTCCTTCTTTTTTGACAGTCATATTCACACAACGCAATAAACAATAAGCATTATCACCAGACTTTAGCAAGGGGCAGCCTTTATACAGTTCCTCCATTAAGCCTGCTCTAGTGCTTGGGTTCTACCCACTTCATAACAACATAAAATGACCTTTGCATTTAATACTGCAGATAGAGCTAAACATAACAGTCACCCACACAGATAAAATCCGGCCTTTTATATTTAACCAGATTTTACCAATCTCTGAAAAAATGCTATCGGATCTCATTTCATGTCAGCCTCCAATGAGTTTTCTTATTATGTACTATGACCCCGGATGGGAATCCACTCAGGCTCAACAGCTTGGTTCTCTGGTAAAGATGCTGTTAAATTAGGGTTAAAATGCATAGACAAAGGGGAGCAAAACAGCCCATGGTCACTACTACTGCATGATAAGAGAAAGGGACATTAATAACACAGCAAACTACCTCATCTATCAACAGACTAACTCTGTCAAGGGTAATTTTCCCTGAAATATACAAGCAGTTCAAAGCTTCTGTGCTGTCATTCAGAGTGTCTAGTTCTGTTACATAGTAATGAAAAGTAGCCTTGGCAAATTATTAATTTATCATTGGCTATGATCGCTGGCACCACAATCCTCACCAGAACAAGGCCAAAGATGGATTGCTGACAAATCAGACCACAGTGTCTTGCTCACATCATTGCACATTTGTATTGGTAAGGAATAATAACCATCTTCAAACCCTTTAAATACTGTAGAATTGTTTAAATTAATTGCCAATATACTAGCAAGAAAGTTTAAATTAAGATTTTTAAAAAGGTCTTCAATTTATTAATAATAATAATTGCTTACACTTATATAGCGCTTTTTCTGGATCCTCCACTCAAACCGCTTTACAGGTAGTGGGGACTCCCCTCCACCACCACCAATGTGCAGCATCCATCAGGATGATGCGACGGCAGCCATAGTGCGCCAGAACGCTCCCCACACATCAGCTATCAGTGGGGAGGAGAGCAGAGTAATGAAGCCAATTCATAGAGGGGGATTATTAGGAGGCAATGATTGGTTAGTGCCAATGGGAAATTTGGCCTGGACGCAATGGTTACACCCCTACTCTTTTTGAGAAATTTTTTAATGACCACAGAGAGTCAGGACCTTGGTTTTACATCTCATCCGAAGGACAGCGCCTTATTAAACTTATTGAAGTTACACACATGCAAGTTTGAAATTAAACAAATCCAATTTAATTGCTTGTGCTTTTACTTGAGATTTTATGTCCTTTGTTTACATTGGAAAGATGTAAGCAAAGCTGAAAAAAGAGATTCAATCTCTAAAGAGCTACATTCAAAGCAATCCTTGTTGTAATGCATGCATGCCCTCTGATAATGTCTTAACAGAATGTTTTACCAACTTGAAAATGTCAGCAGTCCCATAAATAACATCAGTGTGAACTAGTGCCAGACACATTATACCAGATTAATCATATACTGTACAGTACATCCCAATGCCTACCATACAGAATCTGAAAAGAAACAGTATTTCAGCTAAACTGGTGTCCGAAATCTTAGAGCCCTAGGTGAAAGGTTACAAATAAGAAGGGGCCATTTCCAGTTTAGTTCATTTTTAGTATTTTATTAATTCAAGGATCTTATCCAGTAAGTATTCCAAAGGATCCCAAGGAACCTCCTTCAAAAACATGGTTAGGCAGTAGGTTCCTTGCCCCCGCAATCCTTTTCACTCATTGCAAGACTAACAACTTTTATAAAATGTAAAAAAAAAACACTAGTGAAAGAGAAATTAGTAGAATTTGGTCAGGGTATTAAAAACAGATGGCCTTATGGATTTGTAGTATTGTGTGGATAGACATCACTAGAGTGTTCGTACCATACTAATACTGAAGTCCCATCATAAAGAAAATTCTGTGGAATAGCTTGAGCTGTTAATATAGCATCCCATACAGAAAAATCTTCACTGGAAAAACAACAACAAATTAAGCAATCGACGAAGATGCCTACAATGCAAATTACTTCGAAATTCAGTTTTTGACATTTCTGTCATGAATGTTACCAAATTCTATTGAACAACTGCAAGTAGAACTATGAAACTTTATGATACAACTTGGAAAAACAATGATGTAACTATAACTACTGACGTTTCCTTAACTGCTTCTGACAGGCATCTGTAGCTACAGAGTTCCAATGTAATAAGAACATAGCATCACAGACGCATAGGAATTGAATGTTTTGTACAGCAAGTAAAAGAGTAGAGAAGATACAAAAGAAAAGAAAGTACTGCAGAGTGCATCTGGTAAACATTAGCTTATGATATACTGTACAGTAAGAAAACATGTGACTTATTACTGATAATGGTCCAAATTATTTTAAAGCCACAGTATGATCTTGCAATGAGATATTCATGACCTTAAGAGTCATGAAAATAAATTAAAAAAAACCTGCTGGGTTTAAATGAAACTAGTACTGTGCTCATATTAACAGACCACAAACAGATAAGCATCTTCCAGAAGACTTGTACTGAAAAGTACAAATAGTAATGAGTGTTTTATTGGATTATCTGTCATGCACTGGAAAAACTGGCTGCAGTAACAGATGTGATATCTGAAAAATAACTATTGCACCTAGAACCCATAGCTAAGATTTGTGACATGTTACACCTAGCTGTAGCTGCTGCAATTTGTACTTAAAACACGCAAGAGCATCAATTGCTGTACCTATTAAATACTTTCTTTTGAAGCAATATAGAAAGACATTTTCAGTGAAAAGTCCAAGGATGTAGTTTTTATAGTTTTATAGATAGCAGTTTTTATAAACAATGAATCATTCTGAAACCATAAAGACAAAACCAAGGATCGTTACGAATTTTAATTATTTTTTTTATGAAGAGTTACACAGATTCCACAAACGAAGTAAACAACAAAACTCAGGAAATCTTGGAAACGGTCATTTACATCAAAGAGACATTTAGGCTTATTTCTCCAGATTCCAAAACATACAGCAGAGGGACAGATGTGAAACGCACACATCTTGCTAAATTAACCAGAAAAGTCCCATGACTGCTGGGTATTTTTATTTGTTCTGAGTTGCTTTTATTCTCAAACTTCAAACATTCTTTAAAAAATATTTTATTAAGGACTCTTGTTAATCTAGATCCAGAAACATCAGGTGGTAACCAACAGAGTTCCTGAAATAAAATAAAAAAGGGACTTCAGAAAACCTCAAAATGAGTTGAATTTGAAGAAAACAAGCATGCATGTGAAATTCCATGTTTGGCAGAGATCTATAAATGTACAATACCACTGTAAGGAAAGATTTTTTTACAATTATGTTGTTACATTTTTTCAAAGGCTAATTTAGCCATACTGTAAATGGGATATTGTACAAAATGAACATCAAACATGTTAAATGAAAAGAACAGTTCTTTATTTGGACATATTTGGGGACTTTTTTAAAAACAAATACACCAATTCTTCTGATTTTATACAGCACTAGAAATAATTATTTTCCTGAGGCTCAAAAGAAGACAAATAGATTAAGTGATTGATCTGATTTCATGTGCCAGTTACTGACTGAACTTTGATTGTACATTACTGGGGAATAGCTTGTGAACTTCCATGTTTGGAAATTACAACTTCTTACCATGATACTGCAGTTTAATTGCAATGAGTCTTTTCTTAAATAACCAAAATAGTTTAACGGTTTATATTTAACAATACAATGTTTTTTTTTTATGCAGTGTTTTATGAAGTGGAAAAAAAATGAAAACTTAGTTTTTCACACATACAGATTAAGTGAACCCCTAGTTCACCTAACAATTAAGGGGGCAATTAGAATCTGGTGGTTAAATAACTGGATAACAACTAAACAAGGGCTGAGTTTTGGTAGCTCTGTCCTGTTATAAACTTTGCGAGTCTGGTCCTCACCATAAGATTAGTGGAAACATCATGTTACAGTCAAAAGAGATTTCACAGGACCTCAGAAAAGTAGTTGCCACTCCTCAGTCTGCAGTTAAAAAACCTTTTCTGAACAGCTGGGGCGGCACTCATCTACTGTGATACAGATAGTCTGATAGTCTGAAAATGGAAAATACTCAAGACCAAAGTGAGTCTACCCAGGACCAGTCATCGTGCCAAGATCTCCCCAACTGCGACCCGGAAAATCTCATGACAGTCACATATAACCCCAGTGTAACATCTAAAGATCTTTAGGCCTCTCTTACGCAGCACGTCGGTGTTCATGCCTCAACCATCAGAAAAAGAATGAACAGGAATGGTTTTCATATGAAGACAGCCAGGAAGAAACTATTTCTCTCTAAATAGAAAATTGCTACTTGTCTCAAATTCATCAAAAAACATCAGAATGACCACTACTTGTAGAATGTTCTCTGGACAGATAAGTGAGAAGTTGAACTTTTTGGAAATGTTCTGTGTGGCAAAAACCAAACACTGCCTTCCAACAGAGGAACCTCATCCCAACTGTCAACCGTGCTGGTGGAAGTATCATGGTTTGGGGCTGCTTTGCTACCTCAGGACCCAGGCAGCCTGCCATCATGGACAGATTATACATTTTCTGCTGTATCAGACAATTCTGGAGAAGAATGTCATTGCCATCCATTCGTCAACTGAAGCTACAGTATGCTGAAAGTGCTTTATGGGGCAAGACAATGATCCTTAACACACAAAAAGTACATCAGAATGGTTAAAGAAAAACTTTTGCATTCGGTTTTGGCCAAGTCAAAGCCAGGATCTCAAACCCCTATAAATGTTATTGCAAGACATGAAGCAAGTTGTACATGCAACTAAATGTCACTGACCTGAAATAGTTCTGGAAGGAAGAATGGAGGCAAAATTCCTAAAAGCTGATTGAAGAGACTGATAAATGGATATAAAATTACAACAAATGTACAGCAGAAGTCACTGCTGCTGAAAGAAATGCTACATTGCAATTAAGTTATCTTCATTTTTTTTACTTCTTGAATATCTAGGTTTTAGGTCTGAAATATAAGATAATGCATGCCAATCTAGAGGATTCACAATCTTAGAAAAAGCACTGTAACCAACACCCCTGTGGTGTATTACAGTAACCCACACAGGATTTAAAATTAAAGTAAAGATTAAGGTGCCATTAAACCTGATGTTGTCACTAAAATTTGCAAAGTAACAGACTCAAAACTTTCTCTTTATTCAGCATTTTTTTTATTTTGCCATATCGCACAGATTTTGATATTAACTCATTCTTCACCAAGATCAGAGAATACCATCTACCAAAAGACTTATGGTTCATCTATAAAAAATGGAACTTTAATTAGCAAAGAAACATTACCCCCAAACTATGTCTGTTACACAGAAAATTAACATTCAACACATAAACAGTACTGTACATGAGTGGTAGTCTCTTGGTATTACATTAAGGTACTTGTGTATCTACAGTAAGTAAAACACAGTTGAAAAGACCTAATTAAAAATAAAGAAGTAACAGATACACATGCTTTTGTTATTTCAGAATATAAACAATGTTGGAAGTTAACTTATAGTTTTCAATAATTAACAAAGGCACATCAGAAGTCTAGAATTAATCACTTGATAGTATTTTCTGACTATAACATGAAAAAAGACCCGTGCAGTACATTTACTCAAGAAGACATTCACATTCATCCAACATGTTTGAAGTCGGTTGATTATCTACTCACTTTGAAATGTATTCTCACTCTGGGAAGTGTTTTATTTTACTCTACACTGAATATAAAGGGCTTGGATACCCCTTCTGTTGGCAACTTCAATTTTACTATGTTGTGACCATAATCTCCACTTTCTCGGTTGGGCAAAAAACCCCTGACATAAACCTACTGAAATTACTACCACACTGATACTGCCCAACAAATGACAAATCTCAGTGCGCCTGAAACATACGAAACAACTTTGAGGCTTCGGAGAACGGTCCACATTTGCAAGCAAATGATATTGTGGGAAGCTGGCATGCCCTGTGCATGACAAACTGATGCAATTTCAGCAGTGTCTGAGAAGCAGGGCGATATTTGTCTCGTGCTGGCAAGGGTTAGTTTGTAGCTACGCGTACAGTTCCCAGATTTGAATCACTGGGGGTCCAAAGGCCTTCTCTTGACAAGGTACAAATAATTACTGTACACTCTTTCCATTGTATTCTATTATTTTGTTTCTCTTATCTGTGGACTCTGTATGTGCTTGATCAAGTAAGGTCACTGAATTTTGACCATAACACAACATAACATTGCTCTTTGGTGATATGATAAATACAGCAAGGCTGTGCAGCATAGACAACCTTTTTCATTGTTTTTGTCTTCTCCCTATATATATATATTACCAGAAAAGAAAAAAAACATTATGGTTACATTGGTCGTACAGAAACTTTTACAGAGATTGTTTGAGAGTTTCTATACAATACAATAGTTCTTGCAATATAAACAAATGTTTTTTAACAGCTAGACTTTTCTACAGGCCTTTAACAATACCATCACTGACACCTTTTAATACAAGTATAGTAAGCCCCCCTCCAACATGGGGGTAACATTATTTCAACACAGCACGTTAGAGGAACCTGCATTGGAGGACCTTATGAGCTTTTGGAAAATTAAGGACAGGGGAACACAGCTGTACAAAGTGCCCTGTTAGCACTATACTATACAAGACACTTTCCTGCATCATTTACAGTACAATGATATTTTAATCATTCAAAAATTAAGAAAAAATAAGTTCAACACCATGGATAGCTGGTAATGTTACATAATACTACTAAATTAAGCATACACAATCTTATTCACCTTACCGAATACTGTAATAAAAAAAATCTAACAATACATACAGTAAACATGATGATAAAAAGGCAAAAAAGGAAAAAAACACTCACTCATAAAATAAAATAGATGTTAAGGTATTGTGTTAAGATGATTAAGCATATACTTTCTGAGCACTTTTTTAGTTGTACAGATAGTAGAATCATAAACAGAACCATCTTTATATAGATGTATTCAGATCAGAGAAAAACAGCCCATGGACCAGGAGCTTGGATGAGACTGCAAGAGGACTGCTATGACATTTCAGCTGTGATAGACAAAAGTAACCCATGGGTCTGAAAACAGACATACACCCCACAGAGTATTATATGGTACCTATTACCCACAAATCTATTATTAACCACTAAACAATATTACAAATAGTACTCGTTTCATCAGTCCATATTACCTCTTAAATATTGCGGATTTCAAAGTAAAGTAAAAATGTGCATATAACTTGAAATCGCTAATAATTTAAGAAATGCAGTGATTGAGAGTTCTAATTAAGAAATTAGTAAGTAAATTAAGGGCGTCACTATGGCGCAGTGATTAGTATGGTCGCCTCACAGTGCAGGTGCCCTACGTTCAATGCCTGGAGTACCATCTGTGTGGAGTTTGTATTGTTCTCCTCATGTTTAGGTTTCCTCCAGATGCTTCAGTTTCCTCCCAATGTCCAAAGAGGTAATTGCATGTTAATTAGCTTCTCGAAAACTTTGGCCCCGCTGTTAATGTGTAAATCTGCATCTGTGTGTGCCCCACGATGGACTGGCTTCCCATCCAAGGGGCATCCTGCGTTGCGCCCATTGGTTGCTGGGATAGGCACTGACTCCCCTCAACCCCGAAGTGGATGGTTAGAAAACGCATGGATTAAGTAAATGAGAGATCATCTGACCTGAACACCCTAAAGATATTGTGGTCCCCAGGATATGAAAAGGTAAGGCCTGGGTAAGTGAACTACCTGTATATGAACAGTCTCACAAATAGCACTGTTGAAATTTCTGATCTCCAGTGATCCCTGACATACAGTACATTATGTTAGCTATGGATAGTGTCTGGGAAAATTAACCACTCAAAATGAAAATCTGAGTCTTTGTTATTGTTTTTATGCTTAACAACAGCTCAGTCTGATAGATAAAACACAGCTAAAACTAACAAAATTCCTTTTGTGAATTTCAAGATGCTGAAGGGTTTAAGAAAATTGAAACAAGAAAACCAAGGAATTCTTCAGTTCCACACTAAATAAGGTACAGAATAAGAATCATTTCTGTCAACTAATCACAAAAAGTATTTTATAGAAACCATATGCACATTTTCAGAAACCAGAGCTACAGTAAATGAACTTAATAAAATCAAAAGGCAAAAAGAGCACTTTAGACATTATATTTTATTCTTCAGACACATTTAAAGCAGTTTCACTCAACTGTAATTTGATAGCATACATTTGTGTATGTTTTAATGGAGTTCTTCGCTAAATATACTTCACACATTAAACAAATTTCAACTGTCATCACAGTTGAATTCATGAGCATACTGTTACTGAAAAAACTTTATAAAGCAGTATAATTTCCTGTTTATGGTAAGGTATATTTTGTGGTGGAAAAAATGTGCAGCAGTTACCTCTTTCTTCCTGTCATCGGTGGTTGTTCAGTGCAGGAAAGGTGTTGAAATTCAAAACCAGGCTAAATCACTGAGCTTAGATTTCTGTAGTACTCTACGGCACAAATTAGGGCCCCGGCTAGCTCTGTTGGTAGAGCATGAGACTCTTAATCTCAGGGTAGTGGGTTTGTGTCCCACGCCGGGCGCCAGGTCCTCCATGTTGGAGGTTGGGCACGAGGCTAACAACCCTGTCCTGTAAAAAACGAATGTTACGGTAACAGCAACAGGATGTTGCTGCCTCTACATGCCGGAAGGCATAACGGGTAAACATCCACATCCACTACACAAATTGGTTATGTTTTGCAATAACAAATAGTTTCTAATATACTGCCTTCTTCTCCACAGTGGCCTACTGTGTTTAAGGACACTAAGGCATACAGTACTCTATCTTTTCAATCTTCAGAACAGTTTAATTTATTTTTCAAATCTAGCATGAATTATAGAGACTACAAGTTGAAATGTGGATAATTAAGTCAAAATTTAGTCCTTAATTTCCTCACACAGAAGTTATTTTCACTCACAACCAAATGACTACATGTAACATACTGTAAGACTGTAGATGGCTTGTATACAATCATTGTATGACATTTCTTATTCTCCTCTGAACGTGAGTATCTGAATTCTATAAAGGAAGACTGCTTATTAGGTGCTATATAGTACATATTAAAACAAAGAATAGACAAAAAAAACATTTGCTGCCCTGTAACAAATGTATACAAATGAAGATGTCTAGAACAACTGCCTGAGGACAGGACATAAAACTGAGTATAACACTGAATACTTTCAGTTACCCAAGAGCTAGGGGAGGAACAGATGTTAGGGTCTTGGTACAAACCATAAGAATAAAAGACATTTGACAGTGAAAATGCTTTTAATTTTAGGAACACCAGAAAGATGTTTTTCATCAGCCTACATAAAGCATTAGTTTTTGAAAAAATGAAATGCTCCCAAAAGCCAAAAAAAAACGTTTTTTTCCTTAGGAAAACCATTTTGTTGTGAAGAAGCCCACTATCATACCTCCAAAATGATTTTAATTTCTGGGATGTAATAACTTGTGTGGAAAATGGTTACTTATACCATGCACAAACAGAGAATGTAGACACTTGCAGGAAATCTGCAAGTCTGCTTTGAATTCATGCTGTATGTAAGAAAACTTTTTTCCCCAACAAGAACAAGATGCTTTATAGACAGTACACCACTGATTCTAGATGCCATTTAATTGAGATCAAACCAAACTACAAAACCAGTCTTCTGGCATCAGAAAGGGATTTTACTCCACAAAGAACAAAAATATAACCATGCACTGTGATGTTACAGGCATGTGTATCATTTTAGTGCATAAAAACAGGCATGTCCACAGGACCTGACATGCCAATTACAGGCTGCTGGGGGAACATTTTCGTCTTTCCCCCCAACATAACATGCATTCTCCTCCTAGAGTGGTGCTGTTTTACGCCCCCCTCGTTAGAGTGTACAGGACATGAGACATGATTCACTGTTTCTCTGAGCTTGCAGCTCACATACTCCCAGAATCAGAGTCTCCTGCTCTGCCTAATTCATGTAACCGAGCTCCTCACGTTGATACCTTCATTCAATGAGCCTCACCCTTCGCTTTCAGGTTCTTTCCTTTTTATACTAATCCTCTTTTGAGAGCAGCAGTGGAAGAGCTTTGACTCAGTTGCTCCCATTTGGCTGGACCTGCTCCACCACCTTCTCTACCTTAACAGTAGGCCAACACGGCAACGACCGAGGCTACTACTCATTTTCGAGTCTTCCCTGTAGCTCCATGTTTCCGACTAGAGCTTTCCTGCTCCCAGCCACCTCATGCAAGGGGCCTCCTGCTCCTCCAAGAGCCTCCTCCAAGTCCCCCACACTCTTCCATGATGGCTACCGGCTCATTCACCTCCTGCCAGTCGGCCCACAAACATCCAGGTCTGCTTCCAGCCTCCAACCTCTCTACCATACTGCACCAGGGTGGGTCTCACACTCACAGCCATAATCACTCGGGTCCCAGACTGTGCACTAATGGATGCCACAGTTGCTTTCTCTCACGTTCAGTCATAATTCACAACTCACTCAGATTGCACATACTGTAGCTTCCAGTGCATCTCTTTACCCCAAACTTCACTGTCTCACTCAGTTCACAGTTTTCCCTGCTGCATCTTCCCACTCCATGTCTCACATTTATAGAGTGAGGGCACAGCCATATCACTCTGCAACTCACAACTGGCAACCCACTGAGGCTCAGCAGGTGTGAGCCTGGTCAGTACCTGGATGGGAGACCTCCTGGGAAAAACTAAGGTTGCTGCTGGAAGAGGTGTTAGTGGAGCCAGCAGGGGGCACTCACCCCGTGGTCCATGTGGGTCCTAAAGCCCCAGGTAAACAGGTGCCATTCTTCGGATGAGACGTAAAACCGAGGTCCTGACTCTCGGTGGTCATTTAAAAAAATCCCAGGGCGTTTCTTGAAAAGAGTAGGGGTGTAACCCCGTCGTCCTGGCCAAATTTCCCATTGGCCCTTACCAATCATGGCCTCCTAATAATCCCCATCTATGAATTGGCTTAATTACATTGCTCTCCTCCCCACTGATAGCTGATGTGTGGGGAGCGCTCTGGCGCATTATGGCTGTCATCGCATCATCCAGGTGGTGCTGCACATTGGTGGTGGTGGAGGGGAGTCCCCACTACCTGTAAAGTGCTTTGAGTGGAGTGCCCAGAAAAGCGCTATATAAGTATAAGCAATTATTATTATTTCTACTACACCCCTGTTCTCAGGTCCATCCATTGCCAGAGGCCAGCAGCCAGACAGAGCCTTTTTCACCAGTGCCCTAGACCTTGCTGACTTTCACATACTGTATACCTGCATCAATGGTGCATTCACATTGTCACCACCACATGCCTACCACCAGAGGGCAGCAGCCAGATACACCCTTTTCTCCACCCGATCCTCATATTGTCAGGGGGAGGTTCTCTCTACCATCCCTACTCTCCGGAACACAGACTAATTAACTTTCACAACTCTCACACGTTTCACCGACAGCCCAGTTCTTTCACTCCAGAACATGCTGTCCCTTTAAATAAAGTGATCTTTCTAAACTTCCAATTCCCTCCAGAATTGTCATACTTAAATGGACCCTCCTGGGGTAGACACAATGCTACAAACATTTCAACCTCCCAGTCTCCTCCAAGATTGTCATTTCCACTCCTTCCCCCTTCCAGGGCATTACAGCTGCAGCCTGTTAGTCTGCTCTCACACAACACAGAACCGCTCTCTCTCAACACTGACAGCAGCGGCACTTTGCGCCCACTGCTAACATGCAGACAGTGACCTGTTTTCTCTCTTTCACTGCTTCAGTCAAGCCACTTTCACTGCCGTGCTTCAGCGAGAGTTAAGTGGAGACATTCATCTACAGACACTTGCCCACCCTCACTCTCCTGTTCACTTTCGTTCAAGGTAAATGGGAGACCTGATCTTACATCTGCCCAACGCTGAAGCTAACCCAGAACTGACAGCTTGGCTTGACCTCCTCATAGGGAAGTATTCACTCTGCTCTCATAGGCACGCCACCACCTGTGTCTCCTAAATTTACAGGCTTCCTTTATCGGTGGTTGCATAGCCCCCCCCAACAACAAGCGCCTGTTCAACATACTTCATATATAACAATGGACTTTGTTCAAGCATAGTGTAATGATATGATTGTTCCTTACCTCACATTATTTGTACTATAGCTGGAGAGAAGTTTTGATGTGAAGTTCACCTATCCAGAGCTACAAAAATCTTCTACCCATTTATTATTGTAATGTATTGCATTATTATTGCTTGTACTTTTCAACTAATTCGTACTTTACAGTGCACATAGAACTGAAAACAAATATGTAAAATTACCCTTTATCACTGGTAATTAATTGCACATACTGTAGCTATATTTGCCATCACAAAAAAGCTATTTTTAGCTTCATGAAAGCAATCAGTGCTACAACTTCCCAAATAAAGTTTCAAATGCTTATCATGATCACAGTAATAACAATCAGGCCCCTTGTTTATGTTTTGATTCAGTTAACAGAGTCTGGACAAAGTCAGGAGGAGTATTGCTCAGAATGTTTAGCCAAATACTGGATGGCATAACAACTAAATTACCCGAATGCCTGGAATACCTTGGTTGCTCTTGTCCAGGCATTAAAAGACCATATGAAGCTGATAACCTCAAATTATTATTCTGTATGCTGTACATGCATAAACACATTTTCCGTAAACTGCACATTATATAATACTTCAGTACAGTGGGCAGACAAGTATACCACCACCTCTTCACAAAATATATACTTCTGCACAAGAGTACACCTTACATTTACTGTAACCAGTTTTAAAGTTTTATTGTGCAACCAGACTCATATTATAAAAATTCCTAGTTTTATTTTACTTGAGCTTTCATTAGAGTGCAGACAGTCTTTTGGAATTTTTGGTCCGGGGGGCCCCCCAATCCGATAAGTGTTAGAATTTCTTTATCCAAATATTAGTTTTATTTCGGAATTAAGCGACTGTGACTAACTGGAAGTCAGGAAGTATATAAAACAAAAAAATGGAAAATACTCATAACTGATTGGATAATTTGCATTAATTACCTACGCTTTTGTAGTATTTTTTCTAAAACATGGGCCTGTGCTCAAGGGAATGCCCTACCCCAACAGGCACAGGTAAAAACCTTTTAAGTTACTGAAGAGAGAAGTCTACTTGGAAACCTAATCCAATTATTTAAAAGTCCACAAAGGCACTGAGAAAGTCAACCCAGCAGACTCCTTCAGGAGAAACGCTTTAAATACAAACATGAAGACAACAAGTGAAAATTACATTAAAGTGCATTTGAACCTGATTTCAGGAGGGTGGAGCATTTCCTTACACAAAAGACTGTGGGAGTTCCCAAGGCACGCAGTTGAAGATAGTGTACTGTAGGCTTCTTTCAAGAAATGACTGAGTAAGATCCTTGCAACTCATTATCACGATCTACAAAATGGGCTAGATAGCCCAAATGACCTCCTCTAGTTTGTAACCATTCTTATAGTTTTTTTTAAATGTTAAACAAGTTAAATCCTTTATGCTTTTTGTTCTTGTGCAAGTGCATCATTTTCCATTGACATATACTCTCTATGTAAAGAATCAAAGCTTTGGCTGTACTAGTTATTACACAACAGAGCTGAAGAGAAATTCTGCCGACTTCCTCTAAAGCTAGGCAACTCCCAGATAGTAAAATAACACTCGGCCAAAATCCACAGCAGTATTAACCAGACTACCCTGCAAAGACGAACATATGAAATTGCAGGGAGACGTTTTTTTTTTTAAAAAAAAACTTTTACAGCAGGATGTCAAATTCACCTGGAAAACAAACTGTATGTACTACATTTACCTCAATATTTTAGTGATTAAAAGGAAGTCAAGCTTTCTGTTCATGAGATGTTAAGAAAACATGTAATAAAGAGACAAATGCCCTAAAACTGTTAACACAGTTATCACAACATGAACACCAGGGTGAGATTAAGAATTATGTGAGCAAGATATATTTTCTAACCGATTTCACATGCCTCAGTGGAGTCGTCATTATTTATTTTCAGTGTAAAATGCAGTGTAATCTTTAATCATTTCATCTGTACTGTAAATATATTGTGTCAGGCGTTACCAGCGATCATGGTCATGGATTGGTACGGAGTATGGGACATTTCACTGACTTCAGTAAATATATAATCAGTTAAGGTTAAAAAATTACACCCTTCATCTTTCAACGTTTATGATCCAAATCCAATCATCACATTTAATCAGACTAGATTCCTATAGTCGGCTCTACATATTTTAAACGGGTTACAGACGTGTTGTTGTATTATAAGTTATTTTGTTTTTGTCAGAAAATACCTCAAAATGTCATAAACTGCCTGCTATGAATCAGAAATGCAGAATATTTAATCGACTCTCACTTAAAATAAGAAAACAGGTGCCTTCCCACTAATACATTGTACATTGTGCTATAATTCTGGACTGGAGGTCTATTCTGACCACATCACAAACAAAAAGGCTGGTAAACATGTTACCATCTACTATCGCGAAAATAAAAAATAACTATCTGCAAATGCATAATATATGTTTTTGAATTAAGTAACTCGGTTGTAAAATTTCATAAGAAGTTACGCATTTATTACTGATGTAACCTGCTTAGGGTGTATTCAATTAGATGACAAAGTACGTGGGGTAGGGACGCCTTAAACTTATGTAAATAACTTCTTTAAATTGTGTTTTGTCAAGAAACATGGTAGGGGTTTAATCAAACGATTACACATTTAAGATTTTCTGGTAAGTAACAAGGGAAGAAATTAAAAAATCTACATGTCCCCGCACCTTCAGCTGCACAGTTTGTTATAATGTTACCAAATGATTTGGGCATTTTGTCCTTACCGTGTATCCTTTTTCCATTGCATTATCCTCAAATCGGAAGGAAGGAATACACACCATTAAAGGATGCATCACGCAAATAAGACTAAAATAACAGAAAAACGTAAGCAGCAAAACAAAGTAACTAAACGTAGTGTCGCTTATCCCAGCGTTTCATGAATAAAAAGATCTCACTGGTGACAGTCAAACTTTGCTGCCTGCGTACGACATGCCCATACGCTTTAAACAGGACACGTGAACGGTCACATGACACTTACTGACAATAAAGCTCCGGATTTTACTCGCGCACTCCTTAAATCTTGAAATGTGTCAAATGTAGGAGGTGCGTTTGTTTTTAATCATCAGAAATAACTGCAGAATGTGAGATAGGCAATAGAAACGTGTTCTGGCTTTAATTAATAAAGCAGTTAGATGACAGGTAGAAGTGCAGTTCTTATTATGTACTATTAATAAACACGTATTCATTCAGTGAATAGCATTTGTGTTTAGGTGCAGGGTTAATCTTCAGCTTTTGCATCAATGAATTAACTCCGTTAGATAAAGTGAAAGCTAGAGCCTTCGTCACTGAAAATACCAACTGTAACTAGTTACATTGCTCTCTCTGCCAACAGCGGACATCAAAAATCAAGCAGCTCGGGGTCAATGTGGGAGCTATACTCCTCCACTTTGGTTGGTCCTCCACGAATCCATCCAGGACTCCAGCCTGGTGGTATCCCAGTCCTAGGATGTCTCCAAGGATGTCCTTCTCCTTCAGCTATGTCTGAAGAACATTTGTGTATGTCAACAATTCCCTGTTGCTGGACTTCTGAGAGCTGACTATATTGCCACCTGTCTGCTACTGCCTCTTTGAGGGGCTGTCCAGATGACACTCCTCCCCCAGTCTGTTATTGCTCTTCTAAAAGACCTTCTAGGTTTCTTTCCTGTCTACTACTGCTCTTCCATGATGTGGATGTCTAAACTGATTCCCACTGTTTGTTGTTTGCTACTTAAACAATCTTAACGTGACACTGGGTCTCTCTTGCTTGCTGCTCGTTGCCATGTGTTCACTGGCACAGAGAATTTCTAGCCACACCTTCCTTTTACCACAGGCTGCCACTCTTCTCTTAATCTTACCAGGATCTCTGACTGAGCCTCACACAAGGTGGGCAAGTCCCTCAAGAGTCAATCTTCAAGCCAAGCTGGAGGACTGCCTGCCTTATCTCTGGCTAGTTAAACTTGTACAGTGTCTTCCAGGCCTGGCTCTTAAGCATATTCTTTATCAGCATCTTCATCACTAAGAAGTCTGAGACAATATAATGACTACATCTGATCCATGTTTTTTTATTGTTCAAAGCTACCTTGAATTTAAGATCTGTAGCTATCTGTTATACTTTTCATTGTGAAATGCATCCTTCTCAGGAGAGTCTATAAAACCTTTTGTTATTGTATTTCTTCTTTTAAATGTTATTGCTTTTTTTAAATCTCTTTACGTTTTATATCAATCATAAAATGTTAGTAGAGACACAGAAACTAAAATAAGACAACTCTGCCTTCAGTTTACAAAAAACACCTGTGAATTAAAGTTTATCCGGTGGGGCTTTGCATTTATCTACAACAGCTTTGAGTTGAGTAGTGTCATTAATAATACTGTAGTACACATTGAACCACAGGGGACAGACGAAAGCAAGACCTTTCATCATCTGAGCTGTAAAAAATGAAATTCTAGTTTATGGATACCTTTTAATATAGAGTCTGATTTTGACAGATTGTCAATATGACAAAGACTTTGTATTAAGCAGTGTTACAATTTTTGACAGCAATTCAGAGTTGTATATGCACAACCATAAACACTTGACAAGACATCAGTGGAGCAGGATCCCAGTTTAAAAAATTTAAATTGCTATTCCTTGAAAACATATTACGACAGAAATAAATCACCAGAGAAAATAATCAAATGTCCTTTTAGTTTTGGAGCATTCCTGAGAACTACATTACAATGAGCATACTTTAAAAAACCAGGAGTATTTCACTCAGACGTTTACCAAAAAAAGTCCACAATTCCCATTGAAGAGTTTAAGAGCTTTACAGGTATTATAAGCAACAGGGAAAGGATGGTATTCTACACATTGTAATTTAGGTAGATGCTATTCATAAACCATTAGGAATCTTTGCGCAGTCTTTCAAGACAGAGGTATTACCTACTGACTAAAATTGCTATTCATAATCATCATCATCATCATCATCATCATCTTACACTTATATTGAGCTTTTCTGGACACTTAATGGGGACTCCTCTCCACCATCAAAGTGTAGCCTCCACCAGTACGCTCACCACACACCAGCTATCAACTGGGAGGAGAACAGAATCATTAAGCCAATTCAGAGATGGGGATTTATTAGGAGGCCATGACTGGTAAAGGTCTGGGGGAACATTTAGCCAGGACACTGGGGAAACACCCTGGGATTTTTAATGACGATGGAGAGTCAGGACCTCAGTTTTACGTCTCATTGTGTCATCAGAAGGACAGTGCCTTTTTTACAGTATAGTGTCCCCATCTTTATACTGAGGCATTAGGACCAACACAGACCGCATGGTGAGCGCTCCCTACTGGTCCCACTAACACCTCTTCCAGCTTCAGCTTCAGCCAATCTAAGTACTGGCAAGACTCACACCTTCTTACCTTCAGTGGGTTGCCAGTTGTGAATTGTAGGGTGATATACAATAGTTGCTGGCACATCCATAAGAACCAAGTAATATAAAACTAAGGAGTTTTACTTCTATCATGTGTAAAGGTATGTAAACAATAACTCAAAATAAGACCAAAGATTTAAAAATAAGATTTTAAGTCACAATAGGATTTATGAGGTCTATTGTACAAACAACTACAGTAATGGACTCACACAGAGCATATTATATGGAATATTTAAATTTTCATAAGAGATTGCATTCTCAAATTGGAAACAGGAGGCATTGAAGGTAAGGATTGAGAACTGATTAATGGAGAGTAATCAGTTAATGTGTACACATTACAAGGTGAATGCTCTGATTTAATCAGAAGAGTATCACAGGGTTCTGTATCAGGACCACTGTTGTTGCTCATTTATATCAATGATTCAAGTAAAGTTAATAACCTGGGGGAAGAGTGCAGAGGATATGCAAATAGGAGAATTAGCAATTGATATAGAAGTAGCAAAAGAAATACAAAAATATGTAGATACAATTAAAGAATAAAATAAAGAATAGAAACCTACAGTATCATATGTTGTTTCAGTGCAAAACATTTAATGCAGGTAATAGAAGTGTAATCTACAGTATATATGCAAAAAATAGAAAAGGTTATAGTTGATAAAAATAGAGTTTATATGGGTACTCTAGATGAGAAAGTGGAGTATTTTATAGCTGGCGCAAGGATAGCACTGCTCACTCTTGGGTCCCGGGTTCAATTTTGGATTAGTGCACCTTCTAGTGAAGAATTGGTAGAGTTCTGTGCCCTGATTTGAGCCATGCTGCTCTGGGTGTGGTTTGTGTTGGATGGAAATGTGACTAATAAGTTAAACAAGTTGATTTATCCCTAATAATTAAAATAACACTCCAAATTATACATTTAAAAGTAAGAATGTTATTTGCTATTGTTAAATTTGTGTTCATTCTGAACCATGTTCATCCTAGGTTCTGCTACTTAAATATTCTATTTTTACTTTCTGTATTAGAAGGAAGTGCAGCTTAAAAGTTTAGTTTTTTCTCCCCAATTTCACAGTCAACACACTGTGAAATTTCCAGTCATGTTAAGTAGAAAGTATCCGTGCAGAAACAGAGGAAACAAGACAATAGTTTGAAAAACACTATTTGGATTCCCCATTAACATAAGCAGTGTGCCTGATTTTCAACATGCACCAAATTGGGCTTTAAAAAGCAAACATATCTTTTGAGGGGGCTGAGTGTCAGGACAGGAAAGAATCTAGCAGGTCTATTTCTGCGTAGACACCAAGCTGTGTTTGCTTTGTGAAATCAAATATTTCAGTTTAGCAAAGACATTTTTGCTGTAACACTCTGGCTATCTTTCAGCAGTTAATCGCTTAAGGAACAACAGATGTAAAACATAAGGACTGCTTAGTGCAAACTGTACTCCACGAATTTCACTTGAACTCCAGCAAACCTTTAGTCACACTGATACTTTGAGTGATTTATCTCAAGAGACCTGTTAAAAAAATGAGTCAGGGAAGTGTTTTTTTAAATAAAAGTTGTAGACACCCTTAAAAAACTCCACTTTTGACTGTCAAGTTTCTGTACCAAATGCCAATTTATCCTATCCTATCTGACCGCTTCCTGTATTACGACTTCCACTGAACATTAGTTTTGTTCTATTGTTTTTGCTGGTTAAACATATCTAAAATACACTTTTCTTGGTATTAAAAATTAAAGTAAACTGAAAGAAACCTGTGAATGTGATGTCATCCACAACCAAATTCTGCACAAGAAGTGAACACTCAGAAGAACACAATTAGGTGAGATTTTCTAAGCATGGTACCTATAGAGGAACTAATTATACCTTTATTTTCCCAATTAAATCAATTGAGAACATTCTGATTACAAACTGGAAGCCTATTTATACAGTGGGGCATTTACTGGAGCAATCCAAGCGAACTTCCTTCAAAGGAACAGCCGCTTGCCACCTGGGATTTGAACCCACAACCTTTCAGTCCAGAGATCTAACACTACTCCACAATGTTGCCTTATACACTGGTCCTCCTTCTCTAAACAGCAATGTTCTCTGAACATTAAAAAAAATATCAGCAGTATTTTGGGCATTTTTGTGTGATTTTATTTTAACTAGGCATCCTGCAAAGCTCAGAATATTTAAGTTAACTGAGTGAATACAAAACAACAGTTTTACTCCACACAAAATCACACCACAATGTCTCATGGGGTACATTCCTTTATTATCACTATAATAATCAAAAAAAGGTATGATTTCTGTACAGGAATGTAAAGTTAAATGAAAGAAGATTTTTTTTTCCATTGATTTTGACAAAGATTTAAGAACACAAATGTTCATTTAAACTGAAATGTTCAAGGTTTTGGGCTCACACAGTGCACGTTTAGTGCATTGAAAACAATAAAAATAATAAAAAATAAGACAAAGCAGTAGTGTTTAATTAAACAAAGTACTGCAGAATATCATGCCACAGTCCTTTTAAATTTTGGATTGTAACAAGACATGCAGTTTCTTCATAAAACAGCACAGGATAAAAAGGAGCCACAAGTTTGAAATTTTAAAATATTCAGTGGTTTATTGGGTGGTAATTAAGATTCCTTTTCCGTGCAATTTTTCTTTAGTGTGGAATTGCGATGTAAACATGAGAAGTGTCAACAGCATCTTCTAAAATGGAATCCTCTTTCGTTCAGGCTATCGCTTTGGCTTCTGGCAAGAATGCCTCCCAGTATTTTATCAGCTGTGGAAAGAAGCACACCAATGTTTAATAAAGTGAGAAGAGGTATATCCCTGCCAAAAATCTTGCAACATGTTCCAATAGTTTTCAAAAGCCTACCTGTCTCTCAGATTTATATGCTGCATATAGACAAAAACATATACATAGTTTTTTTCAAACATATACATGGTTTTTTATTAATCCCCCTTCAAAAAAGAACTCTGAATTCAACATTTCTTGGATTTGTAGTGGTTAATGCTGAGTGATTCTGATTTTTATCCAATATACAAAATTCTCTTTTGGTGTTTTCATTTTTTTTATTTTACTTTTTTTCTCTGCTTAACTCTTCTGTCTTTTTAACATATTTATGAAAAAGACTTTGTTACAAAAGGGTCTTCCTATTGTATCCATCTCCATAGGAAATTGTGGCACTGCCAATGTACTGAATACAAATACATTTATAGAATAGAATAAAATAGCAAGGATGCACTCCCATATTTCAAAGAGGGCTTGTTGAAGGAGCTTATTGACTCTAGATGGCTGGATATAAATGTACTGCAAGTGCAATTAACCTAATCACTACTACAGCACTAATTTGTCTCAATAAAACAGAACACCACATTTAAAAAAGGCTAGGATGATTTTAAAGGTTCTTCACAGGTTGTACATAAAAGTAAGGCAATCATAATAGAACAAAAACAGCATATGGAAAGTAAAATTTCTGACTAATCCCTAAGGACTGACATTTGTTTCATGTTACACTTTCAGGTAACTTTATCATTTTAATAAAGTGTTAAGATTTTTTTCTCTCCCACATTCTTTATTTATCCTCATTCAGGCTTTTTTATATGAAGGAGTGCCGTTCTTCTCAGGTGACATCACCTTTAGGATGAGGCTCACAGCATTTTTCCAATTCCCACTTACATCTCCAATGAACACCTCTTTCACTCATGCTTAACTGAGTATTTTAAAATTCAAAGATGGTTTATTTCTAGGGGAGATGGGAGGTGGGCATCAAAAAATTCTCACACAGCACCCTCCCAGTTACACACCTAGTGACAGCGCTCCCTGATTTGAGCAAAGCTGAATGTACTTCTTAGGAAATGTGTTTTTTTTTTCCCATTTAACAATGCACTTCAGGACATGAAAAATCCTGGGGTACCAATTGTAATTCTTTGGTCTTTAAACCCTGATAATTTTTATTCCATGTAAATTCTCATTTAAAGGAACTCTTCATTGCCCAGAAATACCACTATTTTGAGCTCTCTGGTGGTTTTCAGCTACTAAAAATGTTGGAAATTTCCTTTTAACCAATGCATTTAAAAAAAACATAAAATCTCCCAACATGTGCATACATGAAACCCTTCAAAAGGGTTTGTGTTTAAGCAACCTATTGGTTCATGTCCATATGTCCAAGTATGTAACTTAGAAGTTCCAAGTAAATTAAAACTCAGCTATAGTCAGAATACATTATCAAAACTGGGTATCCTTGCAATAGGACACACACATGACAACTGTTATTAATAATAATGGCAAAATAGATTTGTTAGTTTTATATCCATGGGGTTTCAAACCAAGCAGTCTGTTATAAATGAATAACAGTTGTGATGGAGAAAAAGTGCTTATATAAAACACTATAAAAAATATTTATGAAAAAAGCACAGGTACCTGTTGTTGTGTCTGCACTAAGGACTCCAAGTACTTAATGATAACGGCTTTGAAGTCCGTCACTCGTTCTTTCTGTAGGCAGAAAAAAAAGGTCACATTAAAGTTTTAGAAAACAAGAATGTCAGATTATTTTGTGTTGGATGGAAACACAATTTAACATAAGGAGTTCAGACTGCCTTGAGAAGATACTTTGTAATCTGTACATGCCTCAAATCTTCCTACTTCTTTGCGGATGGTTTTGGAGATTTGTTCAAAGTCTCTCTCTCCTTGCTGGACTTTAACCTCCCACTGAAGAGAGACAAAATGGAGAGAATGAGATAAGAGTTTAATGTCAAGAAGTAATATTATGGCATGTTTTGGCATGTTTTAGTCTGTTCATCAATTTAGCTAAAAAGTTCCTGGGATGGGACATTTTTTTAAGTTACAGGTCTTTATAAAATAACAGCAGCTTTAAAATAAAGAAATTTAGAGTGACACAACTAGTCTGGAATAAATAAAAATACTACTATTTCTAATTCAAAAGTATTCTACAAAAACAGTATTAGCTAAACAGAAAATTAAAATGTAGGTGATTGGATGATATTTTCTGACCTTTTCTACAAAACCATGAATCCATTTGTAAGAAGTTAATGAACAAGAAAATCAGTTACACTTCTTCAGTTTCTATGTAGTTCCTTAGATACACTTTCTTCAATGTTTAATAATGCACAGTATTCAATTAAATCTTAAAGAACAAACTCCCTTGAAATAAAAGACAAAACAGAGAAAATGTCTAAACAGCCAAAGAGACAGTTTTTTACTGCTCTATGAAACATTATTTTTTTAATTCTCTTCAAAAGATAAAAGTAGCTGCAATTATTAAGCACAAAATAACTATTAGCTAATGCTTTGCAATTGGCAATCTAACACAACAATTAGAAATTAAAAGAAAGAAAATTCTTGAGCCACCCTTAATCTTGGACAGAACAGACATCAGATATAACAGTACATTTATTTGCAGAACAAACTGTTTTATATCCTTAATTTGCAGAAAAGGTTTTAATTGTAATATTTTGTACAGTACATTCCAGATGTTTTTAGGCCAGCAAGGCTAAACCAGGTAATAAATCACTAGTGATTTTAGACAGATGTTAGCCAGTATACATTGTGTACTTCATTTTTTGCTACAGAATTTAAAGGTCACAATCCCTGTAGGAAACTGTCACGTAGGAAAGGGATGACTATAATGAGTTCCCACATTTGGAAACGGAAATTGTTTTTCAGATTCCTAGGTGAAGGCAGAAGGAAAAGCTGACTTTGCAGATGAGCTAGTCAGTTTTCAGATAGTGACAAGTCATTGATTAATGCATTATACAACAGAAACGTTGTGGCAGGATGTTCATGTCTTATGGGGTGTCTGGAAGCAGAGAAAAGTAAATAAAATGAGGTGTGATGAAAAGATGACACAAAACAAAACAACGAGTAATTTACACGAGCTATACTTGTCAATTTTATAGGAATAGGCAACACTGATCTTCAAGATCAGCAGGTTTTAGAGGTACTTTTTAATTAAGAGATAAGGCTACCGGGATAGCACAACTGATTTGATTTCTTATCCCCTTAATTGAGATTGAATCAAAACCAGAAACAAACGCTGCAATTGAGGACCAGGGTCGCCTACCCTTGGTATAAATTATGCAGTTTCAGATTTTCTCATTTCTCTGAAAGTGCATCATGTACACTAAACAGAAGCAAAATACTTATTACTAATGATTTATGAGGTAAAAGAAAACCAAACCCAGGTTTGTCCTACCTCTTCAATTTCCTTTGTGAAGCATGGCAGAGAAAATGCATAAATTATGGCAAGGCTGAAAATGTATTATGCTGAAAAGTAATTCAAATATGAGATATTCTTTAAACTGACCTTGCCTTAACAACCTTGAAATCAAAGAGAACATATTCAGTGCTGAAATATACGAGAGATTTCTAAAGAGCCAATGAATCAACGTGTACTCCGTTACGTGAAATCTATACAGATGTGGGCAGTGGTATGAAGCAGGGCTTTGGTTCTGGCCTCTCAACCACATGGATTTCAGGAGAGATAATGTATCCTTTGAGCAAGGTACTGTACATAACTAAAATGACTGAGGTAAATGCTTTGCTGTAAAAAAGGGATCTCTTTAGTTCATCATTGTAAGTGAAATTCTGTTCTCAATTGGCTTATCTGAGTACACAAATGACTGCAAACATGTAATAGCTTAAAATGAGGTAAGAAGAAAGTATTTTATGTCAGTCAAAAAATCTGAAATATCTTTATGAATTAAAAGAGTATTGTTAAATATTCACTAAGCTATTAACTTTTTTGTATTCAATAAATAAGTGTCTAGAACTATGGAATCTAATAAAGTGGTTTATAATGTTCAAGTAAAAACTGAGGTATATTTACCTTTGAAAGGATAATGTTTTAATGATTGCTCTACACAGAGAAAACAAAAAGTGAATTATTAAGAGCTTTTTGTAGATTTCTTGTATAGGAAGGGATGGCTCAAATTCTGAGGACATTCTGAGGGTGGCATCACACAAAATGAGAAGGGGAAGAGATGCGCTGAGCTCTGTGATATTCAGTGTACTACAAGGGGCTGTCACTCATCAGTGATGTCAAAATAACTGGACGTTCCTCTGAGCCCCATTCCCCTTTCAGGGGCAGTGCTGAACGATGTACTCCAGAGGTGAGGTAGTTTATAAAACAATTCTCAGGTTTACCTCCTTGATTTCATCCTTGGCCTGCTGCAGTTTGTCTGGTTTATTGGCGTACTGGAGCTTGGCCTCTGCCTCGCGTTTTTTCTGTAGCATAACCTGGGCATCCTGCCACTTCGACCAAGTCTTCATCCGCTGATCAAAAACACCCTGCAGAGAAGTGACATAACTGAAAATCAGGTCTTTCTTCAATGGTACGATTTGGTTTTGGTTTCAGTAAATGTATGCGTTGTCATTTACAGTTTGTAATTCACAATCCACATTCACAGTCAACAGCAACAATGACTAACTTAGTACCACCACACATTTAGGTAAATCTGTGGATTTAAAATATCCTTTTAGGAACCCAGAATATCAGTGGATAAGAAGCTTTCAGGTAGGATAAGAACATGTTACCTATGAAGAAACTTAATCTTTTAGAAATAATCATCCTTCTCTGCCATACTAACAAATGAACTAACTTCTCTAGTCATTTAAATGGTTAAGTACAATATTAAATGCAAATTAAAAGATTCACAAAGAATATGTTTTCAATTAAACAATAAACAGCATTTAATTATACATTAATCCTCATTTTAAAATGTCATCAGCTTAGTGTAAAAAAACATTTCAGAACAATTTAAATGGAAAAAGCACAGAGATGACTACATAAAAAGTCACACTAACAAAATTTTTACTACAGAGATTAATTTGTAACCCTTTGTGTGTAATTAGTAGAAATTAGGTTCTTTGGGGACTTGCCAATCCTATTAAAAATCATTTACATGGAGATCTCTGAACCAGCAGATATTTTGTTTTTTCATACACTGTTAAGTAAAGTACCAGTGTATCATTAAAAAACATAATGCTTAATCTATAAAAAAAAACAAATCAGGTAGACGCTTTTAAAAAAATCAGCCTTTCCCGGTGGTACAAAATCTTTATTTTAAAGTTACCCATCACACTAAATTTTAAAGAAACTGTTACAAATTAGAGGACAAATCTCTATATTGTGTGATTTCAGAACACTGTGATGAGAGTGATGAGACAAAGTGTTACCTTTACAGCAGTTATGAGGCGAACATAGTCACTGAGCAGCTCTGAGAACAGGTAGAAATCTGCATAGGCCTGTTCTTGATGCAGCTGATCGATCTTCTCCTCCACTTCGGCCAGCTGGGACAGTGCCCGAGACAGGGCTGTGTGGTCCTCAGAGTTCCCCAGCATGGCTGCACTCTTAGCAAAGGCAGCTGTGTTTACTGAGAGCTCTGAAAGGGAAACACCATGTCAACATCTCACAGCTAGGCTGCCCTTGATCCAGAAAGCGCATGTTGGCACCAGGTGCTCAGAGACACATGGGTGTTTTCAACGCTAGTAGGGAGAGACAATGTTTTTTAAAAAAATCTATTTTAAACAAATCTCTCAGATGCAAACAAAAGAGAAAATAAAGCATTTTTTGCAAAACCAGTTTTATCTTCATGTTAAGCTTTACATTTTAAGTTAATCTCAACATCAACTATCAGCAACCTACTCATTTTCTAAATATGTATCTTAAAGAAAATGAAACCATGAAACACAAGAAATATATTTTTTTTAAAAAAATTGAAGCGCAAATGCTTTCTTAAAACTAAAGGCTTTAAACGTTTAAACCTGGCAGTACAGAGGGGGTCCGGCACTAGCACTTATAGATAATACCATCACCAGTTGATGGAAACACCCTGAAACTGCTTTAGCTGAGCTGAGCGATACTGTCACCTTGAGTACATCCCTTCAATTCCTTAATTTGACTTCTTTTAAACTCTGTTCTTCCTACAACATAATTTCTTCCATAACAAAGTCTGTCCAAAGCAAATGTTTTGTTGTAAAACAATGTGTTGTTTTACTAAGCTATTGTACAAATCCCAAAATTATTATTAAAAAAACTATGACTATCTCTGACTGTGTTCACTGAACTATTAAATGAACACCAACCTTTCCTGTGACACACCAAGGCCTCCACACTTGTATGCAGTTTCCTCAATTGTTGGTCCAGATTCTCAAACTGCTGCTGCTTTTCTTCAAACCACTACCAAATGAAAAATGGACTTCATTTACTAAGTGCAAACCAATACAAATGGGGTTTTCCACCTGCAAACTATGTTTCTCATTTTAGGAAAAATCAGCAAATTAACGATGTATACAGTTGAAGCCTATTTAATGTAGCCAGGTCATCCAACCACATGGCAAATTACTATCCCTTCTGTACAGGCACAGTCCTACAATGCAATTGGAGAGGCTCATTAATTCATCTCATTATTCAAGTCCAAAAATCAGCCCTTACCGCATCCGATTCATTCATCTTGATTGTCATTTTGTTGACAGCGTCGGCAGCTTTGTTTACCATCCTCAATATTCCTGCCCCACTCAGCGCCTGGGTGCTAACTGCTCTCGGCAGCTGGAATCAAATGACAAATAAGGGCAAACAAACCGGTTAACAGGCTAGAGGTTTGATTGGATGCCACAGGGAAAAAGGTGTTAGAACGGGATGTGGGGTTTTCTCCACTCTCATACATTTCAATACTGTAGGATCTAATTTTGTACATTTACTTCTCAAACTCTCAGAGGAACAACAAACAAAAAAGCTTTCAATTCCTGACTTTTTTCTTCTACCCCTACGGACCACTTTCATTAGAAATGGATGAACACAGCTGTTTGTCAAAAACAATTTGCAGTGTGTAACTCACTGGTCACTTAAGGCGTGAACTGTAAGGCGAGCTGTAACAACAAGTGTCAAAATCCAAAGTCCAATTTAGCTTACAGATGGGTAAAGGAATGAGTATCTGAAAGTCAGCTATATTTTCACAATATTACAGAAATTAGTTTCTCCTTACAGCAGCCTTTGAGCAATGAACCAAACTTATTAAAAGTTTCTTCATTTAAAGTGTTTTCTTCAAGTAAATATTAGCTCCAGTTTCATGTGTACATTTGACTTGTCTTTGCTTTGTAAATGTTGCATACTGTCCTTGGCATTTCAAAGCTCAAGAATATGTGTCCTACACATGTGAACACTAACTACAACAGATATCTTTTAGACAGGAAAATATAATGGACAGAACAAAAGCAAACAAAAGAAACAATGCAGCTCATAACCGGAACAATCCTAACAAAATAACAATACAGGAATTAATGCTGAGGGACCACATTTTCAAATATGAAATGTGAACTCACAGGAGTGCTGATACATAAGAAAAATGATTGCAACAGTTCACTCAGCCAAGCCAGAGACTCAAAGAACTTCTTATAAGCTTATCACCACCTCCCTGCTAACACTTTTGTAACATTCAATTCAAGAGTTCAACTTCAACAGAAATCATCACATTCCATTATTGTGATTAAATATGTTCTTGCTTCTTAACCTTCTTACTCAACCGACATTAAACCTTTTTTCTGAACTAATCAACTAAGATTGCAAGCTTCAAGACTGTATTGACTCTCACAACCATGGAGGGTCTCCTCATAACTGACCTGTTTAGACAAAGATTGTGTACCTCATATTACAATCCTCCACTTCACATCTACTGGCTGCATCCTTATCTATCACATTTTCGCTTTTTAAATAAGTTTTAAAATACCATAATTTTTACTTCCTAGATATTCACCATCTAAACCACCACAGAGCTCTTGCTTCCATTTTCAGGTAAAGTTTACCAAATGTTTTTACCCAATTGATAACATGCATGGGAGTGAATTGTTAATGAATTGAGAAGGGAATGTCTTCATGTCCTGGGATTATGCATGTTTTTCTCACATTAGAAAATTAAAAAGACCCAAGTTGTAAAATACAGATTTAGCATCAAGGAAAGGTAAGAGAAAATTAATTTTTAATTCAAGACTACCTTTGTTGACCTTTTCTAATTTGTTAGACACCTGAGCTCCTGTCAATTCAATAGCATTGCTGTTACTGAACACTACCGCTGTATTACAACATCACCACAAAGTTAACACACCTCTGAGCTTTCCAAAAACTGCAGTACATCTGGGTCCTGTAGCAAAGTGGGATGCTTTACTGTCCTTACCAAATACCTGTGAAGAAACAAAGAACAGTGCCTTAAGTACCCTAAAATAATGCGGTAATATAAATTCATTTAGTCCAGGACAAAATGCACAGCACTGATATTTGCGAGTATCACATTTGAGATTTCGCCTATTCGTGCAAACGTATTAGTGATCTTATAATTCATCGGCATACAAAGAGTTAACATGTTTGTGTAGAAGTGCATACCCTAATTTCCCTATATGGTATTACTGTAAGCCCCACATGTGTATTAATCAGAATGAGTACAGACTACAATGTACCTAGCCCTTATAAATAACAAAATTTTACTGTGCATAAAAATATGAAAAACAGAACACTAATTTACCTTATGATCTGTCTTAACCCAACGCATTTGTTTAGAATTGTTTATAAATTCTTGACTTTTCTTCTTAAGCAAATTGTTAGGTTTCACAAACACAAATAAAGCCAGAGAAACCACTGGGTGATGGTCTACGACAGTAAGAACACCTGTCCATTCAAAAATTGATGATAAGGCTCGCAAGATTTGAAGTTATTCATAAATGTCATAAAAAGCTACAGAGACAAGAAAACACAAAACACAAAAGAGTTTAAAGGATACACACTGTACAGTATTTTAAAATACAGGAACAATGGAGTATGACAAAGAAGACAAAAATACTTCCTCTTAAAATAAATTAAAATAACCAATCTTTCCCTTAAAAAAATAAAGTAATTTTAACACATGACACGGTTCTATTGTAATTCCTTGAAAAGCAACACAATCCGCCTCTGTCTGTTTTCTCTGTGGAAATGTTGGGATGTTACTCACAGAGAAAGGGCCCACTCCTGTATTCAACACTAGACACCGAGTAACCTAAAACAAACCACCTGCTCAAACTAAATGGCAACTTTTTTTTCTTTATTCCTCTTTTTTTTTTAAATCAGGAGCCAGTTCTTCACAGCTGAAGACTATAACTTGACATCCATGGCCCCAGAGTTAACACTGACCTTCAAGTCAATCAATGTGATTATAAAAAGGGCAGAGAAATGTCAAACTCTCACTTAACTTTAATTTTTTATTCAATGCATCAGAATGCACAAAACAAAGAATACTATAGTGGATCACAAGCAGACAAAATACCAGCCTTGTCACAAATACCTGTCAGAAGGGTGAACTGGATACAGCCTGCTATAAAAACTGCTGCTGTGCTAAAGTGCTGTCAAATCTGAGACCCTAGAGTTCAGTAATAATCATTCTTCTAATATTTTGTTGCTTAACCTTTGTACAATAAAAGACCAGAACAAGAGTGCTCTTTATACTGGAGTGCTTTTACATAAATTTGTTCCGACTAGTGTATTATACATCCTCCCACCAGAAACCAACGTGCTCGGAATTGGCAATGAATATGTTTAACCCTTCCACCAGATACACAGTGTTCTAGGGAATAATCCAGCCACAGTGGAACACCATTATTAGGTTAGTATTGAGAACAGCTTCAGTGTTTAATTCAGAGCAACTAGCAGACAAACCAAGTGCATTACCAGGAAGTATATCATTAATATGATGTTTATTTTTTACCTTCATGTTTTTCTCACTGCTGACTATACAAACCTTCAAGGGCAAATAATTTTTTTCTTACTTGCCATAATGATCCTCTGATCTATAGGCCAACTAACAATCCTTATATTTATGGGTGTGATCGGTGTCTTTCAAAATGAAAAATTAATCAAACTCATTAAATTAATGCTCTGATTTTTAATTGGTCAACTGGCAGTTTTACAAATGGTAACAGGGTATTGCACTGAACAAGGTCAAGAACTAGACTAAAACAAGACTTTTAAAAGGAACGATGAGTTATGGTAAAACAAAATTTCTAAATATATTTTTAGCCTAAATTATAACAAAGAAAGTAAACTATTACTTTTTTCCCTGTCCTCTATGTTTCATATATTTTGGCTGTATTAGTGTTGATATTTTTTTGTACCCTTGGGGATAATAATAATTATTAACCTTAGGATTAATAATAAGAACAAAATATGTATTTTAAGGATGCTGTTTATGTAAGGAGTATTATACTTTCAAACTACAAGACACTGCTTTCAGTATCTTGGAATTCTGCACTGATTTTATATGTTCTATTTTGCAACAGGAAATAGAAAATAATTATCATAATGCAGATGAATACAAAGCCTAAGAATAACATTTCATATCTAATAAAAACCAGGAAGATATTGACCTAGATAGTTCATTAATAATTACAAGACAATGGTAAAAGTGTTCTTGCTTTCTAATAAGTTTTTTGTATTTTTGGCTGCTGAAGAAGAGATTGTTGAGTAAGTGCAGAGCAGAGTTCAGGAGTTGGCATTTATAGTACCTTTCTAGTGCTGATCTTCGTTTCTCTACAAATTCTGCAGATGATGAGTCTTCTTTGCCAACTTTGACCTTTGTCATGCCTGTAAATCATTAGTAAAACATAACTTTAAACAGTTGCAAAGAATGTGCAAAACTGTAAAGACAAACACTCAACGAGAAAAAAAGGGCAGTGACAGCATTGCTTAAGTGTTTTAGACTGTAAATGTATTATCTGACAGGTTTTAAATGTGTCAATATATAGAACAAGAGGAATGGAAACAAAAAGCAAGGACTAACTGAATCATTCAAACAATCTTTGCATTTCATAAACATTACCATGACTAAGAACACAGCTTCAATACAAAAAGATGGGGAGCAAATAGTTAACACTTTAGAATAAGTGCATGTATTTATAATGGAATTTTGTATGAAGTAAAACAATTTCTTATGGACTTCATATGAAATGTACTTTAAGTCAAGGTGTACTTAAGTCATGGGCGATTCATATGTCATCACCTGTTTCCATGAATTAAACATGAACAGCCACTCAGTGCAAAATATTACCAGTTAATAGATTTTTTCTCTTACCCACAATGCTTTTTTCTGGTGCTGGAGGAACTATATATCCTATATGCATGTACTTTGTGGCTAGCTTACTATGCAGGCCCAAGAAGTCACTAAACCTTCTCTTCACTGAAAATTCATTCCTGTTGAAAATGGATAGGGAAGTCTGGAAGGGAAAGAGCATAAACAAAAATCTCAACAATCTATAACATTTTTATGAGTAAACAGAAGTACAATTACACATGTATACACACTGATAATAATACCTCTCCAAACATGTTGGTGTTGAAATAAGTATAATTTTTTTAAATGGGCTCCATGCAAATGGAGACAAAGATTTATGACAAAAATATCCTAAGCTTAATTACAAAGGCATGGGTCTGAAAATGTAAAGAATGATTTAATATTTGCAATGATCTTCAGTGAAATGTCTATTCACCAAAATGTCAAATTATATCTAAATACGTTTTAAAAAGCCTACTATTTTCTGGGAATATACTGAGCATCAAAAGAAATCCACTAAGTTATTATCAGGAAAATTACAATACTTTCTGTAGCAAGAACATTTTACTTAAATGACAAGACTTACGCAAAATCATTATACTGAGCATCTGTCATCAAAAGGGTACAATGTGTAAGTCGCTAGCTAGTCTAGTATTATGCCACAGATCATACTGCAAATGCCTCTCTTAAAGTGAAACTGCAATGCTATTTTTATATTTTGGGCTTGGAAAGAATCAGCACTGATGAGTGCATTTCAAACCACAATGAAAGTAAAATGTACATGGTCCTATTATATTGTAAACAAGCTTGTGAATACATCACTGTTAATCCAATAGAAATATTGCTCTCGACTTCTTGCCAACAAATACTCCTTTTTAATTCTGCAAGCAAATCACGCCGGAACAACTTTGTGGTGAAACATCAGGTGCACAACCTATACTTATGCGCTTGTACATCACATTTGTCATTACAGTATCTAGTGAGCAGGAAGGGCAAAATTCACGATTTTGTGTTTAATTCAGAATTTGACAAATTTAGTGATGCCATCAATTAATTATTTTTTTTAAGAGCTTTAATAACTAGTCTGAGAAATTGGGACTGCTGTTCCCCTTTAAAAGCCTGGACAAGCATAGAGTTATTGTTCACTGGTCATTAAGTCTAAATGCCACACATCATCCCAGTTCAACCTACAAATGTTCAACAAGGCTCAGGCTTAGAAGGTCAAGCATCCAAGGCATAACTGGCACATTCTGAACTTGTGAGAAACTTTTGTTACACCAGTAGCATGAGGATGTGCATTTTAGAGTGAGAGGTCAGGTTGCCAACATTTCTGTGTTACGACCTGGCAATTTTGAGGCTGTGCAACTGGCAGTGTGACAACAATCACGAAGATGGAAAGTGATGATATGTCGATCTTGGCAAACCCGTGGTCTATCCTTGATGGCCTATGTTTGGCTGCAATGTTTTAAGAGATTAGAAAGTGCTGGTCCTGAATACCCCTGTTGGCAATTTATAGTACAGTAACTTAGCCAAGCCTCTTACAAACTGATTGCTGATTGAAGGCTCTGATCTCTTGATAAGCAGGGCATATTGGTTCTGTTCCATTTTACTTTCTTGCTTTCGACCAGACTTGACACCCAACAGGTTAAATCACTTCTTCACCTGGGCCAAAATCTGCTCCATCACAAGTGAGGCAATGTAGTGTTTATGCAGAACGTACTGGAATGTGTCACGGTCAGTCATTAACGGTCAATTAATCAAACTGACTCTGTATGTATATAACAATAAGCATGCATAAGCAAATAAATAAAATGTGTTTAATGCTTAGTACATAATAAACTGAAACGTAGTGGAACTTTTTGATCTAAATACAAAGTTTTTCTTCTGGCACACACCCAAACAGTGCATCACACAGTCTACACCATCCCCGCTGACAAGCTTGGTGATGGGAGCACTGTTATGTGGCTAGTTCTTACAAGCAGGGACTGGGAAGGCTGTCAAGATTAAGAAGAAAATAGATGATGGAAAGTACAGGCAAACTTAGGAGAAAACTTACTTCAGTCTGCTAAAGGCCTAAAACTGGGATGAACATTCACCTTTCGGCTTGAACCAAGTCCTGGGCCAAAGCTAAACTAGTGGCTTAATAAGAAGAAAATGAATATCTTTGAATGGCCCAGTCAAAGTCTTTTCTTCCATCCATCCACCCATTTCATATCCACTTAATCCCATACAGGGTTGCAAGGGAGCCAAAGCCTATCCTGGAAAGCAACAGGTGCAAAGCAGGATAAACCCCTGGCCAGGAAGCCAGTCCATCACAAGGCACACACAGACACAAACATGCACACACTTGCACCAGGACCAAGAAGGCAATTAATGTAGCAGTACGTCTTTGGACTCTGGG
Source organism: Lepisosteus platostomus (assembly GCF_059453375.1). Classification (NCBI taxonomy): domain Eukaryota; kingdom Metazoa; phylum Chordata; class Actinopteri; order Semionotiformes; family Lepisosteidae; genus Lepisosteus; species Lepisosteus platostomus. The sequence goes on from NC_142614.1 coordinate 53,783,363, forward strand.
AGAAAATCCAAGTAAACGCAAAATGCAGGAGAATATACAAACTCCATGCATATACTGTAGCGCCAAGATCCAGAATTGAACCCAGGGCTCCAGCACTGCAAGGCAGCAACACTAACCATTGTGCCACCATTCTTACAAGTAAAGATAAAAAAAATCTCTGGCAAGACATGAACATTTCTGTCTATCCCCAACCGACTTGACAGAGCCTGAGCAAGAGATGATGAAAATTGCACCAAGCCAGTGTCCAAACTTGGCAGTGCTACAATTGATGCTTCCACCAAGTTTTCACTCAGGTGGGAGTATATTTCAAGATATTTTCATTTTCTTGTGTTTCTTTGCATTTTCTGCTGCCATTCGATGTCTTTCATACACACAATACTCTAGTTTGAGCATCTGGGTTTGAATTAAAAATATTTGCTTTAAAAATGTGGATACATAATAATGTAATTCAACAAAATGGGACAGCATTGGAAGGGCTTGAATACTTTTACAAGGTACTGCTAGGCTATTTGTTAACACTAACCACTTCAGAATGTATCATCCAATTACAAACATTAATGTTAGCCTGTTAATTTCACAAATGGCAAAAACAAGGAGCCTATTCTTACCTTTGTTGTTACTTTGTAAGCCATATAAGCATTCATTCCATCCCCTTAAAATGAAAAAAACAAGCTTAAGTACTGTCACAGTGTCACTGTGAAAAAAATCACAAAGTATTTCGCAACCAAATTAAGTTTATGAGTACGTTATTCTACGGTTTTCTTTTAAAATCAGGTATTTATAAAATGGGCATAAAAATAACCTAACTCACCAACTTTTTCTGGATCAGACACAGAAATCCTTACATCAAATGAGTCACCATTTGTTTCTTCTTCTATCTATTAGGGGAGAAATACATTTTAATTGGTTTTTGTAGTAATAAATGTATTTCAAGAGGATCGTTCAAGGAAAATAAAAAGATAATATTTAAATGACTGCTTACTGACATACTACTTGAACACATTTAATATTTCATTCACATTAGCCAAACCACATAGTATTTACAGGTCTAAAGAAATAAAGGTCATGTAAATGATTAAACAAACACTGTTATACTATAAACCACTTTTAAGGACAAGCAAAATCAAGTTTCTATGCTAAAGGATCATCTGAAACAAATGAAACGTCCGATGAATTGTGCGACTATGACTTTTTTTCTGGATTTTGGGAAAAATCCAAGTCACTGTGTCCGTCCATGGGCAATAATATAACAACTTGAGGTTAATTTCACCCTAATTTGTAACAAGAAAGAATAAACTGTTTCAGGTTTAGAGCCCTTTCCAGTTTCTACACATCAAAAAGTACTTTTTCCTCCTTCTTATTTTTTATTCACTCTAACCATATTCAATAATGGTCTCTGGCTGTCCTGCTACATGTCCTGAAAAGACATTAATGTGTATAGGAAATTAAGTTAAATTCTTGACTACTGTGTCTACATTTAAATGAATATAACAGCTACAAGGCTTCATAGCCAAAACGTTGCATTTTCTCTCTTTTCTTTTCAGCATGGAATAAATGTATTACTTGTTTCTTTATATATTTGTTATACTTGCTGTGCTGCAGTATTTCCCTACTTAATCTACCAAACAACTTGCAGAAGCCCCGTCATCATATTCAATGAAAGACCCTGATACACCCAGAATCATGCAGACAACAGTGCCAACTAATGTGAAAAAACACATGATATTTTGACCACAATTTCCTGGCACTTGATGATCTCCCCCTGACTTAGGGGTGTAGGGATGCAAGAAGTTACAGCACAGTTCAGTGAAAGTTTGAAAAGAGTTATTATCTTTTTATGAAAGTAAAGACATTTTGAGATTAACATTTAGGTCCATCATACTGGCTACCATACATAGTACAATAGTATATCTGACAAAGCTCATCCTCACCTTCCAGTTTCTCTGAAATTACAGAGACTACATATTTCTATGACAACTTTCCAAACAACATATGTCAACAGAGCTTAACCAATTTAGAAAGCACACGGTGAATTTCCCCCTTATATTTTATGCCAACGTTAACATTATCACAGACATTGGGATGTGTTGTTTTTTTATTGTTTGCTGGCATCCCACCCAGGGGAGAAGCACTGTTCTCCTTAATATATAACCACCCGATTTGGAGTTTTCAATTATTTTAAGACTTAACCGACCAGCAACAACTTCTGCACCCCTCAGGAGAGAATGAGACATATGAGGATGCCCATCTCACATGCCCACCTGCAGTGCCATTCATTATTTGACACTTTGCAAGCTCCACAGCTCTTGAAAGGAGAGTTAGCATCCATGCGAAGAGCAGCATGTCACTGAAACAGCTTGCAGGTGCCCAGGAAGTTGCCATTTCCCAGAAAGCCCAGAGAGCCCTGGCTGACTATTCCCAAATCTATCCAGGCAGAACTCTGCAAATCCTGGACTGCCACCTCTGTCCCAGCCACAACCAACTCAGCCCAGGTTCTAATTAGTGACATCTGAATACCAACCTTACCATCTGAAAGGAATTTATCTTGTTCTACAATATCTGTGCAGATTTACAGCAGGGCTCAGCCACAGGAAGCCAAACTGAATGAAGAAATTTACCTCCTCTTTGGATCTTTCAAACATGGCAGGAATAGAGATTGTTTTTGGTTCTACTCGGGGCGTAACAAGAGCAGTAGGAGTCACTGGGGTGATGGCGGGAGATTGCTCGTCAGAGAGGATAGGTTCCCTTTCTGGACTGTCAAGAGACACTTCCTCCGTAGCCTCTGAGAGCAGAGAAGAAAACAAAGTGCTGTCAAGTACACAGGAACAGAAATAGAAGTTTACTGGACCAACGAAAAGGGTTAATAAAATACATGGAAAGAGAATTTAAGAAGAACCAAGCCTGACAGAAGGGGGAGGGAAGTTAATAAAAGGGATGCTGCAATTTAGAGAGTAAGAAGACAGACTTCACCTTAGCAGACATATTTGGACGATAAATATTAAACCTATTTCAAAACAAAATGGAACAAAGTCCATTTAGAATTTATCTACACCTGGAGTTTTTTAAAAAATATGTCGTTATTTATTTAAAATATGGAACAAGTTCCCTAAGGTAAGATACCACATGTTCTTGTCATAAAACAACACACAGAAAAGAATAGATCAAACACACTCACAAAATTCATGATGGTATGAGTGGAGCCATAATATAAATCAAACTTATTTGAAGTCACATGCTACCGTACAGTTAATTAATGTTCAACTGCGTAAACTATGAACTAACAAATAAGCCTTAAAAAGTATACTTTGAGTTTGGTGGCGGGAAATGGTGAAAACGTTAAAAGCCACACAGCAAATTCAAACTAGACATAAATTTGGCAAGTGCTGTGAGGCCGACATCACGCGTCAGGGAACTGCACACACAAACTTAGTCACTGAGCTGCACAAGCTGGGGAATGACCATTATTAAAGCACAAGGAAAGAGTAGGCTTTTGAAATGTGAAAATGTCATGAAATTGAAATAGTTTTGCTCCCACTGCGGAGAGACAATGCATGTAATTCTTTATTTCTTTTGAATTGCTAGGTCATTACTTTTTAATCAGAACTGAAGCTGCTGAAATGAAATCCAGAAAAGACTAAATATTGCCAATGTCCTTCTATTATTAAAGTCATCTCAGAGAAGTTGATCGGTGCTGTTTTTCGGCCATGAGACTGTATTTCTACTCACCAGAGAGAATATATCGAGGCAAAAATGAATGTCGACTGAAGTCACAATAATACAGTCCCACTGCTTGCAAATATATTTCTAGAGCTGTGACATTGATTTTATAGAGCTGCATAGATAAACGGGTCTCATTTCAGAACAGCATGTCTCATTATTTATTCATTTGTTTGACACCCATTTACAAAGATTGTCAAAGGAGGAAGGGTAGAGCTGTCTTTCCCTGACATCGCGTTGCCAAACACGTGTGCTCCACGCTGGCACCTGAAATCACAGTCAAGACTTGACAGCTCAGGGTAGCCTCTACAAGCCAAAGCAACGTCAATCAGTGCCAATGCAACTAAAAAAAAGCACAAAAAGAAATGTGGCAGCTGCTGAGACTCTCATTTTCTCAAACGCCTCAAGTGAGTTACCGCTCTGTTATGTGACTTTACATTGCTATTCCCATTTTTTGTCTACATTGTAGTTAAAAATGTAGAATTTAATCAAGGGATTTTGTGGGATTCTCATTTACAGTTGTGTACAGCTTTGTTACCAAAAAGTGGACACTACTGGGATCACTATAAATTGCTATGTCGTATCTACAAAAACTACAGAAATACATGCGTGCAGAGGTACTGACAAGCCCAGTTGCCACCAATTTCACTAGGTTATCATTTAAAACACTATGGCTGGAGTGCAATAGCTGATGAGGTCATGGGCCGAGTAAACAATGAGGGGTCAAACCAAGCCTTACATCCTGTTTTCATACAGAGAAAAGTTCAGTTTAAGTATAATTTCAGAGACAGATGACTTAAAACTTATTTGAGTTGAAGAAGTAGAATGACATCACAATAAATATGGTCTGGAGTTGGCCAATTAGTCAACTAGCTAGCAGTAATATAATAAGAACAAAGTATTATTTTCAGTCATTTAAGTGACATCACTGAACGTGACATTTGGTTTTAGTTCCCATAGTAAGTGGAATTTAGTCTAAAATAATGAAGTTGTGTTAAACAGCAACAGGCAAAAGAACAAGTTCTGCTTCAGCGACAGTACCAGTTTCAGCGAAATTACCAGCTGCATTAAAAATGCTTTGCAAGAGAAACACACATGTCAAAAGCTGTGGAGATTCAGCTTTAGACTTCAACTTAAGAAATAAAATTATCTTTCAAACTTCAAGTTCACATTCAAAATTTGCGAAGTTACATTACCCTGTTTTATTTCAAATGGCAGCTGTCTGAAAATAAAGCACTAGTTCACTCAGTAAAGAGTATAATCAGTGAATGCTTCAACAGATAAGTGTAAGATTACGAAACAGAAGTGTTGTACTTGCACATGTTGAAAAAAAAATTGGTTGAATTGAAATAAACTGTCACTGATGTGAAGATAAAGGACAAGTGATTTTATTCTGCGTTCAGCTTATGGCACCATTGCCTGACAGTGTGTAAAATTGTTTAAGATGAACACAAACATACATATTTTAAGATATCATACTGGAGCTACTACATTCTATTTAAATGACATAGTCTGCCTAATTTATATTTAAAATTAATATAATAAGGAATATTTTTGTTAATTACAAGTGTTCCACCATTATCTTTACTAGTAAAAAACTAATTACTCTTCTTATTAGCACACATCTATACTCGTGTTTTCTTCCATTTTCTGTTTTTTCCATTGTCTCCACATGTACAGTATCACCTAACAATATTAATATGAAGTTAAATTTCCCAGAAAACTAAAACACATGAAAAACATATTCCCTTAAAATACAATAAACAGAAATATTCCCACATTTCCTAATTACATTAGAACAGGTTAGGAAGGCAATTACAGTTTGGATTAATAACAGCCATGAGTAAAAAGTTAAAACCCCTCAGTGGCAGCTAATCTTGCTCATAACTGTCCAAACCCACAGAATCAGAGACATTTCCTTTACTAAAGTCACTGACTTTCACATAATGATTAATTTTTTCAATCAGCAAAGCTGATTAGTTTTGCCAGCATCTCAGTGGAAGACTGGCAAATCATTCTTCAGAGTTCACATTAGATAAGGCATATTTTTGCCATTTATAATCTACCATACAAAAAAAAAACATCCAAGATGAGGGTTAAAATAAGTTTTATAAAATTGTAGGCCCTACACTTTTAAAGTAAAGTTTTAAAGGCTCTCACATTGTCAAACTTTGCGAGCTTTGAAATTGAGAGCCCTTCCTAGAAACTTCAATAGGACCATTCATTTTAAAGTGGAACAAAGTTAACATGGTCAGCTTCTACCAACCACATTTTATAAAACTGCATCTGAATTATCTACAACAATATGAACCCTAGGTTGTCTCAATTACAGAGATGGCCAAAGAGAAATGGTTGTAATGTTGTATCAGATCTGTGGATGAAGAAAGCAGATTAATTACCAGCAAAAAGGTCCTCTCGATCATCATCTAATAAGATCTCGGTGGGTTTAGGGCCATTAGAGTTTACACTGATGTCTTCAGTAGGAAGGCTAGCTGGTTCTGGAGACGAAGGGCTGGACTGAAAATACAAAAAAAAAGCAACAAATCACAATGCTTTGCTTCAGAAAAACAGCAACCGTTCATGAATATTACTTGAATAAGCAGAATTGAGCAACTGGTATGTTTATGAAAAGTTTAATAAGAACTCTATATTGTTCCACCAGAAAAAAAAAAACAATCCCAGTGTTCAGAGAACACAGAAAGGAAGCGAGGCCAAGTTTCAGCTGCTTCCATCTCCTGCTCTCTTGAGGATGACAATGGAGACAGGAAATGGTTCAGTCACTGGCCCATGCTGCTAAATTGTAATATAAGCATCTCACAACAGCCTGTGATATTGATCTCTCAAGGATCCACAAAGTAGCAAATTTGCTTTTTGCATTTTATCATAGTGTCTTTAATAATAATAACGCGAAGCAAAGATAAGAACTCAAAAGACCTTTTCCTGAGTGAGACGTTCTCAGGCTATCAGACTACCAATTTGTTCTATTTTAAACTGTAACTTTATAATTAAAAATAAGAATCTCACACATTTACAGCATAAAAGGTTCTTAATGTTGTTTTGGAATACAAAAAGTATGCTACATCTGTAAATAAAGAATATTCATTTTTTCAATATCATTGAATATATCTTTACCTGATATACATGTACTCAATGATTAACAAGAGAAGATGTTTTGAAAGGTTGCAATACCTCCTCACTTAGTACCTTTCCAATTTCAGCATTGATTCAATAAATTGGCCGAGGTTTGGGATAGTGGAAGGTCATCCTCACACTCACATTTTCAGGAAGATTTTGTAAGAATAAGTTCAAAACTCCACCCAAACCTAATCAACACGCTCCAGCTTCCCACAATAAGTCATTGGATAAAAAGTACCACAATTCTGAAATTCAGTTAGCTGTAAAAGAAAGGTGTCTTTGAAAAAGTATAATTTCTTTAGTGGAAGTTAAATCAAACAGCCACAAAAAACTTTATGCAGTCATGGTTTATACTGTCGACTCCAATGGGCTCTGGAATTATATCTGAAGTGGAATGCTGTGTGCTCAGCTGAAATGCTTGGTAAAATAAAGAAATGATCACTAAATCTGAACGGCAGAGGGTCTGCTACTTCAGCCATAGCTTTTGGGGCAGAGTGGCGGCTCTGTGGCTAAGGATCTGCTCCTGTGGCCGGGAGGTTGCCGGTTCAAATCCCACAGCCAGCAGAGGAACCCTACTCCGTTGGGCCCCTGAGCAAGGCCCTTAACCCCAACTGCTCCAGGGGCGCCGTACAATGGCAGACCCTGCGCTCTGACCCCAGGCTCTCTCCCTGTCTGTGTCTCATGGAGAGCAATTTGGGGTATGCGAAAAGATAATTCCTAATGCAAGAAATTTTAAAGGGTTAATAAAGTAATGTACCATCCCCCTCTGCGAGATGTTGTGTCCCGTAAACATTTTTCTGATTAGGTAATCAGATGGAAACCACTACAAACAACATCCTTGAGAAGGTTTGTTTACATTATGATGAAATGGTAATAGAAGGGTAATGTCAGGTTAAACATAGTCTTCTGTTCATTTTTTCCATCTCAGTGTAATAAAACGTCTAAACAAACATTTGTACTATTGTTTTTTTTTAATTTGATGAGAATGAATCATCAATTTTTAGAAAATAGGACAGGCTTCAGCAAGAACAGTTCTATTAGCACAAGATCAGCTTTGCTCACTGCATCAAAACAGATTTTTTATTAGATATTATTTTATTAGATTTACTAATACTTGAACAGTGGGAATTAAAATTTGTAGAATTTTCACTTCAATTGTTCATATAACAGCTACCTATTGAGTAAAATCAAAGGTCACTTTGGTTAATCTGTGCTGCTACCCAGCTATTTCAGTAGTTAACCAGTCAAGAGTCTGCAAAAAAACAAAGTACCAGTAAACATAGCAAGCGTTATAAACTGCTCACAGGACAGACACATGACTTTTTTAACAGGAAAAGTGAAGATAAAAAGTAGAAAGCTGGCAATCATTGTTTCCTGGCTTCAGACAGAAGAGCTGTAAATAATACAGTAAAAAGCCAACCATCTCTTACTATAATTTAGTAAAAGCTGAGACTGCAATTTGTAAGGGAAGTTTCAATCTTTAAAACATCTGGAAGAACCTCCCCCCTGCTTCACCACCAAACATACTGTACCACATCCTCTCTGTGTCTCTCTTACACATACGAGTCTGAAACTCATACTTTACAGTGAATTCAAGATAAACAGCTCTGTAAGCAGTGCCTCTACAACATACTCAATTTAGACCATGTTTAGTGTTAATGACAAGCTGCTTTACAAATTGTAGGCACCTGAGTTGAAATAACTATGGGAACACATGCTACATGTTTTCTAATGTTTCTTATATTTGATTTTTGTCTACAATTCACTATGATGCTGCTTGCATTCTTCTTGTACTCCAATGAGCAAGGTCTCTTCTAACATGAAAGGGTACATACATTTTGATTCTCCCTCATATATATGAAAACACATTAAGACTTCAAAACAATGTCATCTGCTGCATTACATAAGACATTTTAAACTTAAGTACTGTGAAGTACTATTACATTTCTGCATTAAATATGCCTAGACGTCTGCTGTTCATGAAGTATAATATAATGCTTCCCTTTCAGTATTTCATTCGTTACTTATAAACAATGTGAATCATTAAAATACATCAATTATAAGTAATTAAATACTGTACAAAAAGGAAAGAAGCAGTCAGGAGGAAGAAGTAAGAATTTGTTATAATCATAACAGTAGGCTGCTTTAACCTTACATCAGTATGATATAAAGGTAACAATGTACTTGACATGTATCTCGCGAGATACAATAAAAGAAACAAAGTTTAGTGCACAAGGACGTAATTTAGTATCACTGGATATTCGAAATAGAATACTGTTTTATTCCACATTACTTTAAGAATCGTTTATTTATTCATCTGTAAGAGGGAGTAATAGACTGGCACATCCCCTATTTTCGTCTCACACATGCGTACTTACTCTGTAGCCTTTAACAAATCTTTAATATACTGGTACGTGTTGGTAACGGGTTTTGTTTTGTATACAGATTTTTTTTTTAATTAAATTGATTCGCGAATCACTATCACTGGGATGTATCGATGTCAAAAAACAACGAAAGAGTTGTCCCTTCAAGGGAAATTCAAGTTACTGTAGTTGACACTTCCCAAGAAACATCGCCTGCGAGTCTTTATAGATCATTATAGAACACGCTTGTTATTGTTTAGTTCCAAATCCGTATGTGCTCAGCGGCCTCACCTCCAGAGTTGAGGCGGTGCTGACAAAGAGGTCCTCCCCGTCTTCCACTTCCCTGAAGTCGGTCTGCTCTGCATCTCCCAACGGTGGAGGTTCCCTCTCGGCCGCCATCTTCTTCTGGCAATAATAAATGTACCAAAAACAATCGAGAGAAACGGTGAGAGTCAGAGGGATCCGGAATTGTCATGTGATTCGCAGGAACAGCTTGGTCTTGTGACTCGCTGGAACAGATGACCGACCGGCATAACTCCGGCAACAATAACAAAATAAGGGAACTAGGCACACCTTTTGGTTTAGATGAGATTGTTTTTGGCAGGTTTGAAAGTTTAAAAAAGCACACTGACTTAAAGCTTACCTTTCTCCCGGTTTTTGTCATTCTGCTTTGTTATAGTTTGTAACCAGGATTTGTTTCAATGTGTAAGATGTTATATGTGTTATTCGAAAATCTTCGTGAGCTGATCTTTTAAAAACAATGTTTTCGGTGAGTTCAGTTATTGGCAGAAAATTACACTATGCACTTTAGACTTTATCTCCTTTGTTTACATCATAAATATGATTATGATGATATATTATTATCATTACAATGATAAAACAAGCACATAAGAATAGAACATATGTTTCCGTTTGTTTGCTAGTACCTATTGATCCAAGGCTTTTTTCCAGTGCTTTCTTGAAAAAAGTCAGCAGATCAATTCCGAGATTATGTTCTATGCTCCTACAATCCTTTGTGAAAAGAAGCTCCACCTCAGTTTTGAATGTGTCGGTTTTCAAAAGTACAGTACGTTGGGTTAGCTTTGTCAATGCATTTGAGTATTTTGAATTATTGTTTCTGGGCCCTCATCGTCTTCTCTGTTCAAGACTAAGATGGTTCAGTTGTTTCAGCTGTCAGTATAGGATATTTCTATGAAATATTTCTTTTCATTAGCTTAATTAAAGACCAGTAATGTAATTCTTGTGATTACCAAAATTACATATAATTTTCAATTTGGTTGTAGAAGTATACATTTAATATAACATTTTAGATTTAAATGTGATTTTTAACTTTATTCCCAACTTTCTCTGTGCATTTTAATTGCTTTTTGTATAAGAAGTAAATAACATACTTGTTTTTCTCATAAGTGGCCTTTTCAACCTCATTATTTCCCATTACTCTAGACTAGTCTATATGAAATGTCCCATCTGCCAATTTAATCTAAATATTTTGGAATCTCCTTTACAGCTTCTACCTGTAATTTCTAAATATTTTATGATGACCTTTATCACAGGCCTTCTAAAAGTACAAGTACAACATCATATGCTCTGTGTGAATCCATTACTATTGTTGCTCTTTGTAAAGTCTGAAGCATTGCTACTGTATGTGTACTGTACATGTCTTTCTCCATATTTTATAAAAAACAGAAACATTTTAGCAACTGACAGTGAAGAATATTCGCTATGAGAGGATTGAAGACGTGTTCAAAACACATCTAAGGGGCATGTGGACAAACTTATTTCCAAATCTGAAAATCTTTTAGAGCTGCTTTTTGTTATGTGGGAGGAGTTCCTAAGCTTCAGAAAAAAAAAAACAAATACAAATACAGGTTTTTTACCTAATCATCTCTTCCAGTCTTAGGTAAAAAATCTAGGGCATGTTCTCCTTGGGAAAAAAAACTATCTACTTCCATCAAAACTTCACCTTCCTGTCTTCCTCCTCTTTAATGGGCTGAAAATGCCAAATTGCCCCAGTCAGTAGTCCCTTTCTACCTGATATTTGCTTCAACACAGGTGAATTCACCTGGGACTTATTTCTTCTGCTTGTAGCAAAGGATTCTGGTTTTTGTAGTTTTCAGACAGCTCTTAGTTCCATTTCTCTTAGCTGTCACTATACCACATAATGGTGCATTCAAAATTTGAAGCTAGAAATGTTTAAGATTTACAACATTACCCTTGGATAGAGTGCTAATTGCACATAGCCATTTGGACAAAAAAGCCCCTAATTAGTCAGAATAGAGTGGTTCAAATATGTATACACTCACAAAACAAAGGCTCTTGGTTCAATTTGTACAGTATGTTCTTCCAGTATTCATGCAGGTTTCCTCTGGGTGCTTGGTTTCTATTTACAGTCCAAATACTGGTAAGTTAATTGGCTTCTCTGAAAATCAGTCCTTATGGGAATGTGTGTGTGTTTCTGTGTGCCCTGCGATGGACAAGCATCCCATCCAATGTGTATTGTGCTTTGTGCCTGTTGCTTGCTTGAAAAGGCCCCCCCATGACCCTGTATTGGATAAAGCAGTTAGGAAATGGATGGATGAGAACATTTATACAGTGGGGGACAGGGACATCAGAAAGGCACCAATATAGGCAGGGCCTTGCACACAGACACCCTGAGTCAATCAGGCAGTTAACAGTGTTTATGTAAAAAAGGTAACAAAAACAACTAAAAGAAAAGCTTAGCTCTGTTAGAGTTACTAACTGACTTAAAGTTCTCTATCTAAATACCGAGGGCAGCTAACCTGCCACTGTTGTGTTTCTTTTCTGAATAAAACAGCATTTATCCCAATCAGGATAAAAAAGGTCCTTAGAGAGTCACACACAGTATAGCATTGCTGGATTCATATTTTGTTCGGTGTCCTCCTCCAGTCCTTAGTCTTTCTTCAGTTTAAGTCATGCCTCATTGATCTTCAGATTTTCTTCTTTATGGCTCTTTCCTCTTGTCTCAGGTCCTCTGGTTATATATCGCTGTTTTCAACCTTTGGTTGTTGAAAACAGTGGAAAAGGAAAGTAACCCTCTAGTCGTGGTTACTTTCCTTTTCTCTTCACCCCAAGTCTTACTGTGGCCTGCTTCCTCCCATCAGATTTAACACAGCTACAACAAGACAGTGTGTGCAATGTGACAACCTTCTGCCATTCTGTAATGCTTTCCCAATTTTAGGTGCACCTGCTACCAGTGAAATCATCAATTAATATAGGCTGGTACAGGACAGCTGTTTCCTCTCCCAGCATTTGTCTGCTGAGCCCATCTTGGTGTTAACACTGGGCTGTTAACAAACCCTATGCAGGTCTCAATACGCGTTCCGAAAGCTACGGTAGCCAAGACGGGAGGTCAAAGACTGGTCGGTAATTCCAACCGAGGTCAAAGCCAGGTAGTCAGAACGAAGTCAGGTAAACAAATCCGAGAGGGGCAAGACGAGAGAGAGGTATTAAGAAGTCCAAAGCTGAAGAGTCGTAGGTGAGGGGATCCAGAAGAGGTAGAGAGGGTTTCAGGAAAGGAGGGCGAGGCGAGCTCAGGAGGCAAATACAATCCTGATACCGAGCGCCAGTAGCAGTGAGGAGAGGGTTTAAATAGTTGCAGGGAAAGGGTGTGGAATAGAGATTGATTAATTTGGAGCTAATTGGTGCCGACTGTGCTTGTAACACTTGGATGCTGGCATTTCTCTCTTGACCATCTTAGTGCGGGCATATATATCCACAAACTGAATGATGCTTCAGGGACAGTATCGTCCCTCCAAGACAACACCCCTAGTGGCATCATAGGTATTTGAGTTTCTTGTTTTCTGATGATAGCCAACCTGCCCAGTAGAATATGAAATGCATCGATTGACTTTTTCCATCTGTATAGTAGAATTCTGGATATGTCCTCTTGTATATCATGCCAAAATCAAAACATTTTAAACAGAATGCTAAATTTTTTTAAAAAAGCATTATGATTTATGTAATCAGCCAAAGTCTACAGTAAATGCACCATCAAAGCATGCTCTAAAGCCATTTTTATGAGATTTTTATTTTTTCTTCATTAAAGATAAATAAAAAGGGAGAAAAATAAAGAAATGATTTATCAACATAATATTATGTAATATAAAATTGAAAGGGCAGCATTAGTGTGGCTCTTATTGTTGCTGCCTCTAACGGTTCCCTTCTGGACTGGGCCCCATCAGGGTGGAGTGTTCATGTTGTCTTCATGTTAGAGTGGGATTTTGTTTGATTTTGCTCCACTTTCCTCCCATCTTCCAAACGCATGCTGACTAGGCTAAACAGTATCTCTAAAATGGGTCTGTATGTGCCCCATAATGTATTGACATCCCATTCAACTTTGTGTTCAGTTCCTGGCATCTCCCCAGAGTTGTTTTTGCCCATTCTTCAGTACATGCAACTTTGAGTTTTAGAGTAGAAATATATTGTGAAACATACAGTCACTTATGCACACAAAGTATCTAAAGATAAAAGTCAATGCTTTGAAATCTTTTGAAAATTAAAGTGAATCTGAATAACTGTACTCACTGAAATGTAAGTCAAATGCTTTTAAGGTCGTTTATACTTCTGCTAATTTTCTTTTAAATTACAACTTCAATCAGACCGGGTGAAACTAGATCATTTCTTGTGTAGAGTAACAGAACCTTCTAAAAGGCTTAAAAGCTGAGTTTGCCTAGAAAGTAATCTGGTTAGCTACAGAGCAAATTGAGACAAAAGAAAATATAACTATTTTAGAATCATGTATAAAACTATACTGATTCACAATGAAAACGCGACAAACTAAGTTTTACATTAACACTTCATTGTGCTGATACTCAGTATTATTTACTTTTTATATACAGGTTGAATTGTTAATTGTTTGTTATTCTGGGTATAATAACATACTGTACATTACTTTCCTCAGTCATTTCATAAAAAGATGTTCAGCGGGTGGTATGTGAGTTCAGTTAAAATTGCAAACTTAATTAGGAACCAATTATTATTTACAAAAAAGAGAAAACCATAATTATGTCACACTTGTGTAATAATTATAATAATGACTGGTTATTATTGGTATGAATGAAGACAGACAGAATGTGAAATCGCCTGGAGAATGAGATGTTCAGCTCTGTGATGGACAGTTCACATTCTGGGAGGCAATGGGTTACCCCATTCATAGTGGTAATATAGTTTTATAGACAATAGTTTTCTGACACTAGTGGCAACTGCACAAGAAATCCTAGAAAGAAATTATCCACGTGCCTGCAAAATGATTGTAGTCTTTTGCCAGGATGGAAATTATTTGTTTGAGGGTAACATTTTTATTCGAGGGAAAAACCTCTTTCCTATGTAGGTTAGAGACCATTTGAAGTGATGATGTAGAGTTTTGGTGTATTTTAGTCACTAATGCATGCCATTGGAAAACCTGAAGAAAGATAACATGGGAAGACGTTATGCTGACTGTTGCTGTGTTCAAGCTGACCAGTCGAGCAGTAGAAGAAAACTGATATGGAGAAATATCACCTTAAATGCCGATAGTGCAGCTTCTTGACACCTTCTTATGTGATACATTGAAAAATTCCAAAGGCCTTGAGCAACCCCACCCTCCAATATTGTGTTTTTGATAGTGGTCAAACTGATAGTGTCAAAGCACTTTATTTTGAAGGAGAACATGTCTTTGGAAAATTGACTCACAGGAGTCTCTCGTTTACCAGGTATTTGTCACTGGGTAATCAGGCACTGAGAAAAGAGCTGTGAACATCCTATCACCCTGTCTATCTTAGACTTCTGTGTTTAGAGCCTATAGTAGAAAGATAAACAGAAATCCAAAAAGTAATCTGTTAAAGAAGAGTAGATAATTAGAAGCTGGGAGAAACGCAGGATTGCATTAAGAACTATAGCATAGAAGTTGGGAAGTCACAGGTTTACCAATCAGCCAAACTGCGTATACTGTACAACATGTGCTGTTGATGACAAGACAAGAAATTGTTAGTGAAATCACCAACAACCTCCAGAGTGAATGGATGAGGGTATCCACAGTCCACAGAAGACTGAGGCAGCAAAATTACAGGAGATGCACCAACAATTATAAGCAAAATTGATCTTCTCAGAAGTACAAAAATGAACCAGGAGAATACTGGAACAAACTTTTATTGACAGATGAGACCAACATAAACTTGATGGAAAGGTTAAAGTATGGAGAAAGAAAAAAAAAACTCCAAGATCACCCCCATCTCATCTTTGAAGCATTTTGCTGTTTATTTAGTGACCCAAAACGCATGACCAATGCAACAGGAGAAAAAACAGGAAAGTCGTAGACCAGACAAGTTAAGATCCAGATTTAAATCCAATTGAGCCTGAATTTTACATGAAATGTGTTTTACATGAATTATATACTGAAGAAGTAAGTGAAGCCAGAAAACTGGCAAAATAGGCAAGGACTCAGTGTGTTTGCAGCAGATTACCTTAAATATGAATTTGTTGCTCAATGTGTCATAGATATTATGCAGTTATTGGTCATGTAACCAAAAACTGACCTCCATATTCTGAATCTCAATTAAAGTGAATGTGTTCCAATACCTATGGTCTCTTGAAATCACTGGGATGACCACAAAGGATGATTTTGTTCTAATATAATCAAGTGTATTCATGTGTTTGGACAAAAAGATAACATTTATTATATTATAGTTATTGTTCATTTTAATCACGTGATGACAAATACAAATTGCTTGAGTATACAGCAAATGATTAAAAATGACCTTTTTTCCAACTGGTAAAAGTGCTTTTTGGACCAATGACAAACTATTACAATTGAGACTGCAATTTCAAATCTGGACAATTTTCATTGGATGACTGTGACTGGGACTCCTATAATTGGCTGAGTGCCACCAGAGTTCAGCTGGCCAGGGAATCACAGGCTTGAAGCACTGCAACCATCCCTGTGACTTGCCAGTTGTCTAGGAGCCTGCAGTGTTTTAAGTCAAAGCTGAATTACTCATCTGTTTGATGTTAATGTAAAAGGGGAATATGATTCTATTAAATCAGCCACAATCTGTTTTCTGTATTTGGAATTATGCTGATCTGTGAGAGTAGAGAGAACTTTTGTCGCTGTTCTATGGCACTTTGGACATTTTGAACAGTGTGTTTGAACAAACCATTTACCAGACAGATGCTACAGATTATCATCTTGTCTAATTATATATCAGATATAAGATCACTTTATTGACCATATACAATTTCTTGTATTAGGAATTTGTCTTTTCACATACCCCACGTTGCTCTCCATGAGACATACAGACAGGGAGAGAAGCTTGGGGTGGGAGCACAGGGTCAGCCATTGTACAGCACCCCTGGAGCAGTTGGGGTTAAGGGCCTTGCTCAGGGGCCCAATGGAGTAGGATTCCTCTGCCGGCTGCGGGATATGAACCTCCAAACTTCCAGCCACAGGAGCAGATCCTTAGCCGCAGAGCCACTGCACTGCCTTTTTTATATATAAATTAATACTAAGTCTAAAATTTTCTCTGGTGTTTACTTTTATATACAGTATGTTTAAGAACAAATATTTCATACATACCAATGTAACATATGGAGTGGATCCCTGAATTTGAACCACCAGCACAGACACACATGCAAGAGCCTGGTCTGCAAAGCCCACTACCTCAGGCCTCTTGGTGGGAGATGTTGGTTTTAATGGACAAATAGGAGTAATGTGGAATTACAGTTTGATAATATACCAAGAGACCTCTTCCACTAATCCTAGGGTTGTCACATGGCTCTGACTGCACACGTTTTTCAGAGGAAAGTACAGTACGTGGTCCAAGTTGAATTGAATGGGAGTACGGATGTCTGATTCCAAACATGGAAAAAAAATCTTGGAACAAACAGAAGAAACCTCTAAAGGAAACATGTGTATCTGATTGTGTACATATGCTTTATGACCACATTTAATTTTTGACCTTTAAAAACACATTAAAATCGAAATGTCATGTCATTTTCATTGCAGTATTCCAATGTCGCTGATCAAAAAAGAGCACAGTGAGATCAGAAAGGGAATTTTGAAAGGAGGCTTGGATGGTGAAACTGGTTAATCTATATATATTGCATGGTACATGAATAAATATATAAACATAAAACACAACATTAAACATAACAAAAAAAGTTGTTTTTCTAATTTACTGTGTGAAGTAGAATTATTTTTTTATCAGTCCATTCTGCTATCAGGAATCTGACTACAGAAATAAATCTGGTTTCCAAGTTTGTCTGCATGGTTTGCTTGGCAGCATACTGGAGTCTGATTTTTCAGTTGCTGGACTCAACAGGATTTCAACTGCCATAGAAACATATTGACGGGTAATACTGCAAGCTCACAGGTGCCACTGCAATCCACAGTAGTTGCTGTCATGTGGTAGGCAGTGGGAACCCTGGCCAATTTCAAACCTTTCCAACCCCAGCAGCATTAAGCCAATTGTGTTCTATCTCTTGAGGAATCCAGTCACAAATGACTAATAGCATAGCCCTTGTCTGGACAAGCAAACCCCAGACTGCACAGCCATGCTGGGTTTCTGAAAAGAGACATTTCCCAGTAGAGCCCCTCAGGAACCCCACCTGCAGAGTACTTCGAAACTGTGCTGTTCAGCAGCACACCTTCTCGTAAAAATCATTCATGTATGTTACAACAGATACGGATACGGCCCTGAAAACATTTAAAGACCTTGTGTTGAAGTGGAAAAGGTTTGTCTGTTCTTACATTCCCATGTTTATGTTTCTGTGATCTCACTGTTCCCTCTTCCTGTGTGTGTATGTGATGCTGTGGGGGTGCAAAACAGGCTCAGCAGTGTGTTGTCAGTACTGGGGTGGTGGGTGTGCAGTGGCCACGCAGCACCCATGGGGGAGAAAGAATATGTGAGTGGAGGATCCCCAAGTGGTTTGATGGACTTTAGCAAATGGGGGTGTCTCCTGTCCCCTGTCCCCTGGATGCCCTCTCTTCCACAGTTACTGCCCCAGAAGGAGAAAAATGAAGATAGCAATATGGAGCCTGGTTGCTGCGCTGGATGAGTATGCCTTCTTTATTTGTTCTATACTGTATTACCCTACTGAGGTGTCCTTAGGTGTCCATTTTCATTAGACCCACTAACTACAGGTAATTTTACTGTATGAAAATGTATTTTGAATATATTCTTATTCCATTTTATGTAAGTTACTGTATGTACCGGTAGCTTATTTTTTATTTTGCTTTTGGTGGCAAAATTAGATGTCAGTGAAGTGCTGTTACCTTGAGATGTCTTGGCATTGATGGTAGCAATTTACTTTTGTGAAGACTAGGGATGTTTTATGATGGACATATGAGACTGTATTTACTGATCGTATGGTAAGACATGAAAGGAACAATGGTATCAGTTAGTGAATATACTGACTGTATAGTGTATACTGTATACTGATTGAATATAATATTCAAGACCTCATGGTAGATATTTCTCCTGTTTTTCCCATGACTCAGAGAGATCTGACTTTTCATGAAAACCAACTCAGACATTTTTGACTGTTATTAATTCATTTTCCCAATGCAAGAACTCTTTTTGTGGTTTGAAGTAAAACTGAAAATAACTTATATTTAACAGATATTAAAATATTTTAAAAATTCAGACAAATCAAATATGTACAAATACAAAGAGACCATTTGATACGGTATATCTAGGTTGTTTTGTTACTGCCGATATAATTAATCTGAAGGAGATTAAGGCAGATAGGTCAAGGAGAACATTTCAGACAAAAAAACATCCATGGAGACCCAGGAACTAAACTTTTTCAGCTTCTGCTGATATTTAACTTCTTCAACTCATACTTCTTTAGTTTGAGCATTCTGGTTTAGCTACAAATATGTATGCATCACTGGTAATTAAACAAAATGGGGCTTAATTTTTTTTATAAAAAAGATAAATCCTTAAGGATTTATTTATGGAATTTTGAAAAATGTACACTGGTGACATACTTAGAGGAAATGGGTGATTAATTGGGAAGTAGATCCTTGTAATATTGTTTCTAGATCTTAGGCTTTGCGATGATGATGTATCCAAGGGTATGTTGTAACTAAAATAAAAATAAAACAGGTCATAGAATATCATGTATGAGTTTTTATATAACATATTGGGTGAAAATCTATTAAATGAATACTATAAAGATGGAGAAAATATGTTTACAGCAAAAGACTTTGACAAAATATATACAGTAAGTTCAGTGTACAGTATAATAATATTATGGAACAAGTAATAGGTTTATTCCATGCTGAAAAAAAGAAGAAAGAGAACACAACGTTTCGGCCGTGGAGCCTTCTTCAGGTGAGCCTTCTTCAGGAGCCTTCTTCACCTGAAGAAGGCTCCACGGCCGAAACGTTGTGTTCTCTTTCTTCTTTTTTTCAGCATGGAATAAACCTATTACTTGTTCCTTTGCAGCCTACGCATGCTGACGCAGCTACCCACCTGACATAATAATATTATGATGACTTTCATTTATTATTCCACCACTATGATGTTACAACTGCAAATGAAGTCAAAACCAAACACAACTTATTCAACTTTAAAATAATAGTTAATAGATAACGACAAGAAAAAGGAAAAAGGTCTAAAATAAAAATGTAATGCTAGGTATATAAAATCTTCTCACTTTCAATACCTCATGCCATTTGGCCAAAATCAAAATCAAATTATCATGTTTTAACCTTTTAGATAGATTTTAAACCCTATATTAACACACATTATTGCTATGGTCTTTGCTGTGAAACATCTCTAGATGTTTGAGCACACTAGGAAAATATATTTTAGAAGATGAGTGACTCTACTGAGGTTGAGTTCTGTCTAAAGTATGTACATATCAAACTCCCTGAAGGGCAACAGCAAGGAGTCAAAACCAGACACGGGACAAAAACCTTCAGAAAAATTCCTAGTCAAGCATTCAGGTTGCTAAAAGGAAAATTATTTTAGTCAAACGATATGCACCATCAGTTCATAAATCCAATTAACATACCCTTCACCTGCAACAGCTGTTTGTCCATGATAGCCAACACATTGGTTTTCCTACAGAGTTTTCAAAGCCTTATTTCTGCTCTTTTTTCTTATATTTATCTTATCTGTTAGGTCTAGCCAACTTACACTGTAATTTATCTTCATGCATTTCAACTGAAATTGAACTGGTGTGGCTGAATTTGGCTAACATTTGTAATAGATGAGGTCACTTGCAATAGAAAGCACCAAAGAAAACTTTATATTACATTCTGAGTGTCCTGGCCTATTCCGAAAATGTTTGAAAGCCAGACATGGTTACATTGTGTAAAAAACAAAAAAAATTTGGTAGTTTGTAGTTCATTAATTGGTAAATGATTCTACTTGTCTGTTTTTCTCAAATTATTATTAAATTGAGGATCATTATCTCCTATTTAACAAAAAACATTGTCCTATATAGTAATTTATAATGATCTTGAAACACAAAACAAATTATGATGTGTTTTTAAAGTTAATAGAATCTCAATGTTCCATGTTTCTATTACTGTTAACAATCATATTTATATTCTACCAGTTCTTGTGCTACAGAATGATGAGGTTCGGTGCTTATGTGAGCAATCATTTTATTTTCAGTTTCAGAGTTTATTTTCTGTTTTATGAGTCATTTATTCTTTTATTTCAAGCCCCAAACAATTAGGGAGTAAGAGTTGATGGAAAATCAATTGTTTCTTGCATTTGTTGGTAAAGCCCTCTTCATCCCAAAAAGCTTTAAACATATAAGTGGACCCACTTCCACTACACATCCAACACAAAATTGTCGCACCCTCCTGGATGGCTATCTAGCCAATCAGGTTGAGTAGAGTAAACTTACTTCACCAGTTGAATTAGGAAGACCACATTGCACAAGCCTAGAGTGGAATAAGCTTTATTCTTTAGTCTTGGAATTTAATCTTATGAACAATGCTATGGAATCTTTAATGAGGTTGGTTACATGTCTAGTTCATAATACAGTATGTCACCTCCCACACTACAGTTCCTCCAATCACCATACTGGGAAAATGGATTTGGAAAGGGGAAAGAGCGCTACCTACTGGTCTATCAATGCCAATTACAGCACTGCTTACAACAGCTACCTGATGTTCCAAGAAGCCAGCTATCCTAGAACTGGCCATACCCAGCCATGCTTAACTTCTATTGTCTGATGTGATAAAGCAACAAGATCAGATGCCCGTCACCCTATCCCACCTAACCAGGAACAGAAAATAATACTATGTAGTCTATGGTCTAACATATAGATAGCTGCACTGGAAAGATTTCACAACAAAAACTCAGCTATACAATCCAGTCCAGGTATTCATAGTAAATGGGAATTGTACAGCTGGAAAAACCCAGCTAAAACTGGAGCAATCATATCACATGTATTGAATTTTATCCTTCAGACTTATACAGTTGATGCTACATAAGACAGGTTTCAAAGGGCATGTAACTGTGTCCATATAGCAAAAGGCTGCAGACTGATTTACAATAACACAGGAGCTCAGAGTCCATGTCAAGGAAAGCAGCTGAGAGACAAGGTCAGACAATGTAGGCTGAGTGTCTGTGATCCAGGGCTCAGCTCTCAATGTCTCTGCTACTACTCTTCTAAACTATTGTCATATGGCAAGTGTTTTTTTCATATCTTTTATGAATGATCAAATTAAATTCTGTCACATTAAAATACTACATGCAAACAAATAAGGATAAGTAGGTTTTATGAATATGGAACAAGTAATAGGTTTATTCCATGCTGAAAAAAAGAAGAAAGAGAACAAAACGTTTCGGCCGTGGAGCCTTCTTCAGGTGTGGCCTGAAGAAGGCTCCACGGCCGAAACGTTGTGTTCTCTTTCTTCTTTTTTTCAGCATGGAATAAACCTATTACTTGTTCCTTTGCAGCCTACGCATGCTGACGCAGCTACCCACCTGAACTTTTATGAATATGGACAGCTGCATTTAAAGCATTGCAGTACCTGGGGAAGACAGCTAACCCCAGAAGGTGCAGCTGATTCTGCATTCAGAGCAAACCATTACATTGGGATCTTCAGTATCTTTCCACTCTTCACCAGAAGCTGGGGATGAGTACTGGCATTAGCATCTTTTCACAGGCCTGAATACCATAAAAGGGCTCATTTTATATGTTGCATTGATTCCATTTTTCTATTAATTAACAATTGTGTCATGGATGTGAGCTACCATGAAAAAGCTTCATTGAAGTGAATATAAAAAGTTAGCACCTCTATAAATCATTTACTGTACCTCCCCATCTATGTTATCATCAGCATACTTAAGAACAGTCCTGTTTCCTGTTCTCTATCACTTAGAATGTTAATCATTGTTCCAACAAGCTGTTAGCTCTGGATATTTTCATCTTTCTGAGTCTATGCATTCTTGTTCCAAGGAACAAGAAGATTTTTACTTTTAGCAAGAGATCAAGTTTGAACATAGTATTTTATTTAGAATCTCTGGTTAGATTTGATTAGATTTTTCCACACAATCTTTTATATGAAATTGAGAGCTTTCTATGTGTCTGCATGGAGCTACAGACTCAGCACAGTGCTTTGGGGGGCCACAAAGGGCACTGCATCACCAAGAACCAAGAAACTCTTTCTGACTAACCCTTAGCCTCTTCTGTGGTGCTGCTCTTTCTATTGTCCAAATGTCAATAAAAGCAAGATGCGTTTTTAAGTGACTCAGTATGAATCTAACATTAATTTGATCGCTGGCCATTCTCTGGTGTGACACCAGTTGTCCCCTGCCTCACCTCATAACTTTCCAGAGAGACTCCAGCAAAAAGACTCCTTTGTAAGATTCTTCTGTTTTGCCACAAATCAAATTGTTTAAATAGAGTTAACAGACTTTTGCCTTTTCATTATTATGCATTGTCTTGTAGCTTGAATGATCTGTAAGGCTCCATTTAATTATTCATCACCATGAAAAAATAATTAAAATGAAAGGAGTAAAAGTGCACCTGAATTGGAAGAACCGGTTACAACATGGATGGAAGGAGTAGAAGTAAAGTTTAGTCTTGGAAAAAAAAAACTGAACCAGATATATCAAGAAACACCTACTGTATTTAAACTAAGTTTTTTAGGATTTTGTTTTTTGCCTCCATGAGATTACCATTCGTTGTCATCTCACAAAACAAATATATAACTGGAATTCATGTACACCTCAACACTACTGTAATTCACAGACAATTGGCAAATTCATTGCTGAGGCATGCATTGGGAGTTTTGATGATGTTCCAGTGAGCCGCTGCTTCATAATGTTCCATAAATAGTAAAAGGCAAAATATTTTGAGGCCTTCAACAAACTTAAATAAAGTGAAAAATTAGGCTTTACTGCTCAATGTTCCAACTTTTTTCAGGAAGTCTTTTTTAACGATCAAATGCTTATTATGTTGCTCTTCCTCATGGAGCATGGATTTCAAATAAATCTTTGTTTTCTTTGTCACCTAGAAAATAAACATGAATGTTCACAATTTTTGAAGTGAAATTCTACAGCACTAAAAGTACTGTATGTAGATACAATTTGCCTAGTTTAATACCTAATTTAAATGTAGATGTGCCAGAGTAAACATACACAATGCTATCATTCAATCTGAAAAAGTAAATCTACAAAGATGTGTTGGGTTTTGTTTATTTATTGTTTAGCATTAAATCAAAGAACACGGGCTGAGATATTCATGTTCATGCTGGCTTTTCCAGCATGACTTTAATTCAGGCAGAGATACCGTAAGTGCTCTTTTCCATTTCCATTTAACTATTCAAGATAAATGCTTGAATAGTTCAATGATACGTATTAGGTTAGACATTCAATTAAATATCACCATAAAATATAATTGATCACACTAAATGTAAACAGAAATTGACTATTCCTTTTTAACATCATCACACAAAAACAGAGTTTTATTAAAGGGTTACCAGTGATAATGAAAGACATAGACATTAATTTATTTACTGATAAAAACAAATCCAGAATCTGCAATGATCACCCCTCTCATTCTAGTCATTTATAACTACATTCCTTTCAAAGCAGTGTAGATCTTTATGAAGTGGTTGAAGAATATTTGGTGTTTTTCTGGCTCTTTGCCATGTGTAGTCTATTTCTACTAATTCTGTATAAGAAAGTAAATAAATAATGATTAATATTAATCAATGGGGAGTAAGGATTCTACATTCTTTGCATTTAATTTTGCAGCTTACAGAAAGAGACTTAGACATTGAAGTGGGATGTTAAACAAAATATTTTAATAATATGTGAAAAACTAAATCATCCAAACACCTGCTTGGATAAAACACATATACTGTATACACAAATACACAGGAATTTCTACTGAACATGCATGGTTACATGACCTACATAATTGTTGCTTAATCTTTGCCTTTGTTCGTGTACAATATACAGTACATGTCACTCAGTCCTAACATTTAATGAAAATTGTGCTCTAGGACAAGAGAAATACAAAAAATAACAAAGGACTCATATTACCTTTAGCATTAACTAAACATTAATAAAAAAATAAAATTTGATACACAACAAAATGCATGCTTGCTGCAATTAAGTGTAAATAACACGGTATTAAGACTGAAATTAATGTTTAAAACATAAAACTTGAATACTGAGTTTACCAAAAATTTTGTGTCACTAGCAGCTCTGTTTTGTTGATAATTGTACCATACTGTACATGTACAGTATGCAGGCTATTTCTTTGTTTATTGAAGCTCCTCAGCTCCTCAGATACTTCTATTCATTCCTACCTTTCAGAGCTTCATCAAGGCTACTATTCATTAAACAAATCTGGTCCAGAACGTTTTTCATGGTTGAATTGTATTACCACCAAGTCAAGAAAATGTTGGACTACCAAAAGCATTCCTGAAATGTTTTGGGGAAAACAGAAGAATCTTCAAAGATTAGGGCAATTCTTTTTTAAAGACTATATGATGTATTCACAGCAATATTTCTATGAAGTAATCCTTTGCTAAATGGAACAGTTTGACAATAGAATTATGATTTTCCTCACTAATTGCTTTCAATATGTCTTAATCTACACAGGATAGTGGAGGTGTTTGAAGACATGGCATTGACTTTATCATTAGTGAGATACATTTGTATATATTAGTGTCCAAAACACTGACTTCATATCAAAAACATTTAATTAAATAATATCTACTGTAAGTGTCTTGAAAAATACATTTGGAGATCATCATGGAGGACCAATATCTTTTTTCTGGAATGACTCCTGTAGTGAAATTGAATAAGAATATTTAAAAAACAATTGGGAAACCTAGCTTTTCAACCTCTATTTATAAGACTGTCTAAAACTGTAATGTTTTTTTTTTGTATGTAGCTGTTTTAATTGGACACCATTATTCATAATAAATGTTCATGAAATGCAAATAATCTTTTACATATGTTACACTGCTCTGTAACATATTTCTGTTTTTAAAACAGATCTTTGTTTAAAAAACAAATAATGCATGTACTGTAAATATATCCTTCAATGTGTAAGCATTATGAGAATTCTTCAGCACCTTTGCTTAACAGTATTTTGAGAATGGCATCTTTCAATTGTACAAACCTGTATTTGAGGTGATAAAATATTTATTTTTTCCCCAAAACTGATTTAAGTTTTGATGTTAACAGAGATGGGCAACTCTTCAGCAAACATACTGTAAGTCTTTGTGAATCATTGGCTTTAAAAAGAGGGCTGGCATCAAACTATATGTACTGTAGTACATGTAAATAAGCCATTTCAGGGCTATCTTAAAACATAATAGCAACACACAAAACCAATGCTAATCCCTTTTGGGATCTTCTGATTGATTGAGAAATGTTGCTTTGGTCATGTGCGTAACGTTATCATGAGTTTGCATTACTTGAAGCCTTGTTCAGAATTGTGCAGGTAAGTAGCCAGACGCAGTATATTCGTGTGGCCTATGCACATTAAGTTCTAATAGACTTACAAATCAGGATTTCTAAGGGAACTTACATGTTCATTCCATTTTTTTTAATAAAGTGCAGTTTCCGATTATCTTTTAGTTTTACTTTGCTCATGGCTATGATCATCATAAGGCACTATGCCCTCTGAAGTGTTCCTTGTCAATCCACCAGCCTTCTTTCAGTCTGTAAGACTCCCTGAACGTACAGCAGAGTTAGTATTAACTGAAAGACTCAAGTAGCCCTTGCTGACAACACTGCATGCTCTTGGGTACCTGGCAAATCATAAGAGTTGCTGAATAAAACCCACTAAACACTAGTCATGCACTACTGCTACAATTCATCCTGCAGCTCATTAACCACTTAGTCCATACCTCAACCCACATTGTCTGGACTACAGGGCCAACCAGCACTTCAAGCTTAAACTAAAATATAATCTTAATAATCAGTTATCTTAAGTGGCTGAGCAACTTGGTATCCTCCCAACTAGTTTATTTTAATTATTAATTAAATATTCCTGAATGTGTAAATATGCAAGTATCCTAGGAAAGAACAACAAAATAATATTTTATAGATTGCAATGAAAGGTATTTCCATTTCTATGATTTTTCAAAAAATGTTTTATATTTGGTTGCTTCTCTTTAAAAACTGACTCAAGCCTAAAAGGTCAAACTTGCCACTCCAAAATACATGCAAGGCAAGAGTTAAATGAACAAGTAATAGGTTTATTCCATGCTGAAAAGAGAAGGAAGAAAACACAACGGCCGTGGAGCCTTCTTCAGGTGTGAGGAGAGTTAAATGAGTTAAAGGTTTTAAATTAATCTGTTAGACTTGCTGGACTTGAGACATTCTGCCAGGACTTAATGACATTAACCGACTTGTTTTTATCATGTTTTAAATTTTGTTGAAATTTAGTACTTAACTCTTTTGAAATTCTTCTAAAGAGCATATTTAAAAATTAATTCAGTGTGCACATTTTGGTCCCTGATTTGTGCCATCTGATCATAATAGTTAAGTACCTACTATCTTGCAGTTGCTTTGGTGTTTCTCCTTGTGAGATGATACATTTTAGGTCCATTCTCAAGATACATTCACTGATGTTTACAATTAATTATTAATCCCAGTCCCTTTTTATGAACACACGATACATGAAACATTGAGATACTTTATGCTGCTGATTACCCTTGTTATTTTATTCACAACTTCACTTACAGTAAATACTTTATATCCATCTTTTTAATGGTATGGCACCAAATAAACTTATTATTCATACAGTCCCTACTTCTTATCACCTATTAAACCATATTGCATATACTTATACAAAATCTCTTAAAAACAGTTCATACCCCTGGGGTGAATGAGTAATAGTTAAACTGCAAAGATCCAGACGTGAGGGAACCTGTGATGATAATAAAAATATATGAGAGAAACCTGAATTACAGACTATGAAATACTCCTCTGCCCTAAGGTGCATGGTCATTTATCTTAAGAGTAATATGGATTCTTTGTAGCAAATCCTTAGATAACAGAGCCCTTACTGAGTATGGTTATAGGAGAATTTAATAGGCCTCAGGACATCTCCCTGTGTTCCTATGCAATACAGAGAAAGTCTAGGCAGCTGTCTCAAAGCTATTTTTTAGATACATGAAAGAAATGCTTTATATAAGTAAGACTGCACATCAATGTTCTTCTTTATAATACATATAAAACTTTGTTTCTGTAATGATAAGGAAAAAAAACAGGATATACAGTACAGGCCAGTTGATTATTTTGAGAAAATAAGCACATCAAGGGCTATGGCACTTACATGGAGTATCCTGGATTATGAGGAGTAGCTACACATACAGCTAACTTGTTTTTACTGTTCTTCAACTCCAAAGGAATATGTATATCAGTCAGATATATCGACTGTATTTAATACTATATATATTTTGGATGACCCACATTAGACAAGCACTTATTTCGATATGAAAGAGGATTTCAGATGGACTACTATTATAGTCCATCACAGTACTGTGAAAAATATGAGTTAGTAAAATAAATAATTGCTAATATGTCAAAAGAAACTTTACTCTATAATGTAGAGATGTGTTACACATCTACAGTGCTGGATTTCACACAGATTTACCATCTTTTCTTGAAAGAGTTATAATGTGCATTACAAAATATGATTCATATTTTTCCATTATATGTCCATCGTAATTCAGCTCTATAACATTCCAGCAATGGATACTGCACCAAAATGTATCAGCAAATCTTCAACATCAGACCTCAGACCAGAGCAATGTGTTGCACCTTATTTTTATTGAGATATGTTGATTATTTAAATAATTTAACATTTTCACCACAACTTCCATTGCCTACATTTGCTATGAGATGTGTTACACACATCTGCTTTGCTAAAGTACATTTATCTGGTAATTTCATACACTTTGATTGAGTGTTTTTATGTATTTATTAAGATTAAGTCTTCACACAGAACTGTACATATGGCTTCTTTATATTTTACAATTTTACAAAGGTTTAATTAACTTGTACTACACTTTTCTAATGTTCTTTCATCTCTGGTATACACAATAAAATGTTTCTGTTTTCAGTCATAAAATTACTAGTGAAATCAAAGTAAATTGATTTAAAAGACAGAGGAAAAACAAAAGTAAAAATGAAAAAGTATCATTCAGATTTGCCATGGTAAACATCTAATTGTTTTTTTTTGCAATTCCATTGCACTATACATTTTAAATACATACAATAGCTACATTTCCAACACCTCTAGGACCAGGGAAAAAGGTTTAAGATGTACTGTAGTATAGACTTGTAAGAAATATAGTGGAGTTACAACTTTGCTTATAAAAAAGATTCTAATTAATAAAACACCAATTAAAACACACATTTTCAGTTAAATAAGTCTGTACATGAAACAATCTCTAGTAGGGTGTATTGCAATATATTGACAATCAATCAGGTGAGGTACAGTACTTTTGCTCTTCTGATTCATTCAGTACCTCCCAGGTACTGGCTGGAATTATGAATGAAAGTGATTGCTCAGGGTATTATTTTCAGACAATAATACCTCTATAGGTTGCAGCTGTAATTTTCTGCATCTGTCATTTGCATGTTCACACCAGTTCTGAACCTGGAAGATGATAATTGTGCACCTTCACATTTAAAGGAGTAGTTTATTTCAACTGCACTGTCCTGTTTGACAGAAGGCAGCATGAATTTCAAATCCATCCTATGACATTTGGTCCCACAATAATACGCTCCCATGACAAATCGTCACTGTGACAGCTGGTTCCAGTGAAAATTGGTCCCTGTGATAATTTGTCTCCAATAAAAAATCGTCCCTGCAACAATTTGCTCCCATGAAATTGGTACCCTCAACAGTTCACCCCATGATATTATTCTTCTGTCACAATTCTTCTCCACGACAAGAAGCAGCTCACAAATAGCTGGAATGTAGTGGTTAAGATTTTAAAGTTTTAACCTAATTTATGCAAGTGAATTTCTTAGGAATATAGTATATACTATTTAACATTCGTATGTAAAAAATATATATTCTATCAACATTACCAATCATTGTATTACCAGCAGAAGTTACCTGATGAGCATTTAAACTACTTTATACCAATAAATACCAGTTAACACCATTAGAAAGCGGTTGCTAATCTCTACTGGAACCAATCGGAATTTCTACCTGAGAAAGTGCACAATACAGTTGTACAAACAATTTTCACAAGCTATTTTCAACATATTACAGGAAAATCATAGATAATACGTTTTAATCAGTAACATCAACACAACGTCCCATTATCCAGAGCTAATCAAAACCCAGGCTCACACAATGTTAAAAGTCATCACGAACTGAAGAGCTGTCTTCCCACTCTAGTAGTTCAAATGCCCTTTTAATGGTACCTGGGATCAAAGGGATATCAGTAGAACATCTACATTTGTGGGGTTTGCAGTGGACGTTAAAGAGTGATGATGGCAGCCAAGTTAAATTCTCTTCAGCTGCTCGCTAAATGAGCTTCTCAATTAAAAAAATAAACAATAAATACCATATATGAGCCTTTTCTCCTTTGCATCCATATTTTGCATCCCTCCTCAATCCCATCTCTATCTTTTACAGCTACTGTACCCCTCGGTTAACTCCTCACTCAGCATGGAGGTGCAAGCCTCCACATCCCCACGCCAGGAGGCTGGCTTTCAACCAAGCAGGGTAAGCCAGATTTACAATGACTAAACATTCAACAAACATTTTTCAACATATTTAATTCTGGCATGTTTTTATTCCTCATGAATATAGACATTTATAGACTATGAATGACGTCTTTAGTTCTCTCATACATTACACCTGAACGAAACATTAAAACCCATACTTGTATAACAAAATGACTCTATCTTGTTGGCCTGTCTGAAACTTGTTTATAGATGTTTATAGAACTTATGAAAATGCTATAACATTTTCCAGATTTCTTTACTCAAACATATATTCATACTAACACGTGAATAAATGTCTTCAAACATTATTTTTGCTTTTCAGGTTTGTATTTCATTTCTCAGGTAGTTAAACCAGCGCTTCAATATTTAACTCATGACAAACTGAAAAAAGGTGGGAGAACGAAGAAAGATTTTAAAAATTAAAGTCAGTGATATTAAAAATTCATAGAATTAATAAAACATACAATTAAACAAGAACTGTTACTGTCATACTTAATTGTTCCTTATTTAAAATACACTTTGTAGTTAGTATTGGTTTCTTTATGTGCTGCTTAATATTGATAAAAACATCAAATTTAAACTGAGATAGTTTCAGTATGCTGAGCCAATTACTACCATGAATGAGTTTTATGGGAATCCATAAGGTACTGTATGTAACCTTATCCTGTGGTAGTATAATGAGGGCTGGCACAATTTGTCTTGTGCTTCAGAAAAAAGAAAACTGTAAAAAATGTGGCCTTTTTCAACTGTTGTCTAGAATGGCAATTACGGATGTTTGCTTTTCCCTTGTTTTTGGACTCGAAGAGAAATGATGATTTAAAGGATGTTCATTACTTTGACAGCATGTGTTGATTGCGCTGATTCATCATCTGCCAAAGAGTGAACGCTGGCTTCTGTCTCATCCTGGGACCTCTGTAACACAAACTCATTGATCACATTAGCTGTGATATCAAGCTCACACAATTCACTTAATGGTTTCTTCTAGTTAGAGTTAAATGAGGCCATGGAAATAAAATAGTTTTTAACACTTGCCACTTCTCAGCTATCCAGAAAACATTTTCCCCTATTTAAAGAAGTCTCTGTCCATTACTAGCATCACACTAGGTAAAAAGCAGGCCTATAATTAATAAAGGGCTACATATTATGGGCCTAATGAGTGGTTCAACCAGTAAAGTAGCCTGTTCAGAAGCCAGATTTCATAGTTAAACAAAACTAATAACTATAAATATAGGTATACTAAATTTAAATCCATGACCAAAGGAAAGAAATCAAAGAGATGGATCCAACTCATATAATGGAGAAAAAGTTTGCAGGAAAATGCACACTGCATTCTGCTCAGCCCCACTGACGTCTGTAAACATTAGAGGTAGTAGGATAAAAAAATCTAGTTTTCTGCAGCACACTTCATTCTAAGGTAAAGTTAAATAGAAACACTGTTCAAATAATTTTGATGAAGAATAAATTGTACAGGAGTCTAATCCTACAAACTACATACTATAACACATTGTTTAACCATTCTGCTTATACAATTTATGTCCAGTTGTACACAAGCACTGGTAACTCATGACTTCGGTCTGTCAAATGTAAAGCTGATGAACAATTCAACCATATCAAAACAGACTGAATTATAAATATGTATTGATATGTGTATATATATATATCATAACTATATCATTGCAGTTCTAAAATAATAAATATTATATATAACAACATGGAATATTATATACTGTGCATGGTCTTTACAAGCACACTGTTCTAAAGAGGTAAACACACCTCTCCTCCTTTTACGTTTACTAAGCTCAGGAAAGCACACCCATCAATGGTCAATTTAACACCTGCTTTATTCTTTCTTACAGATAATAACTTACACTAGGTATTACATCTGTCACATTCCTTTTACTTTGGTAATGTTTTAAACAATTTATTACCTGTGACCCAGTTTTGACCTGACAATTTTTAAAAAATTACCTAGTATCATAGCCAATTTATCTCAGCTAATATTGAAACATATCTGTCAATTTATTCTACTGGAATCAGTCTTGTTAAATCACCAAACAATCATAATTAGGTTAACTGAAAGAAAAAAAGAACAGTTTTACTTAAATATACAATAAAGTTCAGTTTTCAGGACATCACTTTCTTGACAAACAGACTGGACCCATTTCTCCTTTTGACCCAATATATTTTGGGGAGTGGGACAATTGTACAAAGCATGAGTAAGAAATATTTAAATGTCCTTTAATATTACAGTACAGTATACTGCATTCTTACTGTACAGCATATAGTGGAATATTTTATTCATCTGTGTTGGAGAATAAAGGTCTGTGAATAATCACTGCTTATCAATATTATACGTAAGTATAAGTGTAAGTAAAAACAATGCTTAATGAAAGTATCTGCTGTAGTTGCAAAGACTGTATTTTGCTTCAAATGATTGCATTTTCACTATTACCAAAAGCTTTCATATTTGGTATGTGCCTTTAAAAATTCGCCTTGGTACATACTATACCTTAAGAATCGACACAACTTATGATGGCTCCTACCTCCTACCTCAAAAAAACTGATGCAGATTTTTACAAAGAAAGTGGAATACGATAATACTACCAGCTATATAAATATATTATATTTAGATCCTTAAATATTCCTATTAACTGGATTCTAAAAGTACACGTTTTTGTACTGCAATAATGAGAGCAAGTATTCATAGGAAAGTTTAAAATATCTAATAAAATATGCTCCTGTTATTTTTATGCTCAGCTACCAAAATTTCTCTTTAGTTGTAAAATACCACATTAATATTCCACATTAAGTGGATTTAAACATGCATGGTAGAGAGATTAAATTAAACAATTGTTTCACGAACATCTAATGCACCACAAGTGCCACCTCGATCATTTGGCCAGCGAATCACGTTCCGCGTTAAAGCACAGCCGCGTTGTACCCCGTTACGGGGTTTTAACGCGCATCCTGAATGGCTACCTCTGTAGTTTAATATAGTGTGGAACCTAAAGTTCAAGCAATTCCAAATGTACCCATCTGAAGCTACAAGCAATTACTCAACTGGACTTCTGCGAGAGAAAGCAAGGTGATTTCCAACCTCAGATGCACAGGGCTACATTAGGAGCACCAGAAAGGTGTGAAGGGTGTCTAATGATAGGCTTGAATGTGTTTAAATGGTAATGCCAGTCTCAAAGAACTTCTAAACTGGAGATCTAGAAAACAATTTTCCCCATAAAAGGAACCACCAGAGGAAAAAACTCCCAGTGAGGACCTGAGGACCTCAGGACCCTCTTCATAGCCCTCTCAAAAATCCGCCAAGAGGACCTACACTAGCATCATGCCAGGCTTTCACCCCCACCTGTGGAACGAGGCATAGATTGGTCACAAATGTAATGCTACAGTTACAGAGGGACCGAAGGCAGTTTCATAGGATATGGTACCAGACCCCTAAAATGTTCTCACAAACCTGGAGTCAGAGCAGGGTCCACTACCCTGATTGCTAGCTGACAGGAGGACTCTTGGGCATTAAGGACGTAGTAAAACTGGTGGTTCAATATGTTGTGTCCTAACAGGAGTCTAATAGGGTTCAATGGAGGGCACAAGACAACATTCAGACATAATTGATCCCACAATAAGAAGCTGCTCAGGGGCAATGGGAGGTGGTTGTGGCCCAGAAAACAATATCTATATAAGTAAATTGAGGCTATGCAAGAGCTCTGCTACTCTTTGTTGGAAATCTACCCTCCATTTGCTCGATACTCTGAAATCCAAAGCGAGTTGAGGTTCTATGAGCTGTGTTATTAAAGATAACCAACAAGAGTGAAGCATTTGGAGATCACGGTGTGTAAAATCCTAAAATCAGTCCCGATATAAAAAAAACAGTTAAAGTCTTATAAGACAGAGCCAAAAATGAGGGTTACAGTGTCCAAGGACAGAAAGGAAAGCCCATCATGCTGCTTCCACTAGGAGAGGTCACAGTGTGTTGTTATTATTTAAAGTGTATGTCAGGTGCATCACATCAGAAGGGCAATTTTCTTCCATATGCATAATGCTGCTTGGTTAAAACCTAATGCTAAGTACCAATGCTTTGATAAAGAACAACTAAGATTCAATCATTGTTTTCTCCTTTATATTATCTCAGAAGTTTCTAATTCTAATCATCTTGATTTGAACTCTTTTTTGAACTGTAGGAAGTAGTTCTATTATCATACATTACATAACTTTTTGTGATCCACAAGTTATGTTAATTCAACTGGCAACAAAGCTGTTCACTTTTAATACTTTAATATTCAAAACGTGTTTGTCTTGGCTAAAATATTTTAAATACAGTCATTGGCATTGGCAGTTTAAGAAATAGTTTGATTGTTATGTAAAATCCAGACTACATATTTAACTAATATATGTTTTATTTATAAAGTGCCTTTACAAAGAAAAACATATTATTACTGCTGCTACTACTACTACTACATGCACTCCTGAACCCTACTTCCACATGTCCCCAAGTTCTTGTGGGTGTTAGGAGGATACTTTTTTTCTTTTGAATATCTGAATCAAGTCCCCCACACCATTTCCTGTGTTCCAGGATAATTATAAGGAATTAGTCTAATGCTTCTCCTGTAGTGGTGATTTTAAGATGATTATAAAGTGCACCTACAGTACATTTTTGTCAAGTGTCATTATCATGTGCCAATAATCAAGAGTTTCATTATTAATGTACAGTAATTCCACTGAATTGAGTGAAGGCAACTCACATCCTGGTGAAAAATCCTCATTACTGTAGAAATCTCTGTCTTCTTTAGAGCCTATTAGAACAAAAGGTGTTTTAGAATTAAAGTGTATAATTTAAGCACACGCACGGAAACATCAATGGCAATTAAATATGTATTAAAGAAGAAATACAATCTATATCTAATTGATGAGTGGGTTTAATATAAAGTGCACAAGTGTTTCTAATGAGGTTATAAAATCTACTGTATATGAGTACTTCTCATTGCAATTTAGTAAAACCGTCCATCATATTTTATTATGATTTTACAGCTACAAGGTTTGATTCCATGTATTGGTATGAGAAAAAGAAAATGCCAATTCAGTTAAGGTACTAATTATCCCTTTGCCAAGTTACCACATTTTGTCGCTGTCTGAACCTGGTTTCATTAAATTTTAATATATTCTAGGACTTACTAGAATGTGAAAATTCTACTCCAAAAAACTAAAGCAAAAAAAAAGGTTATTGTGTAAATAAGTTAAAAATTCTCGATTACTTAAGTAATTACCTACACTTTATGGCTATTCAGTTCAGATGCTAAACATTAGTTTAATAGATCTCAAAATCATTGTTAATTATCTCTTTACATAATCAAAGTGGGTTACCTTAACATGTTTAATTGACTTACTCTGTAATTTCTCTCAAATACTGTAGATATTCCATTGCAAAACACAACTTATACAGTGATATAACAAAACAACCATGAAAAGAGCTTTCGAAACAAGTCAGTTGTACAAATGCACAGATCATGAGAGATTACAAGAAAATTTCAAGGTCACTAATCATCGTTAAGAAGTGAAATATATGATAGACCACTGACATTGAATTACTAGCTAAGTTCTACAGTATGTCAACAATATCCCTGCTTTGGACTAAATATAAAGTAATATGTCTGGCATAAGCTGAAGAAAGCACATTGCCCATTCCAAACCATTCCAACCGTCAAGTGTGGTAGTGGCAACATCATGTTAAGGGGATGGTTCTCATCAGCAGGGACTGGGATTGAGAGGGAAAGTGGATGGTTCATGTGAATCCTAAAGAAAAACCTGCTTGAGTCACCCAAGAATCAGCGAATGGCCCTGTGAAAGTCATGACCTGATTTAAATAGAAAATATACTGTACAGTGAGACTTGAAGACTGCAGTCTATCAATGATCCCTAACAAACCTACTGTATCATAACTGTAGTAATTTTTTTCCAGGAAGAACTGAAAGGATTAAAAGAATTAAACCACCTCACACTGCCAAGCTGGTAGGAACTTTTTAAAAAAAAGACTCACAGATTTTAATGTTTGTTTCCACCTAATACTAATTCAAGTCCTAACTACTTATTCAATCAGAAAGTTTATATTTTTTTGCCAGGCCTGCTGATATTTAACCTTATAATATGATAAACATGATATTTAATCCTTCACATATAACAGTATTCAATTTGCTAATTACAGTTTTGGATAAATATGTTATTTTGTAAAGATCTGAATCATTTGCAACTCATTGCACTACAATTTCCTTCATATGTCAGCTATTAATAGCTCATATCCTGACAGAAGGATGGAGAAGGAGAGGATGATAATAATAGATACAATTACTTGATAAGTACTTGAAACAATAAAATGTCTTTGGCAAAAAAAAAAATATGGGGTAAATAACACCATATTAATTTGTTAACCTGTAATAATAATACATACTGTAGGATACTGCAGGATCTACAAATGACAGACTTTTTACACTTACAGTAGGACTCCAATAAACATATTTACTTCCATAGGAAAAATGTGGATGTAAGAACTTAGGTATTTCAAATATACTTTTTAAAATGTATTTGGTATGTAGAGTATCAGTTTATAATTAATTATTTTTTTATTTATTTCACGACGGCCAAATGGACATTTCATGCAATCTATATTTTAAGATTCAAAGAAGAACTGTAAACAGTCTTTCTATTTCTGTGTAGTATAACCAAACAGAATAAAATCAATACAGTATATTTTACACACTATAATTCCTCTCCTTTTTTAAACCTTTTCTAAATAGTTTCCCTTACTGGCACAATAATGGACTTCCTGTGTGTGTAATAAGGACAACTTATTATTAATCTAGTCATATTTTTTACCTAAAAATAACATTTTGTGACATAATTTCTTCTGTTGCTTTAAGTGTGATTGGAAAAAAATGGCAAAATCTTTATGTACTCTCTAAAGAGCACCTTTCAGAACAGTAGACCCCCCTAATTTACTGCTTCCTTGCCAGTGATTATAAAGGGATTTGAAAAGCTCTTTGGAAGAAAGTGGTTGGGATTTGTTACTATGGCCAGTTCTTCTCTGAGATCAATACCGTGCTTTAGGAAAGATTCTTGCACGGTCTCTGGAGTGCTAATTCTGTTGCTGCAGAACCTCTCTCCACCACCTTGGGGCTCTTGTAAAGCACTTTGTTCAGAACTCACTTGAGGAACCGGACCAGCTTTTTTCCATGTCTGTGAAAAAGAAACATTTAGTAGGGTATATTAATGGCATGCATATTTATTTTTACCTAGACAATAGTTCTGTTTTAATTGTTTAATTTGAGACACTTAATTTGTTGGGGGTATTGGTGCTGAGATTTCTCCAGTTTTTTTTAAACAACATTGTTTCTTCTCATACTGTACATGGGACTTTTCTAAAAACAGTAAGAATTACACTGAACATAATTATATTCTTATATTCAAATATTTAAATTACAATTCCTGAAATTAAACTAATTTCAATGTAATGTGATACATTCCTAATACAAAAATAACAATTTTAAGTGTGTTTTAATGGATGGATGAGAGTACCAGCCCAGACTGAATGAATGCCGGGATGACCATGAGGACAAAAGACCACGAGGAGAGTTGTTAATTTGATTTACAACATGAATATATGTTATGATGGTGCATCATATCTACTGGATATATAAATATAATGAGAACAACATTCATAAAGCATACTGTTTTTAACATTCATCTGAGCTTCTCAGCTCTTATCACAATGTTTAATGGATTATGTACTATTTTATGTTTTAGAAAGTTGTCCTTTAATTTTATGAACGATTTAAATTCTGTAATGTTATCGTACATTGCTGGTGCAAAAACAAAACATTACTTCTTTCAATGAAGATTGTGTATTTCTTAAAGTTACTTTCTTAAAGATACCTACACTTTATATGAGATTGTGTCGTTTGTTTTTATATTTTCACGAGTTAAAATACAGAGAATGGCTTTTCATTTGATTTCCATTTTTACCAAGACACAGTAGGGTTTAATAGTGCTGATTTGTTTTATCAGTTAATGTCCATGTCTGGATATTTAATTGATGAATCTGCCATTTTAGTGTGTAACTGTTAATATCGTGCCAACTTATTATTTGGTCTTTGTTTAATACTGCCCTCTAGTGGGTCAGTGTGTAATGCATGTCAATTTAAGCATTAATATGACTTTTAATGTTAATGCATCTCCTACCCTTGAGAATAATGTTAACCATATTAATTAAATGCAGTTCGTTTGAAAGTTGGAGGTTTCTAATAATTTACAGCATGTTTCTTCCTTCTCATCCCTTCTCTCTAGTCTCACGGGGTACTGAGGCAGGGTATGAGAAATTGTAATGTAAGTCAGCATATGGTTGCACTCTTATAGTACAAGGATTCCTGCAGATGCTGTTGGCTGTCATAAACAAAAGTAATAATACTAAAAAACTTCAATCCATTATAAACCGTCTCCCCCATCTACTTTTTAAAGCTCTACAGGACTGTTAAAAACCTCTTCACATCTGTGCTGAAATTGCAGTGATGTCATACAACAGCCTTCAAAGAATGCTACAAGAAAGCAAGGAACATATAAAAATGCCATTTTAACAGCAGTGGAAAGTGTTGTCTAAGGAACTGTTAAAATAAATGGTCATCTCCTCACTATCACCATCTTTTAAACTCCACATTTTTTTTTGTAATGCAGGAAAAAGGTACAAACATACAGTATACTAACAGCATGGGCAAACAATTAAGGATTTTTTAATTGATCAGAATAAGCAGGAAAGATACATCAACTAAAAACCCCTACTAAATATTAATCCAAAAGATCTCAATTATTTGATTCACTGACAACCATCTGAAAATATCACATGTACATTCCAAGAAAAGGTGAACACTAATTTCTCTGATAGAAATGGGTAAGGCTGGGGAGAATTTATTAACCGCTTATAGAATTGCTATTATTAAATAAAGACACAGATCTGAAATAATACAAAGAGAAATCGTATATCCCATAATAAAAACATCTTGTATTGTAGTAAAGTGGTTAGAAAATTGATGGGTGAGAAATTGATGGGCTATTCATTTAGCTGTTTTTAACATCTATAATGTCTATGTCCTATTAATTAACCTTGCATTATATGTTTTATGTCTTTTATTTCCTTACACCTGAAGAAGGCTCCACAGCCGAATTGTTGTGTTTCCTTTCTTCTCTTTTCAGCATGGAATAAATTACTTGCTCCTTTGCAGCCTACGCATGCTGATGCTGCTCCCTACTTGAACTACTTAAGTTTTATTTCTCCACTTCTCCTTCTGTAGACATCCTTTTGCAATACAGTAGGTGCTCACCTTGTTCAGAAAAAAGCAGACAGTAATTCATAGGTACATACTGTATCTAGGTTAAACAGAAGTAGTGAAATCATTCCATCCCCAAAAACGTCAGTTTTCAATTTAGGTCAGGTCTTATGTTTTACTGATAAATGACCACCATCTGAGTGTAAAACTGACAAAAGTGGTAAAGAAAACAAAATCTAATAATATATTACAAATCTTTTTAAAAATGAAATAAATATGCAGTGTGCATGAAAATATAAGTTGATTTCTACAAGACCACTCAGTACAACTCATTTTAAAACATTTTTATTTTATCAACCTTTAAAGGGTCAGCTATTGTACTTTTCATTATTTGTACAGAGATTAACTACTTGTACATTTTCTCATATTGTCACATTTACAATAACATTAAGCAGACAAACCTTGTTCTCTAAACTACTGCCCTCCTTCACCATTTTGAAGGTACTTTTGTAATCCTCTCAAGACGGTTTTCATCTGAATCTTCTGTATTTTGGTGGACATCCTTAAAAAAACATAGATTTTTATCTTTTAATGGAGAAAATGCCAGCATTATTTTAAAAATAGCTTCATTCATACAGTTTATAATAATATCTAAAGCTGATAAACAAATTTCAATAACCTTTTTCACAGCAAAAGTATTATAATCTAAGCCTTTAACTATTTCAGAAACAAACAAATTAATAGTGCATCACTTTTTGTCGGGTATTTTAAGTTATAGTTTAGTTAGATAAACCAGCCTATATAGCCTATATACAGCTTCAAAGTTCACAGAAATTGGTTCTAAGAAAGGTCATTGCACTGTCCATCATAACTGATTCCTTAGTGTTGCTATACCCAAGGGCAAGAAGAAACCAGGATCAATAGAATAACATCACAGTACTGCTTGACTTACCTCCAGAGAAATATGCTTTAAGTCAATGCACTAAGTGAGTGCTAGACATTGAAAAACATGCACTTTTCCCTCTCTCCTTTACTGAAACTTTAAATAAAATACAAGTTTTCAGTATTTCCTAAAGGCACTGTTGTGTTTGTGCACAACAAACAGATGTTTTACATAACCTTGGTGGCATTCTGGTTCCAAATATCAAGAAATTTATTTAGGAATACAAGAAAAAGAAAAACAGACACAGAAATGTAATCCTCAAAAACACTTATCCATTATTGAAAAAAGAACCAGTTTTGTGAAATGTGTTCCATGGTAGCAAATCACAAACAGGAGAAAAACGCTGTCTAAAATGGCTCCAGTTTTGTAGTATGTTTTTTTACTCCTGTTAGACTTTCATTACCTCTTATGTGTACTTAACCAATCTTCTTTTGAACTGCTGGCACATTTCTCCAAAATCTTTCTTTACAAACTGAAATTACATTACATTTGTACACAGTAAAAACAAGCAATCACAGCAACCTTACAGTATAATGATTTTTTAGAACAACTTTTACTAATGTTTTTATTCATCAGTACCATTCCTCATGTTACAACATATCATTGATACTAAAATTAGAAGTAATGTAGATTAACAATACAGCTAATTTAAATGCGAAATGACTTATTGTTAGGAATTCATTATTATGCTACTTAATATATGAAAAAATGTTTTAATAGGAACAATTAAACTTCATTTTTGAAGCACCTTGTGCTTATATCACAATATACAGTGGGTTTTACAATCTCAGAAAGGCTTCAGTTCCTTTTGTGGAGATACTTATTTAGGTGAAAGGGACAAAGAGAAAACTAAGCCCTGTTGGTAGGAGACTAAAATATAAAGAGAACAACTCATTACTTTTGTGGTAGAACCATACTGCCTATAAGCCAGAGATCACACGTGTGAATGAAAACATGGTGTAAAACAGCCGAATATATCCTTTGAAGTAATGAGTCCCACTTCACACTTACTTTCTGGAACTGAAAAATGTTGTTTCAACTGTAAGTTATGGAGGCAGCACAGTAAAGGCGTGGACATGTCTCATTGTTTGAATTCAGACCTTGTATTTTGTGAAGGGCATCATGACCGAGCTATCTAAAGGAACTGTAACCTTTTGGACAATGCTGTGTTACCACATTGTATAGTGAAAATCTGTAGAGCTACCAACTCTGTAAAACCCCCATGCTATGGGATCTGGGAGAGTTAGCAGGGTTGTTCAGGAACAATAGGTATGGGAAAATCTCATGACCTTTACAAATCCTCAATCAAATAACACAACCTAAAGGTGAATCAGGAATCAGGAAGAGTCCATGGAAACAATTTTGTGTATCTAAAAAGGGGTGCATAATGAATGATAGTATTCTGCTATCAAAAGTTTTGTTCTGGAACTGGAGGTTTCATTAAGGCCATGTGTTTATAAAGTTATACTAATTCACACATCACATTCAATATCTTATATCATAAGCCCTTCTCTAAGTGTAAATTAAAGGCACAACTATATGTACAGGTAGGGCACATATGCCACATAATCCATTAGACATTGGGGCCACTTGCACACGTGAAGCAAATTAAATCTGCAAATATAAACATACATAAGATATACAAAACGTACAATTGCAAATTGTAAATTTTTACAATACCAAAATTGTAACCATAACTACAAACACAGTGTGGAAAAGTAATAATATAATTTCAAACTTCTGCAGAGCTTTGTAGAACATGGGGAGATTTACATGGAGACTGAAATAATGCATCAAATCAATAGCTTTGTTTTACAGTCCAGCACTGGGGATTAAACTGAGGGAGGCTTTCATATAACATATTTCATATAATAGTATTATTTTCATGATAATTATTTAATCACAATTTAGAAAAGGGTTTGAATATTACATTCTTTATAACCTCTAATACAGTAGCTTAAGAAATAATTCTTAAAGGAATAACAACCTGGTAAAAACAGACCACCATTTAAAATTTGTTGCAAACCATTTATTATTAAAAGAAACGAATAAAGGTATTAATCCTACTATTTAGATATTAATGGTTGCATCAATTTTAATTTCTTGTTAATCGCCTTCAAAGATTTATTTACAACATATAAACTCACATGTTATTTTTAAACGTTCAGTCTACATTTGGTATGCCAAGATTAGGCATGTATAAGAAAGGTTAACTGGCTGCAATCAAGACATATGAGAAAAAGAAAGATATTTTTCTTGGTGTCACAACAGAACAAATGAATCTGCCTTACATTATCAGTCTTCTGAAGATGTATAAAATTGAGTTTGGTGCACTGCACCTTACAGCATTAAGGGCAACGTGAAGAAAACTGCACCCACATCTGTCTTGTTTCAAACTGAATGTCAACTGTAAAAGTCATTTGCCAGGGATGTAACGGGGTCTTGCCAGCATGTTTTAAACCCTCAAGCT
The DNA here is from genome assembly GCF_059453375.1 of Lepisosteus platostomus. Taxonomy (NCBI): domain Eukaryota; kingdom Metazoa; phylum Chordata; class Actinopteri; order Semionotiformes; family Lepisosteidae; genus Lepisosteus; species Lepisosteus platostomus. The sequence goes on from NC_142614.1 coordinate 53,826,496, forward strand.
AAACTGTCGCTTGGAACCATGACAGCTTGAGAACCTGAGGCAGGCTCTTCCTCTCTGGAGGCCCTCTCCTCAGTGCTCTGCAGGCTGGTCACGGCTGCTGAGCCATGACGACACAGCGCTTGCCTGACCCGACATAATGAGCAGCTATTTACAGCAAACAAGGTAGATGGAAGAACATAGACTTAAATGATGCCCTGGTGTAAGAAGGATTCCACTGGGGTTCGAACGATCCAGTCAATTTTCGAGGCTTTCTGGGACTGCTTATTTCTCTCCCTTAGGACAAGCAGCTGACGCTTGGCTGGGAGCCACCCAGGGGTCGATAGAATAGGTTAAAGGAGCAATCGCGTGACAATAAATAAAAACTAAATCCAGATAACAACATAAAACCTACAGCTCTGAAGAAACAAATTGCAGCCCTAAATTTAAACCATCTGACTGTGCCACATAAGGTACTGTGGTTCTACAGAGCCCTAATCGTTATGGCACAAGTGCCAATCCAGTGTGAAATATAAAAAGAAAGCCATTATTAATCCAATAGAATTTATTTTCTTTAAGAGATTGTTTGCCACTTCTGCTAAATCTATTTTTACCTTTATTTCTGTTAGATTAATAGACATACTCCCCCGACAAGGCTTCATTACAACTTTAGTGAACTGACCAAGAGCTAAGCTTACTCTTAAAGGTCTACAGTAAGTGTTAAGACCAAGGTATTTTACTGTCTTACAGGAAATGCTTTTCAGTGTAGTGGTGTTTTTTAACGGCACTCTGAAGTTGCTATGAATGATGCTAACGAAAGTTACATTTCAGAATACGACAAAGCTGAAGCATCTAAAGAGACTTCAAATTTCTCTTTGTGTATATAAAGTCAAAGTTAGCAGCCATGATCAGCTGTTTAATCCTGAACAGGGTCACTGTGACCTAACTTTAAAAAGTGAAACTGACTTAAATATTTAAATTCCAAGAAACGCATTTCAGCTTCATGGTGTTTATTTTTGGTTTGTTTTTAACATATCACAAAGCACTCCTTCTGTCCTACTCTTTCATCCGAGTAGACCAGAGAAGGCGTTTCCAAGACATTATAAAAAGAATCATGAATAAATTCTAGATTGATATCAGCTCCTGGGAGATTTTGGCCCTTGATTGAACCAGATGGAGGAAGAATATCTGAGAACTTTGAGACCCAAATATGTCAGAATGAAGACATTAACAAGAGTGTCAAAGAATGCTTACCATTTTACTGAATTACTAACTGTGCAGTACACCTCCTGCTATCTCTGGAGACAACACTTGTTATACAATGTGTGTATCCCTTTCTGGGCTTATCAGTAACTTTTGGGCTCAAGAAAGATAATCATTTTCCACTGCAGGAGCTAGCCAATGTTGATTAATGTATCTTTTTAAGAGCAAGCTGAAAAGCGCTATGAATTTTGGGAATCACTAATTTCACAGGACTAGAAAGCTGCAAGTCATTTGCTACAATTTCAAAGTTAGTAGCCAGAGTCACTTCTAAAGACTCACTGGTGTGGCAAAACCAACCAATGATACAAACCTCTAATTGTATCTTACAAAAATAGCATTCCAGTTTAAGGTGCTTTTCGCAGACCAAGCTATGAATGGTAGTAATTATCTCTGATTGTATCAAAACAATTTAAAACATTTTTTTTTAGAAACTACTGTTGTGATTTCTAGAATTGTGTAATTATCAAACCTAACAAGTATTCTAAAGTTTATATTAGTTATCTGTTCATATTTTCAGAATAGTTTTAAGAATTGATAGGGCAGCAGTTTTATTTTACCATATTATAAAATGCATGCAATAAAAAGGTCAATTGAACATTTACTGTTTTTTCATGTGAAGGAAGAACTACTTTTAATTGCAGGCATTGATAATGTGATTAGGGTAATAAAGCATTATTAATAAAGCATTATTAAAGTATTAGGGGAGTAATGACAAGTAATGACAATAATGACAATCTTTATGTTGAGTCACAATATGTTATATGTTGTAGCTATATAAATTATATTAATCAATTACAATTAATTTATATTAATTATTAATCAGCAAATATTATTTTGGCAATATAAACAGTTGAAAACAACTGTGCTGAAAACAGAAGTGTTACAATGTCTATATTTTTCAATATTGAAAATACTTGGTTGTTTTGTATCATTCTCTTGATATATAATAAATTGGTATCTTTAAAACATGCCAGGCTCATGTTTATGATAGACTTTTCTTCCGATAAAAATAAAAAGGATAATATTACAAATGAATGTAGCACTGCTAATTCTGAAATTATGCTTTTCTTTGATTGACTGGAAACACTTTCAGTGGAATTTCACTTTTATGAATTATTGTTATACTAAAGACAATATAATTGTTTCATGAGACAGAAATATCTTATTTCATTTTTATTGCTTTTACTTTCAGTTTCATTCAGATTACAGGATTTCAAAGTCTTAAACATAACTAACATTTTACTTGTATTGTTGAACTGAATGCTTATTCAATTTAAACAGCATATATTATACTTTATATGAAAATGTTATTTGCTGTTGCTTCATAAGGAGACAAATCAAGACAGAGCAAAATGTTAAAATCCCAAAATAAGCAAAGCCACCAAGTTTCATCACAGATTTGAAGGATCTACCACATTAAAGTCTTTGAAAACACTGAACAAGAATTACAACCCAACAATTTGTTTTCGCAAGCCTTTCTACTGACCTTAAAGCAATAAGGCCTTCCTCTCCTGGCTCTGTGTGTAGTATTAGCTTCAGGTAAAAAAAAACTGCTTTCTCAGAACACCCACTAAATACTGACCACTGCATTCTGAAATGGTAGATAATAGTTGTACAAAAACGTTATTAAGTGTGTTTTACACATAGAATAACAACAGAGCTAAAAAATACACCACATTAATATATGGTGTACCTATGGTGTACCTATCCAATTGAAGATATGTGTTTGTTGCACATCTCCTTGGGTACAATATGTAGAAGAGATACATTTTCCTGTTTACAGGTGCTACAGCTACGTGAGTCTCTGCAGTTCCTTGCAAGTGTACAAGTTTAGAAACGCTGTATGCTAAAGCTAAATCATCACAGGTTCAGAAAAAAGGTTGTAGTAATCAGTATCCATCATCTTCTGCTCTTCTTCGCCTTTACATCAATTAATGCAATTGAAGAAAAAAATGTCACAGGCCTGGCAGGAACCTTTTCACATCCTTTCAGAGAGAAGTTTACTTCCAGCTTTTTTCCCTTGCATTAGCTCCTGTCATCCTCGAAACAACAGAGCCCAGCGGTGTCAATTATATTTGATTGACTGAGTAAAGCACACACAAATAAGCGAAAACAATGGACACAAAAATCTATATATGACTCCCCTTGTCAGAGAAAGAGCTTGTCTTCTCCATTTTCATGCTGCACAGTGGTCCTGCTGTTATATGCTTAAATGTTTCCTTCAGCCTCCAAACTATCACCAATTAAGTTACCAGGGTCTTCAAAGGTGTGAAATGACTCCCTGGGCAATTGGTTCTAACTGCTGTTCAATAAATGAGGTCTAATTTATCAGTTTAACTTCACTTTCAAAAAACTAATGTCTCTAGGCACTGCATGCTATTTGCCCTGTGAGGGAAAAGCCACAAATAGTTCTATACAGTTAGTAGAAGATGATAAAAGAAGGAGAGCTACATAATATCACTAATATGTCTCATATTCCAGCAATAGTTGATTCATCTGCATATGAAATACCTTTCCTTTTCCTTTTCTTAATTACCGTTTCTTGAATTCTTCCAAAACAGTATGTTAAAACAAATTTCTTGCTTTTTAATTGTAAAATTATTAAATCTAGCCACAAGAAGTGGGTTATAGCTGTTCAACAAACAATAAAAAATTATACATGAATATAGGCAAAGTAATTAATGAATCAAAATAGTTAGCAAAACATTTTTTACGATAGATTTTTTAGCATTTTACGCAAACATTACACAAGATGTCAAATTTAGAATGAATTACTGTTCATATTTTACATTACCTGAATCAAGTCAGCCAATCAACTTGGCATGATTTATTGGACTAACACATACACATTTGTAGCCAACATTCCCACTAATTCTTAAGAACATCCATCCATTTTCTAACCACTTTATCCAATATAGGGTTGCGCGGTATCCAGGGCCTATTCTAACTAAGATACTGTACACCCAGGATGGGACACCAGTCCAAAGCAGGGGAAATCCAGAGACGCACATACTGTACTCACTGATTCTGAAGACCCTCATATTCCAATTTCTTCAAATAACAATAGATTAAAGATGATTTTCAAAAGAAGTCTAAAATAAATGAAAAATAATTAAATAAACCATATGACCAATTTGGGGACAGAGATATCAATTTACAATTTATACCAGATTACTTTAAAAGAGAAGTGATGTGTTATCATATATTCGTAATTTATTGAAACTCTTCGTAGATTAATAATACAAAACACAGTAAGGGCATGGCACCTAAAAAATAAATTGATTACATAGAAAGGTTCAAACTCACAGTTATATATACAAACTACAAATTAATTTAAAGGATTTTTACATATTTTTTTCAAAAACGTTTGAAAAGAATTAGTTACAAATGATTGGATAATAAATAAGTATATAAGCTGTGTCACAATGCACAAATAGTTTATGAGTGGAAAAAGCCAATTTGTGAATTTGCAAGAACAACTGTTTGTGCTTTCAGAAATGTTTCTGCTCTTTGGCACAATATTTACAGTTAAAAATGTTCATGCAGAAGACGAAGATATGGATAAGACTTAGTAAAATGAAGGCAGCAGGTTAAATAAAATATTAAAACAAAATACAAAATTTATATATTTAATTTGAAAGAAAAAAAATAATAATTAGACCTAAGCACATACAGTACTGTATACTGCAGCATTTAAGTTAGATCTTTAACAATACATAACATAAAAGGTCTACAAACTGATTTATTGGACAGAAAATTCTACAGCTTTAAATTTTGAAGTAGTTTGCTTCAGATTCTTTTTTTATGAGTAGACAGCCACACAGAGGTTATATAAACACAGCCTAGGCTCATTCAGACATTACTTTTCCCCAAGGTCAACATTTTTGGATGCTTATACATTATTTTGGTAAAAAACTGAGCTAAGGCCAGATAGTATGCTGATAAAATCATTTTATAAAAATAATAAAGATTTAAGTAATGCTACTGATCTGTTTTTTGAAAACAGAGCTGGAGAACTGAACTACAGGGCATCAAAGGAAAATATAAGAGTCGTTTAACAGATGTAACCCAGTCTACATTTAGCACTAGTCAAATATACTGGCAGTAACTGTGTGGGTATCCAAAATATTTGTTATGCCATTATTGTCCAGGACTCCATCAGCACCCAAAATGGATTTAGACTGAATCCTTTTTTGTTCATTTATCATAAAAATGTGGCTTTAGCCAACAAAATGAAACAGAATGGAATTTAAAATTAATAAAAATCCAGTAGAGAAGACTGTATTAAGCAGCATGTCAGGTAGTAACAAAAGAGAACAAAGAATATAGTCCATTGCTGTTTTAGTGTAAAGCAAAAGAAATAAAACAAGCTCAATGCTGCAGTGAACATCTGATGACATGCAACAAGTGAGGGCATTTGTGGTTAGAGGCAGATGTTTGGACACATGAGGTATTTCAGATTTCAGAAGCCTTTAAGAAGTAAGTTTACCTGTAGGTGTTCAATGAATGTGTAAGTATACTGTTTCAAAAAGAATTGTGGTGTACCTCACTAGAATAGAAAAATCTCAGACTCATACAGGCGATGAAATCTGGGAGCACTGTGAAATTTTAAGATCTGTGAGGTAAACCTAACACAAAATCGAGACAAATATAAAGAAAGATTACGTCTTCTGGCAAGTATGATCCTGCAAAATTGACAATGGATGTCCGAAAGAAGATGTGGTTGGATGTTACCCCTGGTGAGAGAAGGAGGGAGGAGGGATGTGGTGGTAATGGAGGTGGCTACAATACCATACAATACAATACAATACCATTTTGGCTACAAATTGGAAAGGTATAGTCCAGGGTAGGAGCTGAGGATGGAACAGCATGACAATGACTGGAGGGACAGCCAGGACACATTTTTTTCCTTATATTAAAAATAGTTTTTGTAGCTAAAAATGTACACAATAATCCAAATGAGGTCTAACTAGTGAAATATACAATTTCTTCCTCAACACATCAACACATTCTTTTAAACTCTACACTTTTAACTACACAGTTTATCCTAATGTTTGCTTTTTTCCCCAACATTGTCTAGAAAATGTAAATGTTACAGTATGTGTCAACATAAACACCTAAGTCTTTCTCATAAATTTCTTCTCCAATGGCTGTAGTTCCCATTTCATTTGTCATTTCCATTGCAAATATTCTAGTCTGATTTTTCACCTTTTAATTTAACACTCTGTACTTTAACACCCTCTGCCAGATATTTACCCAATAATGAATTCTTGAATACTTTTAGATTTCTTTTGCAGCTTCTGCATTGCTTGCTAAGTGTTCTAATTAGGTATCATATGCAAATGTGTCCACTTTACTAAACAAGAATACTGATTGGGAAGAGAAACACAAATCTTTGTAGTATATCTCTTATTAAACATCACATTCCTTATTTGTTACTGTTTCATATCAATTAACCCATTTTCAAAAAAGGTAAATGCATTTCCTTGAATTCCTGCTGCCCAAAATTTGAAATTTTACCCTCATAAATTTGAAGATTCATCTTGTGATGATTAATTTTATCCAACATTTTCTAACAGCCAACAGTAAATAGACCATATCGTTTTGTGTCTGTTATTCCTGTTTCTTGTCCAAATAACTCTCATCAAGTAAATTCAGTCTGAACTTCCTCAGATGTTCCTAATTCTGGTCCTGGAGAGCCCGTTGTCTTTAGGGTTTCCAGGTCCCTTTGAAGCAGCATTACCTGAAGTGGTGGGAGAAACTAGTAAGCTGGTACCAATAAAGCCAAAAATGAGGCTAATCATGTCGTTAATTGTCCAGCTGGACAAAAATCCTATAGAAATACCTACAGTAACATCCAGGTCCAGATCTGGAGATCCCTGTCTTACCTTTTCTTAGATGTTCTTTTCATGCCTGCATGAGTTTTTGTCAAGTGTTCTGGTTTCTTTGCAGGGTACAAAGAGAAGATTTTGGGCATTTCTAATACAGTATGTGTGTAAGTACCATGGACAATGGACCTGTAAGGCGATCCTTTTTTTTGCCCTTGTGTCTGCTTCTGTCTCATTTTATATTATGTCTCTCTCTTACTTATTACTCATACTTATTATTAAGTTAAATAAACATGTGTAGTATTATTTATGTTTAGAACTATTTGTATTCTGTAAATTGTAAAATTGAACCTAATCATTTTACCTTTCTATTGCTCTAAAGGATTGCAATCTTTTTTCTCTATGAATCCAGATAATGTGTACCCAGCAAAGCTAGGTTCCCTAAGAAATGTGTCATTTATCAATATAACTGAAATATCAGCTGCCAACTATAAAAAGACCTATAAAAAATTATATAAACAAAATATGGATTATACCACAATTTCAGTCTACAGTACCTACTGAAAACAACAAGCATGGTACTTGTTGATAGTTTCTGGTTTGCTAGTTGTGTCTCAATTTCCCTAGTGGAACTAAGATTGAAATGTGATATTGTGGTGTAGATTAAAGTTTTGAATGAAACTGGGTCACAGTCAGACATTTTAAACAGCACCTCAATTTTGGTTTATATAATCAAATATGACATATACCCAGAAGAAAAGTTTTTTTACAATTACATACAGTAATCTTGAATATTACTGGCTGGCTGAGAAGAAAAATTATCTTAAATATATTTTAAAGAAACCAGTTACAGTAGTTGTGTTCCTTAAAGTAATTAATTTAAAATGATTGTTTACATAAAAACTAATAGTTGCTGTAACACTGATCAAATTAATCTTATTAATCAACTGCTAAAACTAAAGAATGTGGTAGAAGTGTCCACATTAGCCTCAGAAACTCTCGATTATATTATTATTTCCTTAAACTACAGTAAATGTCCAGTGTGGAACCTATTCTGATCTGGATAAACAAGTCAGACACTTGTAGAAACAGGAAGACAAATTGTTTCAGATGATTGTGCAAATTGCACACTAACATGAAATCATCAACAACAAAACCAATTGTACAGCAGAATTTCAAAAAATGAAAATGACAGAAATGAAAGTGCTGGATAGGCCACTCATCTGGAATTTAACTGAACCACTGTAAGAAGGAAGCTGTAGCTCCTACGAAGCCCATCAGGCTGAATGCAGTCAAAGCTCTGCATTGAACAATGTGCAAGACGTTCACAGAACAGATGCCTGAAATTCTTCCAAAATTTGAAGAACTTGTTACAAGCTGTAAAACAAGACAAAGGAGGAAAGACTATATTTGAAATATAGATATGTTTGTTTATGCCAAAAGTATATCAGTTCTTTCATATCTTCATAATTTTATAAATTATTCTGGAAAGCACACTGTTTCATTGATGTTTGTTAAAAAAAATAAAAAAAGGGTTTTATTTACAGAAGAAAAGCGATATACTGTACCAGCTACAAAAACAATTTATAAATGAAGTAGTTTAAAGCACACTCTTTTCTTCCCAACATTTTGCAATTCACTTTTACAGGATATCTGTGAGATGAAGACATTTTGGAAAAGATAAAAAGCATTTTGTTATGGTTTCTCATTTCTGCAAGAAATTGCCATGCTGTGACTAGATCATTTATTTGTATTTCTAACACAATAGCCCTCTTAAGGCCAACCAGTTGCTGTAGCACTTTTGAAAAGTACATTTGTGCTTTTAAATGCTGTTGAAATGTAAGCCATTGCTGTCTTTGTCATCCTTGGATTGACAGTTATGGACTGAAAGAAGAGACACTTCTCTGCTGGCAATGACTTCAATGCCCTTAGTGATGTTATTGATTTATTTGTACAGTAGCAATCAACAATTTCAACAGCCTGGTTGCTCACAGCATCATTTATTGCCTGCAAAGTAAATGACTATCATAATCCATTTGAAGATGTACAGTGTTTTCAAGCTTCTCATGTGCAGGAAAAATAATGATAAAATGAAGCAATTTTTTTTCTCCTGTCATAAAAACCGGCCAGATACTGACTTAAAGAAAAAAAAATGTTATCTCTGCAAAGGTTTTCTGTAGATCATTAAGAATGAAGAATGTGCAGATACGTGTATGTGATACTGTACATTTGCATTCGCTTAGCATTTTTAAAACACAGCAGTGACTAGATTTCAATATTAAATGAACAGAAATGAATAGAAGGGCTGTGCTTATAATGTGGTGATATATACAGTAGCAAAGAACTCAGTTCATTGTAACCTGTGTACGATATTTGCAAAGGTGAAAATGTTTTTACACTCTTGTACATGGGCAAAACGATTTCCACTTCTCTAAAAATATATTTCCTTTGTGTAAGTTATTTTTCTTATACAAAACATGTATTAAATATTATCCTCCAAAAAACAGTGACCTCTTTCTACCTTTGCTACTGTATTTACTGTAATTCTAGGGGAAAAGGTAGCCACCCTCAAAGAGAAATACATTTTGTGCCTAATGAAACTGTTACCATGACCAAATATAAAAGCATTTAACTAGACACAAATCACTGATAAACTTACTAAGGTTAATAAAATGTTTTTTATGACTTGGTGATTACGCAAATATATAGTTGAAGTCAAGATGTTTAGCTAGGGGGCTGTGTAGTTCATTTTTTGAGCAAAACAAGCTTAGATCCCAAGAGGATATGAGTTGATGTGACTGACTTAAGAACATATTTCCATCCCACAGGCAAAATATAAAGTATGTTTTCTCTGACGCCCCTTAGATGTGAATGGTCATTCACAGTGATCGTTTCTCATTTAAAGGTCACCAATTGTAGTGCTAACTGAGCATAAATACAACAACCATTGCAAAATATGCCTTTGAAGACACTCTTCAGCGAATTTCATTGATTCCTTGGTTTTGTTTTTCTAAAAAAAGTTTACAGTGACTGCCTAAGTCCCCGAGGTCAGCACAGAAAAAAATGAAATCCCCTACAAAGGCCACAGTTTGTTGAAATAAATTAAAATAATGATTTATGTTTACGGTTTTAGTCAATTCTGATAGAGACTATAGAGACAAAATGACAAACTGCCTTAGTAGTAAACTTAAATCACGTCAGCCAATCTTTAGTTTTTTCCTGCTCTAATTGCTCCCTCTGTTCATTTATCTTCCAAGGCAATCTTTAGAAGAAAAAGTACTCCAATCAGTATGTGTGCAAACAACCAGAGATAAAAAGTTTAGCCTAATTTGTCACACTAAATTGTAATGCCTCTTGGTAACAAATGGTTACATGTTGTTGAAAACAAACCAAATGCACACAAAGACAATGGTATGTCTTTAACACTATACAACTATTCATTCTGTATACTGTATACCTTAGATCTGAACAAATGTATCTCATTTTGATAGGTGTAAGTAAAATAGCAGCTTTTAAAATGAGACCTGCTTTTGCTAGAACCAATAGGAATGTTTAAGCTAATTTGATAATATCTATACATGGTTTTCAGGTTAAAGGGCTATTTGAAATATTAAGTTTTAAAAAAGAACATGGAATTATTTAGATAATCTCTGCTTTGTAATCATTCTAACGCAGTGCAATACAAAAAAGTACTCAGCTCCCACTTTCCTTACTTCAGTTTTTGTTCTCTGCCATATCTTGTGTATGAGGAATCCTGTGGATAATTATCATGAGCAGTATAATGATGGAACTGTTCGGGTGGTAATCTGAAGACTAGAGTAATGGTAGATGGAAAAGGCCAGCTGAGGTTTCAAAAAGCTAGACGTTTTAGAGCCTAATTCCCAGCAAAATTTGGCCTGGACTCTTCTAGAACACCTTCTAAAAACAAGCATTCTTCTTCTTCAGTTGAACCTTATCTCAATTATGTTGTGTTTGGCATTGTAGCTACTCCAGACAAGACTTATTAATGAAAAAGGGGCCCCACTCCTGCTCCTTATGGAACAGACAATTTAGCATAGCCAATCAATCTATCACTATGTGTTTGGGAGTTGAGAGGAAGCCAATCTTGGAGAAAGTAGTGAAATGGGTAAAACATGCACACTCACAGAAGACACCTCAACCCAGAATGAAACTCGGAACCTTAGAGCTGGGAGGTAACTAACCAGCACTCCACCAGGCTCAATTGATATCATAATGACCATTATCTGGGTCTAACTGCAAGACACCATAGAGTTGCTGGCCAACTCAAACATAAGATATGTGTAGCTATCACTACAGACTGCAGCCAAAAGGCTTCACTAGACAGGTCTGTGTTCTAGACATTCAGTGCTTTGACTGGATGACTGGGTCATGGTTCTGACTGATTCTCAACAAAGACAAATCTGGCAGGTGCAAGGAACTCACTATCATTGCACATACCTGTACAGCATGGAATGTGATCTTTACAGATGTGGTGGTGTCTTGGTCTCAGGAGGCATCATGATTAGTGGACAGATAGACCACCATCTTTGAATGCAGGTCCTGGACTGATCTCCGATATAGAGGTGAGATGATTTCATATTAAAATATGTACTGGCTGGACATACCAGGTATATTCCAGTCATCGATCAACTTCAAAATACCTTTAGGACCTCAGTTGTACCCTTATGAGAACAGCGGAATTTGTTCCTGTCCAACATATAAGATAATTTCATTTGCAGCATGAGCGAGATATGAAGCATGTGTATACTGCATAAGAGCTTTACATTTTTGATCATTAAAATCAATCCTCTTTTTGGAAGTTCCTTATTTCATTACGAACCGACCCAATGGTTTTCCTTTATAAGCAAATTCATCAATCCTAAAACAGCCTACTTCTTCCCATATTTTATTTTAAGACAGTTGTTATTTTGTTTTGGCCCCTTCACCTTTGGACAAATATACAGTATAATACAGTATTAACAGTATTATTGGAAACCTGTAGCTTGATCTCATCAGATTGCAGAAGCTAGAGGAAGATTATGCCTGGGTATAATTGTGATGGGAAATCTATAAGGAAAAGGGTGTGAAACTGAGGTCATGGCTGCTTGGTTATCAAATATACTATGACCTGTTCTTAAAAGAACAGGTGGTAAACTGTGTGCCTTGGTTAAATTCTTTGCGCTTTGAAAGTCTTGCCTTCATAATGTTGCTACTTAAATCAATTGATGGACATAATTTCTCAATGTTACTGCTGTATAGTGTGGCTGCAGGTATATGGTGGGTGTTGCACTTCAGTGGCGGATGAAGTGGGCCCTGTCCTGTACATGCTGTTAAGAACTTAAGGATCCTTTGGGATGAAAAGGACCATAGAAATGCAGGGAAGGATTAGAAATCTTAGTAAAAATATACACACATTGATATTTATATATACTTGTCATATACTGTATATACAGAATGTCCTACTTGTTATACTTGATAGAATCTATACTGTATATATATATATGTTACATAACACTTTTTCATATACAGTACCTTGCAAAAGCATGTACTGTATACTCTTGTTTTCACTTTTTGTTGCTTTAAAGCTTACAGTCATGAAGGTTTAAAGTAGAAATTAATATTTGTTACGTGCACTAACCTTTTGCAGTGGCAAACCTTAATTACTTTAGGGGTACAAAATTACCTTAATGAGCTACAGAATTTGTTGAGTGGCCTTTGTATGTGTGGCTTAGTTGTTTACATTGTGTCATAATAAATGCATCTATTTCTGTAAAGTCCCTCAGTCAGATAGAACATTTCCAGCAAGGATTCAACTATGGAGACCAAGGGGGCTTTCAAAACGGAGAGATACAGATGTAGCAAGGCAATGATTAGATCAGGAGAAAGGGACATAAAAACAGAAAACTGTAAAGTCAATCATTAAGAAGTGGAATATATACAGTATCATACCACCCTGAAACTGCTAAGATCTGTCTGTCCCTCTTAACTGAGCAGCAGGACAAGGACAAAACTGGTTACCGATACAGTTGTGAGGCCAACTCTGACTTTGAAAGAGCAACAGAGTTCAATAACTGGGATAATTTTGGTCTCATGCACACTTTCACCACAAAGTAAGATTGTCAAAGCTGTCTCAAAACCCACATTGAGTTTGCAACAAAGCATTTAAGTGATACTGCAAACATATGACAAAATGTTTTGTGGTCAGACAAGGCAAAGTTGGAACTTTTTGGTCTAAATAAAGCATTGCATCTAATGTGAAACCCACATAGTGCATCACTCAGTCAACACTATCACTACTGTCAAACATGGTGGTGGCCGCAGTATATTATACAGTAGCTCTGCTTTTCAGAAAATTTAAAATTTTAAAATTAAAAACTTTCAAGTAAACCTTGAAAGAAAATCTGCTTCTGACCAAAAACTGAGACAAAAATTCCCCTATCAGTGGGAGAATGATCCAAAGCTATTGTTACTTGATGGTTTATGAATAAGAAAGTCCTGATTTGCATCCTGCTGAGAATCTGTGGAAAGATTTGAAAACTTCTGTCCACAATCGTCAAGCACCTTGAGAGAGCCTGAATATATCTGCCCAGAACAATAGGAAAATAGGAAAGTATGTGCAATTTTTGTTGCAAAGCTGGAAGAGACTTCCAAAGTTGGAAGACACTCACCCTCAAAAACCTGCAAAGTTTTTGTTCTTGTTTGTAAATCCCATTCACCTGCAATAGTTACTGGTATTTACTATAATGTTTTAGACGTATAGAAACAACAAATAAAAAACGACAAAAAAATTCACAAAAACAATGTTCTTTGGTGGTACAATGGAATCAATGGAATCAAACAAAAATCCCTTTTTGTTTTAGATTATGCCAGAACCTCACAGCACACTACAGGAAGTGTCCTTTCAATGTAATCCATGTCAGAAGTGAACAAAATACAAAGAACAGGAATGAATAAATGTACCTCGCCTTTCTGGACTTTTCATCCATTTCCATAAACTAATAATTTGATTGATTGGTTCTGGTTCAAGAGTTTTCCTTTTTTAGAGAAACTATTGCCACAGCTTCAAGGATCCTTGCTTTGGGAAATATGGAATTAAGGGCTATAGTTATAAATAACTTTAATAAAAAAATAAAACATGGTAAATGATGGTAGTGTTGTGCACCAAGTCTGTAATAACTCATGAATTCCAAATAAAAACAGTAAAATTAAGAAATTAAGAAAGAGAAAAATGCATTTACATTGTCTAGGGGTTGTTTCAAAATGTTAACTTCCAGAAACACTTATCCACAAAGGCTATTTCTCTTCCCAAATCACAAATTAGTATATTGGAAATCACTGTGTGCCAGAAGTCTAATTATGGCATTAACAATGAAAAATAATACTTCATTGCTACCTTCCTGTCAAAGCTTGTGGCAAAAAGACCATGATGTCATGATGACTTATGGGATTTCAATAGCTGTGCATAAAGGATAAATCAAACTGTCGATACATGCTATTCTAAGCAAAATGTAGAATTTTAGTTGTGTTTTTTTAAGAAATAATATATGGTATTTAACACTGTCTCCTAACACACAAAGTCATTTTAAATAAAAGGTTTAAAAAAATATTGGGTAAAAAAACCCTAATGATCGAATAATTATCCACTTACAGTAGAAAAAACTGTTGACTACAATACAGCATAACGTCTACAAGTAAATTCAAGCTTTAAAAAATTGAAAAAGTTATTTTTACATTAGAATTTTGTGTTCTTTGTTGTATTTTTTCTAATGTGTTTCTCATTCTACATATAACAAAATAACACCAATTTTTTTAACTCCAAGCCTTTGTAGATGTAGCGCAAAACTATCCACAGACGTGTTGTCATACCATAATACTCAAGTCTCCCTTTTCTTACTTTCAGATTTGGTGATTTTATTTCTGTTTCAGACAATCCTGGGGAAATCATATTCTGCTCTTCAGGAAACACTTCCATTACATCTTCAGAAACAATGATACACTAAACAATAAACAGGATGACCACTGAAATTATTCTCTGCAAATTATTGTCACACGTCATGCATACCTCCATGTTTTTATTCACATTGATATCAGTACCACAGGAAACATGGATACAATGTGACAAGTTTCATTAGTGCCAATAGATCAATTTTGACTTACAATCATAAAGCTGTGCATGAATTTGAAGTCTGTGAAGAGACTTACAGTACCTTTTAAGATTTTATAGTTGATAAATCTAAAAGAAGCAAAAAACAAAAGAAAAGTAGCACTTTTTATCAAAGCTTTTTTAATTGTCTCCTGTTTTTATTCATACTTTGCTCCATACAATTGAAGTATTATTTACTAGTGCAACCCAAAATATTAAATATTTAAGTACTGTGTAATATTGTGACTACAGATTTTTCTGCGATTATATATACAGTATATGTTTCATATATGATTTTCTGTCTTTATTGAACGCAACATAATAATTTACACATAATTTAATATAAGACAGGTTTTTTCACCTAACAGTTTATTTTTAGTGTTTGGTTAGTGATGGAATATTTAGAGTCCATTAGAATAGAGTAATCTGTTGAACATTTCCCATTCTAAACAATAATTCTTCACCTTTAAGTCAATATTTTATTTAGTGTTTTTGATTTGCAATTTCACTTTCTGTTAATATAAATATTTAAAAATCAAATATATAACACGCATTGAAGAGTCTGTAATACACTTTGAATATGTAGTAAGATTTACATAAATCTTTGAAAATGTACATCAAGTTTAATTACTAAAGCATGCAAATATAAATGGTTTTAATTACTAAATGATCAATTTAAATTCTTTGGTTTTAATATTTTAAAAAGATTATCAGACCCTAAAACTTCTTTTAAACAACAAGCTTAGTTCCTGCAGGCTTTAATTTTACTCTCTTCAAAATGGCAAGCCTGAACCAGACAGAAGTTGATAGGGCAATAGATCAAAGTAATAACATTTGCAATAAACAATAGCAGAAGAAAGAAGACATCTATAAAAATTCCACAAGGAATTTACCTATCCATAATTTTTCTTTAAATTTTAGAAGATATGTCAGTGGTAACCATTACCTCGGATGGCACCAATTAATTTTCGAACTTTTAATGACATCTTTCAGTGTAAAACCTTAGATAATACCCTGAACACATGATTAATGACAGGACACATTAGATTTGTATAGGATTTCAAGTATTTTAGTATTTTAAAGAGTCCCAGAGCAGCCAATCAAGTGACCAAAATGAAATACTTGTTCTCATTGAAAAGTGAGAGGCAAAAAAAGGGAAAGGAGGTGTCAGGCAATCCGACTCTTATGCCTAAGGACGGCCATTTCTGACTTTATTACCACAGCTTTCTGTCAATAAGCCTTTCTATGCTTCAATGTTGAGATTCATAAAACACAAGCTCGCAAACTGTCATAATGTCTGTTGTTTAGAAGCTGCAACAAAATTAAATTTACAAACGGCTTAAAACCTAAATCTGTCTATATTGTTTCGAAAAGGGTCAAGGCAGATTCAGTTAAATTCCATTTTTTATACATATTCACTTCAGCTTATGTATGTTGTTCTTTTACTGTTGAGTTTCAGGTAGCCATTTAATTAAACAAATCAATTCCCTTTTAACTAACGACAAATTATATAATGGAACAAACAGACATTAATTCCATTCTAGAAAGTGAAGAGAAAGAACTATGTTTTGGCAGTGAGGCATTATACAGGGCAGGGACACCTGGACCTACTGTATGTAGCACAGCAACTAACATAAATTACAGTGCATGAAGAAGAAAAACATTTAATGCAGTTTAATGAAAAATTTAGCATTTCCCATAAATATCCTGTAAAACCTTATCCTTAAAAAAATCTTAATTTAATCAGAAACCATATACTGTACATTTGCATTTATAACCTCACAGTTCCTCACACTCGGAATTTCGGAATTATGAATCATGTACGCTACATACTTTAAAGCACAACATTTGGATTTACATATTTGAAAATCTTTTTATGCAGATCACAGACGATAAGAAGCATAGGCCAACGTTGTCACATATGGGCTGGAATGACATTTTTATATGCTATTACTGGAGCCTGAACATACAGTACACTTACAATGCGTTCACGCTGCTACTATGGGTTAAGGTGATAGACCTGGTAAATGTGGATCTTGCCATTTTTTAGACTTGAAAATATTGATAATAACTGAACCAACAAAAACACTATCCTTTACATTTGCCACAACAGGAAGCAGTGAAATAAACTCAATGGGGAACAAAAAATGAGATTATCCTGTTTACCTCCATCCTGCAATCCGGCAGACCAGCTGTGTTAAGGAGCTTGTCATCTAACGTGATTTTTCACAAAAGTACAGTAAATTATTTTCTGTACTTTTGGTAAAGCGTTAATTTAATCTTTCTTCTGTCTCAATTTGGAACATCAATTGACTTTACACTACAGCAGTATCTTTCCATTACTACAGAACAGAAAATAAGTCATACACATCTTAAGACATTTTGCATTTTACTTTTATCAGTCAATATCTTTCCTTATTTGTGCAGAAACCTCCTTTAGTATTCTTTTTGTCATTTTAGTTATTTTGTTTTAAGCTAGTTGTTAATCATGACAGATCAGTTTTATGTTGCATAAATAGTAGCCTTTTAACTTTATGAACCTGTAGGGAAAAACAAATCTGATATAATGATGAGGAACACCTGACAATGAGTCAATTAGAAATTAGACTGCTAAATCTGATGGATTAACCACTACAACACTTCATATTGACTGCTCATGTATAATTTGCCTTGAGTTGATCGAGTGGTAGAAGATTCTGATTAATGTCATTTAATTCACAAGCTTGGTTTCTTCTCACCCAAACTAAGCTTAAATGGACAAAGTGATTTAAATAGCAGAAAATTCTAGTAAAGATCCTTGACCCCACAGTTTTTAGATTTTACAAATGAAGAATACACTTTCAGACCTCTGAAGAAGTTTAGAATTGTATAACAAATAAACTACATTTAAAACAATGAATAAAGAACCCCTTTAACTACAGAACAAATCAAAATATTTTTCCAGTAAATAATGTTGAAAAAGTGTGTTGGATGCTCAACAAGATGTTCATATGGGAACTGCCAAAACAATTTCACCCTCATGTGTATTCTTTAACAATTTATGACAAAAATACATTGAACAGCTGTAATTTAACATTGTACTATTTATCAGACACACACCACAACAAAACAAACAGGTGCATTCAGGACTGAAAATAAAGCCCTCATCTACACAAGGTGTTCAGGTGTCAGGAACAAATTACACTGCCATGGTCTTAAAGTACGGTACACGGTTTAAAATGTGATCCTCTCAGAAATGTCTGGTTGAGATTCTGGGATGAGCTACCATCAACCAAACAGGAAAGATGAGCTGAATGACCTCCTCTGGGTTCTAACCCAACAATGTTTTTATATTCTTATTTTACCAGCATTTCCTTTCTTTGCTGCTACTTCCTTTATAATTATTGTAGTGGAACTTAAGAGACTGTCCAGTTGATTTCTGAAACTGAACAATAACACAAACTAAAAATATCCATTTAATGAAGTTTATCAAACAGACAGACCCACACAGACCGATAAATAGTTGGCCGCAAACAAGTAATTCCGAAATATTTGTAACAAAAATCAGATTTTCTTAATCCAAATTGTTGCTGTCCTTGTGGAAAATTCTGACAATGCCTGTAGACAGACAGATACTTAGACAGCACACATTTTCCATTAATTTACCAAGCATCTGTTAAACTAAATTTTAAGTCTGAAATTCTAGGTCATGTTCTGTTCTTCTGTGCCAAAGAGTCCCAGAACAAGCTACCTTTTATAACACAAGAGCACAAACTATGCTTAAAATACTTCTGAAACAATGTATCATCTTTGGATCACCCTAGCCTCATAAATTACATTAATTGTGATATAAAAACTTAGGCAATGACAATCAAAACAGCAACAAAATTCCAAACAGGTTTGTAAAACTAAAATAAGGAATAGCATAAATAAAGTACTGATACTCACACATTTGTTTCCTACAGTATGTTCTCAACTAGGTAGTGTTACAAATAGCATCAGTCAGAGGTGATATATCTCTACTTATCAGTCTAAATGCTTCCAACCAAAAAAAACATTTTCTACTTTTCTTAAGCAGTGCATTTAGGCAGCTGGCCTTTTATCTGTAGTATGATAAAATGAATATTTATGACAATGCCTGGGGATGGTTTCATGATGTAGTAGCAATATAGTGCACTTTATAAAGTACAGTGCTTTAAAGTCATGTCAGAGCAGAGCAAGTACTATAAATCATGGCTAAGCTACACTTTCCAGTTTGTGGTCTTCAGGCAGCAAAGCAGATGGGAGCCTGGAACCTGAGAGCTAATGCAGTGCATGTATCTCTACTAATTATTTGTTCTTTGATCACACTTTTTACAAAAGGAACTGGTGCTTTACTTGAGGGGGAGGGGGGGAGCAGGGAGCAAGATATTTCTACTGTGTGCTGTTATCAGAATACATGCCTGTTGATTTGTGGGATGCTAACTGTTTTACGTTCTCGACAAACGCCACTGATTAAAATATAGTGGCTTTCTCTTGTTCCTCAGATAAAGGTGACAGCTGAAGAGTTTCTAGTGCTAGTGGACAGGCTCCATGCAGATTGCTTTTTAATGAAAGTCATGTATTATCTTAACTTACACACCCTGTCTGTCTTTGTTAATGTACACCTTCTTGGCAGTACATTCATCTTTAACTTACAATTATATAAAAAATGCCCCCAAACTATGTAGGGCATTTTTCTTAATGGCAGCATCATTATCTTGTTTCAAATAGCAGCAACGTGCATTTGGCAGCTATGCCCTGTTTCTGACTGGTACACAGGATACTTCCTTAATGTGTAAAGAATTTCTGCCACTTTGTAGACATATTAATCTTTAATATTGTAGTTATAAACTACTGAATCAAGGCAAATTAACATTTTTTCCCTGAATCCAAGTGACTGAAAAAGCATTAGATAATGTGACCTAGGGCAAAGCACACCTATAAATCAAACTCCAAAGTTACAGTACATTAGGAAATGAGCATGTAGGTCTACATTTCCTTTTTCAGCTCAGATTTAAAGCTCATATTTCTGTGATCGGATTTTATTTTTGTTTTTATTTTGGAACAGCAGCCAATAATTTGTGAAGACAGTGATAACTAGCTATGTGAAAACAAGCATTTTTAACTTTTGGATTATTTAATTTTCCCCTTCATAATCAATTAAAAAACTGTATTTAAAGTAGTGTGAAAACAGAAAGAATACTTCTTGATATTTGATGCTTCACTGGAGCTGGAGAATGGAAGATGAGTTTTGGCATAATGAATGCTGGGAAATAGTGCTCTAGAGGGCAGAGTTTTATTCTAAAACTGGGGACTGATGGCAACAGGGTCTTGTCCTTGTCTAAGACCTCTATCAATTCCAGTATATATGCTTACCTACGCATTGCATGTTCTTTACAATTGGCAGCGGTTTTTCATGCTTGATTTTCCTGAAAATACTGTACCTGGAGGCTCTATTACAGTTATGTACACAAATATATTTATATTGGTATAAGCGCTTTTTATCAAATACAATAGTAACATTACTTCGGACAGAAAATGTTTCCACTCTGTAAATAATACTGATAATAAAAAACAGTAAAACATTAAAAAAGTAATACAATCAAAGGTGAAGAACACAAATCTGTGATGAAAGTTTTCACAAACCTCTTTTTTCTTCAGATAAAAATCCTTAGTTTTAAGAAAAATGGTTAAAAGTGAATGGAAAAAGGAGAGTTGGACAGGATGAAATATATTAAAAGTCAACATTTCTAGAAATAAAGGTTAAACTTCAATATGTTATTGCTTGAATTCAGTTCAAGTACTGAAATACTGAAATTTGAATATTTGGCGCAGATTTCATACAGATTCCCAGGCCAGAGGTGAGAGGCTCCATCTAGAAACCAGAAACAATTACAAATATAACAACATTAATAATAACATTGGGACAGATCTACAGTACCTGTGCTCAACAATATTTCTATTTTCATCAAATCTCAGAAATTCAAAAGACGCACAATTATTTTAGCTTGTTAGAACTCTAAAAGTTAGAACTCTAACTCTAAAAAACCTTTTAATGTTTAAATAAAAACAAAATACGCAAAAAGCTCCCTAGTTCCCCAAGATCAGGAAATGTTGTGCAGAACAGAAGAAACACCACCAGTAGTGACATGGCTGTAATGCACTAAACTACATCTGTGACACATTATAAGACACTTTGGCAGGAGAGCAATGTGATACTAGAGGTTTCATTAACAAGGATTACCAAGAACCTTATCCCCTGCCTGAAAGCAGCATATTGAGTGATGGTGTCTTTTAGTTCCCTAGAATGTCTGGTAATTATAATTTATTCATTACACTCATGCAATGTGAACACATGACATTATTCAAAGTTCTTTTAATTGTATTTTTTCACTGACAGTTAAATACCTCTAGAAAAAGATCAAGTAGGTTGCAGTGTCAGCAGGCAAAAACAGGTAGCGGGTTTATTCCACGCTGAAAAGAAAAGAAAGGAAACCCAACGTTTCGGCTGAGAAGCTGTGAAAAAAGCTCCACAGCCGAAACGTTGCATTTCCTTTCTTTTCAGCATGGAATAAACCCGCTGTTACCTCTGGAAAAATAACATTCTCTGGCTGCCAAGAAGATACAATGTAAGGACTTCAGCAAACTTTGTTGTTAACTACAGCCTTAGTGACCTACTGTATAGTAACAAACGTTGAGAAGTAATATGAATATTATGACTTTTTGTATGTTCAGTCTTTTTGAAATATACATGCACTGAAACGTTATTTACATTGTTTTATCTAAAATATTAAGGCCCAAGACTTGCAAAAATTAATGCACAAGTGGATCCTGCTCTACAGTATGTAGCAAAAGCAAAAACGTTTTTCCTTTTCAATTACCATGTTCAATTTCACTTACGCGTCTATCTTTGTGGTTTTTTCATGGAAAATCAGCAATAAGTACTTCGCAAATTCCAATTTACGATTTCTTGGTTGCCATTTGCTACTACCAGCGCAGGCTCCAAAATAAAGTATAAAAAATACAATAGCTCCCCCTTGTGGCGCCATTGTTGTAACTGACCCCATTTCTACAGCAGTTTTTCCAGAAAAAACGACCGGTTTTTAAACGTCTCTAGATACAGGACCTTTTTTCAAGAAAGTGGTTTACATTAGGATACCTGATTCCAACATAAAATCAGACTAAAGTCTATAATCGTAATAGAAATGCTATAACTAATTTTATAACAACAGAACCACGGTTGACAACACAAGATCATAATCTGATTTTACACACAACTAGGGATACACAGTTTCCTTTGCTACTGGGGACCACTGGTTAGACTCTGGTTACTGTATTTACTGTATTACTGTAGATTTTATTACTGCATAAAAAGTAGACAAGTTTACTTTTTTCATTTAAAATGAGAGCTTCAGAACCAGTGGCATATGAAAAGTAAAGTAGGACAATTTAATTTGTTTTTCAGGTGGAGTAGTCTTTGTAATTTAACTCTAAATATGTAACAACATTCAACGTATTTTAAAAAAGCACTACTATGATATACATCCATTTTATTACAGTCTGCTTGTCTTGGTGAGGGTCATTTGTAACAATGTCTTATTTAAATATTTACCAATGTGATTTGAAAATAATTAAGTGTACAGTAGGCCTATTCTCTGGATCAAGGGTAGATTGAAACTGTTTTCTTATTTCATCAAGTTGTCTTTCAGAAAGCAACTTTTCAGCTTCAACCTTCTTTCTGAAATATCCCAGTTGCATTGTTTTTCTTTGCATTGTGGCATTGATTTTCTATTTTTGTGTTATAACATTACACATTATGGTCTTCCATAGTAAATTCTGAGGGAAACATCACTTCATCAACATAATCCAACCGTTTTTTGATGCATTAAGTTTACAGTGTATATTTGTACAGGGTCTAAAGAGATTTTTTTTTCACAATTCATCACAACCTAAATGACGCACAAACAGGCCTTGTCTATTAAAACAAATATCTGTATGAAATCCTCGGTTGCAAAAAATACAGCAGGGGAGAGCAGAATATTATTATCTATTAAAAGGAGTAAAAAACAATACTGTTCTGTCATTTTCTCATTCACCAGGTTTAAAAAGCCACTTTGAAAATATAATTCACATTTAATTTAGACTGTGATTTCCAACCCAGGAGTATTAGAACAATAAACAGTGAGCTGGCAGCTGAGTTCTATGTAAGTATAAGATTTGCTTGACTTGGCTGATGGATAAATGCCTGGGCAGTGGACAGGGCTTCTTACAGTAACTCTTCTACAGCCCAGCTAAGGGACTGAGTGTGAGACAAGGATGTGCACACGTTGCAATTAGATAGGAACTGTAGTCTCTGTAACTGGCTACTAATTGTGTCTGGGTTAATTGTCTTCTTCCATACTTTTGTTTTAAACTCCAGTCATGAAAAATTTGCAGACAGATTTTTTCATTAGAAATGCATGTACCGTGTACTGTATCCTACAAGAGAAAGGTGTACTGTAGCTGATCATCTCTGGATAACAGTATTGCAGTAAATAATATCACGTCACATAAATCATCTTCCTGTGAACACAAAGCCCAGCAGACTGAATATTTTCAATATGATCAAAAGTGAAGATTTACTAAAAATGGTCAATAAATATTAGAAAACAAATACTGAATTGAATCTAGACATAGAAGAGCAATTATCACAAGATGCTAATTAAAGTAAGGTGTCATTTTCAGGTTGACAAGACTTGCTCTATAGCGTGGTTTCTAAACAAAGCAACCATTATAAAGTAGAAGTGTTTTGATAGTCAATACATTGATTTATGAAGAACAAAACAAATCTGATAAGGCTTTAGGAATGTACAAATACTTCAACTAACCTTAAATAATATTTTTGATGTGGAATGAAAGAATATTTGAAACTGTGTAAAAAGAGACTCTTTTGTCCTCTTAAAATAATCTTGAATTAAAAGCTGCTGCAAAACTCTCTGGGCTAGCATGAACAGCCATGCTCAAACACTATAGAGAGACTAAAAGAACCTAGCGTGGGTAAATATATAGATTAACTGTATGCCTAATGCCAGTAAAATGGTCCTTTAAAAAGGACTACATTAATCCATTTTAATGCATGTACTGTATTAAACGTACTTATGTTTGGAAGTATCGGAGATCTTATAGCAAACTGAGCATATACAGTATGATAACAGGATCATACACAAAAAAACATATCTGCCAGGAGAGCCATTTAAGAGACTACTTTGCACATGGATTTCAAAATTGTTCATAGGGCACAAGAACTGCATCGAGTTTCATTTGTTTAGAAAATGGATAAACATTAAAGCCAGTGAACAACCACACAGAGGAATTTTTATTTTTTAGCAGTTTTTATTTATCTTTTCGCCAGACTTTTTTCAGTACAGGAAAACAATATGCATAATTCAGTCTTTAAAAGAGCAGACAGCCAACACATTCAGTCAAGCAAATACGGTCTCACATAATTCAAATAGTTCACATATTTATAGAGTATAACAGTTGTGTACCTTTCCAAGTTGAATCTTACATCTGTTAAATTAGTTATTTCTGCTATAGCTTGGTTTAATGCATCTGCCAGTTTTCTTCTTTTACTGAAAAATAAAATGGTTGAATCAGTCAAGGAAAAATGTAACTGTCAAAAGCCTGCCAAAATTCTTCAAAAAAAAGTTATCCCACACTTTAAAATCAATTTCAATGTCCAATATACAAATTAAGAATTGGTACTTAAGAATTTTATTTTCATTAAAGTGTCCTTTTTTTTACTCGGTATAGAATCTTATACATGTCACACTTGACATTGACTAGTCAAGATCTCACAAGATGTTTTTTAGGAAAATAGCCAGTTTATTTTATTTATTGTCCCTGGCTAAAATGAAAGAATACTATGTACCTGTATTCATTTTTTGTAAGTGATGGTATTCTTCCAGAAACTGGCTGCATCTTCCAGAAACTCCCCATTAATGTTTATTTCAATAAAAGAACAGTTGTTTGCTATTTGGTTATGGCATTTTATTGTATTTTACACATCACATTGAACATGTTTTGTTGAAAATCAAGGGTTCTAGAAACGTATCCTTCAGATACTGTATGTAAGCACAAATTTGCATTTTGAAAATGTACAGTATGGATTTAAAAGATTATATTGAGAACAATCCCAAATATTTATTAATATGAAAATAAATGTCAACCATGTTAACCCATAAAAAGTCTATGGCTTTTTAAATCTTAATACATAAATGTGTAGCTACTGTATGAGTAAGAATAAATTCAAGTTTAAACTCAATTTATTTTCGTCATTTCTGTCAATAGGCCAATGCTGCTTGCCCTTTCACGGTTTTTAGTTTTTCAAAGAAATATTAATTCTAAGTCCACTTAGAGTGCAAATTATTGTAAAATGGTCAAATAAAGAACATGCCTTATGGGAGCCACCAATCAAATCACTACATTTTTAAATGAATATATTTATCATTCAACTGACATTTACATCTGTCAGCAACAGCTCAATGGACAATCTGCAAGACTTATCCTTATTACTTATTATAAATATGTGTATGCCATTGTTGCAAACTTAAAGACAAGACAATAACTGTCTTCATATCAGATACTGGGCACTAGCAGTTATGGGGTGCCTTCAACTGTATTTGTCAACAAGACAAATACATATTCTAATACTGCAAAAGTGGCCACCTTTTCACGTATGGCAGTTTAGCAAAATGAAACACAGTTTTTTCAAAGAACCTAATATAGATGTTCATTTCATACATCAAAGGATATTTTCATGCAGTATTATTTCAATAATTAAAATAAGTTATGTTTCATCAGGTACTGTATGTTCTTTATCTGATTTCACTTACTCTCATAAACAATTTCATAAAAGAGCAGTATTTTGTGCATATCAGCCCATGATTTGCAAGAAAATATATATTCTTTGCAGTTTTGGTAATGTAAATTTGGAAATATTAGCACAAGATGTATGCCAAAAATGACAATAAAGAACACTGTATGGTAATTTGCTACTATACCATTGTTAGGAGAAAGTTAGGTCTTAGACCAGACAAAGGACAATCACTGCTAAGTTGCCATTTGCTCATTCACGAAGTGTGATGGGTTTAGGGTAATTGATATCTTTTCTTAAACTGTTCTGTGCCACTTTGGAACAGTCAATCAATAATCAATGTGGTTCTTTCATGACACTTGTAAGAGCACATGGACAGCACAGTTTGCTTCATAATGCCTGCAGCAAAATTGTCATACAGTAAATG
This sequence comes from Lepisosteus platostomus, assembly GCF_059453375.1. Lineage (NCBI taxonomy): Eukaryota > Metazoa > Chordata > Actinopteri > Semionotiformes > Lepisosteidae > Lepisosteus > Lepisosteus platostomus. The sequence goes on from NC_142614.1 coordinate 53,852,988, forward strand.
GGAGGAGCATATGCAGCAATAAAACAACACAAATGTAGAGACATCCAGTCGCTGGGGCCACTGTTGCTCCAATAAATAAATATACAAATACAATTTTCTTTTCAGATATAATACTTGTATCAGGACATCCATCACATTTTTGAAGACTTTCCACTCCTTCACTCTGTGTCCCTCTGCTCCACAGTTGTGGCATTTTTCTGTAGTGCATTTCTTTTTGTTGTGGCCGGACGATCTGCACATCCTGCAGAATGCCTCCTGTGGCCTAAGATAAAAGAGATCCGCCCATCTCTGCCAATGGTCAACTGTGCTGGCAAGTGGCGGTATCCTTTGAAGTCTTCTGGGTCCTCTCTCAGGAGAACTCTGTACTGATGTTTCCCAGTCCAGATACCCATTTCGTCCCTCGCTTTCTGGGGCAGAGAGATTATGTGTCTACCCTGGAAGACTGTCACAGTGACAGTGAACAGATTGGAGGGATTGGTAGCCACCCCTCTACAAGGGCCAACTTGTGATACTGTATATAACCATCACTCTGCAGATGGTAATTAATGGAAGGCATCAGATTCAGGGAAGGAACAGCAATTGTTTGACACGTATTCATAGACCAGCAGCCTATTCAAAATACTTGCTCATACACTCCCCTGGAATTCAGCCTATTTTGTTATAATCATCATCATCATCGTCATCATTATCAATATTAATAATGGCAGATTCTGGTAGCAATTATGCACACACAGCTCTACTGCATAACGGATCCCTTGTAGAAGTACTTCAAAATTAATTGAATAAAGGGAAACAAATACCTAACTCTAGTTGAATTTAACCAGGGCACTGGGGTTAACACCACAAATCTTTTGAAAAGTGTCACATTTAATGAGCAGGTAGGACCTCAGTAAGTTATCTAAAATGACAAAAATACAAATTTTCTTCAAACAATATACTGTACACACAAGTTATTTATATTGTACAAGGGATTTTGATTATGGACAGAATTTAGAGAAATATTATTTAAGATGCTATCTGTGGAAGAGCACAATGTATATAATTAGTTTTAAAGCAATATACAGTATGTAAGAGTTATGTTTGTTCTCTTACCTTGTTTTATAAGACGAAATGTAGTTTTTGCTGTTAATGCATGATTGTTCCACTAGATGGTGCAAGTTTAAACTGCTCCACAACAAGAAAGAATGGGTTGCAGTTCTTTTTTAAAAAGCAGTTGGTGCACACTCAAAAGGTGTTATCAGGCTGCTTATAACATTTTGTAGTATACCCAGTGTATTTTCATTTTAAATCCTTGTTCCAGATATAAATTATGCCAGATCACTAACAAAAAACAGCTGTTAAATCAACTGCAATCTAGACTCTAGTTTTATTAAACAATGGAGAAAAAAAATTCCAACTGTAGTACAAAAAAAAATATTATTCAATCTTGTTGTCCTCCAAGATTTCTAGTGCACTGCCTGTTGTTACAATGTCGTTCTTATGAGATAATGCAAGTGTGACTTTTTGGTTTTTCAATGTAGTTATTCCGTATACAAAATTGAGTGCAATCTACTTGGAATGTTAAATACTCTGAAACTCCACCCTGGCCAATCACCTCACCAAGCTAATAAAATGCTAATGTTTTGGTTTGACTCCTGAGTTTGAAGTGAAGGAAAAAAAGAATCAGCACAGTGTATTGTGGGCTTTGTTACAACTTCAGCTATTCTGTTCCCCTCACTTATTGACAGTTGGCAATTGCTCAATTGGCAGCCATATCTTATTAATTATCCTTTATACTAGATTAATCAATATTTGAATCCAGGCACTGTACAGCTGTATGAGAAGCCTGATGAAAAAATGCTTATTTTTTCCCACTTCATCAGATAACAGGTCCGGCTCGATGAGGGAGGGGCACAGCAGCCTTCAAAAAGAGAGACCGTTAGCAGTCTGTGTCCACCTTGTAAAGGTCATCTAAGGTCACGTGAAACACCTGTAAAATAATGAATTGATATGCATTCTCTTGTAATCCAATTAAGTAATTCTTTAGTCAAACTGTAATTTCTTCTCTTTGCAACTTATCTGTGACATGGTCAATGCATGAAATGGAATTAAAAAAAACAACTTATGCATATGTTTTTTATGATTTCTGCCTCCTCGTTGTTCCTTATTTAAATCTTTCCTTGGTTCTTTCTCTCAACTGTTTCTGTATTATTTTTGTCCTAATTTCCCAGGGTCACAGGGACAGAAAAAAAAGGGAGAGAAAAAAGCAGGGGTAGTCAGGTGCAAGGCGTTTATTCTTTCTGTGTACCTGTGGATGTGCAGGGTCAGGGTAAGCACACAACTGCTCGGGAAACACACTGCGCACCAGTTTCTTCAACTCAGTGGGATATACATAGGTGGGACATCTTTTCTGACTGGAACTCAGCCCCCTGTGCCTCTGAGAAAAAGGCAGCGACACAACTGGGGAGTATTACTGACATGCTGTCTGGACACTGCAGTACATTAATACTGCACTGAGAACGAGAGGTGATTAACACAGAATCACTGACAGGACACTACAGTATATTATTAATAATTAATAACAATTCATTATACTTATATAGTGCTTTTCTGGACACTCCAGTCAAAGTGCTTTAGAGGTAATGGGGACTCCCCTCCACCCCTCTGTAGCACCAGCTGGATGATGCGACAGCAGCCAAAGTGTGCCAGTACACTCATCACACATTAGTTATCAGTTGGGGAGGAGAACAGAGTAATGAAGCCAATTAATGGATGGAGATTATAAGGAGGCCATGATTGATAAAAGCCTGGGGGAAAATGTTTCCAAGATTAAACTGCACAGAGATAAAGAGGGAATCAATACAAACACACTGCCTATAAGCCTAGCTAGGATAGACTAATGCAGTTTGATAGTCAAATTTTAATACTGACCCACTGTGTTTACTGATTTTAGTCAGACTGGATGGAGAGATTAAATGTGTGGTACTACTGACCAGTGTGAGACTGATTAGTTTGTATGCCTTTCTTCGCCTCTGTCTGTCAGTCTTCAGAGCTGATGCAGTAAAGAGCAGTGGCGCCACCCAGAGGGGAACACTAGAATAAGAACACAAGACAGGACACTAAGAACAAATGTCCCGTACTTCAAACTTTGAAGGTACAGTTGTGGTCAGTCACCCTCAAGATAGTGAACAATGTTTCAACAGATTTACGGGACAGCCCTTTGCAGATTCGCAGCCATCAACACTGACAGGCAACATACAGGTTCTGAAAAAAATTTGAATTTCAAATGCAGGGCTGCAGTCACATTTTCCTAGTGCAATCCATATACGTTAATAGAAGTGCTGTATTTTTATGTACTATAGGTGTAGTTGTGTTTTCGTACAAATTAAGTATCCGTTTATTTAGGAAAAATGTTATTTCGTAATTAAAAAGACAGTGCGACGTATTAATACGCCATATTCGTTACTTTCACAAAAGATGTTCGTTGAGGTTGAAATTTTGGGGGTCCAACGTCTTGCAGTACAAGGAAGAACCTCTGAAAAATGAACTCTTATAAATAGAAATTGTCGATTCTCACTGGACTTGTTCCATCCATTTTATGGTAAAAAATATTAAACCACCCGTTAACGTGGAGCAATTTTGTCCAAGGACAAACCGACGTATATTTTGCTCACATTGTTTGAGAATTTAGAAACGGAATTGTTTTTTTTTAAAGAAAATCGTTTGGTCTTCACTGAATACCCGCCTGTCACGGTCAGAAGTAGTTTTCAAACTGAGGGCTCTACTTCATAAACATTGTACGCTATGTGTGGACTTGTATAAAGTAGCTATTACATGTCTTTAACCGAGTTTTTACTTGTCCCGTTCCTGACCGTTAACAATCGTTTATATGTACAGCTAAGAATGTAAGGAGGAAAAAACACTTAGTAACAGTAATAGTATTATTAGATTAAAATTCTTAACTAGTTATTAATCTCATCGATGGCAAAAGAGTAGCGCGTTCCATAAAACTTTTAATTTCGTCAGATCAATGTGTTTTACCCGAAATCCTGACATTTGTCTCTGTAGTAATCCATCTTGTGACTGTCGGTTTTAATGGTTCAGATGCATCAATGCAGTAGTATTTCTGACACTGATATTATGACTAAAAAGCTAAAATGCATGCATTATGCAGCTCGTTCATACTTTAAGTAGTAATACAATGCATTGAAAACAGTAGATTTATTTAACTTCACGTTATGAAGTCGCACAAGGTCTCGCGATTTTAGCTTATTTACACTTTTCGTTCAAGCTATGAACATCTTTCAATGTGCTACTTACAATTAATATATGAAACTAGTACTTTTTGTCACTCAATGGTGCAGTTACTTTTCAAGAGCTAATACAGTCTCCCAAATGTACATGTACTCTTTTATGGCAGGGGTCCCCAATCGTGATCTTGGGGTGCCAGTGTTTCTGTAGGCCTTATAGGTTTCTGCACTGATACTGTTACTGCTGCAAAAACCTAAGAGAAATTGGCAAATTAATCCAATTAAACAAAAAAAAAACAAAATGATTCATGTTATTAAAGGCCAAGTGGTGTGAAAATCTCTAGACACACTAGGCCCAAAAGAATAGCTATGAGGAAGAGACTATCTGGCCCATCTACCCCATTTGGTAGTTAGTAATTAATTAATCCAGAGTCTCATTCATCCTTTTTTGAAAGAAGCCAGGATATCGGTTTCAACAACATTACTGGGCAGATTGTTCCATACTCCCATAATACAAACAAATGCCTCTTGTTCTCAAGTTTTACATGCACTTCCACATAGTTTTGACTTGTGCCCTCTGGTTTGTATTTCACTGTTCATTCGGAAGAAGTCCACTGGGTTGAAATTGTCTGTAAGGATTTTGAATATTTGGATCAAATCCCCTCATCGTCTGTTCAGTCTGCTCAAGACTAAAACGATTCAGTCATTTAAAGCTGCCAATGTAGGGCATTCACTTTAGTGCCAGAACATACAGTATCTGGTTGCGCTTTTCTGGACTGATTCCAGGGCAGAAATATCTTTTTTGTAACACGATGACCAAAATTGTACACAATACTCTAGATGAGTACTTACTAGTATACAGTATTACACAAATTTAACATAAAATTCCTTGATGTAAATTGTATCCTAACATTTTGTGTGTTTCGCTGTTTCCACACATTGTGTTACAGATGTAAATGATGTGTCAAACACTTAAGTCTTCTCCATTAGTACTCTCTTCAAAAATAACATTTAGTTTGTAAAAAGCAAATAGCTCTTTTTAGTTTGTTTTTTGACCTTTGTAAAATACTCTGGAGTTGACTACATTACATGTCTGCAATCAGACATGTCCAGTCCTGAATTTTATTTAGATCTTTTGCAATTTATATGATGTTTGGTAATCTACCTGTTTTAATAGAATAGTTAGTAAACTTCACTTACTAACTTTACCAGAATCTAGATAATTGATTTAAATGGGGGTAAAGCAGTGGTTCTAGTGTATATATCCCTTTGTTGCTCCACTAATTACATCACTGCAATCTGACAATTTACCCTTTAGCCATACCCTGTTTTCAATTCAATTCAATTTCAATCTATTAACCAATTCTCAATGCAAACACGTATTTCCCCAAATGCCTACCCACCTGTAACTTGTGATTTATTCCTTAGAGGAATAAATATATGCATTCTGAAAATATAAATACATTACCTGTATATCGTATATGTGTCTATTACTGGTGTTGCTTCTTCAACTCAAAGAAGTTAATTGAGCAAGACCTACCTTTTCTAAATCCATGGATGCTGCCCCTGTCAAGTGTTGTGTCGATTGCTTATAACATTCCCATGTTTCCAAAAGTACAAGTGATAGGACACCATTCAGTCCTGGAAATGTATTAATCTTAAGTGCTTAAAGTACTTTACTACAGTAAAGTATTACCCCAAAATTCTGCCTTTACTACAGTATGTTAATTCTTAAGTATAACATGGAATAAAGTATTCTCTTCATTCGAAGAGCTTTTTAGACACATCTGCATACAAACCTTTGCAGGAAACAGTTGCTGTGTTTGGGTGTGGTTAGTACTAGGATGAGAGATGTCTTAGAAGATCTGGTGTTGTTATACTGTAAGTGGTCTTGATGCATCAGTAGGTTGCATTTTTCCCTTTGGACCAAAATACCTAAACAATTGCCCCAGTATGCCGACAGATAACACTGTGCTGTAGGAGGTGTCATCCTTCAGATAAAATGTTAAAAAGAGGTCCCAACAACTAGAAAATTAAATGTCCCATGGCATTATATGTAAAAGTAAGGATTGTTAATCCTGTGGTCCTAGCTCAGTTTCACTTTTGGCTTGTGCAGTTTGGCCTCTTTAAAATACCCCCCTTAATTCAAGAAGTAAATTTTCACTTTTCTACCTAACCTGCTGTGTTTGGTACTGTTGGTACATAATGGCTGCCAGATGGTTCTATATGTAAAGTGCTTTGGGATCCTTTGGAATTATAAAGCACTACACAATTGAGAAAATGTTACTGAAAGGAATTTTAGACTTCTAAGCACTAGAGTCCTCTTGTGCTAGCAAGGACATTTTCCATTCTTTTGAAACTGGCTAACTGGGCCAAAGCAGGGCAACTTCCATTTCCAAGTCATTTTATGGGTGACAAAAACTGGAGCCCTGTGTGGACCAATGGCCCTCTGTGGCCTAGCCTGCATTTTTGAAAATCCTTTTAAAATCTTCTTCGAAATCACTGCAGGAATTGAATTGTATTCTAGGCTATGCTGCAGTAACATTTCTGCCACACTAGGTCATCAGATATTTTGTGCAATGTAGCTTGCAATGCAAATTGCTCCTGCTGTTAGTATTATAATGACCATACAATTATGTTGTATGTAGTGCCGTTCATGCAAAAATCAAGATGGCTGGCTGGCTGCCCACTTTGTTTGGAAAATTGAGAACATCTGCATCGACCGAATTGGAACTTCTCAGATTTTATCAGCGTTCAAACCTACTTCAGACTTGCATCTTGAAGGCTGCAGTAATAGTATTGAGTCATCACATGCTTGGCAGTGTTAGAGGTGCTAGACACACTTAAGGCAAATAAATTGTCAGGGCATTATGGTATTCTATTAACGGTACTGAAAGAAACAAGATATGTTATCCATAACCTTTTAAAAATACTCTTTGTCACTGAAGACAGGGGTAATATGCACTGCAAGTGTAACAGCCATCCACGTTTGACCATTAAGGGGAGATCAAATTGAAGCAAGAATTATTGATCAATATGTCTTATATTCTGTCAGTCTTATTTGTATTACACTGATGTATGCACAGGGAATGAAAATTAGAAATAAGATAAAGCATCATTTACGTGACAATATGATTCTACGGGATAGTCAGCACAGATTCAGAAAATTCAGAATTCATAATTAATTTCAAGTTCTTTGAACAAATTAATACAAGTGAAAGATCCTCATAAATGATCAACTCTCAAATTTTGCTATCTCAAATTCTGCATTTAAAACAATGGCATAGACGGTAACACCTCTTTACGCAAAGAGCTGCAGAAGAATGAAACATGCTACCCTGGCAAGAAACAGCAGAATGAGATCTCTGATCAATTCACTACTATGTTTAGAAAGCTCCTTTATCAGTTGGGAATTATTCAAGGGAAATACACTGCTAAAAAGAGAGAAAAGAGAGGTGGTGGTCAGGGAGAAAGTCCCTCCCCTAATTTTATTAAAGTGTGTAAAATATTACAAATATAATACAGCCTGTGTTAGAGTGAATGGCATACTTCCCTAAAATAAAAAAAAAAATCAATTCTCCATTAAAAAAGGAGTGCTCATGACCTTCAATTTAGTAAAAAAAACCACAACAATCAAAACATAGTTTATGACCTCTATGTTATCTCTAAGTATGATTCATTTTGAAATGGCCTCCTCTGAAGACCTGGTAGTCTTACATCTGAAACTTAGAGCTATGTAATGGTGGTAACACTGAAAACCAATGCAAAAAATCCCACATATAAACAACTTTACACTAAACACAAATAGTTTACCACAGTGATTAAAAAGGCTGAAACCTCCATCTCTTGAAAATGTATTAAATCAAGAGACATACTACAGCTAAATAGCTTATCAATACATAGCTCATCATTAAAAAGGCATGCAGATTAAAAAAAAACAATGAAATAATACACTTTACAATTAAAAAATGACTTTAGAAAAGAATAACAAAGCCATATCTTCAAAAGATTTGTTGTTGCAAAAGCATTTTGTAAATTTAGATTTTCAATGTACTGTAGAAATACAGGTATAATGTAAATTTTCATGAGAAAGTGCATAGGTTCATAAATATTTGTAGCAAACAAGTGTCAAATAATGAGAAATAGAAAATTCTGAGTCTGTTACATGACCATTTCCAACTCTACCAAACACTGATCCATCTGTCAAAGCAGTTAATTGTGCAGTGTCTTATTGAAAGGCAGTGCTCCAAGCACTCTGGATCAATGGCTGTCCCTTGACTCCAGGTCTGCTTGAAGAAACTTGAAGAAGCCATTGGTAATCCTGTTAGAGTCTAGTAAGACAAGGTCCAGTAGATAAAATGATGACTCTTACAAGAAAAATTCCAGTAACTCTGGATCTTCTGCATTGTCTGTTGTTTTTTTCTCCAAACAGTTGATAAGTTCATCAGTGCTGCAAATAGAAAAAGAGAACACATTCAAACTCCAAAATATACAGTACATAACACAAGGAGCACTACTAAAGGGTGACTAACAGTGTAACTAGTATGATGAGTTCTAGTGAATGGGAAATGTTAAATTGAGGACTTTTCAAAACAAAATAATCTTATAGTGAGAAACTGGATTTCAAAGTATCTGCAGTTCTGAGAGTCCTAAAGGTGAAGCTAGAACACAAGTGTAAATGATGGGGAAGTACACAGAATACCTTTGGCGGTAGAATGAAATCTTTGAATTACAGTCGCTCGTAAAGCAAATGAGCTAGTTAGCTTCCTCTTGTTTGGAACCTTTCTTATAGTTTTTTAAGAAAACATGTAATAATCTAAGGAGACGCTTCATCAGCAGATGGCTCCAAATAAATCAAAACAAAAATTAATTAAAATCTATAATAAAGAACAGAGACCAATCCAATTCAGCCTGCTATTGAGACAACACAGCTCATTAACAGACACACAGGGTTACATTCAGAAATTCTTAATGTCGCACAAGTCCATTTACAGACTCCTGCTTAAACATACAAGTAAAGCTGAAACCTATTTGATTTCACATTATTAAAACTGGAATGCTCACATGAGAGTATGTGCATCTCAGATGCCATTACATTTGTTGTCTTCAGTATATACTGTACAGTATGTCCTTAGAAAATCTACATCCCTTTACTAATATTGGTTACCAAATGACTTTTAATCAATTAGGAATGAATAGGCTGACATAAAAATGACAGAAGAAAAGCTGCTGCATAAATGTAAAACAGTATACTTTGCAAAAAGAATTTTTTTTGAGAAGCCTGACAATTCTCTGAGAAACATACCATGCAGCGTACATGTTATGAAGGCCATCAGTAATCAGCATGCAAGGCAGATTGGAATTGAAGATACAAGGATCCTAAAAAAGTGCAGGGTAAATGGGTTTTGAGCGATCATGCAAAAATACAACAAGCAACCCCATGCAGAGAATGAAAGCTGAAAACAGAATCATTATCAATTCCGTTACAGTATTTCTTGTCTCCATAAGAGTCAATATAAAAGTATAAAAAATAATCTTTTTTCTACTCCAGTTATGTCTCTGGCATTAAGAACAAAAATACCTACAGGTATGTTACTTATTTACATTGGAAGCTTATGAAGGATACCAACTTGTATTTGAAGAAGCAGGGTAAAATAACAATATTAATAACTACAGGGACAAAATACAAATGATGCAGAAAAATGTGAACAAATAAAACAAAATGCACTTCAGTAGATATTGTAATCTAGTGTTCATCAGAAGTGCAAAAGTAAAATGACTGAGATAATCTACTGTAAACTAAGTTTTAACATAAGATTAAAACACAGCAGTATAACAGTCTCCATGGACTTTCTTACTAATAAACATTTATTTAAATACAGACCTGATAATCACTAAGTGTGATATGAAATGGTTATAAAATAAAGTGCTCGCAGTACGTTTTAGAACAACAAGCACATACTTGCCCATGTACATTTACGTACTCAAAACTAAAAGAACCTTATCTAGAATTCACAAAATAATTTTCATTCATCTGCTGTTGACTTTGATAACATATGCAGTACCATATTTTTGCAGCTCTGTACATTGGTTTGGATGCATTATACTGTATATGCCCTGTGCACAAAAGGCTGCAAGTGCCATTTTAACAGGAAAACTTTATGGTACTCTAACACATCTTGCTAAATTCCATGGAAGACTGAAGATTTTTTAAATGTTAACACTATACAGGATTTTGACAACATAGCAGCACATTTATATATAGTATATGCCAATACAGTACATGCAAGCAACAAAACAACGAAACACATCAAAAGTCATATTCTATACCGCACTCACTGTCTTGCCCTTTAACTTTGTGTGGCTAATTTGGTTTGCTTTTGTGTCTGAAGATTTTCTTCCGGTTGAATTCAGTAGTAAACCTGAGGCTGGTGCTTTTACCACAGGCGCCAAATGGTAATTGTTATTGTTATTGTTCTGATTTCCACTCAGGGACTCCATTATAGATCTGAATGTTCCAAATGGTCTTTTCCACGTATCTCCTGAATCAGTGCTGGGGGGAGTTCTGGGCATAGTTTTATCCCCTTCTTTTCCTTTGATACTACTACTTTCACTTTCTGTTTGCTCAATTTGCACAACAGGTTCCTCAAAGGTTACCCTAAGTTTCAAGTTTTGAGATGTCCTCCTTTTAGATGATGGAGACTTCAGGGCACTTTTTGGGCTTGTGGTAACTTTTTGATTACTGACACTGTCAGTTCCAGACTGGGGCATTTCCCCAGTCATTCCAGCTCTTGTCAGAATTCCAGCCTGGTAGTGTGATTCGAAATCTGGGTCGCTGCCTTCTGAAGTTGGAGAGGGGCTGTGTCCATCCACAGATTTGGAAACACTGTTGGCAAAGGCATATTTTCGTGCCGAAGCATGCTTTTTGATCATTAAGTGTAAGCTTTCAGTACATTCCACGTTTTCTACAATTGGCAGTGGTCGGGGTTTGTCTATTCTCTTGACTGGTGTGTTTTTTTGCTCTTCTGAGTGATAGGAGTCTGTGTCTGACTCACTGAGAGAACGCTGCATGATCTGTCTCAGTCTAGCTAGTTTGAGATCTCTTTTCTCTGCTGGCATCCTCCTCAGAATCTTGGGGCCTACTCCAAGACCTTCCTTCTGCCCATCCTGGAATTCCAGGGAAAGTTTCTCCTGTGTACACACATTCTCTGCAATCTCCTTTCCCAGCAGTTGTCGCAGGATCTTATCAGAATCTTCCTCCTTCTGCCTGAAGAGCCTACGGCCTGCCAGGTTGCCAATACAGCTCCTCTGAAGTGCTGACTGGGCAGGGTCCATTGATCTGTGCTCAGGAGAAAAGGGCCCTTGAGGCCTGCTTACTGCAGTGGACACAGAGGAGCTAGCAAAAATAAGAACAAAATGAAAAGTTAAAATATAATAATATGGCATCAATATAGTATAGACAGGGCTGCAGTAGAGTAAGTGCTGCAGTAGATAAGAAAATTATCAGGAGTAGTCTGATCATTTCAAAATGTGCTTAAAAATAAAGAACGCTAGTTTGCTTTCAGAGTTTTTAAGCACACTTCCTCCCAATGTAACACTTGTTGAATTCAGGATATTCTTTAAAGGAAACACAGAGAAACATTCACGTTTTACAGTACACAAAAACAACAACGTTATCCTGTATTACTGTTCGACTTGTTCCCACAGATTCTCGCACATCAATGCTATCAACCAGTTTTCAAAACATATAGTGGACAACAGTTAAATTACAGAACTGAGCTGGGTCACAAGAGCACACCTGGGAGTGTCGGCCAATGTGCCCTCTTCCATCTGCTGTGGTTCCAGTAGTTGCTGCAGCTGAGTTTGCAAAGTGATTCTTTCAGTAGTTTGCCTGCAAGCATAAGATACCATACAGTTAGATCAACTGTACAATAGAATTTTACCATTCATAATATTTTGTTATAATCATTTTGGAATTATTTTGATTGTCAGATTCTAGCTATACAGTAGATTCTCTTTCTTTAAATCCCCAATGAAAATGCTACAATGTGTACAGCCTCCAAATACACATTCTTCTTTCCATAACATAATAATAACAACATAATTCTTCTGCTTACTCTTTCAGCTGCTTGGTTAATTTCACAACCTGCGATGCCAGGGACATGCACGTTTCCACAACCACCAAGTAACGCGAGCATGTGGTATGGCCTTGTCGCTCAGCAACCTGAGAAGGCTTTTCTCCTTGTTGGTTCTGAACGGTGACATTGGCACCATATTCCACGAGGGTCTGTGAAAGCAGGGACAAGCTGTTAATATTGAAGATCTCAATCACACATACTGCAAGAATAACTACCAGGTTATTTACAGTAGCATCTATCCCTATATTAGATATTATATAGATACAATACAACATCAACAATATAAGAATCCTACAGATGGGATTCTAATCCTGACAGAAATCATTAACATTATGAAGTTACTTAAATAATTCAAGTTAAAAAAGTCGCCTTTGAAAAGACAGTGTAAGTCCAGGCATCCCTCCATTTTCAAATCCCTCCAATTGGTTCTCGAATCCCAGAAAAATTACACAATAATTATCAAACTTACTTTTGTGTAGTACAAAAAAATTAAAATCACAACAGAATTAATTTTTATGTTAATTACTGACCATTAAAAACTTGATGAGTAGTTTCTCCAACTACAATAACATACAGACATTGATACAGATAGAATATATACATTGATACAGATCAATGGAATTACACTTGTAATGGAAAAAATGCTTGTATTTCATGAAATACAGTATGTACTGTATTAATTTGGATGTGTCGTTGTAGCAAAATTTGTTATATGAACTTGATGGACAATACATGCTACACACTGAAGTGTATTTCTCAATGCTACACACTGAAGTTTATTCTAGTCTGAAATATGTACCTGAATACAGCCTAGATGTCCATGCTGAGATGCAGTATGAACTGCACTGTTTCCATAGTGGTCAACTTCATCCAATGAAATCCCTTGTTCCTGCATGAACTGCAGTAACCACAGGAGAATCTTTTCCTGAAGAGGAAGAAATGAAAAGAGTTCAGCAGGATGAGCTATTAATATGACTTTTTAACAGTTTCACTATATATTAGATTAAACTGTTATTCATTTGGCTGAGGTTTTTAGCCAATTTATATTCTTGCCTATTTATTCATCAGAACATTTTACTGAAACAATGCAAGTGAAGCTCAGATAACAGTAACAGCAGTGCTACACCAGTGTAAAACAGAATGTAGGGCAAAATCTTTCTTATTACGAGTCTAGAGCCCTAACGTTCCCCCAACTCTGCAAGTAAATTAAGGATTTAAGCTGTTACTGATTAATAGTGGGGCCATTCCATTGTGAAAGTAACATATCTCAAACACTAATAGACAGTATGATCATTTTAAACATCAATATTCTAACCATCCAAGCTTCCTTGAAGACAAGGTAATTTTTGATCAGACATTCTATGGACAAAATCTTGATATCAAGAGCTAAAAAGCATATTGTTGATCTCAAGTTACAAGGGTGCCTGGATAAGTATAAAAATGATTGCTTCAGTAAACCATATCTCAGAAACTACTTGAGATATTATTGTAAACGTCTGCCTCAAGTTCATCTTCCATGGGACATTCCATGTATGTGCTGCAATTTGAGGTTGAGGCTGACATGCTAAAATTGTTTCACACAGGATGATTTAAAAACAAAACAAGTTCATGTGCTGTTTAAAATGGTCTGTTGCCTTACCTGTCCATAACACGCAGCATAGTGAATGAGGCTGGGGTGGTCTCTAGTGCAGCTCAGTTCTGCGATTGCCTCCGTTTCACTCACCATCCAGCGGACACACTCCAGACGGCCGTTCTGCAGCAAAAAATGTTACAGTCTTTCAGTATAACACAATTGAGATGCATATAAATAAATAGATGATATTATACCAAGTATTTCTTAAATTAGACACCTTATATATTAATATTAATATTTTGTCTAAAATGAATTCAAAAAGAGAATATAAATTGCATTTTGAATTTAAAAAAAAAGAGTTCTTTACACCAAGGGTTGTGGGAGGGTGGAACAAACTACCCAGCCAAGTTGTTAAAGTCATTACAGTGGGCTCTTTCAAGAGGCAGCTGGATTCCTGCATCAATGCACTACTAGGAATTAAATTAGATAGATGGGTCCAAAGGCTTCCTCATGTTTGTAAGCTTTCTCATGTTCTTATGTAAACAACATCACGTAATCTAGAAAGGAACAAACATACTGTATAGAAGAGGTTTAATAATTTTTTGGTATAAAGTATCAATCGTATCATATATTCATTTAAAGCTTTACAAAGTAATGCACTGAGCATTTCAATTTGGCCAGCAGCCATATCACCCTGCAACTCACAACTGGCAACCCACTGAAGCTAACCAGGTGTGAGCCTGGTCAGTACCTGGATGGGAGACCTCCCGGGAAAAACTAAGGTTGCTGCTGGAAGAGGTGTTAGTGGGGCCAGCAGGGGGTGCTCACCCTGCAGTCCATGTGGGTCCTAATCCCCCAGTATAGTGATGGGGACACTATACTGTAAACAGGCGCCGTCCTTTGGATGAGACGTAAAACCGAGGTCCTGACTCTCTGTGGTCATTAAAAATCCCAGGGTGTTTCTCGAAAATAGTAGGGTGTAACCCCGGCGTTCTGGCCAAATTTCCCATTGGCCTTACCAATCATGGCCTCCTAATAATCCCCCTCTATGAATTGGCTACATTACTCTGCTCTCCTCCCCACTGATAGCTGATGTGTGGTGAGCGTTCTGGCGCACTATGGCTGCAGTCGCATCATCCAGGTGGATGCTGCACATTGGTGGTGGTGGAAAGAAGTCCCCATTACCTGTAAAGCGCTTTGAGTGGAGTGTCCAGAAAAGCGCTATATAAGTGTAAGCAATTATTTTTTATTATTATTTATTTACAATTTATTATTATTATTATTATTATTATTATTATTAATTTTACTCATTTGCTACTATTGTATGGCAATAATTTGTGCCGGTGTTCCTCTTACCTTGATGGAGAGGCCGGCAGGAGTGAGCTGCTCATTGTTGCGCTCACTCAGACAGTCTTCTCCCATGAGAGAGGTGAGGTGCTGCAAGCATTCAGCGTGCCCCTGGGAGGCTGAGACATGCAGTAGGTTGTTTCCATTCTCATCATGGATCGTCTCCAGATTATCCACTGCTAAATGAGGCTATCAGCCATAGAAGAGAAAAATATGGGAGTTAACAAGCATTAATAAAATGCAACATTATTTCTAGAAATAGTGTAAATGATATCTAATTTCCTTGCCATACCATATACAGATGTATCAATATACTAAAAGGGATGAGGGTGCCTAGAACTATCTACCAAGTCATGGCATTCAATCAATTTTCACTGGGATACTTCTACAGACAGTAGAGTGAAATATCAATGGTATATTACAGAACAAATCAGCTAGATTTATTTTCTTTGTAACCTTTTTTTTTCTTCAGTTCTGAATCTGTTGTCAACTGTATTTCAACTATGTTATTAAAGAAAAGCCCACATTTATTTAATTAAAACCTCAAAACATAACTGGAGAACTTACCTTCCAGTTTAGTCTTCACATTTAACATTACTAAGTTTTACTAGATAAAGACTTGCTCAGTTTTATATTTTCATCTTTAAATCAACCAAAATCTCTTACAGACCCAGTAGAATACTGGTAAAGAGAACAGAACAACTTCTACGGATGTCTACGACAAACATGGTAAACATTGGCCTTCGACATTCCATGAATGACCATGACCATGGGATTACCAAAACTACATGAATAGTCACAAGGGCTCTAAGGGAGTGAGTCCTGTAATGAATTGCAAAAAAGCATTTCTTGTCCCCAATACTACTTTCACCTAAATGATATTGCTATGCCAAAATGACAAAACCAGTGGCAGTCGAACATTATGGGCTACAGTGTTCTAGCCCCACCAGTTCACTTGAGATACCATCAGTGTCCAACATATAATTCACACTCATTAATTTCTTACTGTACATCTTCCCCTGGTTTAAAGCAATCAGTTTTTTACAATTCCAATGATGTGAATCATGTGGATAAACCCCCACAGGTGAGGGATATGGTGCGGGGTTAGAGGGAGAGAGACACGAACTAGGCATTAGCTAAGATTTTATTAAATACAGTATTAAATACAGAAGTCAACTGAAGCCAATCTCCAATAGCACCAAATTTATGATTAGTTAAGAGCATTTACCAGAAGAATAGAATCATTTATCTGAAATCCTAGTACATGACCTTGTGTTTTAGGATTTAAGGTAATATAACTTCAAATAAAGTGTATGATGAAGCCAGAGAGACAGATTCCTGCACTGTAACATCTGACCCAAGTGACATAGGGGCTTATTAGTAAGTGTTGACAAAGTTTGTTTTTTTGTTCAAAAATATTTATGGCTTTAGTAGTGAATCAGTAAATTCTACGTGCAACTATCTAGTCTTTGGGCATTTACTAGCTTATTTTTTCACTATAGCTTGAAATGTATAATTTATGTCTACTCTTGGTTTTTCTGGGTCAGTCAGCTGTGCCTTTTTGTTTCTTCTTTTTACTTTTTTATACTGTATGTATTACACATATAACTGTACAGTGCTTAGAGTTTTTTTTAAACTGCTAAATTAAATATTATATAATTTTCAGGCAAAAATAATTTAAAAAGCTAGTCAGATACCATTATGTTTCCTAGCACTGCAACATAAGCTGAGGGAAAAATTAATTGTCATTTATACATTTCCACAGATTTGATTGCAACAAGAGATGGGTGTCCATACACAGAAATGCAAAGGATACTGGTCAGGCAGTATGAACAATACATTGGTGAATACCAACTTATATACAGTTTTCTGAAGTTTGCTGCAAACTGTTGTCAGTATTTGCCACTTAAGGCTGTCAAAGTTAATTATAAACAGTAGATAAGAAATAAAAAACTGCATACATATGAAAAATTTAAAGAGGGTATGTAATTATATTTAATACAAATGTGACAGTAGTGCTGCTGTTTTTAATATGTTTCTGATTTCAGTTGCAGTGTCATCAGTACACAAACCCAAGGACTTGTGCTTTCATTCTGGTTTTAAAGACCTGCGGATAAAGAAATAATGCTGGAAGATCTGGGAATAATGTCCTTGTAGCTAAAACACCATTTTTTTCAGAATGTATTTAATTTACAGAAATAATATGGAAATTATTTGAGTGAGGAGCCAGCATTTTCTTTTTAATATATGAGCAGTTTTTGTGTTTAAACAAATTTACTGGAGAGTACAGTGCATGTACTGTAGCAAAAGTCACTGAGAATCAACTACATGAAAAGCAGATAAAGTACATGGCAATAAGCATTATGTTCTCAGAAGTGAAATTTAACATGACTTTACTTTTCCTGGACAACATTAGAAATTATAGGCTGGAGCATTTCAGGCTAGCAAGTTTATAGTTTCAGGTTAAAGCCAAAACATATCATGTGGGAGGTATAGCTGTAAATGGGGACATAAGCTAGATAAACCAAGCTAGTGTTCTGTTTTATTTTTAAAATATTTTCTGTTACAAGGTGTCAAAACAGAAAGTCAAGTCTCCCCACACTTCTGATGCAATAAATGGCATTATTTTAAAATGTATTATCCCATACTCCAGATATACATAAATTAGAATAAATAGATTGCTATGAAAACATGACAATATACAACGCCTATGACACTGCAAAATCTTTACAGCACTTCAGCAAGCACTTTATAAAATGCATATATATTATGTTCTTTTAGACTGTCTTCAATATATTACAAATCAATACTTTTTCCTTATAAAACTATTGAATTTCTTTTTGAATTTGTTGTAGTTCACATTTAATCTGAACAATGTTATACCAGGATATTTACTATGATTAACAGATAAAAGATACAGTACCAACTTTATTATATAAACCTTTAGACATACTGTAAAACTTCACAGTACATTATTTCATCCACACGGTAAAGAAAATTATTTTCCCAATGTAAAGATTTATTAATTAACTCTGACGGCTTTGGGGTCTTTAACAAAAGAAATGCTATAGCTCACTGGGCTTGTTTGTATATTATGGTGTGCATTCAAATCTGGTTTCTCTGGCAACACATTAGCATGGTGTTTGATCAGAGGCCTGAAACTAACTAAAAACTCTACTGTGGGTCAAAGGAGACTTGTGTACTATGTGAACTGCTGCTTTAACAACTTGACACAAACAGTGCTGAATAATAATGAGCACTTTACAGAGCTCCCTCTGTTCCCAGACACAGGACTCTGAATAATGTGCTAATCCCTGAATAACTGTGGATAAACAAATTATGAATGCAGGTTGTGTATTTCCTTACTTCATCAGATATTACATGAAGTATGAAGAACATGCTTTTTGAAATGATTAAATGTATCGGTTTAGAATAAATCAGTGCTTGATGTTTTATGGTGGCTGCAATACATTTTATCACTTTTTTTTCTAAAAGCAAGGTCGAAATAAGTACCGCTTACATTGAACTGAAAAAATAACTAAGTCAGTGTAAGACAATCTCCTCTCGGAGCTTGACCACTCAATCACCCCCTTGCGTCTGCAAATTTTCTGCAAACTCACCAGCAATGATATCTGCCCTTCTCTGACAATGTTGAGGATGCTCTTGACTTTCTTTGCCTCTTCGTTTCGCTCTCCTTGCACTCCCACGTTGGTCCAGGTCCGGTTGCTATTTTCGTCCAGTTTACTCTCTGCAGACACTGGGTTCTGCAACTGGAATATTCTGGGTTGGCAGTTGGGCATTGTTTTATCTCCCTTATGAACATGGGAATCAGCAAACGTCCTGCCTGGAAAGTTTTTACCTTGGGTTTCAGCCTCGGGAACGGAGCCACAGCTAAGCAGATTCTGTGAAAACTCTAATCCTGCAGCCGAGTAGCTGTGCTGGTCTGGGACAATAGCCTGCGCCTTTCTCAGCTCTGAGCTTTTCACAGGAGACAGCACGCAGAATTGTGTCATGCTTGCTGGCAGGTTCTCACAGTTTACTACTGAGCAGGTCTTGTTTCCATGACCTTTGTCATTTGAATTCATACCCACAGTTCTTTTTTCCGGGGCTACCTTGGGGAGACTGGAGAGCTGATGATTTGACTTGATATAAGGCACATCCAGAATTTCATCCATGTCCAGGTCATAATGCTCAAGCTCCCCAAATAATACACCAGAACCACAATCTTTGCTTTTAAAGCCCTGACTGTCACTGGGAGACAGGTTGGACTGCTGCAGCTTTTCAGAAGACTCTTCTTTGTTGAAGTCTTCTTTTTGGTTTGATTGGTCATTGTCCGTTTCATTGTCTGTGGTTTCTGGCTGGTGCTTCAGGGGTGAAACCCTTTTAACTGGTCTAAATTTGCTGTAAACTTCTGCTATGCCAGTAGGTTTAATTCCATTTCCACTATGTGATGAGACAGCAGTACTCCAGTTTGTTCCTGGAACTAATGAAAAACAACTCATTTAAGAATAAGACTCTTATAACGGTTTACTCATGTTAAGATCACTTTTATGTCCTAATCTAGACAAACAGAACAAAATAAAAAAGTCTTTAAATATATATTTTTTAATTAACATGAAATCCTGTTCAAAATGTATATTAAAAATGCTTCACATGGAACAGTTCCTATAATGCTAAACATGTAAGTAAGCTTACAAAGAGTTCTAACGTGGAATTATGGTTTATCAAGCTGTCATGGTGTATAAACGTTAAGTGTTATTTAAACAAAACTTTTGTATTAAATCAATGATTCATTTTCAATTAACAAAGGTTCGTTTAAACTCGTGAAAAATATAATTAAGTAAGGGGCAATCTTAGTCCTTCCCTGTGCATGAAGAACTTTACACTTGTAGCAAACAGTCTGTAATTTATTTAGCTAGTATTCTAATGCTTTAATTATTCCTTGGATTATTGTTTGGATCATTTTACCATGACACCTTAAGCTGCTTAACTGCATTCCTGCCAGAAAAGACCTTTGTAGACTACTACCAAACACAAGCAAATTGATCTCCAATAAAGTCCCTAAAGAATTTCTCCTGGTTCTACTCACAAGACATGCAGAT
The DNA here is from genome assembly GCF_059453375.1 of Lepisosteus platostomus. Classification (NCBI taxonomy): domain Eukaryota; kingdom Metazoa; phylum Chordata; class Actinopteri; order Semionotiformes; family Lepisosteidae; genus Lepisosteus; species Lepisosteus platostomus. The sequence goes on from NC_142614.1 coordinate 53,873,377, forward strand.
AAATTGACTCCATGCTTCTATGTCAATTTACAGAAAGACAAGAAACACAATAAGCTCAAAATGGTTTACAACTAAGACACAGACATAGTCATTTGGTTTATGAAAATACCAAGCAAAAAAATGAAATACAGTGCTATCAAATGATTCAGGAATGTGAACATTCGAGGAGTCAGTGTTTTACAGGCAGATATTTACCACATACTGTACAGTATCAGTAATACACAAGCAATACCTGAATTCTACAGCATACTGTAGGTAAGAAAACAAGCACAAATATCCTCAAAAATGTAGCTTAAGTCAAGAACTTTTTTGGCACAGAGATGCCCTTCCCCAAGATGTCACTATTTAACACTGCATGAAATGACCCCTCCGATGTCTAAGTCCTTCATAATTTTTGTTACACTGCTTGAATCACTTTGTACTGGATCCTTATAATGAAGACTCCCTTAAAGTTATTTATCATTTATTCATAACTTCAAGGTTGGATCCTGAAATAAACCAGTAACACCAAAAGAGATTAATTCTTGCACAGTCTTCTTGTAGGGTCGTATTAATTAAAATGAATTAGAAAGGAGATGAAAAAATTTCTTTGAACATGAACATCAAAGAAATGCCAGCTTATGGCTTTAGATTTCCTTCTCAGATCAATTTAACCTTCTTCCTAATCCTTGTTTCAGGGGAAGATTGCCATAAAGACAGACTGTAAGCACATTCAGATATAAATCCAGAACCAACGGGCACTTTTGAAAAGAACAGAGCCCCAAGGTTCTAAAAATATGGGGAGAAACAAGTCAAGAAGCCATTTGTAAAAACTGGAAATGTATTATACTATCTAGATGTCATACATTTCTGGGAATTCTTATCATTAGCTTCACTGGGGTGAGGCAATGTACTGAAAATCTAAAAAAATAAGACAATGTGAATTCCTTTCCCCTTCTTAGGATTATTCATAGGCCAGAGTCTATAGTATTTTTCATGTGTTTTGTTACATTTTGCAATTGTATGGACCCTCAGTGTAACTGAATTTCAAAAACCTTCTCAGAAGAAAATAAGTGGGCTATAAACATTTACTGTAGAAGCAGCTTAGAAAAGCAGCCTTAATTAAGCCATACTGTAAATTAATAATAACCTCCTTACCTAGTTTAGGGCTATGAAGGCCTAAAACTTCTAAGGTTTTTCCATAAATGGTAAATACAAATGAAGATTGTAAATGTGACTCTAAAACAAAGTAAAACTACTGTAGAGTATTTTACAATGTTGTAAAATTAGTAGGCTTTTACAGCCCAATCATTGTCAAACAATCCTGTGGCGTAAAACAAAGAATGGATTGTATTTTTTAAATGTATGCATTCTGTAAGATTTAGGAGTTCACAAAAGACTGCACTTCTATGTTGGTTTTATTTACATGTAAAATTCTTTCCAAGTGATATAGGAAAATGAATGCCATATGTTTCCCAGCTGTTTTGTTCTGACAGGAACCATTAAAGGCTGCATGGAAATGAATTCTGTCTGGACCTTACAAAAACATTTTTTTCTATGCAGACAGGTCTAGACAAGAAAAACAGTGAGTTGACTATTGAATCTCTTCAAATCCCTCTCATTGTGTTAAGTCCCATTTTATTTTTGATTTTATATATCAAACCACATGTAAGAAATACTTTCAGAAAGTAATTTTGAATCTTAAAATACTGGACAGTACCCAGCAAAATATATTGAGGATATGTGTCAATGATTTAAGCTTTGAGTAAGAAGAGCACATTTCCATTGTTTAAGATAGTTAAATTTGTCCCGAATCATGAAAGAGAAACATCATTTGCTGTATTAAATTGTTGTTTTAAATAAGGATTTTAACTTTCTTTCACTATAATGAAAATGACTGTGTTATATGAAATAATATGCAGAAGTAATGCAGGATTTAGAATAAACAAATATCTTTAAGTCATTTTAATATACAAACATGGGCTGTTTCTAATAGGTTTTTAGTATTTAAGTATTGTCTCAATACATTGGTTTATACTGTGCAACAGATCGCAAAAAGCTAAAATGTTTTATTTGTTGTTTTATCTGAGATCTGCAGTAATTAGAACAGCCATACACTTAATAAATTGACATTAACTACACAATCCAATAAGAAATTAATAAAAAATGAATTATATTCCAACATTATATCCACTGTATTTACATACATTAAATTAGTTTCACACCTTTTTAGAATAAAATATCGGTCCGAGAATTTTTCTCTAATTTGTAGATTCACTCTCTGAAGAGAGTGTTATACAGTAAGTTAATAGCAGCAGACTCGATAGACATAGAGTTTAGAATATGCAGAAATTACTATAGTTAAAGGAATGAATGCTTCAGTATCTTAAACATACCAAGAGGCATATAAAAACAAAAAAAAACAAAGAACATGAACATGAACAAAACTAGTACAAAAACATAAGAAACAACTCTGTCATCAATACTGGGCCACTACATGAGGTAAAATGTGTTATTTAGCAGAAAGACGAGGAAGAAGCAGCTCCTTTTGTTGGTCCTCTTAAGTTCAGGTTCTTTGAGGACACAGTTTCTTCTGCAACGCTATCAGCTTCAATTAATTTTAACCAGTTGCAACAGTGGAGTGTAATAACAGTAGGCACCAATGAGTCATTGGTTTGACTCATGTCCAACCTGGTAGTGCTCAATAGTTACTAAAGCAGGCTTTGTCGTCTAAATGTTTATAGTCTATAAGTAAATAGAGAGGTCAGAGAAAATATTTTGTAAAATGCTTTCTCCTTTTAGGTTAAGGGACATGCTGTTAAAAATAAATATTTGAAAGTATCAAAAGTGATTTTTATCTATAATTATAACTATTACTTTTAAAGGAATTCTTTCCTGTGTTATTATTAAACTATTATCATACCACTTCCTGGCGTGAAATGACCTTCACTTTCATTATTCAGGAAATTCTTCCTCTTGTTTTCTCTCCTGATTAACTGGTACACAACTGTATTATTTTCATTATGAGGAATTTGTGGTGCCAATATTCTTCTTAAGGACAGCACTATGGTGCAGTTGTTAGTATTGCTGCCTCACGATGCTGAGGTACAGTAGTGTTCAATACTGGGTTCAATTCCTGGGGTGCTGTCTGCGTGGAGTTTGTATTTCTCCCCATGTTTGCATAGGCTTCCTCTGGGAGTTCTGATTTCCTCCCACAGTCGAAAGACATACTGGTAAGTTAACTGCATTCTAGGAAAATTTGCCTTGAAGTGAGTGTGTGTTTGTGTCTGTGCTTGCCCTGTGATTGACTGATGTCCCATTCAGGGTGTACATTTCACACGCTGCTTGGCAGGGATAGCCTCCAGCTCCCTTGCAACCCTGTATCAGATAAAGCAGTTAGAAAATGTATGTATGGATGGATGGATACACTTTTTATTTATATAAACAGTAAGGGGACACTCGTCTGCACTTTATAAGCGTCAAAAAAGAAGGCTGTATGTTTTTATTCTCTCTAAGGGATATTTCAATCAGCATGGAAGGGGAGTCCCCATTACCTGTAAAGCGCTTTGAGTGGAGTGTCCAGAAAAGCGCTATATAAGTGTAAGCAATTATTATTATTATTATTATTTCATAAGGCCATTTGTGACTAAAGACTTATATACTCTATAATAGGAACGGAGTGCAAATTGTGAGAAAATAACTTTAAGCAGCTGAGGTCAAGCTGCACTTTGATTTGCAGTAAAGATGCAACTGTTCCACGTGTAACTCTTGGCTTCCGAAGGCTAAACAGCTGAACTAAATAAAAGTTGCCTATTGTTTTTTATCTTAAAATGTTGTAAATAAAAAATAACATATACATAATATACAACTAAAATATTTTTATTCAACGTTTTTTCCATTATTTTAAGAAAAATATAAAAGCATATGATAGTTTATCCTCAATGTGCATCTACTACTCATATTATTGATATGTTTTGTAGTTTCTGATCAGAGGGTGGTGCTGTTGTTCAGTGATGCTGGACAGGAAGCAGGCATTACAATCATTGAAAAGTTCTAAAACTCTGAGATGCTGAATTACCATTGTCAATCGTATTACATATTTTACTATTGTGCATGTTATTTATATTGTTATTTACATACTGTACAGAGCCAACTTTGAGTACATCAGTAGCTTTATCTATTACGCTCTGCCAGTGGGGTGTTCCTATCATAGTTAGCCAATGACAGATTCTCAGACAAATTTCATATTAAATATTTTTTAAAACTTTTTTCTGCCACAACAGTTCATGAAGAGAACTAAGAAACTGTTTCACTGATAGAATTAAGGGGAAATTTTACAAAGACCACACAGTACAAGCCCATTGCTCATTTAGAATACCATGTAAAATTTTGCAGAAGCGCATTGTTGCCACAAAGTCAAAAAAAAAAAATTGAATGTATATCTTGGAATTTCATGAAATGTATCTCTTTATTACCAGCAGCCATATCACCCTGCAACTCACAACTGGCAACCCACTTAAGGTAAGCAGGTGTGAGCCTGGTCAGTACCTGGATGGGAGACCTGCTGGGAACAACTAAGGTTGCTGCTGGAAGAAGTGTTAGTGGGGCCAGCAGGGGGCGCTCATCCTGCGGTCTGTGTTGGTCCTCATACCCTAGTATACTGTAAAACAGGCGCCGTCCTTCAGATGAGACGTAAAACCGAGCTCCTGACTCTCTGTGGTCATTAAAAATCCCAGGGCGTTTCTCAAAAAGAGTAGGGGTATAACCCCTAATTTGTCCTGGCCAAATTTCCTCCTGGCCTTTACCAATCATGGCCTCCTAATAATCCCCATCTCTGAATTGGCTTCATCACTCTGTTCTCCTCCCTACTGAGAGCTGATGTGTGGTGAGCGTTCTGGCGCACTATGTCTGCTGTCGCATCATTCAGGTGGGGCTGCACACTGGTGGTGGTGGAGGGGATTCCCCATTACCTGTAAAGCGCTTTGAGTGGAGTGTCCAGAAATGCGCTATATAAGTGTAGGGAATTATTATTTTTATTAGTATTATTATTACTAGATTGTAAATTATCATTAAAAGATAATTATTACAAGATAGTACATTACCATGTACAGTACTGTAATTACAAGATAAAATTATTATTTAAGAGAATGAACAACCTATTATATTTTGCAATGAAAGCACCTAGAAGCTATAGCTCACCTGGAACTTTAGGTTTAGTGTTCCTGACAATGTCCAACGCAGCCAAATGCGAGCAGGTATTCATATCCTAGTTTCTGTTCTTTATCCATATATTTCCTTTGCTGTTTATCATTAAGGATAATTCTGCACTGCCAGAATAAGAGGCTTCCCCATTTTAACATTGACATACATGTACCACTGCTTGTGTGTGAAAATGCCTAAGAGCAATATTGCAGTGTGCTGTGGGTGCAATTACATGTCATTTGTGTTATAATAACAGCTTCTTTACATATGGAACGTGAACTTTCTAATAACCATAAATACCTCATAAAATTATATAATCAACCCAAAAGGCTAGAACAGTACAGCTGATGTAATGCATCCAGATGATTGGAAATCTGGTGCCAAGGTTAATTCCATTATAAAAAACAATACATGGAAAAGGTCCATGAGGAAAACTGAGAACAGAGATAATACAAAAAAAAATTATACAATACATTTTACATTAGTACATGATACATTTTTATAGATGAAGCAACATGGTATGAATGACAGACTGCATTAAAATTAACTAATGAAAATGTTAATGTCACATATATTCCTTATTTAAAACATTTAGACTAATTTAACTTATTTGAGGACAACCACTGCTTTTCTGTCTATGTTTTGGAAGTGATGCTGATGTTCAGATGTCCTGTGAAGACTTAACAATACCTTGTCTGTCTTCGTTCTGAGAGTCACATCTTCGGCACAGTTCAGGAATAGTCTTCAGAGATGTTACGGAATACTAAAAAAGTAGGAAAATAAAATCAAAGAAAGAACTTAATTTTCTTCTTCTTTTAACCTCGAGGGGTCTTTGGGACCTGTAGAGTTCATATATCATGCTTAAATGGTCATACTCAGGCTGATGCATAAGCTATAAATACAGTACATACAGTAGAATACAGTTTAATCTTTTAATCCTTCTTTCAGATTTTTGAGTTTGGTAACCCATTTTGCTAACAAGATGAATGCACTCAAAACAGAATGCATTAATGCATTGTTAAAAAAGAAGGACACATAACTTGTTAGTTGGCTCAATATAACCTAAGCAACCTAACCTTGCTGATTTGCTCATTATTCATTTCTGAACATATTTTCATCAATCAGATTTGAAATCACCGACATCTTTAGCTAAATGAAATTTAACATATTATTTTAAAATATTTTTGCTAAGTATTAGAAATCTGTAATTTTATTAAATATTAGCTATTAGGTGTACAATTCATACAACAATTTAAAGAAATAAACTTGATTTCATATCAGGTGCTGATTTAATATATCCTCCTGTTTAACATCTTCACTATATCACAGAGCTGTGGGCTTCTATGTATTTGTATAGTACAAACAAGATGTTAATGAAGTACTTTGTATGAGGTTTTTAAATTAAATAAAGAGTACCTACTCCTCAAAAATAATGGATTGAATTTACATAATAATGCGTTATCAGTAGATTGGGATGAAGTAAGTTACGGGAATGATGGTAAATCGGGCAATAAATCCTGAGGTTACTTTTGTCAGCAAAGTGGCAAAAGCTTTGTTTTGATGAGTGGAAAATAGATTTGTGAGAAATGTTTCTGATTTGTTTATTTGAAATAAACGACAATGCACAGATTTCATGTAATGTCATTCAGTGGAAGGGCGTAATGATGTACAGTACAGTATGTGCACTCCACATATCCCAGCCCTGTGAAAACAACACATTCATGCTTTCTAGCAAGATGACATGACAGACGATTGCAGAGAGTATCCAAGCACAAAGGATATTGGATGCTGGAATGTGGCAGTAGTTAGTTTGCTCATCATATCAATGTATACCTAGAAACCATATCGCTTTTGTTCAACCATGTTAGGATAACGGCTAGTGTAACCGATTGCCCTCATCTCCAAATATCAACACAGCAATACAGGACTTGAATATTCATCCTCAAAACCTTCATATTTGGTTTCAATCAGCCAGATTTACGGAAAATCTCCATACTAGGCCTTTAAATAACTTAGTTAATGATCAAACATTCCAAAGACTATGGCAAGTGCCACTGTAGGCTTTACTGTGGCCAAATCCTTACTTCAACAGGCTTATATTGCAAGACATAGCAAAAAATGGAGTTGACCTTGGCCACTTAAGGTGAAAAAGATGTAAGTTCTGATAAATATGTGCCTTACTGATGTCTGACTTCATCCTTATTGATCTAAGTTGGCTCTTATTGCTATAAAGAGTATTCACAAAGCCCTGCAGGATGTGGACAACAGCTCACCATCAGTACAACTGCTAGGGCAACTTGGCAGGCAGACTGTTTTCAACGTACTGTAACAACACGTATTTCCCAGCCTGGGTTACACAGGAATTCCTGTATGTAGAGATTATGCAAGCGATGGATTGACTTTCAAGTGCAGTGTAGACAACTCAGTATTAACTCAATGGATCACCTGTGAGACAAGTTGGATTATTATATTTGTCAGTAACATGCTGTTGCAGGTCTTGACGTCCTATAGGACCTCTCTCCCACATTCACTTGTGTGATGTCTGTGCCAGTGGGTACCTCATAGAAATCTTGTTAGGGGTCAAGATGATCACACTCACTTCCAGGCATTAGTGATCCCTGCATGTCATCTGCTACATCACAGAATGTACAGTATGTGTCCTCTCCTTACCGCTATGCCCAATAAAATTCATGGATGTGAAAAACATGACATGGACAACATAATTAAATCTCCACTGTGAAATTCATTTACTACACTGAAATAAGCTAAAACTAATAACACCCCCTCCCCATTGTATCCTTTCTACTTTTATTGTAATGTGGGCAAGTGAGATGGAAAAAAACTAAATATCCTAGAAATCCCCTTGTCTCACATTGCCCGCTGCCAGTAATAAAAAGGATTCTAACTAATAATGAACATAAGAAAAAATAACTTAATTCTTCAATACAAATATAATCTACATTGCTAGTTCAGGTGGGTAGCTGCGTCAGCATGCGTAGGGTGCAAAGGAACAAGTAAAAAGTTCATTGGTGGTGGTGGAGGGGAGTCCCCATTACCTGTAAAGCGCTTTGAGTGGAGTATCCAGAAAAGCGCTATATAAGTGTAAGCAATTATTATTATTATTATTATTATTATTATTATTATTATTATTATTATTACATGCTGAAAAAAAGAAGAAAACGTTTGGGCCGTGGAACCTTCTTCAGGTGTGATAATAATAATAATCTACAGTACACTGAACCATGTGAAAGCATTCACAAGACATACTCTATATACATAAGGTGATATACTCCTTTGTATGACCTGTAATGTTTTATTCTTTACTTACTGTATAAGAACACTGCTGATGATGCTGCTATAGATTTGGTGTTGGATATATTACGAGCAATGTACAAGCCTAGCTGGCATTGTCTGACTATTACACTGAACTTTGCTGATGCAGACAGATCTGCATCTAAATATGGATGGGTGTGTTCACCACATGAAACAGAATGATCAATTAAGTTGATGAAGGATGCTCCTTGTCTACATAAGGCAGCAAAGACTGCTCCATTTAAAACCAATATTTCCAAATTCCACTGCATGATATTAATGATATTTCAAATGAATTAAGACATTGAAATATATTGGTTTTGTTAACTTTGGGACTTTAAGTGCTTCTTGTTGTTTTATTTTGCCTTTTTGCTGGCATATCAACAATTTCAAGATTTGAATGCTGGAAATGGTGAAATCCAGATTTATTTAAATATTATGACTGTGAAATCTACAACAAAATAAACGTGAATAAGGTAATGCAACCCAGACAAAGCAATGAAATGTGTTGTACAAACTGTCATGGAGTCACAAAGTAATTTCACTCACAGAACATCATTTATATTTTTGTGTTTTAGTATATTTGGCAGTATTTGGCATGTACATACTTGATATTTTCTTATCTGTAACAATGAAATGCTTCTCAAATTCTTATTTTGACACATGAAGATCTTCTCCAATAAAGCAGAAATGGTTATACATGTCCTTGTTTCACTTAACTTGGAATAGTTAATCAAAATGCTATTAAGTACCAGTTTCTCTTGCCAAAAGCAAGGGTTATGTTCCTGAAAACCCCACCAAGCGTGGTAAGTATCTGCGTATATGGGAAATAGGAGGTACGTTCCCTTGGTCCTTGTTACACTTATCAACGGCTAACATTGAAAACGTCTCCCTTAAAAGATACAAATGCAATAATGTGAATTATAATTCCACATATGAAAGCAATAACATAACAATAACAAGTAGTCAAATAGGGCAGCCCAGTAGTGCAAGGTGTTTTTCAGGATAGGCTGTGGGCCACAGTGACCCTGAAATGGATAAGCGATTACTGAAACTGAGTGAATGATGTAGTAAAATAGAAATGTTATATACCTTGAATCCTTCAGCCCTGAAACTTAAAAATGGAAAAGAACTGAACACCCTTAAGAGAAGACTGAAATCACGCTCATTTGAAAAATATGCAACTGAATGCCTAGCTAGGTAGAGAGACGTGGTGCACAAGGGAGAGGTGTGCGAAAGAGACAAAACGACGACAAAGATCATCAGATGGTGGAGAAGCTATTCACTTTTCAGAAGTTTAAAAGTGTGGAAAGCATGCAAACCGTGATGAGCACATTCTGTGACAGGGAAACATGCAGCTGGCAAGAGAAAACTTTACTACAGTCGAAATCCTTACGTGAAAAAAAGAGACTGTCTACGCGAAGAGAACCAGTAATAGCTTAGGCACTGTATATTTAGGACAGCTTTCATTCCCTTTTGATAAATTCTAAAAGGGAAAGACCTAAGCCAAGACAAATACCAGCTCCAAGAAAATGTTTTGAACTTTTTAATTAGTTCCACAGAGTAAAGATTTCGTACAGCAGCAATAAAAAGCCATATTGTTGCATAATGAAACTGAGCTGCTTAAAAATGTCTTGAAAAACACGTTACATCTCCATAAATCTGTTAATTTTCATAAATTAGCATTTAATTTTGAGTTTTCTTGTGCGCTTAGCACAATTTATTTTAATCACACTTATGTCTTGGCACTCTAATACAAACAGTAATCAAGCTGCTTGTAATTTAAATCTTCTTTTGGACTATTCTTTTTATACCTCTTACTCATACCCTTTTTGTAAAATTGTATGAGGGTCAGCCAAGGTCTGAAACATGAGTTAACTGAGACTTCATATTCACTTCAATCCCAAAATAATTACTTCAACACACTGCAGGGGTTACACAAGTTTTAAAAGTGGTTTGCAAAAGCATTCAATACCCTGCAAAGTTTCCACATTTTGTTGCTTTCTGAGCTTGCAATCATGACACTTTCAAATAGGATTTACGATTTAGAACTTTTTAACATCTATTTTTTTAAAACAGAAGATTCTCCAGGATGTAACCCTTTTGACACAGCATCCTAAAGTCAGTTCAGGTACAAAAGAATAGTACTGTATGAATGCTGACAAACTTGTCTCTGTCTGTATGTGATCAATTGGTTTAACTTGACTTCTGAGTAAAGGCAGCTGTCTCTGTACGTTCCCTCAAATAAATTAATTTCAAGCCACAACTCACGTAGTGATGCATTAAATCAACCTCGAAGACCAAGGAGCTTTTGAAATAAACCAGGGAGAGAGTGATACAGAGGCACAGATCAAAACATGATTATTTCTTTGAGTACAGTGAAGACAGTTATTAAGAAGTGGAATGTGAAATATCATATCACACAGACGCTACTTAGATCAGGCTGCTCTTCAAAACAGAGCACCCAGACAAGCAAGAAACCCGTTATGGATGCCACTGTGAAGCCAACAGATAAGCACCGTTCTATACATGAGAATGGAGTTACTGTTCATTCATCAACAACAGTCTAGCCCCAGCATAATGCTGGCTTCTATAGGTGAGTGGCAAGAAAAAAAAAGATTCCTCTTAAGTCTTGTATGAGATATTCGGCTGACACGCAGAGATGATTTTATAGTTAGAAAAGCGTTTTACTGTATCTAGCAAAAGCCCAACACAGCACATCACCCAGGAAGGACCATCCAAACTGTCAAGCAAAATAGTGGCAGCATCATATTATGGGATGCTTCTCATTAGCTGGGAATGAGAAACTTGTCAGGATTGATGGAAAAGTGGATGGTGCCAAGTACTGGCAAATCCTAGAAAAAAATCCTTCTTGAGTCACTCAAGAATCTAAAACACCTAAAATCTATATATTTCAGCAGGACAATTAACTGAAGCACAAATCCATTCTGAAAAACTCTGAGAATAAGATGTCCTTGAGTGGCTCAGTCAAAGTGCTGACTTGAATCAAATAGAAAATGTACAGTGACACTAGAAAGTCTATTTCCTATCCCCAGCAAACATGTCAGAACTAGAGCAATTTTGCAAAGAAGAATGGAGAACTATGCCATCTCACTGTGCATCTTACTGAATTAAATAGATGAATACATCTGCAATCAGTAAATTTCATTTTGTTCACTTTGTATGTTTTCTTTGTACAGTTCTTGACACTCAACGTCTTGTAGATATAACCGTGATTAGTTTAATCGTTACACTTTAGAATATGAAACACAAGAAAGATCACAGGTCCTCACCACACATTTCATAAAATAAGTTAATACTTTATATACATAACTAACATACTGTAAAAATTAAGTATCTTATTCTCTGCTGCAGTTACAAAAGATGTTGGAGTTATTAACCATTGGAGTCTTGTTACATAATAAAAGCCTCTTATTCTCAGCAGGCACCTTGTTCTCTCTTGAGTTGTAAAATGGAAAGGAGTAGCTGCCGCATTCCTCAGCACACATGGTCCATGATTTGATTTGGCAGGACAAATATCTGAGTTTCTTTGGGTAGGAAAAAGGCAAATTATAAATGTCCATGTTCTTCCATTTAATTAGACTGTTTCTTTATTTACTTGTAGTTTAATCCATTTGAAACATCATGAGTTTAGCGTCACGCCCGGGCCGACGGCAGCTTACAGCCCTCGGTTTCCCTGGGAGACCGTAACATTCCCACTAGCGATCACAGTCCTCCTGTGGCTCTCAGGACCTTCTTTTGGTCCGACCTTACCTCTACCCATCAGGCACCCAATCGTCTGATTACTCATTCCATCACGGTCCCCTGTATATTCCTGGAACGCCTTTGAGGAAGGTCTCCATCGTGGAGCTACTGTACCAGTGGTACTACAGCTCTCTAGACAACTGCACTGGATGAACAGTACTAGCAAACTCAACTAGGATAGTCAATCTCAGATCCTGCCTGTGTCCTGGTGGCGTCCTGTGCAGCCACATCAGCCTGATACCAGTTTTCAGACCTTCTCCTTTTCTGACCACTGTGACTCAAACAGCTGTATTGGCCTGTTAGTCAGCATTTCTTCTCCTCGCCACCTCCTCGGCTGCCTTCGGTGAGCTTCGGCCCCTCTGCCTTTGGGCACCTTCAAAGACCCACAGAACTACCCCAGCCCTAACACTTGGGTTTCAACCTGCAAAACCACCGCCTGTTCCTTTTGTGCACAGCTGCACCGTAACATTTAGAAGTTAAAGTTGTATGTGAAATGTGAAACAGGCAAACCTTGTTGCTACTATAAAGCCTAGGAATTCTAATTTTCTATCCGATTGTGGAGCTGAAGTGATGATGTCCAAGAACTGACTTGTTTATTAGCCCGAAGAAAACTCTAGTATTCCAGCCATGTCCAAAAAAGAATAATCAGCTTCAATACATTTGTTTGAAGTGCAACCAAGATGTGTTACTGGAATTCTTTTCACTGATATTTATTCCTGTGGTGATGAGGAGTTTAAGGTGAAACAAAACTAAATCCAGATTATCAAAATATGCCATCAAACAGAGAGAATTAAGTACTTAAAGTAATAGTTTAAACCAGATGTGAAGTGCATAAATTCTAACCATTCATAAACATACATGTGGCATGCAATCACAATCCACTGTAATACAGGCAGTTATATGAGCTTGGCAGTTAAATATTTTAGTGAACTTCAGATCATGCTAATTTATAATCTGGAAAGTGTCCCATTGCAGTTGATTCTGTGCTGGTTACAGTAGCTGCAATGTGAAGGCTGTCAAAAATCATATTACAGGCAAATATTCATGTCTACAGTTACAGTATATCAATAACTATATTAAAAATTCTCATTTTACTCTTGGATAATGAGCTAACCATTACCATAAAGGTCAGTTTTACTAATAATAATGTTTCGCTTTATGATATCTGTAGGTAAAGGGAAAAAAAAAAACAGATGTAGAAGGCCTATCATCCAAAGCAATAAACCAGAGCAAATCTATCCATTTTGTTGGTCAGGCCAGTTGTATGCTCAGGACAATACACTAGTTTTAGTCAGGGGTGCACCTCAGTGCGGAGCTTTGGTGGGAATGAATTAAGTGGGTTGATTAGATAAGTGGGTCTTTATTAGATAAATATATAAAATCAAGCATTTTCTTATGTTGAAAATCATATATATTTAGGCAGTGTGATCATATAACACTAGTCTGTTTTTGGCTACCATTATTCCTGTTTAGTTTGCTGCTCTAAACTGAACCTAGAATTGGAAAATTGCAATGAGAGAGAAAAACGTGGAACAGAATCAGTGAACATAAATGTCTAATAACATTTTACATTTCTAATACAGTGTAATAGCAACAGATGGAACACGACAACTAAACGTGTATTTAGTTTAAACTGCAAAAATAAAAACTTTAAAACTTTAATAAAATGCATCAAGTCAAATATGAGCACCAGTTCTTCTTCTCCCTCCTGTTTTTCCTTAAATATCACATTTGACGCTGTCTTCTCCTCCTTGTATGAAGGCCATAAACCTACCAAAGCATTTTAAGACCCTCACCCCACCTTCAGTACATATTCCAGCCCATCTGTCATTTTACAGGCCAGCATCAGACCTCTCTTAAAATGCCCACCTTTGATCCCTCATCGCATTAGAACTATTGTACCCTCTTAGCCCTCTGACAGGCTGGAGGGCTGCTAGCCCTGCATTTTCCTCTTCAAGTTATCGCTGCTTGACTCACTCCAGTCTGGCTTTTGTTTGGCAGTCTGGCACACACTCAACTACGTATGATCAGCATGTTTTCAGGTATCACTCGGTTTACTGACAAGGCTTGCTTTCTACTTTGTATCCTCCAAGGCTCTGTCCTGGGTTCCCTGCAATTCTCTCTCTATACCCGCTCACTGCGTCCTCTCATCTCGCCATACTTTCCATTTTTATGCTGAAGATGCTCAGATCTCTTTTCCCCCCTCTGATATTCAGGTCTCCTGTTATCTCTCTGCTTGTCGTGCAGTCAACTCCTCTCGGATGCAGTATCATCATTTAAAATTCAGCCTCTTAAAGCCTGATCTCCTTTTTCTCCCTCCTCTATGAACCTCTCTGCTTCTTTTGACTCCACAACCCTCTGCTCTTCCTCCTGCCAACCACCTCTGTGTCACTCTTGACAAGTGCCTTGCCTATACCCAGCATGCGTTTTCATTCACACCTGTATGCCTGTGCTGCTCTACTAAACCAACACTCGCAGAATCTGCCCCTTCCTTACCAACTACTAAACAGAACTTTTAAGACCAAGCTCTGTTATGTCCCACCAAGATTGGCCAGCTTCCATGCCAGAACTAGCCACCCATTCCAACTCATCCAACATTTTCCTTCTTACCTTGTCTTTTCCTTTGATACTCTTACTATAGTCCCAACACTGGCTCCCTGTTGCCAGTCACATCTGATTCAAAACTCCTGTTCTCATCTACCACTGTTTCAGCCTCCCTGCTTCTGCCTTTAGTCCATCACATCTTACATCCCTGCTCAGTCCTTGTCCATTTTTCAGTGCCTACTCAAGACTGATCTTTTTAGAGTGCACCTGTAATCTATCAGCTCTCTAAAAGTTACGTTCTTCACTCACTTTTAAGTAGTAGTGCACTAATATTCTCTACTTTCAAACTAGTAAATTTGTTGTGTTTAATGCACCTATTAACAGTTAACATGGAATACAGTGCATACTGTATATTACAGTACGCTGTTTTAATTACTGTTTTGTATGAACACTACCTGTATTCTATTTTAATTCTTACCAATCAATTCCCTTCACAATACTAACATTTCACTTCCACCTTGTGCTAACCTTGTTGTCATTTAGTTTATATTATTGTACTTAGGTGAGTGTCCCTAATCCTTACTTCATGTAACATACATGTACAGTGTATATACAGTTAGTTTCAAAATGAAATTAAACACACTGCTCCTGAAATAAAACCTAAATTCCCTGTTTATATTTTGATCTCCTGAAATATTTGAATTCTTGTTAATATTGACTAAGCCCATACATAACACTGGCGTTAGGTTTTGATGTGTTTTTGGTTCTTAAAAGAGTCACCAAAGACTAATTATACAAAATGAAATAGCTGAATTCCTTTGGAGATGGGAGAGTCTCCTCAAAAGATGCAAAAATGAAAGCATTATAAAAAATGTACAGTACGTTACAATCTGTTTTCTTCGGTGGTTACATAAATAACCTTTTTGTAAATATTGTAAAACCCAGAACACAGACACGTCATACATAAGCCTTTATGTACAGAGAACAGGCCTCTTATCTACTGGTTGTCACCATAAGGAAACAATGCAGGATCTGTATTTTTAATTAAATGCCCCATTTTGTGGTTTTAGGGAAGCTATTCCCAAAGCAATTTCCATCTGCAGGGAATAGGGTAGCTGTTTGTACCCATCTGTGGCAGGCCTCCTAATTGCATGCTTGACAATTGAGATGTAATTAGAACACTGCTCTTTGCTTCGTTACAGCTAATTAATCTTTCCAAAGCAGGGGTTATTTTTAATTTCTGAAACATAAGAAAGGTCACTGAACCATCTACACTGAACATGTGGTTAAATCTGGTGTGGATGGTGTGTTCTTGGGTTTGTCATAAAAGTCAGCACACTGCAATCTGGTACTTCAGAAAGATACAGTAATACTAAATTGTGGGAATTGTTAAATACTGTATCTGTAGGATGAAAGTTCATAATGTTGTTTTCTCCATCGAAAAAAAATTGTACTGCCATTAAACTGTGACAGTTTTAAATATTTGAAGTATTTTAATATAAGGTTTTAGACTGCATGAAAACTGAACTCATATTTTAAAAAGAAATTAAAAACACATCTCTATTTTAACACATAAGACACGTTATTTCATCTGATTCCACATTCACTTAGCTGGTATTGGTAGCTGGATGTAGAGTTAGTCCTTTGTTGTGGATAGCTAATTTAACAGTCCTCAGAAAATCACATTAATGATAATCTTTTACATTCAAACAAGAACTTTTTTTGTACAGTACATTGTTTCACAGTAGCTTAGTTACTTACAGCTAAATCATCACTGAAATCAATTTCATCCAAATCCAAATATTCAGGGGCATCCATGGTTTCTCTGCAGAAACATCATGTGAAGTCAGACTCCTGGTACACCGTGAACCTGAGGATGAAAAGAATGTCATCTCAGTTGTTAAGAAAGTACACACACGTGTAAAGTTGATGTTTACAACTGTTTATAAAAGGTATGTATAGTATTCTGTGATGTTTACAGCAGTAAAATAAAAAATAAAAATAAAAGTAACAGTGACAAGCTACCCATGCTCCTTAAAACTACTAAAAAGAAAACACCAGCTTTTTGTACTACTTACGTACGTGGAATAAATGCGCTTTATGCAGAAATACTTATTTAATCTAAAAACATCAATACCTTTGAATTTTTGGTGTTTTATATTAAATGTAAAAAAGTAAATGTCAATTAAAAGAATCTCAAAGGAACATTAGGTCTCGCTCAGCTTGTATGGAAGTTATGAAACTTTGACCGAACTTACGTTAAGTTAGACAATAATATATTTTTAAAGAATATCTAGAATAAAGAATACAAGGACAAAGGAACATATCTAATGTGCAAATACTGTATCTCCCTGCCACACTAGGAGAACACATTCCCTTAATCTCCTTACACCACATAATGCTTTTAGCTGTGCGGCTCGGTTCAATGCAAACTTGAGGCAGTCCTTACAGTGCTGCTGCCCTCCTGTGTTCCAGGAAGACCCAGGAGTCCAGATGCCTGATTGATGTAGTCAGCCACCCCTTTCCCTAGGGACCACTGCCTTGACATTCTGAAGTCAATGGTCAGATGTAAAGGCACACATGTCTTACATAAGGTACAGAACTTGCCAGGTTTTTTATCTGTTCTTGCATTCCCTGAGCCTCCAATATACGGTACACTCCCGGCGACTAAATATGTATTCTACTAGAATGTTTTTTTTTTTTTTTTCACTATTTCAACTGGTTTGGTTGGCAAATAAATCATCCCTTTCTTAATATTTGCTTTTGTAGAATTGTATGAAATGTGCTCCCTAAAACTGTGGTATCCCCTCCCTAATACCCTATTGCTTATTATAAATTACACTCTTCAGCTGCCTACATCTAATCATGTAGCAATACGTTAATTATTACATGATTCAGATACATAACAGAGCTGAGAAAATGTATGGCCTAGTCATTTTTTGCTTTTTTCTGATGCCTATTTCTTTTTTTTAATTTATGTCAAAAAGGTTATGTAGTTGAGAGTTTTTAAAGTGAGAAAATGTGTAGACATGCTATTTGATTTATTCAATGCTTGATTTCTTAAAGTTCAATGCAAGATTATATAAACCAAGCTTTTAACTTTATTCTTCACAAATTGCTACCTGTGAATTGAAGCACCAAGAGTCTAGACTGA
This sequence comes from Lepisosteus platostomus, assembly GCF_059453375.1. Taxonomy (NCBI): domain Eukaryota; kingdom Metazoa; phylum Chordata; class Actinopteri; order Semionotiformes; family Lepisosteidae; genus Lepisosteus; species Lepisosteus platostomus. The sequence continues at coordinate 53,891,333 of NC_142614.1, forward strand.
TTTTCTTCTTTATCAAAGTCACTTGTGGATGAATTCTTTCACAGTTGTTTGTTTTGTTTTGTTTTGTTTGAGCTGAGCATGCAACATACAGTACTTCAGGTTTTAAGCTTTATAGGTCATGAGAATGTATAGAGATATTTCACAATAATAAAGTATGTTTTGCAATATTACACCAGGAGGTAAAAAAAATCAAGATCTTACTTTGTAATGAGTTATTAACCCTTAACCTGTTAAGAGTAAAGAATGTACTAAGCTTGATTTTTCCTTCACTGTGTTTTCCTGCTGTACATTTACCTTGTACTGTATGTAAAACATTCTGAGGTGTTGCTCACCAAGAAAAGGCAATCCATAAACTGAAAATTGTTTTATTGGAAAAAATGAAGGCAAAATTACAAATGAGATTAATTTATCCAAAAATACAGACTTGAAAACCTCACAATCTTTAACACAATCCCTTTTTACATTTTTACTTAAAAATAGTTAATTGACTAATTAATGTAATTAGTTTTGTAAAAGCAAAGTATTATTAAACACAATCTTTATATTTTCTAAGAATCTTATGTGCAAACAAATCTAATTTATTACCTTTAAATGAAATAATAAGATCTGGAATTGGTCAAAACTTGGAATTATTTTGAAGATTAAGATAATTACAAAAAACACAAAACTGAAGATTATTTTTGGGACTTCAGTAAAAAGTTTGATGTACATTACAGAAACTTTAACATAAGTTTGTTATTTAACATAAAATATTGCACTAGAATTGATTACTGATAGCTGGCAAGTAAAGAATTATTAATAAAATAAAGCATTTATTGATAAAATATATACACAAATATAAATTCTGTTAAGTTCTGAGCTGGGATGGATGAATGTTTTTTTTACACATAAAAAACACATTTCGCAAACTGGTTGAATATAAAACTTTAAAGATAAAACCCACGCATCACAGTAATACAACACATTTTCACAGACTGTATAGGGCATTTGTGATAAGAAAAATAGGCTGCGCAAAAGGGTTTCAGACAACATAGGTACTGAAGGTACAAGGGCACTGCAGTTTTAAGTAAGGGTAAGCCACTTGGTCAGCTTTCAAGACAAAGAATGACTTACAGTAATAATTTCTTAATATAGAACAGATCTACTGTATTACTGACATACAATGTGAAAGCTACTCTGTAAAAGCTCAAAATGTATGAAACTGACTGGAATATGACCAAGGACAAAAACCTTTTACAGGTTAATTTGTTAAAGACTTAATTTAAAATATTATAGTAAAGAGCACAACAGAAACCTAATATGTAAAAGTGTCTTAGGGATTACCGTTTAAAAAATAATTAAAAGAATCAAAGTATGACATAAACAGTTGTTCTCACTGAAGATCCCTGAAAATAAAATGAACATACCCTACGACATATGTGTCTTCATGGTGTATTATTCAAAAGTACTGAAATAAGAAATTCTCCTGAAAATGACTTAATGAACTATATCGAGCACCTATGCGGGTTATGTTTAAGCTTCATGTGCCAGAAGCAGAATATTCTTCTCTACTTGTATTTGCTGCCTAAATAAGTAAACATGTACCCTTATTGTCCATTGTCTTTCTCTTTATTGAGAGCCGAGTCTGAGACATTGCTTGCATATTGTCTATTTCAAAATGTGTCCCTGTAATTTGGAACACTGATCCAATTAAACAGTGTCTGCAATCCAGGACAGTCCCTTTTACTCTTTGAAAGGATCTATAATCAATTCTTTTTATTGTTAAACAAAAACAAAAGAAGTGACATGCTTGTCTGCAAAATGCCTCTTTGAAAGCACACTTCTCACCCTGCTGATGAACAAATAATCTTCCTTGTCCCATACTGTTTCCAGCATGTTGGCACTGATATACAGTATGTACTGTATGTGTCCAGAACAGGTACTGATTTCTGTTGTAGAGCAGCAGCACAAATCATATTTATTCATCACCCTGCTCACTCTGCGTATGGTGACCTGAGTACAGTGGCTAGTTGTTCCTTTGCCTTGTTAAATTTAAAAAAACATAACGTTCTCAGAACAGTCCTCGTTTTGTAGCTCATAGCAATGAAAATGAAAGGACTGAGAGCAGAATAGGCAGAAGACAGTATGGCAAGCAGCACTGGAAAAAAATAATAAGAACCCAACTTGTCTAGGAACTGCAGCAGAGTATAATGGGAAACCCACAGACCACACACAAGAAACATCAGAGGCAAAACAAGTTTGGAAGCCATGAAAACCTCGCTCTCTGATTTGTCTTCACCAATCCAGATGTCTCCATAACTTGCAACACGATATTCTCTCAAAAGCAACACAATCCGCACGCAAACAAGGAACAAAACCGTCAGTGGCAACACATCTACGACAGTTAAAACAACCACACCATACAGGAGCTGTACCTCAGAGTTAGAATATTTGACTTGACATGCAACGTGAGTCCAGTTTCTGTTATCAGTCACATTGTGTAAACTCTCTCCTTTCTCAACAAAGAATAAGAGAGGGCAGCTTACTCCAACTGCAGTGGCCCACAGCACTGCCATAACAAAGCAAAGCACTGCATTCCTGTTCACACTGGGTGTTGCAGTTAAAGGATGAACGACCCGGTTGAGCCTGATAACATAGAACAATGCCACAAAGAGAGTAAACCAGATGGCAAGCATGTCGGTGAAGGTAGAGGTGAATGTGATAATCTTGCAGCCAGCTGTATTGAATATCTCCACATTTCCGGCAATGGAAACAATGCTTAGCAAGTTCACAACCAAGATCCTGGTCAAGTGAATGAGAGCGGTGTTCAGGAGCAGCATGCATGACGTTCTCTGTCGCTGGGCTAAGTATTTCCATGTACCAAGAAGCAGGATTGAGTTACCCACAAAGCCAATCAAGCCTAGGACAAGGTAAGCAATCCATTCTGTATCACTTGATGAAATTGGCATCCTATTAAAATAATTCATGCTTTTCGGCATGGGAAATAAAATATATGCATTGCATATATATACATAAGCACTTTAAGTTACATATACTGTACATTCATATGTTCTCAAGCAACGCACTTCATCTCGTCATACCACATGAATAAATCCTCTGCTAGTTCCCTGTGTTGTTTTGCTAGAAGCGTTCCTGGTAAAAAAAACAAATCTGAACAGTAAACAATTAGAACCCCTCCTGCTCCAATGAACACTAGAGCGTAAATCTCAGGAGTCATTAATCAAAAGCAAAGTCATTAAGAACCACTTTATTACACATTAGAACACAGAGGATTTTAGAAGATCCCTGGTACAAAAAGGTTTTCTTCAGCATGTGACATATTATATCTTACACATTAGGACATAGTAATATTAATTTAAATTTAACTTATAGGTTCTTATTATACGCAGAAGACAACGTCTCAGTGAATACTGAAAATGCCTTAGTTGCCAGCTCTACAAGACTTCAGCAAAGCATGAAAACAATAACCCTATTTTACATATCCGATTTAATCAAAGTATGTTTTGAAAAAGGATAACCAACTAATATTGTAATGCAGCTTTTTGTAGTTAGACTTTAATCCAGTACAAAACTTGTGCAAAATAACATCTTATTTAAATAACCGTCTCATTTTAATATAACTTCAGATACTTAAATTACATAGAAAATGTTTGATTGCAAACAGGTCACTAACATCATTCATTAGAGCATTAAACCACACTGCCAAAACATAACTAATAACGAGAACCAAGCTAAATAGTATATTTCCATTGCTTAATTTGAAAGGGACGTGGTGAACATTAAAAACATTAACAGCAGAACTGATTTTGAAGAAGTATTATTTTTCTAGATTTCAAAATGGAAGTAGTTTACAATCCGTAGATGAGTATACTATACTGTAGCTTCGTCCACTGCTATACCATGAACTGTACAACATGCACACAAACAAAATGGTCTTGGAGGTACATGATCAGGTTTTACTGGATCATTCCAGATATGCAAAACTTAACCCCTATCTTGTTTTTTTCATTGTACTGTATATTGGAAAGAAGGAATTGAAATTACTGAAATTAATACAAAAATTCCACTGAAAAAGTTCATGAGCGATGATGGACCAGACACATAGAACACAGAACTACAACTTTACATGCTCTTGCAGGTGTTTTTGCTAAATATGATATGCTCTCATTGCACCTGGTTTTATCAGTTTTCAGGTAAGCAATTCCCATTTATCGACAGCTTTCCACAACTTTAGGAATAGCTACACAACCATAAACTCCAGAGCTCCACAAACAAGCTCAGGATATTATTAAAATGTAGCTGTAACAGCACATGACGTGTTTTGACCAAAAGAGAATGAGCTCTTTTCATATAAAATAGTTATTGTAATATCCAAATTGATTCTTTAACATTGTAAGTGAACTTCTACTGCCCTGTTATAAGACCCTGTCTTTATTTAATGTGGAAATGTGATGGTTGGTGTATTAAAAAACGTTTTTATTGCCTGACCTGTCACACTCCTGGAAACAGTCATCAGAAGGACAGCAGTATATCAACGGGTAATATAACAGAGAATGAAAACGGAATATTTTCATGGCTGGATCCTTTTGGAATTTGTCCATTGCTTCATGTTTGCAATATTTCTGTTATAAATATAACTTATTTTGTAGTTTAAATTAATCAAAGTATATATTTCACTATATACTCTCTAGGTGATTAATATATATATATATGTTATACATAAACATTTACGATTTACTTTAAATCAGTTGATCTCTAGCAGCCGTTTGTATGGAACCAGTGAATGAAAGAGATTTTGCAATCATTTTACTTCCACTGCTGCATAAATGAATCACCAAGTAACTGAAACTTTATATTCAATCTTTGAAGTTAATAGGTTCAATATAATTATATATTTTGATTTTTTTTGTTTGGTTTCTAACCACAAAATGGCAGATAGCATTGGAAATACAGTGCAATTAAATTTACAAAAAAGGTAATGAACTTCAAAAAGGTTTCTGTACTGTAAGCTTTTATGTTTCATTTTATTTTCTAACAAAATTGGCTTCCTTTGAAAGCTGACCCTTTCATTTTTCTGCTGTCTAAAAATACCATCACCCTAAACAGACCGCAAGTGGCAAAGTCAGAAAGCAGACATCCCTAAAACAGCTACAGTATTTACAGTAAGTATTTGCCGTTATTTGGAATACAGCCATATACGGTGTAGTCCATTCGTATTTGGACAGTGACAATTTGTGCTGTTTTGGCTCTGTACTCCAGCACATTGGATTTGAAATAAACAATGGCTATGAGGTTAAAGTGCAGAATGTCAGCTTTAATTTGAGGGTATTTATGCCTATATTAGGTAAACCATATGGGAATCACAACCCTTTTTATCCCCCCATTTCATGGGACCAGGTCATTCTCCTGCTGCAAGGTGAAGTGCCAATGCGTTTTGAAGCATTTGGTTGGATCTGAGCAGATAAGATGCTAGATTTCAATGTGTTGGAATACAGAGCCAAAACAACAAAAATGTTGTCACTCTCCAAATACTTACGGACTACACTGTATAGAATAAGATTACAAATGGCAGGAGCTCAATTTGCTTCTTAGGCTGCTGGTAGTGTAATGCATTATATCAGAAAATATCATCAAAGCACCTATCAACACTGTCATGATGATATATTATTTTATTACTACTATTAATTTACTTAACAGATACACTTATCCAGGTCAACCTACAATATGGACAAATAATTTTAGATACACAGACAAATAGTGCAGGTAAAAAGGGAAAAAAAACAAAACAACAAAATGCTAACACAAAGGAGTTTCCAGAGTCAATAATGTGACTAAGAAGCATGCAGGAAAGCAATTAAAAAGGCAAACATAATGTTAGACTAGTTTACCAACTATACCAGGACCTATAGTAGATTACTGATAAAATGAGGAAGAGCAGTGGTCCTAATACAGATCCCTGTGGCACTCCACTAAATGTAACATCCCAGTTGGAGTATTCAACTTCTTATCTGAACTCTCCTTCTTCTACTCTTTAATCATTTCAAATCAGCACATTACCTTGAAAGCCCAGTATCTGCAATTTGAAAATGTATCTTTTATGAGGATCTTTAAAAGATTCGGAAAAACAAAATACACCAAGTATGCACATCAGAGAGAACAGTCCTAACAAATCCTACTTTAGGTTATAAAATATCATAGCACTAACATTTTATGATGAGTTAAAAAAAAGAGAAATAGTGTGCTTATAACAACGGTATTCAGACAAGGAAATATATCATATACAGTATATGTATTAATAATGTGACAGGTGAACAAAAAATTCTCACTCTCATTCAGTCAGACCAGGGGAATTAGTTATCAGTCATATGTATTTCTACCCAATGTATAAAGTGCTCCTAGTCTGTTAACTAACCCTCTGAAATAAACATGGGTTTCGGACAGAGACAAAGACAGGCTGGCTCTCATGTACTGTATCATGTGGGAGTAATCAATACTACTAGCTGATGTAACTGTGAGAAATGGATACAGAAGAGGTGACTTAAGGAGTGGGGTAGATGCTACTTTAAAGGGAATTCCAATAATTTGCCCCCTTACACATGCTTTAAACTGCTAAATGTCACTTAAAACAACAGAAACCTACTATTAACATGTTAGCTGCAAATCAAGATAGGCTGTATTTCATAATGTTACATCAGTTTAAATTCACATGTTGTTGTCCCACTGGTAATGAGAAAACCGTCTTTAATCAAATCCCAGTACATTTCACAGGATATATCAATATATGATAATACTAATTTCAGTTAATCAAAACAGCATGCCTGACTGCAACTGATGCAGCCATCTAGAATGCGTATGAAATTTACGTCAGCAGAAAGCACACTGCAGTATACTACAGTCCTGTCCGGCATGCTGCTTTCAGCGCTCAAAACAGATTGATAGGTGGCACTTGTGTTGCATGAGATGTTACGGAAAGTGTAGCTTCATTTAATCTAGTTTTTCTTAGTCAAATAATTATATTTCTTGAAAATACAACATATTTTACATGTTATGGAAACATATAAAATATATAGCCTAGCTACATTTTTAAAATGTAACATGGCTCTAGAGTGTTTTCTTCTGAAAACGAGATGAAATGCCACGCATGGAGCCTGGATTGAACCTTAATTTTTTAATGTGTCTGGTGTCACGGTGTCATTCTCCAAAAACAAGGAGTTTCATGGAGTGCCCATAAACTAATCAGAACAACTGAAATTGTTTATATTGCAATTTGCTGAAATATTGTTGTGGTAACGTATGCACCGCTCGACAAATGTTAAGATTATTTTATTGACTGCAAAAGGCACTGATGCAAAGAATGGCATCTAGATGAAGGCAGCCTGCAATAATGGTGACAGTAATACTGTAGTTGATGTACAGTATGGAAAGATAAACATGGTTGCAAATTTCTTGAATTCTATTTAAATATTATATTAAAATGTCTTGAGCGGTGCTTACAGTACCTCAAGAATGTAATGTACATAACGAGCATTAACATGTTTATATTCATGTACACATTATGGTGTCATATTAAAAAAATCTAATCTAATCTTATTAACTTTGGCAAAATGCCTTTTCAGTCAGTCATATTCCATCAATGGTTAGGGACGGAGGACACAAAATCACATTCCTCTGGGTACTCCAGTTTCCTCCTACAATCCAATGGCACTGATAAGTTAATTGGTTTCTGGGGAAACTGGCTCTGATGTGAGCATGTGCATGTTAATGTCCGAGCATGAACCCTGTGATGGACTGGGGTCCCGTCCACCTTGGGCCCACTGCTTCTGGTATAGGTTCCAGCTCCCCCCGTGACCCTGTACTGGATAAAGCGGTTAGGAAGGAGACGGACATTAACATGTACTTGTTTATAACAAAACCTTCCATACGGAAACCTGGAATAGTAGCCTTAAGAGAATAATACTTTTTACTTCTATTTTTATGTCAACTTTTTAAAATAAATTCAAAGATTTCAAAGCTTTCCATATTATAAATGAACTGCCTAATACATACTTCAGCCTAATCCCATATCAGGACATTCTTTGAACTAGATAAAGTCCTCTTAAGTAACTGATTCCAGGGCTAGTAACAAGCCTATACATTTCTGGTGGTCTGTGAATGTCTTCAATATAATACCAAGTCTGTTGTTGCCTTAGACACTTTCTTTTGAATACATAACTCTGTTCCATGGCTCCTTTTACAGTTAATCCCATTTACATTTGTCCTTGCGTAATACCCCTTTCAAAACAAGAGATGCAGCTAATGAATTTAGGGACAAATCCCCTTAAAGAATTAGGATTTCTAGAGAGCTGTACTTTGTATTCACATGTGCTTCTTGAAGCTAACTAAATTAACCCTTAATGAAACACACTTCCAGTCTCTGGTATCCTGTGTTAATAATATAAACATATATTTATTTAAATGAATATTTAAGCAGCTACAGTAGTTTCAAAATCATGGTTCTGTGTATCAGACCCGAGGAATAAACAACTCCTAGACAGTGCTTGCAAAACTGAAACCTAATGTTTTTCCTCTTTCTTTTTTATGGCGACAAATCTGCTACATTTGCACTCCCAATTATGCTTATTCATTCCAGCTTTACGAATCCATGTCCTACATTTTGCATGAAAAAATAGATTTAAATGTAATTTCACAACCAAATAGTATTTTCTGCTCTGGATTCCTCCCACAATCCAAAGACATACTGTACTGGTAGGTTTATTGGCTTCTGGAAACCCAGCCGTGATGACAGTGTGTGTCTGTTTCTGTGTCTGTGAGCCCTGCGATGGACTGGCACCCTGTCCAGGGTGTACCCTGCCTTGCACCCGTTTCTTGCCGGGATAGGCTCCGGCTCCCTTGCGACCCAGAACTGAAAGAAGCAGTTAGAAATGGCTGGATGGATAATATTTTTGTGATATATAAATAGCAATATATATTATTTTTTTGTCAATTATTTAATATGTAACATGATTGTAAAAATGTGGTTCATAAATGCCTAGCCTAATTAATTAATTAGGTCCTGACCAAAAACTTCAAGGTGTTATTTTGATCTCTATAATTATATTGATCTAAAGACAAGGCTTCATATTTAGTTTTTATGAACTTGATACCTTACAGCTGATTACTTGTGCTTGCTTACAACACTTGATCGTGGTGTCATTACTGACATCATAAGGCTTCAGAATAAAAACCAGGTTCGTTAGCTGATCACTGCTAAATATCACAGTGCTTTAAAGGACCTGGATATTTTATCATTCAAATTTAATTATCGTTAATTTACAAAATACTATACTATTTTTAAATAATATTACTAGTATGGCTACACAACTTCTAAATAAGAATTTGATCACATACTGTATATGTAATAGTATGTGCACTGGAAATCTGAAAAACGTTTACAATTATTATGTGTTATACTGTACACCGTTGTCGACAAAATTTCCTTTCTTCCTATTACAATATGTCCATCTACAAACAATAGCACTGGTGTCATCTATCACCACTGCTACCTTACCAGAGAAAATGTTTTACTCTAAATTAATTCTCAGCAGCAGTATTTTTGGAATAGGAGATGAAGATTTCCTAGCTCTGTGAAAGCATTTATGAAGCTGCTCTCAGGTCAAATATCTACACAGAGTAACAAAAGAAAGTCAAATATTTTTTATATTTGTCCATTTCTCTGCTGTTTCCTGACCATATTTTTTAAATGCATTAAAACAAACAGCATTTTACATGGAGTGCATCAAACTTAACAATACAGTAGAATAAGTTATAATAATAACTGAAATACATCTAAACATTGAAACTTATTTTTCTAGATATTAAAATGCATCTTTAAATGCACATTTGTTTAGAATTATGCATGAAATTGGAAATGTGTAGAACATTAGAATGTACTGTATTAAATATGATTTATGCAATACAAATTTTTCTTTACATTATGAGTCCAAGTCTTCAATTGTGTGCTAAGTGCAAAGGAAGTTACTTAAGCAAACACAGTTTTTAGTCATTTCCTAAAATTCAATATCATTAAAACAAAAGAATTCATCATTAAATTTGGAATACTTCAATTGGAATTTCGCATCACAACCAACTCTGATGAACCAAAGCAAACTCAACTGCATGACAGAAATTAATAGGTACACTCATCTACTTTGTTGTCTTATGGTCACTGAAAATGATGCAGTATATCATTTTACATTACTTAACATGATTCTCAAATCTAAAACAAATCTATATTTTATGTTGACTCCTAGACCTTTAATTTGATTCTGAATAAACACAAAACATTACAAAGAGCAGAAATCTACACCACATAAATATGGATTCACAGACTTTGGGGAAACTCTGAGTGAAGTGTTTGATCATCAGTGTGAAAGTGTGTGGTACTCTTAGCTCCTTCAACAACTTGTGCTGCAGACACAAGCCTGTTCTTTAAATTATAAATTGTGGTGAAAAAAGCCAAAACCTTCATTTTTATGATGATGAATCTTTAGATGCTTGTATGTCAGCAAAGCAACTAAACAAGATCCTGTTTCTGTAGCAACTGGTTCTTGCGGTAATATTTTATATTGACCTGACAATTCTGAAAATGTTAAAGGTTTATCGTATTTTGACATTAGGAGCACTGATTTCTTCAGGAAGATGAAAAGGGGATAGAAAATAATATTTCAGTTCCCAACTTAACAGCCAGCATTCAAAATGCTGTCAGAAAGTGTAAATAAAAATGTTTTCATTATACAAACATCATTATCCAAATAGGAATTTTCTTATGATTATGCAAAAAAAAAGTTCCAATAAGAAAATTTAGTTTCAGTAAACTAAAAAAAAAACTTTCTGATTTTGATACATGAGTTTTTTCACAAGCAGGTTTCTTAACGTCCATAGAATGGAGTGGCTTGGCAATTCAAGTCAGACAGTCTGAATAAATGTCATTTTCACCCATTGGGATATAATACCTATCCAGTAGTATTTCAGACTATTCCGTGCACTACTGAGAATTTAGCAACAGGTTAGCTTTATTATACTCTATTGTGGCATTTCTTTTCTTCTGGAATGTGACTGAAGAAAGGAAATATTGAATAGGTTTTGAAAGATTTCCCAAATTCTACTTTTTCTTACCTTACTAAAGTATTAACAGCTTACAATCACGTGCAATGGTCAGAGCCACAAAAAGAAATATCACCCTGCATCTTTTAAATCATAGACAGCTACTTGTTTTCATTAAGAATTACTGAGATGAAACACTGTGAAGTGAATCCAGTATCACTTACATACTGATGCATCTTGTTAATAGCATTCCTGTTCCAATGAAGCCCCAGTTGTCTTGTGAAAAATGAGTAGCAGGCATGAGATCCTAAGTCCTTATCAGCCACTAACTCATGCTAACCTGCAAGTGACCTTAGACAAATACATAAATCAACCCTCTTGCTCTTCAAGTACTCAAATCTTCTCAGCCATTGCACTTACAAGAACCTTAAGTACACTCCAGAACAGGCTCTCACATACTGGGAAAACAACAGTTATCCCAACAGTTTAAACAATAAGAAGTTATTAAAAAAAGAAATAATGCAGAGAAAGGTTAGGCTTCTACTCAGGTATGAAACTGACTTCTGACTACTTCATTTTCACTGTAAAACCTTAAACCCTCTCACATCTGGTAACTATCTACCATAAACTTGAGCCAAGATATTAAGATCACCCACCATTAATGTTGAGCTTTAAATGGTAGAAAAGTAAGAAATCCTTTTCCTTTCCTTTCTTTCATAATGCATTTGAGACTGAATTTAAGCACATTATAAACAGCTTCAGAGCCATGCAAATAAGCATGCAGCCCTACAAAAAGGAGAGCACCGTATTACCACGTTCTGCAGCGGCCAGATAATTCACCATAATCTGTGTGACTTCATTTTATTGTTGTATTAATCAAGATTAACCAAATTCACCTGCAAAGAAAATTAATATCTGAACCCTTTAGACTAAAGGAAAAAAATCAGGTTTTAAAAATGGGGCATTCTTCATTTATGATTCATCAAAACAGGACATCATTGGAAAGTGGTGACGCCAGGCAAGGCTGTAAATGTAAATGGTCTTAACTGATTAACATACTGCAAAAAGAATCCGTTCTGGCACAACAGAAACAACTGCTGGAGTGTGATTTACTGACCACATGTAAGCTTAATGAAACAAAATTAGTGTTCATTAAAATGAGTGTTTACTGAAAAATAAGCTGGTGAAAATGGTTTGGCAAGGGAAAGATCTTGGCTTGAAGAAGAAATTCTTGGTTTTCCACAGCAGACAAGTAAACAAAAATGTTAAGAACTTGGCTTTAGTATAAAGCTAGAAATATAGAATTATACATGAAATACTACATTCTGGTCATCATGTAAACACTGGTGTCACCACTACACAGGCAGGGGAGACAACTGTCTCGACTAAATGTATCTGATTGTGATGTTTGCATCACGAATAAGATTAAAACTATCTGCAACATAAGAACAATATTTTTAATTAATTGAACTTTTCAACTCAAAGAAAGAGCAGCAATCCTGGGACTATCGGTATGTACAATTATGGAAAATCAGCCTGTACATCAGGTAAATAAGACATATGTTTTATGATGTCTATTCTGAATGTTCCCTACTTGAAGCTATAACTTTCAGTATTTTGAAAACTTTTAACATCTATTAAATGAAGATTATTGGGTCATTAATGATACTGCATTAGGTCTTAAAGAGTACTTCAAAAACTCAACTGCCAGTTGTCTTGCCAAGACCCACATGAAGAGATTCTAATGAAAAACGTAATGAGCTAAGCAGCCAACGGCTACACATTCCTGGATGAGACCACTTCTTCTTGCATAAGGCTATTTCTTTTTTTTAGAGAAATGGAGAATGTTTTATAGATTTAAGTTCAGATTTTGAAGCCAATTACTTGCTTCAGCGGTGAGCTGTTGGTGAGGTGATTGCTGTTCTACAATCACAGGACACATTGGGTCTGATCCTCTATAGATGCTAGTTGAGACTGCTGAAACAACTATGTTTACATTAAGCATTAAAGTGTTGTGATTGTACTAATACATAATATTTGGACTTCAAATACAGATGTCCTTTCTCTTTTTGGATCATTCACAGTGTGGTTTTCACAGATAATTGCTTGAAATAATCAGTTTTTCTATTAATCCCAGTCAATTTATTCTGTTGATGTTTGAATGTCTGTACAGTACATCCAGATTCTCAAGTAAAGTATTTTTAAACAGGGAGTACTAAGTAGGCATGGATTGGTTACACAGATACAATGGTTCTTTAATTTAGTAATTAACAGCATTTAATAATTTTAAAGGCAGTTAAAAAGTCACTCCCTCAATCTTGACAGATTCTAAAAAAAATGACTTCACAAGAACATATAAACTGAAAAAAATGAGTATTTTCATAATATTATGATTCATGTTAGGGAGCTTTATTGCTCTCAGAAAGTTTTTTCTGTGTAGTTTCTGAGGTGCTACACTTATCACGGTGTCATTTGGCAACTGTGAATACACATCATCTTCTGACACAGAGATAATCTTCCAAACCTGATTCATTAGGAATTTTTAGCATCATATACAGAAACAGAATTCTGTTTGAATATACAATAAGGGGCATGAAACCAAAACTATCATTCTTATTAGTCAATCATAATAATAATGTTACATCTTAGAATTACTGACTGGTTGGTAATTTTTTATATGATACTGTTTATTTTAAAATGCACAATGATGTATGCAGATTAAAAATCTAACATATCTGAGAGCATACTGTTGTACAAAAGTCTTAGACATCATAGACACAACCACAATTTACAGGGGTATTCTGAGTTTAAACAATTTACTTAAAGTTTTCACTGGCGTTTCTACTGTGACGTCAACTTTCACTGTTATTACTGAAAGTTAGTTTGAGTGAGAAGAAACCAAACTTGTCATGCAGCCATTCAGTGTGCTCTAGATTTGTACTATAGATTGGAAGGTTGTGGTTTTTAATCCCAGGTGTGGTACTGCTGTTGTAACTTTGAACAACGTAATATGCTTATATTGATGCATGGCTGTGTACATGAGTATTAGTGGAGGAAAGTGACACTTAAAAAATGTCAGACAGATCATTTACTGTATGTTGAGCAAATCTTCAGAAATTGTGATTACAGCAAAGGTAATTTAAGGTAAATTATATATGAGCACAGTGTTGTAGTGGCTTATCCATCACAGTTAGCAATAAAATATGTTACTTGTCATTAACTTCATTTGTTTCTCTCTACATATTTTGTACTACAAAATAAATAATACAAAATGAATAAATCTTAGCATGAAACAAGATGGCTACAGACATATTCTGCAGACACAGACCTATTCAAGGTATACAAAACTTGCATTACAGTATACGAAGAATAAAATGTCATAAAGTATTACTACACATTTTGTATGCCTGTGTTATTCTATCCTAAATATTTTCTTGAATTTATATTAAATGTTCTTTACATTTCAATAAAACTCCTTCCACAAGATTGAAATGTTGTTTAACAAACCAGCTAAACTTTTTACAATTGTACATCATATGTAATGCAACAGACTGTTTTATGGAACTACATGACTTTTACATCAGGATATGAACCCTGTGGTTTAATCAGAGGAGTAACTAAACCTACAGTATTAGCATCTTAAAATGTGTGTACAGCGCAGACAAAAAGATATGAAATACTGTGACATAGAACTGTAAAATGTGTTGGGTTAATCAAATTTAGATAAAAAACATGAAAATCTATAGAAGAACAATATTTGAAAATGTCCTCAATTAAGATCATGTTCATGTGTTATTCAATTTCAATACAAGACAAAGTGTATGACGTTTAGACGTACAGCCTATGAATGTGTTTAGCTCTGTTGATGATAATCTTACAATTCAAAAAACATCACAGGCAAAAAGCAGTCTTAAACCACATTTCGTCTGAACCTGCAAATAATGCATGGATAAAATGTTAAAAACATAGTTAAAAATAAAAGTTATGGATGAAATGTAAACATATTCCCTTTCCCCTAAATTAAATACTGTTACAGTATATTGTTAACTGTATAACAGTTGTAGTGATATGGTATAGTGAATCAAACTATATTTGAGAAAAAGAATTACAGAAACAATGAATGAAAATTCACCTGAAAACACTTAATATACAAACACATTAGATTTCAAAAATAGCTTTAAACTCAATTCTCACCTCCTTAACTTGTTCAGCTCTTTGTCTTTCCCCAGACAGATCCCTAGTAGTCACTTCTTGTGAGAACCAGCACTGACAGTACGAGCAAGACGGGCAATAATCAGTTACTGTAAATAAAACCTCCTTAAAAGTCATCATTAAAAGCTGTGTTCCTTCGTTATTATCTGCAGACAGAAAACCAGCTTCTTCTGCCAGAAGTCTACATGCTGTGCAGTAGATGAAATTATTTTTACAGTGCCAGTCCTATAACAATTTTGGTTCACCTCAAATATTTCTGCATGAACTCAGAACTCTGTAATGATCATCAAGATATAAATGTGAGAACAAAAGTACTTCCTACTCCATGCTAAAAGGTAATTTGAGAGGGAGTTTTAGCTACTTCCTAGCAACCGGAACAAACACAAGAGCATTTTCAAATCAGACAATGAGCATCTGTGTTAGCATCTAGCATGCTTAAAGAAAAGCAACCACTTGTTACAACTGTAGATATGAATCATTCCAAAACTAACAGTGCCTTTGAAGTGTGTGTCTTAAAAGTGCTCTACAAAGAACACATTTTTCAACTTCCAGAGCAAAAAAAGTAACTGCTGCTTCTTTGATAGAGGGGCAGCAAAGGGGGTAAAAAAGATTCACATTTGCCAGTTTGTGTAAGACAGAGACACAAGTGATTCTAAACAGCCACAAAAAGGCTGCAACCAAAGGAATGGACCTTAACATCAATCAGGTTTTGAAGGATAAATACACTTTCTGTGGCTCCATTTTGGAGTTCTCACCCATCAGACAATGAAAGTGCACTACTAGTACATACTGCATGCTGTTTACTTAACATTACATAGGAGAGACAACAACAGAAGAAGAATATCTGCTGCCCCCTGGGTATCCTCCCAGCTGCTCACGCTTACTCTACTCCCTCCTAATGCACACCCCTCACCTTCCCAACCAGGAGCCAGAACCATTTCGTCTGTGGACCCAGTGGCCCAGGCACTGGAGACTCAATCCTTCTTCCTCAGTGCCCCGGATTCCTGCTTCCATTCGGCAGCTCATCTGCTCAGCACCGGCTCGGCTCCACCTAATCCTCCTGCTCCTCCTCTTCTATGCAAGAACTCTACCCTCGCCCCTTCTCTTCATACCTCGCCCACGCCTCTTCCACTCTCTCTGGTTGTCTCAGAAATAGTTCGAAGACCTATTCGAACTATATCGAAGGTATAACTATACACAGATACCTTCCTGCCCGCTGCAGATACTCTGCCCAGCTCCTGCTCCTTACCCCCTGCTTCCAGCTTGGGCCATTGTGAGACTGTGTTGATGGAATCAATATGGCCAGCAGCCATATTACCCTGCAACTCACAACTGGCAACCCACTGAAGCTGAGCTGGTGTGAACCTTGTCAGTACCTGGATGGGAAGAGGTATTAATGGGGCCAGCAGGGTGCACTCACCCTGCAGTCCGTGTGGGTCCTAATGGCCCAGTACAGTGACAGGGGCACTATACTGTAAAAAGGCGCCGTCCTTCGGATGAGACGTAAAACCGAGGTCCTGACTCTCTGTGGTCATTAGGGTGTTTCTTGAAATGAAAGGGGTGTAACCCTGGCATTCTGGTCAAATTTCCCATTGGCCCTTACCAATCATGGCTTCCTAATAATCCCCATCTATGAACTGGCTTCATCACTCTGCTCTCCTCCCCACTGATACCTGATGTTTTGTGAGCGTTCTGACGCACTATGGCTGCCGTCGCATCATCCAGGTGGATGTTGCACATTGGTGGTGGTGGAGGGGAGTCCCCATTACCTGTAAAGCGCTTTGAGTGGAGTGTCCAGAAAAGTGCTATATAAATGTAAGCATTTAATTATTTTTATTATTAACTCTTCTCCTGTTCATCAAGATGCCACTCTACCACTGATGCTTGCTATCCCTGCTCCCTTTCCCATTCTGCCCTTTGCTCACTTCTGAATTAGCTCACTAATGCACCTGTACACATTCTGGTTTAACACGCAGCATAATTGATCCCTCCATTTCATAACTTTCCTGCTCCCACGTTTTTCCAATGCACTATGCAACTATTGTCCATACTAGACCTATTTAAAGCAACAGGACAAAACATTTATCTTTTTTCACTTACAAGTTCCATTCAATGCTCCATTTCTCAGATGACTTTTTCTCACTGATGAGAAAATTCTCACACATTGAGTGGAACAGAGAAATTTTGAAAAGAGAAGAAAGGAAACAACATTTTGGCTGTTGAAGCCAAAAAGTTGTGTTTCCTTTTTTTTAAAGCATGGAATAAACCTTAACTTGTTCCTAGTACAGGTTAGGTTTCATTTTGCACACCACTTACAAAAACAGTTTTAAAAAAATGTTACTATTGCAATAACAATACAACATCAGCACAAAATGCACCGCTACCATCCTGTAGGCTTATACTGTACTTTGAAGCAACTTTTGTAGGATTTTGTAAATAAATGTAAATTAACCTTGTCCACTTCCATTTCTGCTAGATATTTCCTGAATGTAATTCACATATGGGGTAGATTTATTATGCACATATATCATTGACTGTATTTTTGTCTGATTAATATGAATTTGATTTTCTTCCTTATCACAATTTTAATTAAATCAGAGAACTCAGAATTAACAGTGGGATGCAAGTGGAAATTGAGTGGAAGCTCATTTAAAAACAAAGAACAGGTGTCACTACTTTATCCAGAGGATTGTGAGAGTACAGAACAAGCTATCCAGCCATGCTGTTGAAATAACACTCTGGTTTCTTCCAAAAACAGGGCCAGATGAGATCATCAGATCAATTAGCTATTACAAAATGGGCTAGATGGACGAAATGGCCTTCTGTTGTTTGTAAACATTCCTATATTTGTATAATGAAAGATCAGAAATGACATAATTTTCCACTTCCGTTCATTAATTAATTTTCCAATTTCCATTATGAAAGTTTTCATCTTCCACTGATAACCTGTCAAAATGCCAACTTGACTGAAAGCTGATTCTCATCTTTTCAGATCTGCTCTTTAGATTATTTTCATCATTTTTCATCACGGTTATCTTTCCCTATTTAATATTCTAATGTTCCAACAACACCTATAGTAAATTATTTACTGAAATGTGTGAAAAGACAATAATAATAGGATGATAATTTACAGGATCTGTGCTCTTTGCAAGAATTTCAAACTTAACTTAGTTTGATTAAGTAACATGAAAGGAAGGATGTTTCATTGTAAATGAAATAATAAAGAGGCAACACAAATTCAGTAATAATAAAAAAAACAGCATGAACAATGGATGATTTGGTTAAACAATGCTTCTCTTTTACTGGATAAAAGATATAGTATGGAAAGTGAGTAAAATTACTCATTGTTAGTATTACAATCTTGAGATGCGTTCACACCTGAACAATTGTATTGTTAAACTTCTAAAAACTACTAAAATTAACCTACTTATTAAACTTAACAGCTCCTGGTTGTGTGATCCAAACCAAGCAGCTGTGTAAAAAAGGTTCCCATATGTAGCCATGATAGTTTTCTTTCACAAGTTAATCATACCAAAAACCTGTCAGTTCTTTGCTTTTGACAGTCACAATCAATTTATAACCAACAGTTTCACTTATTAACAATTAAGATCTAAAGCTGTCTAATCTGTATTTGTTATTAAGTGTGACATACTGTAGAATACACAGGTGGGGTCACAAAAATATAATAGACATACTGTAGCATTTGCACAGACGCAGGGATCTTAAAAACAAATGCATTTTCCATATTTCTCAGGTTTACACTATTAATGCCTTTCTAACATTCCAATTGATAGTAACTGGCATTTCGTAGAGAATATTGAACAGCAAAATGTTTCGTATTTCACTACTGTCCTCATGCCTAATCTCTCAAGAATAGGGTAGACTTAGCGTTAATTTATTAACTGTGTTTGCATGGTGCTTCTCATACAAAGTTACCAAATAACTTATTTATGGGAGAGGACCCACTTCATCCACTGCTGAAGTACACTGGATGATGGACGGTAGCCATTATTAGCTAGCACTGTGTGAAGCTAGCATTGTGTGAAGGGTATAGTTTTATATGTACTGTAGTGTGTAGACTACAGTACATATAAAACTATACCCTTCACACAATTTTATATGTGAAACTTGTTTTCACACAATGCTCATTGAGGAATAATAACTGATCCCTGCAATTCACAGAAAACATGGCTACCCTTATACAGTAAATATTTCCCACTGCTTTTAGGAACAAAGGCCAAATGGGGAATAAGTAATTTGAAGAGTTCCTTTCTGACACTAAAATAAAAATCACTGTATTACCACATAACAGTCTTTAGTCAAAACAACATTTTAGTCATAATTCCTTAAAAAAAGTTCAAGTCATAAAATAGTCAATCTGTTAAACCTCTGTGGCAAACACACAGCAGAACTGTAATTGCTGGACCTTTTAAAACATGTCCTGTACTCCTGTTCTACTGAACCCCATAAACAATGGTTTTTCAAACGCATTTTCCCTTTCACACAATATTACTTGCAAATTCAGAAAACAACCATTGCCCTGCGAAGAATGCAAGCATTTCCTGTGGAAACTGTATGTTTGCCAACATTGTGTGCTTTACTGAAAAACATGGCATATCACAAAGGACAAAGTAGCTTTTTTAGATTACCACCTGGCAATGAGATCATCGCTGGTCGGTGGTTAAAAATAGTCTTTACACTTTGCAATATTCTAAAGAGTGCAAACAAGATAAAGTACCTCAAAAAACTGCTAAGCTGGCAGAAGCTGCACTGATTTTTTCAAAACTAAAAAATCCTAATAACTGCACAAAGGTCTGCATTTACAAAGACTTTAACAGGCAACAAATTCAACAAAAAATGTGTTAAAACACAAAGATTTAAGGATGTATTTGGTAAGAAAAAAAACCAGGGTGGCACAGTGTTTAGCATTGCTGCCCAGCTACACTGGGGCCCTATACTCAATTCCAGACCTGGGTTGCTATCTGTGTGGTGTTTGTATGTTCTCCCTGTGTTTGTGTGGGTTTCCTCCGAGTGTTATAGTTTCCTTCCACAGTCCAAAAAGCTACTGGTACAGTAGGTTAACTGGCTTCTGGGAAAATTATCCCTGGTGTGAGTGTGTCTGTGTTTGCCCTGTGATAAATGGGTGTCCCATCCAGGGTGTACCCTGCCTTTTGCCAATTGCTTGCTTGGATAGGCTCTGGCTCCCCCACAACCATGGATTGGAAGAAGTGGTCAGAAAATGGGTGGATGGATGTCTTGTTTGATGCTCACCTCATAACCAAACTTAATTACATCTTCACAAATCTGAAATCCAGCTACAGTATACAGAGAATCTAGTTTTGCTAAAGTATTGGAAATTGTTAAATGGATAAAATAAATTTATCCATCCTCTACAATGGCAACTAGTTAACAGTTTTAATTCCTTTTCTACTGAAACTATGCTTTTTCAAAGATGAACATGTAAGAAGGTTTCATGACTGAATACAATGGATCTTTTGTTGTGACTCATCATGAAATCTCAAAACTGTTCCTACTTGCTTATACAAGGCAGCAGTCTGTCTGATGTCCCATTCGTAAAATCAACCATGGTGAGACCATGCATTTAATTGTATCATGTATGTTTACTTTATTCTCTTTTAAAATTACAGAAGATGTAAATTGTTTGATTTTGGGTTGCTAGTTTTACCTTCGGTCAAACACGGTCATAAGTATAAGCCAACAGTGGATAAAAAGTCCATACTGATCAGCATTTATTGTTAGTAGCATCAGCCACTGAAATAATGTATAGTAATTCCTCTGCCAACCTATTCTTTTAGTAACTGTTTTTACTATAGCAGTTGTTCATCTGGTGACAGATCTGGTGATAGAAGACCAATTTTGCATTTATGAGTAAAATTCTGTCAAAGGCCAACACAGGTAATAATTTCAAGCATTCTGATCCTCTTGTCTGTGGTGCAGAGCTCCCATCTGCTAACTCCATTGTGTTTAAACGTGTATTGATTTTTTTCAGTCGTCACAGCATATGTGTCAAACTGCCACTGTACATGATGAGCACATATTGTGTGGAATGCAGAGCTAACTCTTATCACACTCAAACCCCCCACCACTCCAATTTTCCACTTTCGTTTTAATCTAAGAAAAGCTTACATGCTGATTTTGCAATGAAATGTAATTTAAATTGAATGATTTCGGAATTAAAGTTAAGATGCTTTGTGTATTCCCATTTTCGTTAAAGCCATTTCCACATACAACTGCTATTCCGTGACAACACTACACGCATATGATTCACAGCTCAGAGGAAACAAAGCAGTTACAGGCAAGCACATAACGATCTACTTTTTTACCCCCCCAAAAAAAAACTATAACCGAAAAACATAATACAACTTCGATACTTCAAGATAAGAAATTGTGTGACCAAATAACAAATAAACGCTATTCCTTTTTCTTTGATTCACAATACTGTAGCATCTCCATTTCCACACTAACACCAGTTTACACTGATCATCCTGAGCAATCTTGAGAAATGACGGAGGGGTTTCTCCAATCAAACTCGTTTGTATTGAAAAATAAGACTTCAAGCCATAAATAAGGGGCTAAGGGCGGTGTTTCTCCCTGTTCAAGATTGTTAGAACTGAAGCGCATAACTCCACGTTTTAAACATAAAAAGGAAATAATGGTAATAATAGTAAGAGTAATCACATGTTAAATATGAATATACAATATAAAGTAAAAGTTATAATAACGCCCCGTACATAAAAAAGAAAAACGCATTTCTATAGTCTTCAGTTCCGAAGACCTTTTGTGTTTTCAATGCCTTAAGAACTATAATGAATACTATGCTATACATTCACTAGAAGCTGGTCTTTTCAGACGTCAGAAGAGTAAGGCGTTCATTTGTTTTATCTTTACCTTTTATAAAGCAGCTGATCCTAGGTTTTCCAGTTGTTCTCGATGCGGATTATATTCGCCTCCGCCACTGTCCCCCAACGCCGCTGGTGAACTAGTGCACAGTAACGGTACAGGATTTGGGACTGTGAGCTCAGTGTCAGCTCTGCTTAGTTTTCCTCTTCTTACCGGAAACAGAGCTCTCGGATACCCCAATCTTGGATAATGAAGGAAATGCGGTTTCCTTGTGCAGTGTTTTCTCAGTCAGTACGGTCCGTTAGAAATTCCTGCTGTACAAATGAGCTTTACGGTATTGCTTAAGAGTTTTCATTTAATTGAGTGGAAAAAAGTGCAGATATAAATATCTACATTGTTTGTATTTCTTATTGCGTAAAAGGCATGCACAGTCAGCAGATATTAGACAGTTAATGCTGGAAGTAAAACAATTGTTTGGAGCAACCGAAAAAGGAAAACCGCTAGATATTTTTGCCGTATAAACGTTGCCTGTAGAAACACTTATTACATTCCTGTTTTGAACAATAACGAATTCATATAATTATTATGGATTAATGAAAAATAATATCAAAATAATTAAGTTACATTGGTATATCTATAACTTTAGGAGAGAAAATACAAATGGTACACTTTCTCCATGGCTAATGGTGTATCTATCCATCCATTTTCTATCCGGGCACATGGTGGGATACAGTACATCCTGGATGGGATGCTAGTCCATAGAAAACACATACAGTACAGTACATACACACTCACACTAGAGACAATTTTCCCAGAAGTCTCTTAATCTACCAGTATGTCTTTGGACTGTAAGAGGAAACCAGAGCACTCAGGGGGAACCCATGCAAATGTGGAGAGAACATAGAAACTCTACACAGATAGCATCACTGGTCCAGAATTGAATCCACTGCCCATGTCCTACAAGGCAGCAAAGCTAACCGCTGCACTATCATGATGCCCATATCTGACTGTAGAGAAATATAACAAGGCTGCTTTACAGGAATTTTCTTTGAAATCATATCATAAATATGGCAAAATAAGTGTCTAAGTACACTTCAGACTTTACGCTGCTATCCTTGCTACTATTTATTTTTCTGTTTCTAGTGTTGACGTCTATAGTTCCCAGGGTCTTATTATTACAACTGATTGAAAGCTGTAAGTAGAAAAATTAAGAATAGTAGAATATGCTATCCTTTTTAGTTTATGAGCCTTTAAAGAGAACAAAAAAAGGCCACCAGTTTAGAACAAGCATGTGTCCCAGTAGAGGAGAGCAATAATTCAATTGAAGCACTGAGTGTAGAATTCACAATCCCCTCATTTTAAAATGTGTTTATGTCAGGTCCAATTTGGTAGGTCTTCACTTGTCAGTAAAAGTGTACAGTTTCAGACCATTGGGAAATTGCACAGTAAATTCATTTTTGTCAATGAAAATAACAGATAGGAAACATAATTCTGATTTTACACTAGGGGTACATTAATCTTGCCCTGTTCCACATGTACATCAAAATTGTAGGGAAAGACTCAATGGGTACATAGCACATCATCCTCTTGGGAGGAAAGTTGGTGGCTAGCATAGTAACACTGAGTACCTTTTATAAAATGAAAACAATTCAAAATACCTCAAATCTTCAGGAAGGACACTTCACCATTTCTTAAAATGTTACCTGATAATATAGGTTTCTGACCATCATCATTTGAATAGTAGGTACTTTTTTCTAAAATTTCACAGTGTGCATTTTAAAATCCTTCCAATTATGTGCTTAGGTAACACATATTGTAGGTACAGTACATGTATGTTATCAAAAAAGTTCCAATATACTTGTAACAATAGCCTCTTACTGTAGAGAAATGTTAATACTTGCTTTAAAACAAAATAATTAATAGTACTCCCTATTTGTTAAATATACAGTATATATTTGCTCTCTAAGAGTAAAATTAAAACATTTGCATTGAAGATTTCTGAAGAATTACTGAAGATTTCAAATGTCTAAATTATGTTCTTCTACACTAGTTTTAGAATTATTTAGCTAGGACTGTAATATTTTTACTTTAAATTTAAAAAGGTTCTTCATACAACATCAAAAAATGGCTTGAAACATGTTTCATAACACCATAAAAATTTCTGGACTTTCACATTTCACGACTTTCAAATTAATAGCTTGCTAAAATAAAATAAAAAATCCTTAATAATGCGATAAAATATAAAATCACTATTAAAACCTAATCTTGTCCCCAGGATCATCATTTTGCTCTCAGTGCTTTCAGTTATTAATGAAGAAAGTGCCCCATATAGATGTACTGTAGCAATGAATTTTATCATTAACTTTGTGGCACCCTGCTACAAAGGGTAGAGTGCTGTACACCTGGGATCAGTTTAGTAGAATATGCTACTATGTACCAACAGAACATTTACATGAGTAACCATTCTTAGTACAGTGACCATTCTGACCTCTCCAGCTGATGAATACCACAGGTAATGACACATAAAATAATGCTCAGCGGGATAAGTATATGATACTAGTTTAGCTGTACACAGCAAAATTCTGGTTAACTAGGTCCTTCCTTTGTTAATGAATTATGCAAGTCAGTTTGGATGTACAGGAATAGTGAAAGAGGGACAAAGATAGCACAGGTTCTGTATCATTTAGCTGAACTATTTTCTATAACATTTTTATTGTTTCTCTTAGTCTTGATTTGACAAAGCCCTATAATATTACTTAGATTTCTGCACATGTGAAATCTTTGGATGAGATACTACTGTATATCACTGTACATTATTAATTGTTACGGTACTGTAGATATTAATTTTGGTATAGTGAAGAGAATAGACAAGTAGCAAATGTGTGAAAGGTGAAAAACAAATTTATGTTAGGAACCCTTTTAGCATGTCAACCATAGCTAGTACATTGGCCACAATCATAGTTATATGCTGCCCACTATTTATGATGACAAGGGATTTATGTATATTAATTTTAGTTTACTGACGTGTACAGTATAGACTTTTTATTCTCAGTAGGTTTGCTAAGGATAACTAAGAACGGTTACATTTTATAAAATCAAGTTATTATACACAACATATTTCAATTCGACATGCCTGTTTTTTTTAATATTACATTTCAATGGGAAGTCATTTCAATGCGAATCTACTACTCATGCATCTTTAGACTTGTGTTTAAAGGCAAAAGAACATAATGAGAGGAAGCCATCTAAGCCAAAAAATTGCACTCATGGACACTCAATTCATCACATGGACAGCACTAGCTCTTTTTAAACCATTAGGAAAGCTAAGATATCATTTCCTTTATTAAAGGTACTGTAACAGTTGCATTTTTGTACATCAATAACATCATTAATAGTAAGAAAATACAACTAAGTTCATCATTATTTTTGTTTGCAGTCATCTGAATGAGAATGTCATGTACTGTAGGTTTGTAAATAACTGTCCAACAATGCAGCAATGAAGACATTGTCAAAGTCCAGTGGGTACTTTACAAAGGAAGGAATAGCAAGAGACCAACTTTATGTTTGTAAGGAACTTGCCTAAAATATAATGGCATTTTTAAAACATTTTTCAAAATATACTTTTAGAGCATCAACTACTACCTACTAGGACATTGAAAATAACATTACACATCTAAGAATTTTTTAATTCAAAGTGATACAACACATCATAAGCAATTTTCATTATATTTGGCTTTATTTGAATTTGAAGGAACAAAAAAAATAACATCTTTGCAAAATGTATGAGACATCAGTCAGCAGCACAGTGCCATTACAAGCTTTAGTTTCCCACATTTTAGTGAAAGCATTACAGCCTGAATACTTATGACAATACTCAGAGATACATACTATTTTCTGGCTGGATTAAAAATGTAATTTATCTTGCTAGCTAACTGACTGCTATAATGAACATCTTATTATTACTTTCTTTACATGTTTTCACCTCCCCCTGCCCAATGGGGTTTTGAGATTTTCCCTTTAAAACTACTGATTCGAAGATAACATCACTGTTGTTAAGATTAATTTAAACATTAATGCTCCATATGTTTTTCCCAGATGTATTGTTTCATATGTTGCGAAATATTGGTTTGTAATACTTGCACACAAATTGTAAATTTGTCCAAACTGTGTCCGAAATTTTGCAAAAGATGGCCATACCTCATACTGTGAAAAGACTTTGAAAATTTGTTTGCTTTACAGGTGATCAGTTGTGATGAAGTGTCTCCCAAAGTTGGTAAGCTGTAACATTACTCATTGATTGTCACTTGAGCAGAGAATGGATTGGATTCAAAGACTGGAAGATGCACTGTAGAGTTTCTGACAAAAACAAATCACCACTGCCTTCTAAATTGTCCATGAGCTAACAAATTAAATTTACTAGGAGTTTACATTTTAGGTATACATTTTCTGACACTACTGTAAGGTGAGATGTTCAGAGCTGTAAACAAAGAAAGTGAAGCTCCTGTCAATACTGTATGTGTGCAATATTATTATTTTTAATATTCCATTATTTACTCTAAAGATGAAATATTTTAATAAGCAATTCACCTGTGAATAACAAATTTCATACTCACTACATGTTTGTAGTTTTCTATCAGGTAAAAAAAGAAGCTTCTGCCAAATTATTGTTACTATTATAATTTTTCTGCTGTTAGATTTCACCATCCATCTGTCAACCAGTTTTATTACACAATACCTCCTCTGGGTGCTCATCAGTATGAGGGCACCGATTCTTAATATTAAGAGTAAAGAAGTGAATGAATGCTCAATTGCTTGCATTCCAGACATCTTGCGTGTGTGATACGAATGGCCTGTTAGATGTGGCACCAATTGGATTGTGTTACATTGCAAATTAAAACCCACGCTCATATTTTATGGTTGTGTTTTGTAATTTGTAGATTGCCTGAAGTGTTGATTTGTTGTAGACATAAATCTCCCTCAGCAGTGCCGACATGGAATGGGATCAATTGTTATTCATGAAAGAACAAGTCAAACAAACTTCACTTCTTTCATAACCTATTACATTTGATAAGTTTTTGTTTCAGGAGCTTACAAGATAGTAAAATTATTTATTAATGCATGCTGGAGTACTCCTCTGTCACCAAGTAGTGTTCACAAAGTAAGTATTGTTTATAAATAAAAAATACTTAATGGATACTATACTAGAATACTGTAAAATAGTATACTAAAATAGTATATAGTACTATAAGTAGTATAAATACTATAATGGATGCATTCAGAGACATAACATAGACATTTGTTTTTAAATGCTTAAAATGTTTTTAAAGTTAAAAGGGCATGAAATGGAGATGTCCTAGCTTTATATCAATTAAAACTGTACACTGGTTTTCATGTTTCACTGTATACCTCCCAACACTGACTCCACAATGAATGCATTTTTAAAAGGAATGTATCTTTAGATTGAGCTCTATGATGGAGTGGATTGAGTTGGAGTTAAATGTCAACAGCTCCTCAATGTGAGTGAGATGCCTTGCTAGATGTGATTATTTATCTTTGCTGTGCATCATTAAGAGTTTGTTGGACACTCAAAGACCTTATATAATTCATGGAAGATTCTCCATCTATTTCTATGGTGAAATAAATATTTGAAAATATTTTTAATCTCTATTGTTTTAGAAAGTCTATATGGAAGAACCAACAGGAGCAAAAAATGGGAAGACAAAGATGTCTGACTGAGGTCATCAGTCATGTCGTAGAAACCGCAGCTGATAGGGCCATCTGTGAATCACTGGCTCAGAACTAATTTCCACAGGAGTCAGTAGCTTCATGTGCTGCTTCATTTTGGTGAAGGCAGACGAGCAGACCACATAAGACTATATACTTTTAGCCTTTTATCTTCAGTTTGTGTATTGTGAGCTGAGTACTAAAGCTTTACAAATCAACAAGTACGACAGAATATTTTATTATCTTTTTTAATGTCCATAAAACAGAGTCTAAAAGCATTTTCAAGGTCTGTTTTGTCTGCAAGCATGGTGGCATATGCAAGTTCACACAAATTGCTGGTTTAAGTGTAGTGGTGCAAATCATTTGTTAGTGTAGTCAATAGTTTTCTAAAGTGTATGAACAAATTACTAGATATAACATGTATAAATACAAAATGGGAAACACTGAGCTAGATGAGGCTACTTATTGGAAAGACAGGGGTATTTATGTTAACAAATCACTAACATCTTCCAGGCAATGTGGGGAAGCAACACAAAAGGCAAACAAAATGTTAGGCTACAGTATATAGTCAAATAAAGTGATATTACAGTATATTAAAATTGTACAATGCACATGTTAGGCCTCATTTAACATCTTTTGTACAGTTTTGGTCAACACGTTACAAAAAAGATATTGCTGCTCTGAAATTTGAACAGAGGTGAGCAACCAGACTCATTCTGAGATATAAAGAAATATCCTACATGGGCTGAAAGAACTGATTATTTTTCTTCTTGAGCAGAGAAGAGTATGAGGAGAGATGCTATAAAACAACAGAGGAGACTTCTTCAATATGAACTATGAAAAATGAACCAGTATTTCAAGACATGAGGGGAAACTACATCGATGTGCATTTAAAACCAGTTATAGGAGGCACGTCTTTACCAAAAGTGTTGTAGGAATATGCAAAAATCTATCCAGTACTTTGGCTTCCTTCAATAAATGTCCGGATGAAACCCCTTGGATTACTGATAACCACCAAACTGACTAAATGATCTGACCTCTCATTTGCAACCTTTCTTATGTGATACTTTGTTTGCTTTCTCTAATAACAAACACGGTACTTAAAAGTGTTTTAGTTGAGCTTTTTGTTCTCTAATTATCCAAATATGTAATATGCCTAGCCTGAAAATGACATTATACTGGTAAACATTATTGGATTTTCTCAATGAGATATTGCTTTTGAATTAGCACAGTGGACACAGACAGTAAATGAATTGTTTATGTTTCTATAGAAGTAAACAAACACACAGTATATGTAAATAAATATGTTTACCTCCATCACTTCTACCTGTTATCCTTCTACTCAATGGTAACTGTACGCTTCACTATATATGAGGACAATATATTGTGTTCAGTTTGCAGTTCTTTAATATTTCTTAAGTAAATCTAATTAGACTTAAACGATTTTCTCTTCGTTTCTCACCTGTCACCATTTCCTGCAAATTTATACTTCAGTGATAAGATTTACTGCTACAGTATTTGTATTTGGGTTCGTAGAAAGGACCAAGGTGAACTCTAGTGCCCTCTACTGCCACAAAAGTGTAATCTCAGTAGAGTATACACATCCTGGAGAGCATTACTGTATTTTGATTATTTATAAACTTGTTAAAAATATAAAACACAAAAGATTTAAAGAATTCATAGAATTCTTGAAAGAATTCTGAAGATCTTTAAAGAACTCTGAATCTCTGCAGAAAATAATTTAAAGAATTAAATCAGCAGCTTCCAGATG
The DNA here is from genome assembly GCF_059453375.1 of Lepisosteus platostomus. Taxonomy (NCBI): domain Eukaryota; kingdom Metazoa; phylum Chordata; class Actinopteri; order Semionotiformes; family Lepisosteidae; genus Lepisosteus; species Lepisosteus platostomus. The sequence goes on from NC_142614.1 coordinate 53,920,983, forward strand.
TATTCATGCCCATGATAATAGTGTTATACCATGTTATTAAGCAAATTAAAATGTGATTAAAATATACAGTATATAGCAAAATAGTTAATGTATCATTACCATAACTGTAAAAACTAATTACATATTTCTGAATGCACAAATTGCTGATTATTGTGAGTGATAAAAAATAAAAATCTATTTATCAGAGATACATAACTTTGCTATAAACATAGGAAAGCTGTTGTTTCACAATGATTGGAAATACAGGCAGAAGTGATCCCTGCAAATATACAAATATTGTTTAAGTCACAATTACTGTAACAGTATCCTAGACAGTAGAACAAACCAAAGGTTACCAGACGATTTTCACTTTTAATTTCAACTGTGTCAAAATTTAATTTAAAAACAGAAGTAATTGATCAATGTCAGTTTAATTAATCTTCACCAGACACAGATTTTAAATACAGGCACATTTTGTTTAAAGGTGGGTACACTGCAATTCAATTGTTTTTTATTTACAAGATTACACAACATACAGTATACATGCTAAGAAATACTGTAAATGACTAAATCTATACATGAAAATAAGAAACATTAACTGCATAAACACTCAAACAAAATGATTAAATGCTAAGAATATTTTACTGCCACAAACCTAAAACATGTACACTGTGATGTGTTCTGTAAGAACATAAAGTGAATGTAATCGTTATTTCAGCTTAAGATCAATTCCAACATTTACTGGGTTTGACTAGTCCAATCCTCAAGGGGTGATTGAAGGTTCTGGTGAGGTATGACTCTTTGTTTCTTAGGAAAATGAATAGACCTCTAGATACTGAGTGAGCAGTTGTGTGGGCAAGAATCCTTTGATTTTTGGAGGGTACAACCTCATAAGGACATTAGATCATCCAGGGAAGTGATACTTGTGGAGTTTCCTGTAATAAGAGACTAGGGTTTACCTTCAAGCAGGATCACTAGGGACTGAAGGTGACCTGATTACCAAGCAAAATGAGTACTTTGGGTAAGGAGAGAGAATAAAAGGGTTTTATGGACCAGACATGATGCATATTAAGGATTGTGAATGGGACTAGAACAAGCATCATCTTGGACAAATTATTATTCCACATACAGACACCTATTTAGTAAGCCAAAAGAAATCATGTCAAAAATAACTCACGTTTCTGTTTTCCTTGCAAAAGCTGGGACACATAATTGTAAAAGAAGATGCTTCTATGGATTGTACATCATGGGAACTTCAAAGTTTTAAAACATTTCATTTATCAGTTTTGTTTTAATACTTAGTTATTATGTAAATAACTCATTCATAATACTTAGAGTACTATGAATGAGTTATTTACATATTTTTTTCTCACAAAATTCTGTTCTGATTTTTGATACAGAAAGAACATTAAAATTATTCTTTATTTTCTTGACTGTGATAGTATTTGAAAAGTAGTTTCCTAATCCTATTATAATCCTATGAATCCTATCACAACTACCATTTACGCAAAAAAAACATATTCTGATATACTAGTTTTACTGTTTGCATTTCACATCAACACCAAACAGTCCTTAGTATGTTGACCATATATCATTCTTATATAATGTTATACTAAATAAATTTGGTTAGTTTGACTAAAATAGGCTAAGGACTAAGATTTTAAAGTGTTTAATACAAGGCAAACATTACAATCAATCAACTCTTATTTTGGTGATTAATTTGAAATTACATTCAGTGGTATACCAAAACAATAACCAGATAGCATAAACATGTGTTTAGGCTGCAATAGTAATACTTTTGAATAACTACTGCATATTCAAATTCACACCTTTTTATTATTAAAGAACTTCTTGCAAAATAATACCATACCATATACAGAATAAGCACATATTAACATATTTAATATAGCTTAACATATCTTCTACCCCACAGCAGGTGAATCATTAACAGCTAACTGTGCAATGCCTTAGAATTCAATGCACCTCTGCACTCTGCACTTTTTACTGGATTATCACATATTTATTATCCTATGTGTTTATTGTTCTGTACTGACTGTTGTATGTTACTGCGCTTTGTTGTACTGTCATTAATTATGACTATTTACTGTTTTGTAAGGTAGTGAGCACAATAAATAGGTAGTTAGGCCTATTGTACTGCACATGTCCCGAGAGAACAGCGTATTTGTACATGTGGCATATAAACTCCTCTCTCTAAGATCAAATAAAGAAATAGAAAAGGAAGCTTGTAATGATCTTACTTACACTCCGACATTAATCTTAAAAATCTAATGTATTTAATTTTTTAAAAACATTTATAACTTTATAGTATTTTGTACTTTTTTTAGAGCTTTATACTGTAGCTTTGTATCTGCAACCATTGTCAGTATCATTTTGCAAGTGAACATCTGGTCTATGGTCCTGGTACAAAAAGGGGTTCTCTCTAAAATTCTCACCATCCTGGGAAGACCCTTACATTGTGCACAGTATTGTATACTGTACTCCCTCCCACCTGGTTGGAGTTTGTAATTCTTCCATGGCTATGTGTGACTGGAGCTGTCAGACCCTGAAACTGAGAGCTACGGTTTATGAAAGGAGCAGTGGCCATGTGTCAGCCTGTTGCTGCATGTAGCTTGTGTTCCTAATAAACAGTGTAGTTCTCCCCCTTGTGATCATTCTGAGTCACAGTGCTTTTATTCTGAGCAAAAATTCAATTTCTTTTGATGAACCCATTGCACATATACTGTAAGTGCTACAATATGTTTCTGAACATGTCTACAAACAGTGTGATTAACATTTCTCTACTTTCTTCTCTACTTTTGTTCACCTTGAGTTTTACACCATACTAATAAAATAACTAACAAACAAAAGCACAATAAAATATTTTTTCCAGACACGGCTTCAGCAACTATTATTTAACATCAGACTTTTCTGATGCTCACATTTTATTTAGAAGGTCTACACGATCGGTGGTGGACAGTCAGTCTGTCTGGCAGGAAGGTACGCCCGCAGATATCACAGGGCACCAGCTGAGCTTTGGCACTTTGCCATGCTGCCTCATTCAGTGCCTCCAGATCATAGGAGCCTGTAGCTACAAAATTTAAATGAAGTAGTGTCATTTTTCATCTGGAGAAAAGGATATGGTTTATTAAAATATCAGGAAATACCCAGTGGTAAAATACTTAAAATAACATTTTTTTGTGACAAGGTTTGAACTTCTGCCTGTGGCCACATGAGCTAAAATAGGCTGTAACTATGATTTCTAAAACAGGTCCACATTCATGCAAACAGTGTGTACACAGTGTGTATATAGGCTTACTTTAGATTAAAATTAACCTACTCAAAATCTGCAGCAATATGTAAATTATGATTTTTTTCTAGATCACACATGCTAAATATTAAAAGGTTAGAAAATGATTCATGACTGAAAATAACTCAGCTGGCCTCAGAAGATTTAACTTTTTACCAGCTGCAAAGATGTTTTATTGATTTGCTTTAGGGGTATTTAAAGCTAAAACTGTTTAAGAAATTGTGAGGTCTGACGTTTCATCACAGGCTTTTTAAAATATTCTTATAATGGAAACAAGAACAAAAGTTAAAGATAAGGCGACTATCAATTAACACTGAGTTTTGCAGAGTTTATACTGAATCTGTATAAGTAATGCAAATTAATAAAAAAAACCTGTCATACTCACATTCTACCATCCTTATTTCTGGCTTTCTGGGCTCTGCTCTTTGAAGTTGTTTTGGCAACTTGCTATTTTCCATGTGCCATTTTTTCAAACACTGTGGTTCATGGATACTGATTGATTTGGTTCCAAATTCTCGCCCACAAATGTAGCAAACCACTGTCACTGGATGCTTCACTATTGCTGGCTGAAGGAAAAAACATTGACCAAAAAATGAAAGATTTGTAAAGTTTGATTAAATAATGAGTTGAAACAATTTATTAACAATAAATAAAATGGGTAGTGTACTTTTCAAATACAAAGGGAATTTATCTACAACAAACCTTTAGGAATTATACATTCTGATCAGCGATTCTTATGCCTGCTTTCTGAAGAAGTGCTTAAATTATTCTCTTGTTATTTTCAGAAGTCCTGTATTTATACTGTATGTGCTTTTTTTATATGGAGATAAATATAATGCAGTAACTATTTATCTGAAATGTCTTCCATTAACATTAAATCAGGAATCAGTGATTAGGATTCAGAAAAACACTAAGGGTGGGTTTACATAAACATCTCTAATTCAACACAAGTGAGAGTTTTTGGTAGCACTTTATATGAATGGTTTAGTACATGGATTAAATAGCCTCTGTTGTAAGAATACAATACACAATATAACAGTACAATACATGAAGTAATTAGTTGATATATGTGCAATATAACAAAGTTGACATTTTTTATATACAGTACACATGCAAAGTTGGAAAAGTTGTAAAGAATCGTTGGTGTTGTTTCTAATGTCATGAATGTTTTGTGTAAATTGCACAATTTTGCTATACGAAAGCTAAATGCAGTTTTTTTTCCTGACAAAAGGCATACTTCCTTATAGTCCAAATAAATATCTGATATTGCACTATGTCAAACACTATAAATTTAAAACAGAATTTTTATAAGATATCATCTTAGACTAAGGCATATATTTAACAGCTTTCATGTCCATGTACAAACAGAACATTATTGGCTGTACTTTTAAGTCAAAGTAGTTACAGTAACTTTTTGCTTAAAAGCCTGTTCTGCTGTCTATATCCTCTTAAAATGCGAGTAAATGAAAATACAAATACAGTTATTTTGATTCAGTATTTGATGAGTGCAAGCTTGAAATAGTTACAGCACATGTGGCAACAGATAAATATGATATTCTCTCTGGATTTGAACATTCCGGCCTTTAAATGATTTGCCATTAAAGAACAAGTTGCTGCCAAACCACGTGAGCTGTACTTCCTCTAGATGGCAGCCATTGCTATTTATGATTGTAGAGAGTCTGATGAAGAAGGGAACAGTTAAAAAAAATTGGTTTCATTGAGGTGGCTAGAAGATTACCATGGTACCTACAGTACAAAGTGTAGGTTACTAATCAAGCATCTTTATCAATGTATAATCACACTTTTTATCTTAATGAGAGTGTGGAATTCTAAAAAGAACACTCCACTTAACACACAAACTGTAGTTTGTAACACAAACTGTGTACATATGTTCTACATAGAAATTAAACTGAAAAAAGGTAGGAGACCACTGTTTAAAGCAGAAGTAGTAATGCATGAATGAGCAGTTTTAGTGCTTTATTAATTTATCTTTGTATCATTAGAGGTTTAAAAAACGAAAAAGAAACTGTTTTATACAGGAGCTCCCTCTAGTGCTCATTAATTAACTTTGTCTAAACAGGAAAAGGAAATGGAACAGCTTTCAATATACTGTAACATTTTATATGATGGCAAATGCATTAAAGCCGCATTACTTTAGTGGCCCTTATCATTTTGCAATTTAATAAATCTAAAACCAACACAAATTATCCTTCATTTATGTTTCCTCCTGTCTATTTCACTTTCCTTAATTTTTTCCTTTAATTAATTCTTAATGAAGACTTCATTTTTTAAAGTTCTCTCTTTCTTTGCATGCCTTTTAAGCTATGAAACTACGTCAGACTGGCCCCAACATGGCAAAACTCACTCAAAAACAAACGTGGCTTCATTTTGTGTTCAATCAGAGTTTCTGTGGTGAAGAACAGAATAGCTCTGACCTTCCAAACCTTCTGCCTGGGAAAGTCATGATCTGTTTTGAACAAACCATGGTTCCCAGACTAGGACTGGCAATTCAGCACAGGCAGAACCTTGCAGGGAATGTTTAAGCCTATACAGCATGTTTTCTGACAAAACACAGAAGTACAAGTATAAACCTCTGTTAGTCTAATCTCCAGTATAGAATTTTACTACTCTTTGATTTATAGCCCTAATTAGCATTAAATTTTTTTAGATTATGTGATTGTAATAGAAAAATTGTGAGCAATATATATATTGTTTTTGTTTTGTTTAGTACTCAGTGTATGAGAGGAGTTTTTTTGCGCTACTGTTTTGAAATCGTTATGAATTGTAAAGTATAAATTATGCAACTCAGTTCTCCTCAGATCAGGAATTCAGGCAGGATAATAAACCACAGCCGTCATAGAACAAACAAATCCAAAATTAACCACTCCCATGATAAAAAAACAAACATTTGCAGCAGACTAAATTACTCATAAAAATATTTTTTTTTCTGCAAAACAACCCCTGAATTATAATACCTGTCTGTATATGTTAAGACCCATATTTAGATCAAGCGTACAAACCTTAGAAACCTTAAATTGTCTGTGGTTGCTGGTAATGAAAAAGCAATGGAAGCAATACTCTCAACAATTTTAGAGACAGACATTAATCTAGAAAAAATGTTTTATAAACTGATAAATCTGGGAAAAAAAGCCACACAGCTTTGGGGAGAACATGTAAGTTCCACAAAGAGGGTCAGAAATTAACCAAGAGCTAAGACATGTAAAATGTACCGCTGTCCCTCTGCCATGGTGTCATCATCATCATCTCTAAAATTAAACAAATCTGGCATTAGGTTTTTTTTTCCTGTTTTTGATTCTCAACAGTGTGTGTCTTGACAATATCAATAAAAAATGTACTCTGATTTTGGAAACACAAACAACAAAAAAAACCACCTTATTAACCAGACTATTACAGGACGTGCCACTGTTCTGTTGCTTGATAGTGTCCAGGTTACTCTGACTGGTGACACCATTCCCAAGGGAGACTGTCTTGATGCTGGGGCTGGAAGTTTTTATTTTACAGCTCCTCTGGTGGACAATGAGCCGGTCAGGAGAAAAAGTGCGACCACAGTTAGCGCATGGCACAAGCTGGGCCTTGAAGCTCTCAAACGCAGCCTTGTTTTGCTCTTCCCTTGATGCCCCTCCCATAGTAACCACTTGCAGTTTCTGAGGGACTGGTCGGCGAAGTTCTTTGGGTAGTGCGCTGTTTTCAGTCTTCCATTTTTCAAGACATTTGGGCTCATGGATAGGAAGAGATTTTGTCCCAAATTCTCTCCCACAGATGTAGCAAACTAATGTGCGAGGTTTTGAGGAGGTTCTCACAGAAGTGGTGGAAATAGTTTTGGGCAAACTGTCCTGGGAGGCATCAGTGTGAAGGGACTGTAGAGAACTGTTCACAGCCTCAAGAGCTTTGGAATGTGAAGGCCCTCTACTGTGAGGTTTGGGTTTACAGCTTTTTTGATGAACAGGGAGCCGATCTGGCAGAAATCTGCGTCCACAGTTTTCACAAGGCAGAAGTTGAGCTTGTGAGCTCTGCCATGCTGCTTCATTCATTTTATCGGTGTCATAAGAACCATCAGAAGACTGGGGCTGGGGTTTTTGAGGAACTGGTCGCCTTTGATTCTTGGGAAATTTTTCATTTTCAATGTGCCATTTTTCTAGGCATTTAGGTTCATGAATCTCAATTGATTTGGAGCCAAATTCCCTCCCACACAAATAGCAGACTCTAAATCCTGGTCTCTTGGGGGGTATCACTGGTCGGTTAAAACTATTTTGTGACATAGCAGAACGGCTTGATTTTCTTAATAACACAGCAGTAGTGGGTCTTTTAAGTCCCTTTTGTGTCACAAATTTTTCTCCTTCTTCATAATTACCAAACTGTAAATTACATTCACTTAATTGTGGTAAGTGTTTAGTTGGCAGAGACATGCAATTTATTCCACCAGATGAAAAAATGCTCCCTGTTAAAGATGATTGTTTTTTACAAATGAATTTTAAGCTCACAAATCTGATCATGCGAATTTAATACAGTTTCCTTAACTTGAATAATTCCTTTAAACCGTTGATTTAGAAATAAATGTTCTTGGGTTATTATTTTGGGTCTTATTTGTCGTGGAAATGATATGCATTTGTCTGATGAATTCTTCTGACAAAGATTGTTCTGAGTTTTGACTTTGGTATTAAATGTAGAATTAAGAAATGGAAGGACCAAAGACTCCACTGTAATTGTTTGTTTCCGAGACTGGAAAACTCTGCGTGGAATTCAAGGAAAAATGCAGGAATTACTTTAAAGTAAACAGTTGATTAGATCAAATTCACACCAAAAAACAAACGTATAAACTTTAAAAAATTGAAAACTATTCAAAATCAATTTGTGGACATAAATTAATTTTAAAATGTGGAAAAACTGAAAATACCATTATTTACAATTGCATTTTCTAGAAGAACATTCTAGAAGTTCTTCCTCTTGTACAGTATGTTAATGTTGTTTTCAAACTCTTAGTTGAGCAAATTATACAGTTTTTATACACCATTAGTACATGCATTCTGTACTGTAGATAACATTTGAAGATTTGTTGCAGCCTTTCGAAGATAAACATTATTTTTTCGTTTTTAACAAGAAAAAAGCGTCATTCATTCTGCAATAAAATCATTCACTTACCTCTAACAATTTCAAACCAATATCCACAGATTGTGTATAAATCTCATAATTTTATTTCTATGTATACTTAATTTAAATGTTTTTTAAATAATATTTCAACTGCTATTTATATGAAATTATATACGAAAGCATACAGAAGACAAATTAATTTATTTATATTGTGTACAATTAAAAGGCATTCGCTGTAAATAGACTATGTACCAGTAGGGGGCATAAGAGATGCAGCATGTCTCCTAGCAAGCAAGCATCTGTGACTACCTAAAAATCCATGCCAAATACTCAGTTCAAACTACTGTGGTCTACTGATTACTGCCAAAACGTCTTTGATGTCAGATAGACATGAAATGAAAAACCCAATCTGGCTATCAACTCATAACCGTATCAAGTCGTCACATTTACCACCTGTACCACCAGCCCTTCATGCTGTCCTCTCTCTACATACTGTCCTGACTCTCTGGCTCTGTATAAACAGTACCCTAGATAAAAAACAAATGGTAACCTTTGGATGTGGAAGAGTTTGTTTTCATTTCTTAAGAAAATATATACGGTATTTTGTAGTCTATAAAACAAACAAAAAAACGCCAGAAAGGTTTTTCTGACGAAAGAAAACAAGAGGAAGTCGATCCATTTCACTTGGGTTGTTTGCTGGTGGGTTTCTGATGCCAAAAGTCTCTTTCTGCCAACTTTTGAAGGATCCGACAATAGTGTCAGCTCCAACAACTTGGCTGGCTATTTTTTTCCCCAGACACCCTCGATTCCGTTTAAACTCTGCCCCCTGAGTCCCAAATATCCTACACGTATCGCTGTTTCAAAATGTTACTTAATAGTTCCTACAAGGAACAAAACTCCCATCACATTATTTAAAGATGTGCGATACTGATTGCTTTGAGCAATGTAATGAGAACAAGCTCCTAAATCAAGTCACTTTAATATCAAACAAATGCAAAACGGAATCCGCCCACTTTAACGCGACTTAAAATACTATCAATTGTTTCACATATTGCAGTAAAATAACCTAAATAAATATTTTATGACTGTAGCTGGACGTAAACATTAGCTTCGTATGTAAAACTGTACTTATCGGTTAGCAAGCCTTATATTTTAAAACACGGTGTAACTTACTAGTGTAAGCAAATTGTAAAATACTCTAGCTGTTGAAAAAATACAATGCTGTGCTTACCTTTTTTTTTTAGTTTTCGTGAGAACTAGTGGGAATAATAAAAAAAAGATTCTACTTTACTAATTATACAGCTACAGTAAGTGTCAGAGCAGCACTACAACATTCAATGTCCTCAATAGTCGCTTAGCAACTGTCAACAAGTGACGCGAAAAAATGTAGTATTTTAAAAAATCTGATTGGCTGCTTCCTGAAGCAGGCAGACAAAAATATTGTCAGCATTTGCTTTAAACGCTGAGTAAATATTACGTAATTTTGCTTATTTTAAAAATTATATTCTATCGAAGGTTACAGGACAATGATTTGTGTGAGTGGCTGGAAATTTACTGGAAAGGCCTGACAAAGGCCTGTGGGAAACGAAATCACTATAATGACATTTGTGCTCACTTATTTTAAATGTTACATGCTGCATTTTAAAAGCATTAACTAAAACTATAAAAATAAAAGAAACTGAAACCAGGAACATTTTTAAAAACAATACATTATTATTATTAATTATTATGCATTTTACTTATTGCTTTTTAATTCAATAGCAGTTTCCAGCACTTTTGGGTTGGTTGGAGCAATCTAGGATCTTTACATTCTTTCAGATCTGTGTAATAACAAATTCCCAGAAACAATCTAGGAAACAGCTGGACTTTCCTAGAACTGTAATGTATTATCTTACAATAACATTTGCTGGTAGCCCACTGACTGTTACAGTAACATATGTTCCCAGAACCTGATGAAGATAGTGCATTCAAAAAATTCAGAACTGCCTGGCAATGGTGACAATGGTCCATCACCTTGAAGTGCTTCATATTGTAGATCATATTTTCTTAGACTGGAGCACTGGAATCCTGTGTCCTTGAGAGTGGATTTTGGTTTTTAAATAATTGTATTTAAAACCCAAGAACAGGAAACAGTTTTTTTAGGAAGGGATTGCTAGAGCATGGAACAAGCTCCCCATCCATGCTGATGAAACCAGTTCCCTTGATTATTTCAAGAACTGGTAAGATAATCTAACTTGTTAGATTCTCCATTCAAATGGCTGCTAACTACCAAAAGGCCTTCTCTCTTTTGTAAACGTATGTTTCTTATTTGTAACTCTTAACTATTATGTAATTCTTATGTTTCTTATTTGATTAAGGCTTGATAGACTCCAGTTAATTAATCATAAAAAAATACAAGGACTGCTAGATACTTTTTTAGTTAACAAGCTGCAAACAAAGACCTACTGGAAAATGGTAAAAAAAAAAGATTTTTGATTTAAACAGTTGCCCTTTTTGGAATATATTCCAGCTCTATAGATATATACTTTGGTTTAATTTGACATCTTATCCATGTGATCGTTGGCCCTTATATCCAGTCTTTACAAACTGTAAGGACAGTGTAATGATAGTTTTTGTCTTCTCATTTTCTGTAATGGTTATGGATTAGAATTTCTAGCAAAGAGTGGCAACCTTTTTTCTCATTCTTTCTTAGTCTCTTTGAAATAGTGCACATTCTATCTATTCTATTCATGTCTGAAGACAATGATGTCATTTGGGCCTTGCAGTAAACCTGATTCCTTATGTCCTAGAAAAACACAAGTCACCTAATGTAAATTACAAAACACCTCCACCACCATTACACCACTCATTAAGATAAAAATGTTACCTATCAATTAGAACAAAATTTGGAATGATACCACCAGGCCTTGCAGGACAACTGACCATTCTCCAACCATCTCTGTCTCATTAAAATTGCAATGACACAGGTATTTTTACCTGTAGGCTCTCCCACTAGAGAAGGTAAGTAGCAACAGCCTGCATCCTAAGAATGTGGAGTTTATAATGGACTGTAGGAATTTTTCTTGGAGTTGTATTTTTAGGTTTTGGTTACTTCTTCAAACTTGTAAAAATGTTGATGGGTAAGCTGAAAACATGCCAGAATTACCTTTGAAGCTTTAAAACAAATTTTGCAAAAATATTGAAATAACTTTAAAGTTAAAACTCTATACTGTATATGAAACACTACCTTTAGAACCACTAAAAAGTAAAAGATTAAATGTCAATATTTACACACTAAACTCACCAATGCCCTTAATTCTTTGAGAAGGGCCCTATACCCCTTTTTATTCATAATTACCATTAAAACCATGTTACCTTTGGATGAAATTTGGAAAAACAATCCTCCAATATGCATCCAAATTTATTTACTTTTCCTCAGTGCTTTTTTCAGCTCCCCACAAGACAAGAACAGACGCAACAAACCAAAATCATCTCAAGAGATTTTACAGCATATAATTTTCTTTTCTGACAGTGGGAAGGAAACTCCCTTAGAATAAATATATTTTTTCCAACAGTTTATAGAGGTCACTTTCCTTTACCTTGTCTTACTTATTGTGTTCATTGTTGTGTCTAGCAACATAGTACGCTACACCACTTTGTTCTTTTTGCTTTTTCACTGAAATATTAATGTATAGATGGGTTCAGAATTTCTACAAGTCTTACCAGCTATCTGATAATGGGTGCATGGTTAGTATAAAGGCCTTAACCTTCTCAGTTTGCTAATCATATATATACTGATGGAAAAAAGTAACACAACATTTTCTGGAATGAGATTACTATAGTTACATATAGCTTATGTACTTTCACAAAAAGTATTCAATTTGTATTAAACCCTCTGGCCAGCAATACAGCTTGTGCATTGAGGTATTGCAACTTGTCAATCACACGAAAGCTTGTTAGGTGCGCTTTTACCCAATGAGGTCCAGGTGGAACATTGCCTGATCAGGTCACCTTAAAAAGGGCCTTAATTCAAAGGCCACACTAAGTCAGTTTTCTGTGCAATTCATAATGCCTCGAATGTCACTAGAAGCAAGGGAGAGCATTGTCAGACACTATGGAGTAAGTCTCTCCACTGTATCCTGACTGCAGAGAAGGTTTCAGCAGACCAGCAGGACAGATTACCGTCCAAGATCCAGTCACCCTCGAATGACCACACCAGAGTAGGACCGACACATCAGACTGGTCCGTCTGAGAGATCATTTCAGATCTGCCACCCATACTGCTGCTTAAACAGCCGGCAGACACAATACCCGCATCAGTGACAGGAAGCTCCATGCTGCTGGCCTTAGAGCAAGGTGACCTGTCAAAGGCCCTCTGCTCACACTCGACTGGCTTGGGCCAGAGTGTGGAGAAGGAGGTGTTGCATTTCTTTTATCCACCAGTATGTCTAACATGAAGTGGGTTAAATATTGTGTGCTTATTCCAAAAATTAAAATGTATTGGAACAAGTAAAGGTTTATTCCATGGTGAAGTGAGAAGAAAGAAAACACATTTTGGCTGTGAAGAAGCTTACACCCGAAGAAGGCTCCACAGCCGAAACGTTGTTTTCTTTCTTCTCCTACGCACGCTGACGCAGCTACCCACCAGAATTAAAATGTATCTTTTATTTTCTCCATTCCAAATTGATTTAGAAAAGATAGGTCAACTTTATGAGATGATTGGTACAAGTGGGGAAAATGGAGTTTCTCCTTGAGGCTGCTGAGCTTACTCTCCATGACAGGGTGAGGAGCTCGGCAGTCTGGGAGGACCATGGAGTAGAAATCACGGCTGCTCCAGATCAAGAGGAGCTGGGTGAGGAGGCTCGGGCATCTGGTGAGGATGCCCCCTCGGTGTCTCCCCAGATGAGGTGTACTACAGTATGTACGGCCCACTGGGAAGAGACTCTTGCAGACCCAGGACACACTGGAGGGATTATATCTCTTAGCTGGTCTGGGAACTGCTGGGAACTCCTCAGAAGGAGTCTGGTCTACTCGGTTCAGCCTGTTACCACTCTGACCCTTACCGGGACATTGCTTTAAGCTCAGGCGTGTGTTCAGTTTCTTTTGTATGGACTAACTCCAGAACTGATATCTTTTTTGTAGTGTGGTGATCACAATTGTACACAATATTCTAAGGTGAACTCTATACCTGATTCTATATTACTGATCTTACTGGTTCTTGTGCAAATCACTCTTAGTTAGTTCAACATAGATCCCATCATCATCATCATTTAGTAACCACTTACAATAAGCTAAATTACAACACCTAAGTCATATCTGTTCAAATGTATGTGAACTTTCTGCAGCCATTTTCCTGATAACTTGCGTGAGGTTCTTGCTGCTGTGATACAGTACATTCCTTTTGATGTCAGTATATTTTGAAGACATTTTGAGTAAAAAAACCTTTCATATTTAAATATTACTAATATAATATTAAATAGTTTCAAACAATCGTTAGCATTGCTGTCTTGCAACACTTGGGCTTTAAAAGTTCATTTCCTGGGGCGTGCATTTTTTTTTAATCTCCGTGCTGGTGTGGGTTTGCCATGGGTGCTACGGTTTCTGTCTTAAATCCATCAAACATATTAGTACTGTAGGTCAATTAGCTTCAAGGAAAATTGGCCCTGGTATGACTATGAGTGTGAGCATGTTTGTCTGTGCTTTCTTTGCAATATCCCGCATTGCGCTCACTGTGTCCCTGAACTGGAGGCAGCAGTTAGAAAATGGGTAGATGTTTTTTGTTTAAAGGTGACAACAAGTACCATTCTTATTCTTAATCCATAATTTAATTCTACATTTGCAGAACACCTTGTCGTTTTGCTTCAAGTTACCTATATAGTCTCATATAGTCAGGAGAAAGAGAAGGCAGGCTAAGGAGGATATTTAAGTTTTTTTTAATAAAACAGCCTCTACGTATAGAAGAAGGTACTATTTCGGAAGCATATTTTCACAGAGCATAATTAGGAAAAGTTTAAACCGATGTTTTACTGTTTCCGATTTCAGTTAGACATAAACAGCTCTTGTAAATTGTAGGAAATTAAGCTACAACAAAACAAAAACAGAAAATAATGTGCAGATCTGAGTTTCATAAGAATATATCTGCTTTAGATTTTAGGGGTGTCTCTTCGATTAAGGAACATCCAATCCACTTATTTTATGTTAGAGTAAAAGTAAGTTACTTCTTTAAAAATGGGCTAGGTAAAAATATCACAGAAGAAAAGATATCCAGACTGTCTTTAACATTTCCTCTTATATTGAAAAAAAAATGATTTTGCCATCTTTTGAAAAGAACCAAAATTTGACCAAAGTACTGTATTTAGTAACATGAAATGGGGAAATTGGAACTACAGTAACCCCATCTCTGTGTTTCTCTGTATCACTTGTTGGTTTTATTGTAAGAGATAACGTTTTACTGTAAACCAATTTTAATGGAACATTTCTCATGACAAAATAAACTGAACCAATTCCTTATAAAATATATTTTGCATTTGGCATGTACATTTTACACAGAATGCATTTTGCAGATATTGTGCTGAAAAGGAAATCACACCACCTGCATCAAACATAGTATATGATAATAGATATAATATGATAATATAAGATGGACACATACTGTAAGTAGAAGTTTGATAGCATGCAATTATATACAAAGCCCATTATTGTTCTCTCAAATAAACCTACTGTTAAAATCCAGCATTAAGGGACTTTCATGACTTGATGAAAGAGTCTGTCTAAAGCAGTATTATTTCTAAGATGCGGAAAAGAAGCTGACCTGGGTCGAATTGCTTTACATAGTCAAAGTGAATATCTGTCAGACCTCACGTTTCCAGTCCATTACGTGAACAAACAACAGACCCAGCCTGCCAGAGAGGCTTGTGTAACTTTGCAGCGGTGCCAGAAACTTTAAAAATCCAATCCCTCCTCCTGCCTTCACTCCAGACACCAGCAGGCGAGAAGAGGAGATCGCTTGGACAACTGTCTTTTTTTCCCTCTTTTTTCCCCCTCTTCATAGCATTGTCTACCAATGCAGTTGCCTGTAAGGACTGTTAATAGCTTTGTTTCTTCTATAACACTGAAGTTTTTCTTTGCTCATCAACGTTGCAGATAATGCAGATTATTGTTTAGTTTTCATTTACAACAGGGATATATATTTGATTTTAATCAGGAAACTTATCAGTATTTTTTTCATACAAAATGAAAACACGTGGCTTTGACGCTGTAATTTATTTATGCATCCCCTTATTTTACTTGAGTTGCGTTTTACACATAGTTGAATGCCAACAGCAGCAGAACACGAGACCAGGGAACCCTCCACCTGCAGGTCTTTTTAGACAGAAAATTCAATGGGAAAATAACGGGAGAGTTTTCAGTTTACTAAGTCATGGAGCCGAATACCAGCCGCCAAGGCGAAGGGATCACAATACTAAGCCAGAAGAACCGAAACATATCATAATCATCAGTAACAACCAGACGACGGAGGTACAGAATTCAAGACCCGCAAACGTTCAGCAAAATTCTCAGTCTACAACTGCTGCACAAAGCCGACCAGGTACGGGTCCTCGCTCTGGATATTGGTTTCAGGCGGGTGTTAACAGGCGTGGGAGACCAACTGGGGCATCCTCCGCAACACAGGAGAGACAAGCAAGACCCGGTCCCAATTCTGCAGGTGCCAGACAGTCCACAGCAGAGACCACGTCCGGTACAAGAAATGAAAATCGAACCGGACAAAATCCTCCTCCACTAAGCAATCTGAGACCCGAGGATGGGATGGTGGGGGATGATCCCTACAATCCTTATAAATCCACTGATGACAATCCTTATTATAATTACTACGACACCTACGAAAGACAAAGACCAAATGGTGGACAAAGGCCAGGGTATGGTACAAGGTACTTCCAGTACGGTAAGTTTTGCTCTTACTCTGAAGTATTGTACTCCGCAAATGCTTAAAATGTATTACAGAATGTTTAGAGTATTTAGTAATTGACTTAATGTGTATACTTTAAAGTTCTAATCATTCTAATATTTTAGTTAGATTCCAGTCGTAAACTAAGTATCTAATCCGCAGGTCTTCCCGATTTGGTGCCAGATCCCTATTATATACAAGCTTCCACATATGTACAGAGAATGGCTATGTACAACCTAAGATGTGCCGCAGAGGAAAACTGCTTGGCAAGGTACAATCGGCAGGGAGCGCAGTTTGGGATAACACCGACTTTCTGTGATTGCATCATTTTTCCTTTTCTCATCATGAAAGCTAGTAATACTTTGTTTTCAACACCTTGAGTATTAGGGGGTTCTTGTTAAATTGTCACTTTTAATAAAAAATCTGGTATTTGTGGAAGGCAGCAACTTTCTTTTTCATTTGTCTTTTGTAAATGTCAAAAATTCAAATGTTGCCACACCATGAGGGATCATAGTAACCTCCCCAAATTAGCAAAGGAAGTGAATTTGTGTAATTTCATATATCTTACTTCTCTAATGTGCACACAAGTACTGGGAAAGCATTATTTGTCATTTTTGTTTCAGTTTTACATGTATAAATGCTTAATTTTACCTAACTTCATAATTGCTTTATACAGTACATTAATAAAGTATATTCAATAGCACACGTTGATGTAAATTGAAATCTTTGTAAATTAAAACTAATTTATGTAAGCTATGGATCTTTACTATTTACAAAATTTACAATTAAATTTAAAATGTATTAATTTTATAAGCTTTTTAGACAAAACAACAACACAATGGAACAAAACTATGACTCTCAATTCACCTTTATAAATCGATTAGTAAACTAATAACACAATACACTGAAGTGTCAATTAAAAAAGTGTTCTGTACACTATATCAACAGCTCAGCCTACCGATCTGAAGTGAGAGATTATGATACGCGAATGCTACTGAGGTTTCCTCAGCGAGTGAAGAACCAAGGGACATCGGACTTCCTGCCAAGTAGACCGCGCTACTCGTGGGAATGGCACAGCTGTCACCAGTGAGTTTAATATATCTGGGCTTCTGATGTGACTTCACCAGTTTCAAGATAGTGCATTACTTTCTTTGGCAATTTCCCCCGCCAAATGGAATGCAAAACCAGATTAGAATAGCTGATTTAACCATTTTTTTTTACTTAGCAAAGTGCGGTCCCAACCAGTGAAACTGTATTTTTAATGACGCATCAGTATTTCATGCAAAAAAGCCAAGAACCATACCAAGATGATCATACTGGCCTGAATATCTTATCCACAGTACTGGATAGCACAATTTGTTTAGTAAGATGTTTATCTGACACATATGTGATACATTGCCCTAGCAGGAACTTGCATAACAACATTGCTATGCTATGAAGCAAGCCACATACCTTAGACTCCCAGCTTCAGGAGTAAGGAATAAGCATTTCAGCTCGAAAGCAACTGAATGTACTGTCATAGAATATGCTCTTCAGCCTAGGGCCCCACCTTCAAATTCTTTTTGTTTCTAGAAAGAGTCCTTGAGGTTGGTGGTGTAGAGCTAAATCATGGCATTCCCTCATCAATGATGCCAATGATGTTCTGCCTTAGGAAATGAATTGAAGTGTTAGTTACTGGTTTCTGTGGGTCAGCTACAATGGTAGCTGTTAAGGCCTGCCAGGGATGAACAGATCTTGTTACAATTTGGACAAACACACATGAGAACACCTGGGCTCCAGAGTACTTTCCTTTAGTTCTAAAATGTATTAAAATACATATCAGGCTGCAGAACTAACAGGAAGAGGAAAAGGGCAACTGAATCTAAGAAAGGACACAATATTAACCAATGCCACTATAGGAAAGAGAAAAAGAGAACAGTAATTGTTTGATACCTCTTAATTTTTATACTTCTTCTTAACTTTACCTCACACCTGCTGACCAGGTAAGTGTTAAGATGAGTAGTGTGGTTGGAATTGTGCAATTGTATGATACCAGGAACATGTATAATAATGCACTATATATTCTTAATCAGTTATTTTTAATATATGGTAGGGCTCTGTCTAACAACAAAAGAGGACTGGAGTGCCAGTCTGAGATGCCCTATTTATTGGAAAATATGCAGGAAGAGGTTTTATGTCTGCTGTTTTCCTCTTTTAAGGAATCAATAGGACTTAAATAAAATAAACAAAATATAAAGACAGCCTTGCATGTCCCTGAGCTTCTTTTGCCTTTCAAACCTCCCTTTCCCCTTAATGATAATGATTAAAATTAAACTTTAATTAATTTAACATTTTAAAAAATAATCAAAAGGCAAGAGGTATCATGAAGCAATGAGTGATTAACTGCAGGTCTTTTGGGCCATTCATTCTCAAGACCAGCAAATGGACCTTTTAGAGAATTCTTTAATGTTTAGCATCTTACGTAATCAAGATGCAAAACTTTTTCCTATCCAGGCCAAATTCTAACATTAGTTACTGAAATAAAGCCATTAAGACGAAATACATTTTCTTAGCCTAGTTTTTTTTTTGTTACTTCATTAAACTTTAGATAGATTCACACTGAAATATGGAAGACGTGCAAAACAAATGATTTGGTAATTTCACAATATCTGAAACAGAGCAGTCTAAAAAGACTTTTAATTCTGTTTCCCATATATGTAATCAAGTCAAGCAGCCACAGAAAACAATTAACCCTTACTGTGAAATGCACTTCAGGTCATAATAATGGAGAATGGTCCACCTGTCTGTGGTTGCTTTCTTTGACTGAATGTAGAATTCAAATGAAGCATTTAAAAGTCTACAACTGTTAAAGAGTCATAGCAAATAACTATCCTGTCTCCCATAATTCATAGTGACTAATTTTCTTGAACACCCTAATTGTAGGTGGATATTAAAAAAAGAGATCATCACACAGGCTAGGGTATGTGATAAGAGCAACACTTTCAAAATTATAGATCTTATAGTACTTCTGGACACGTACCATGATGCTGGCTGTGATTTGAATAGTGCTGTCCTTGTCCTAGAGTTTCCTGCACTTGCTGGCATGTTCCTTCTGACCTCTCAGTTGTTTAACTGAAACATTAACTAAATTAACCATTTGCATGATTTGACCTTTTTGTTTAGTGTTCAGTTCTGAAAACACTGGAAGTTTAAGACTACTTGTGAAATGTCTGATGTAGCCTGAAGTTACCCTGAAAGCACTAAGTGATATATCTCCTGAGACATCCTCTTGGATTGAAGGGTTTGAATAGCTGAGTCATTTCAAAACAGAAGACTTCAACCAGGGTCCTGCAGATCTGCAAACCTTTATGTTCCATTTAAAATATGAAAATAACTACTAATAACTTGGACTTGTTGAGGAAATTAGTTCAGTTAAGGTTCCATTTAAATTACTGATAACACAGCTGGAACAAAAACAGCAGACACAGTGCCAATCCAGGAACAGGAAAGCAATTGTTTTGGACTTTCTTTGTATATTGCAAAGCATTTTTAAAGTAAAGCTTTAGTTGCAGTGAGAATCTTGAAAACCAGTAAAAAAAATCAAACTACCCCTCAGAATAGAAGACACCCCTGTCACATAGAAGGTATCTGGATAACAAATTGCAAAGTTTTGCTATAAAGTGGAACTAGGATTCCTTAACTATGGTGAAAAGGTGTACTGTATGCATCACATTACTTGATTTGGACCAGTAAACTTAACAAGTTTTCCTTAAAAACTCAGAAAATGGAAGCTATCAAGTTGTTAATTAAGTAATGGATCATCTCCTCAGAATCCACCTTCTTTAGATTTCCATTAAAATCAGGCGTTTATCACCAACCACACAAATGCTTCTCTGCCTGTACTAAAACACAACAGTATATTTTAACAGCCCTGTTTCACTAGACACACCAACAAGTATATGTACAGTATCTATATATTCAAGTATACACAAATATTTTTTTTCACTTCACAGACATTATCACAGCATGGATGAATTCAGCCACTATGACTTGTTGGAGGCCAATTCACAGCGAAGAGTAGCTGAAGGTCACAAAGCTAGTTTTTGCCTTGAGGACAGCTCTTGTGACTACGGCTATTATAGACGCTATGCTTGTACATCACACACCCAGGTATGAACCCAACAACTTTATAATATTGCTCTCTTTTCCTTTTGCTTGGATTTCCCTAACACTACACTATCTACACTATCAAACTTTTAAAGTCTGACATGATGCATAGTATACATGCTTGTAGTGGTATCTTTATGTGTTTAACCATACAGTAAATAAAAAAATACTTAATGTTAAGACCCTTGAGGCCACCACATATGATACAGTAATTCATAAACCACATAAAATCATTTAGATCAAATCAATATTGGAAAATTGCAGTATACTTTTTAATTTAAATTTTTAAAATTGTGCTTAATAGTTCTTTATTATAACTGACCGTAATTGACATCCATTACTTAATTTAGTTGAAGGTTAAGATTCCTGTTTAGTCATGCTTAGATTGCCTCTTGTTTCCACATCATAATTTCAGCTATTTTTTAATTAGATACTCTAAATTTATTGTGTAATTAAATTCCTCATCAGTAACAATGACTCAAGGTTATTCACCACATAAAGGTTAAACAAATCTCTCAAATCTTCTGTCTAATTTTAACATTTGTGTACAGCATTTATTTAACATACACAACATTTGATTATAAAGAAGCTTGGTTTAATAGTTTTGTTCTAATATATATTGTTTTTTTTTTTAACATGTAGGGCCTGAGTCCAGGATGTTATGATACATACAATGCTGATATTGACTGTCAATGGATTGACATTACTGATGTAAAGCCTGGAAACTACATTCTCAAGGTTTGTCACACTTGCATAAAAATGCCAAATAACTAAATATATTAAAATAAATATATATGTAATTTTTAAATGCTTACAACAGGATTTCAGGACATGATAAATATGATACTGCAGTATAAATATTAACAGCTGTAATTGGAACTGTGGTTAATGTTTCTTTATCGATTGTAGGTCAGCGTGAATCCAAGCTATCAGGTTCCAGAGTCTGATTATACAAACAATATTGTAAGATGTGACATTCGCTATACGGGCCATTATGTCTATACTTCGGGCTGCAGACTTTCACCGTAAGTAATTTTATTTCATCCAAGTACATTGCTTTTATTATTTTTTAATGAATTAGTTGTTAGCAATGACAAAAAAATGTCCATGTCAAATGTTTAAGAGAGAATACTAGTCGAATATTGTACTACATGAGATAAGTTCATAAATATGGCATTTAGGACATTTTTAAACCAAGTTTAACAATGCTATACTCCTAGCATGGTACTCAGAAATGAACTTCTGAGGTTTTAAGGGCTGTGAGATTGCACTATATGGCAAATACTATAGAATTTGTCTTAAATGTTTAGTTTTTTCAAGCCTCTTCTGATTAATTGATTAATTGAGTGATTATAATTCACCCAAAGTGCAAGCTATTTCTGATTTTATTAGCAAAAAATATTTCTATTATATGTGGTAAATCTTCCACATACAAGAAAACTAGCACAGATTTAAAAAAATATATGGTATAGAATTGTGGAGAAAATAGAAGAGGAATCAGTCTTTGGCTTCAGTCATTTTAAAAATGCTATTACATTTACATGCTAACTATTATTTTCTAACATTTCATTGCTAGATGTTTTTCACTGGTTTTGAAAAAAACATAAAACATAAAGCTATAAATGCCATCTAAACTTTGTGGAAAAATAGTGAGAGAGCTCAACAGGCTGTTAGGACATATAGTGAAAATGGTCACATTTAACTCACAGGAGCGTTTTCTAGTTTGCTTAACGCTAAAGTGAGAAGAATAAGCTCTGGCTCAATTAGCTACTGCAGCTCTGGTATGGACCTTTACCTTTTACCTAATTTGAGGATTTATTAAAGTATAAGATACAATGGTAAGACACCACAAAGAGTACAATTTTACAATTTGTGGACAATTCTGGTCAACAGATAAGTAAAAAGCATTGCTGTTGGAATCATGACAAAGAAGGGCAACAAGGTAAAGTCCTGACCTTAAAGGCATACAGATTGGTAAAAGAAACTGAATATCCTCAGAGGACACTTGACAGAAGTATTTAAAATCTTGGAAGGTTTTGACACTTAACCCAGAGAACTACTTCAAGACCAATAATGCAACAAGGTCCTGAGGACATTTGTGGAGCCAAGATGTGCATTTAGCGCTGAAAACTGGGTGGCATGTTTTTGCATGAAGAGCTGTGTCTAGAATAAATTGTCCATACATGTCATAACACCTATCTATAGATGCCTAACATATCTATAGATGTTTTCTGTGCAGATCCACTTCAAAATGAATTCACAGGAATGAATAAGCTACTGGTATCCCCATGAGCAGAATGAGCTGAATCATCTGTATTTTCTTATTAAAAACCTGCTGGGATTCATGTAAGAATCATTTAGAATTACTATCAAATATTTCCAAAAATCTGAACCATACCCAGTGCATTCACTTATGTAATAAGGATTTTAACAAACAAATAAATAACTAAACAATACCTCGTTATTAGATTTTCATTATGAAATGAACTGTGAATTGCATATTGTGGATGTGATACATCATACACAGTGAAATATTAAGCAAATTACATCTGTAAAATTTTGTAAAAAAACATCTGCATTTACAAAATTATTTTTTGTCCCTTTAGTTCACTTTTTAGACTGGCAACCTACATGCTATAGTGTAGTCAGCATTAGCACCTCTGCTGGACACAAAAATAGAATCTCGCTTTGCCCTCTCAAACATTATATTACCTCAATTATTCACAAACGGTTTTTGATGTTACAATTTTAACCCATGATTAAATGCCACTAGGAGTTTAAATGGAATATAGTAACTCACTATTTTCAATTTTTTTTTAAGTTAATTTTTAGGCATTATTATAGGTGTGATGAATGCTGACCCCCGTGCCACAGACCTTAGCTTGAATCAGCATATTGTTGACTTTAATAGTGTGTTCCGACGATCTGTCACTGTTAGCTTGCAGAACCCCTCCAGGCTCCTAAGATGTACCGGTGGTCATTTTTCGTGGAATCCTGATCAGTCCCAAAAACCAGTCCTTCACAGAGAAAGATCTTGAGCTACTCAAGTAGAACAACTCTTCAGTCCTCTACTCCACTGAAAGAACCGGAACAGACTAATTCCTGACGAACTCCCAAATTCTCCTTTTCTCTTCCTTGCAAAATAAGAACTCATTACACTCATTGGGACACTCAATTGGGCTCTCACAAACTGGATGGGACTGGACTTTACTTAGGACTGCTGGCTGTTTGGCTACTGATATTAAAGCACAGGAGTTAAACACTCCTGTCCTGTTTAAACTCTACAATGTAGAATACAACTAACACTCTTCCTTCCTGACCTGTAGGAGCTTTGACACAGCCCCCTACCCTCTGCACCTGATTGCTGTTATTGTGAATGCTGCTACTCCTGACGAAAGTCCCAATTAAGCACAGGGCCAATTAGCTGATCCCTTTCCTGCCTGTGGAATTCCATTCCACAGGAGTCCAATCAGTCAATCAAAGCAGCATGTCCAATTTACAGCAGTGAAGGAAGAGGCTTTAATTAAGCCTCAGCTTGCTCCATCACAATGGGCATAGCCTTTAATTATTTTTATTTCATCCAGAGTTGACTATCACATTCTTACAAAAGTAAATAAATCATATTTCACTTCCATTATCACTGTTTAGTGAGTTTTTCAGTAATATCCTTTTTAAAGTAAGTTAATATTATAAATTACCAAGGAGGTTACAGTAATTCCAATATTTTTCTGAGAATTTGTATATAACTGACATTTTAATTATTGTTTCCAATTGCCATTAAAATATTCATGACCTCATAAGTATTCAGTTTTCTTGTGAATAGGTGAAATGTGTTGAAGCATTGGAAAATTCCTAAATTGCCATATTAGAGTTGGGAAATATTTAATTAATATAAAGTAAAACTTGCTTTAAAAATATTCAGATAAGTAGTCCCACAAAATTCTCTCTCTTTGCTTATAAACCTATATAAAACAGTTTACGTTTGCAAAATAATTCTTTTTTGGAGTAATGAACAACCTTTTGGCAAGACGGCAAGAAAATGGCAAAAATGTGGCTACAAGAATTGAGTTCAAATTCCAGATTCAATTACATTTTGTTTTGCCAAGCTAGTGTCTGGGAGCAATCAAGGACAAAGGAGGCCCCTCCACAAAAAAAAAAAAGAAAAATAGTTACATTTGCCATTAAAAGATCTAACTGTATGACTTACAAAGAATATTGTACAAAAAAAATACTGGTATATTTTTCGATACTGAGTGAAGAAGCACTGTTGAATTTGTATTGTTTTAAATATAATTTCCAAAGAATGCTTATGTTAAAAAAGTATACTTGGAATATGGGAACAGAATGCAGTAATGTGATATTAAGATCGTTCCTTAAACTGTAAGGTGATTGCAATTTTTCTTTTAATAAATTACAGTTAGTCAAGCCATTTAAATTTTGGATCCACTGCAATCTATTGATGTATGAACTTGCATTTCACTTGACTGAAGGACACAGCCTTGCATTGAATACAAGCTGACATCTTATTCTCCCAAGTGCTTATAGTGACTTCTGATCCTCCTGGACAGCTACAGGAGATGCAGAACTTGAGATGTCAAATAAAATATATTAATAAGAAATCAGTTGGGATTGTTTAAAGTTATCAAGTTGTAGATGTCCTTAATGTGTATAAACCAAGTAAGATAATTAGATGTGCCCCTACATAAAATTCAGCAGACAATTTCTAATTGTCCACCGGGATGATAATGAATTCATACAACCTTCAGTAATCCTCAGTTTTTTAGATCCATATTTGGTTGGGTTTTCTACCCTAAATACTGAAAAAGTAGAGAATAAAATATATGCAGGTTTAAATAAATTGGAAATACAAATACTTTGTGACTTTGTATTGTACTACCATTTATAGAAAAGAATGGTAATACAATGGGTTTTTGTGAATAAATATTTAATGTCCCTAGTGCTCTTTGACAAAGTTGATATTGATATTACCCCTTCAATGATAATCTGTACAATTTGTATAACTAATCTTTTTGTTTCTTTTCAGGTACTAATGAAATGGCTGATTTTCTGCCAAAGAATACATAGGAAAGTCTGAAGGCAATCTGTCAGAAGAAAGTCTGAAAGCCATGATATAAGTGTTATTAAGTAATACAAGGACTGCTATGAATACTGAAGAGTAAGAAAATGAAGAAAACCACAGCTGTTAAATGTGTGGCAAATACAATTTAAGAAACTTATGCGCTCTTTAAAGAACATTTAACTATACTTTTAAAAATTATCCACAAGTAACTAACCTTTGCTACCTGATCTCTTGAATTCCAGAACAGTGCATTTTTACTATCTGTTGAGAGTTTAAATATGGATAGCAAGCAAACACAATCTCATTTAGGAAATAGTAGAAAAAGTAAAACAATATTAAAGTATTTGTAAGGATGTTATATATGCATTAAACATAGTTTATTCTTCATAATCTACCCAATTGTTTCTTACAAAGAAAATCTGTTTTGTTAAACACATTCCACATTCCAAACATTTTGGAATATAAGATGTCAATTGTCTTGTTTACATGCTGAGTATTCTGAATATCACAGTATTTCAAAATGGGAATTGGTATTTTCAATACCTTTGTTTACAAGAATGTCAAAATGGTTAATTCAGATATACTGTAATAAATACTTACTATGTATGGGAATGCAATGAGAAGCCATTGCATTCCCATACGGAATGCAAGCGCTTTGAGAAGCCACCCTTAAAGGCGCTATATAAAATAAAGTTTATTATTATTATAATGATAAAACCATTCCTCATTCAAAACAAAAAATTAAAAATACTTCTTGATAGCACTAAATTGCTATAGAAATACTAATTTTACAATATTACTGCATGTTGGCATGGACATCCCTCTTTCCATTTTTAAATACTACAACAACTAGCATCCAACAGTAACCCAAATCTAAAATCATCTTTGTGCTACTCCTATTTGGAATATCATTCACATGGCATGGAATACCTATTCAGAATACAAACTGGAATCCTACTTGCATGCAAATGCAGTAAACTACAGTGTCATATTTCTTACAAACTATCAAGCTCAGTGCATAAATCAATGCATTTTTACAATAGCTTAATGTGACTTTAAATGTTTCACAGGGATAGAAAAAGGTGAAGTGGCTCAAATACAATCAAAATACAGTACTAAAGGATCTTGAATTTACTAAATGGAGACAAAATTACTGTATGCAAATATCTCCAAACATAAAATTGTTTTTTATGCAAATAATGAAAGCTAAAAGTGTCTAGAACGTTTCACAATTTGTGCATTTCTTGTCTTTTCAAGTTAAGCTGCCTTAAACTGTCTGTCTAGTCTGACAGCCTTATTCTGTTTTTCTTATTTTGGCATGCATGGTCAATATTTATTTATAACTTATCTAATTTCCTATTCAGTGGGGCACAAAACCACTTAAATAGTGCTATATGACCACTTTACTTTTGATCTGAAGCTGCAAGCAGCAATAATGCTTTGTTCAGCACAATTCTAATCCTTTTTAACATGAACTGCCAGTACATAATGTATGAAAAGACATAAAATACTATTAGAAGTTCTATTAGAAAAAAATGTAACAATAAGAGCACCGACAATTTCGATACAGTATTTGCTTCCAAGAAGGTGCTTTGTAGTGTGTAGTGTGAACACCAACAAGATATTACTTGAGAGTCTTATAAAATTTCAAAACTCACTATTGAATAGAAACTGGTGCTGATTATAATGCAGAATATTTGGCTCTTGTAAATTGTGTGTAGAGCTGATGCTGTACATACCAATAATTTAATTCCACTAAATGATGGGGCTTTAAAATAATTTCTCATTTGCATGTGAAGTTATCGAATATTTTAATATTTTCGCATTGCTTTTAACACTTGTATGAACTTTACAAATAGTAAGCTTTGTACTTAGTTGCACTAGTATTACAATACATTCCTTTATCTCCTAATAAAAATACTTGAATAAACTGTTTTAAACTTTCAGTTGACTTTCTCATTTCTAATGGACATAAATGTCTCATGTCAAAAGACATCAAAAGCAATTCAGACTCACTTTAATCCCTCAATGAACAAGATTTGCATTGTATATGTAGATTATCTGTCACAATGAAAACATGTTTGAGTAGAATTTCTGGTTTATTAAACTAAGAGGATCAATGTGAAAAATTCATTCACAACTCTCATTTAATCTGCATTAGCTACACACTCACTAACATCAGGCTGGCAACCTCTGTGACTGAAAAAAGTAACTGAATAAGTTATTTGAGGAGATTTTTTATTTAACAGATTAACCGATTCAAATCTCACACTGAAAAATATTACAGGAGTAGTACAATTTACAAACTGAACAGGAAAAAACTGGAATGATTTATAAATGGTATATGAATCAGCAGTACTCTATCTTAAATCTTTGTACAGATCAATTCAAATGGGCATTTTTTTCCCAGCTGTAAATAAAATAACACCAGACATGAATAAATACTGAGAAAACAAAAAGCATGGTACTGAAAACTGGTCATAGGAAACAGTTTATTTTAAGCAGTGAAACTAAGTCGTCATGAAAATCAGTCGTCAAACTTAATCTTTTTCCCCTGGAAAGCCATTATCTGGGCCTGCTGTTCTTTGCGTCTCCTGCTGGCCTCCCAGGATGGGTGGAGAGACTGCTGTGTTTGCGCTGGACTGGGAAACCTCCCAGTGGAAAGGTGAGCCTTATGCTTCTGAAACTGTGGTTTGTTTTTCACCGTGGCTGCTGGTAACGAGAAAGAAATTAACTGAAGTGAAGTGGAGAACAACCAAATTTTGCACTACGTACACAAATCATTAAATAAAAATAGAAAATCCAATAAGATTCTTAAGCAAATACCTTTCAATAATCTGTTACTTTACCCATAAAGATGATTATAATACCTACTTCTGAGAATGCTTCAAGAAACTCAATTTACTTCAACACATCAGACCTACTTTAGTGAATCCAAGAAATTCTATACTGAGAGAAAACAGCAACAAATGCTATTGGTTACAACACATTTTACAACACATATACCTCTTGTATAATTTTAAAGCTTTAGCGAAACAATCTTTCAGGGAGTTTTTGAAATGGTGACAGTTAAAGATTAATGGATCTTGGCAATGAGTTTAACAGACATGGCTCTATCTCCCATTCTGTTGAGCCTGTTCTCCTGCAGCCCTTAATCAGAAGATTGCAGATGATGAGTTGGACTTGTTACCTAAGATCTGTAATAAGACAGCTATACCTGGAGCTATACCCATTCAGCATCTTATGTGTAAGAAGGAGGAACTTAAAGTGTTTCCCTAAATTTTACTTGGACACAGGGGAAAGGAATTATTATTTGATACAGAGTACTTTTTGCTTTTTGAGACATGAAATTCTGGACATAAATAAATTTAGCACCTTTGAAAATACCCAGGAAGTTACAGTTACAGCAGAGGAGTCTAATCTTAATGAAATATAGATATATATAAATATTTCAGTATCAGATACCACAAGGGGTCTTAACCAAGCAAAGTAAAAAAAATGGATGCAGTGAAACTTTATGTGAACTCTGACAAGACCAAGTAATGTTGATTGGTTTTCCTGATCAACACCACAAATATGTAAATTAGTTAGCCTGACTCCCTGTAGATTTCAGAATAAGGTTCAAAATACTGTGGCTCATCTTGAAGGGCTTGGATGGTTTGGCTCCTACCTCAGTCAACTGTTAAACGCCCTGTATACCTACATGTCATTTGTGCTCTTGGAACTCTGGCCTTCTTTCACTTCTCAATTCTGTTTTTCCTGTGAACTGATCCTCCAACTCCCACAAGTTTATTAGTTCTCGCATTGCTGGCAGCACTTTCATATTCTGTCTTAAAACTTACTTTTACACTCTAGCTTTTAACTGTTTTAATCTGTACATACTGGTCTTATTTGTTTTATTGTACAGCACCTTGAGATGATGTACCATGAAGGTGCTATATAAAATAAAGAATATTATTATCAGAGTGATGTAGGTTGAAGAAAGATGGTCTTGTGTTTCTAACATGCAATTCAAGTAATAACAGAGTCAAAAGTAACACCAAGGTTTCCTAGCGTCCACTAAAGGTTTGATTTTAGCACTGTCAACAATAACACTGAAATCAGCAATTTTGAGAGGTTGACGATGGGAGTGTACAAGCATAATCTCAGCTGTGTCAGTCTTTATATGAAAACACTGTGTTTTTACTTTCTTTTCATTAATCAGCAGACATTAGATTCAGTTATATTCCACATTGATATATTGTGTATTATCTTAATTATTCAATAGAGAATCTTTATCTTGCTTTTCATTAAGGGAATGCTCCTTCAGTTATTCTCTTACTTAGACCAGAGTTATTTTATTTTTTAGCTCTATTTGGGCTTTAAACCTCACTCACACACAGAGTTCTGTTGGTTATTGGTGATATTACCTACCAAAATGCATGAAACTTAAAAGTCTTATACTGACCAATAATAACCATGAAATTCAAAGCAGTAGGCTTTTATTTTTCCTTTTAAAAATATTAAGAATTTATTACTTTTTATCCTACTTAAAGTATACACTTGATAAAAGGATAAAAATCCTATTCGTTTCAGTTGTCTTGATTACATCTTGAAGTTTTGGACTGAGATGCAGGCTAGATTGTTCTAACTTATCCATGATTTTCACAAGACCTTTATGCATACAGGGAGTGTCAAGACAACAACATGCTACCTATGCAATAATTGTTTGTTTTGTTGCAGAGCCCACAATAAAATGACCATCTGTATCAAAGAGTGCATAACAGGAATCTACCTGTTGGTGTGGTCTCCGTTTTGTGCCTAGGCATTTTGTGGTAGCTTTTGTTATCTCTGAATCAGTGCTGCTGCTTTTTGTGGTTTTATAAAACACATTACTTGGACTGAGACTCAGTTTTTTTTAGAGAGACCTGAAGGCTGGCAGCTGTTAGGAAATGCACTTTAGCAAATATAAATTTGAAACTTTTTTGCTGGCCAGATCATATGTTTTTGGACTGGGACACTAGGGCTAAAACCCCAGCCAGGATGCAAGGTTGACTTCTGAGCTTAAGGTTAGCCATCTACAGCACAGTATTTCCTAATGCTACGTATTATGATCCAAAGGCAAAAGTGACAACTTCTGACTTGAGAAGGAATTGGTAACCTTGATCTGAGGTTATCAATCTGAGGTCCTAATGTATCTAGTGATCTGTACAAGCAAGTCACTCATTGAGTAAATCTGTTCTAACAACAAGAGAGTGGATCTATTTTAATATTATAACATCAGAAGCGTGATTTATAACAGTTACTTACTTTAGCTCAATTTGAAATTACAATTGCACTGTGCCTCCTGATTTGTGATTTCTGAAAAGGAACTCACCAGCAAAAAAAGGGGTGATGGCTAAGTGTACTTTCTTGTTTATCCAAATAATTACTTCTGTACTTGGTTTAAACAAATTGTTGAAGCTGCTATGTACAGTGGGTGTAGAAAGTACTGACCCACCTTGGACCTGACCCACATTTTGGGAGTTTAATTTTCGGCCACTCTTCCTTTCAAAATTGCTCCACCTGTTCCTGCCACTGATTTTCTATGGGATTTCTATAGGATTAGAAAAGAGTCTAGCCTTTGCTGGATCACCGTCACTCAAGCCACTCAAGGGTTGCTTTGACTTTGTGTTTGGGGTCATTGTCATGTTGAAATCTGAATCTCCATCCCAGTTTCAGATATTTTGCAGACTGCTCCAGGGTCTGCCTACACTTAGCTCCATCCATTCTGCCCTCTATATTGACAAGCATACCAGTCCCTGCTGCTAACCCTAACCCTAACCCTAACCCCACAACATTATGCCACCGACATGCATTAATTGGGGATGATGTTTTGTGAGTGGTAAGCAGTGCTCCTTTTTCACCAAACATACTGCTTAGCAAAATAACTAACTTTTTGAGTCATCAGAAGGCATTTTTACATAATTTCAGACACTTCTACATGCCTTTTTGTATATTCAAGATAGGACTTCTGTGAGCTTTTTTCAAATATGACTTCCTCCTTGCCACTCTACCATGCAGCCCTGAGCAGAAGTATTGCTGACTTATTTTCGGTTTCTCCCATCTCAATTTTAGGTCTTTGAAGGTTGTTTTCTGCCTCTTGACTGCTTGTTTGACTAATGTCCTTCTTGCCCAGCTGCTGCGTTTTGCAGGATGACCTGGTTGTTGAAGATTCTGAGTAGTTTTATGTATCCTCCACTTTCTGATAACTGATTTAACAGTGTTCTGTGGGATACTCATTGTCTTTGAAGTCTTTTTATATCCCTTAACTGACTTCTGTCTGTCCATAACTCTGTTCGTTAGTTGTTCCTGTCTTCATAGTCCTTTCTATGCAATGCTCAATAGTGGAAAATCACACAGACAGATGTGTTTAACCTTACAAAGGTGTGTTCAATCTTTGTATCAACTACACACAGGTTGATTCCAATAAACAAAGTGCAAATTCTGAAGGTTAGTGGTTGAGGCATAGCTTATTAAGGAGGGTTTATCCTAAGGGAGTGAATACTTTTCCAATGAATATTTTTAGGGTTTTTAACCAACTTATTTTTTAGCTCCAAACTTTTAAACATTGATATTGCAGAGGAGGTCAAAAGGGAAAAAAATATGTAAGTGTATTGAGCCTCCTGGTTGTAAAACAACAAAAGGTGGCAAAGTAGAATGGAGGTCACTACTTTCTACACCTATTCTTTTTCGCAATTAGGAGATTGCAGATAATTCACAATGTTTTACAAAACAAAGTCAATTAAATCATACCTGTACTCTTGTATGCTTGAGAATTTTCATGTGGGTTTCTGGAAAACAGAAGTCATTTTCTTAAACGGTGAGCCTTTTTAGCTTGCAAGCATAACATATCAAATCACATTACATTAAACAGTCAAAATAAAACACATGAATGAACTGCAAAATTATATAAAATGGTATATATATTCGTTAACTGTTTATTTAATTCTAGTCAGGACCCCAGGCAATTTTATGTTTTGACAGGTGTCGCTATTAAGGTCTGGTGCTCAGATTTGATATAATAACTTTCCATCCTGAGTTAAAAACAAAATGAATAAAAAAGTGTTGCTGAATTAAGTCTATAACTTTAGAAATTACTTTAACTTAACAAATCATTGAATTGTTTACTTACTGAGCATTTATTACTCTTATTACATATTACTAGATAAGAAAAATACAAACACCTTAACAATAGCCAAAATATAGCTGCTAGTGGTATAAAGAGAAAATATGAACAATTTTGATGTTTTAGCAACTTACAATTTTAGCTGTTTGTGGTGACTATTAAAACAGAATTTTAAAAAGAAACTGTATTTCTGTTAAGTACTAATGAAGGTGAACACTAAACAGAAAATACAAATATATATTTAGGAATCCTGTCCACAACATTGCAAACAAATGTAGATACATTTGGAACATTACTTCTCTTTCAAAGATTTTATCGTGTATATATCCATGATACATTTGCTTGTTATTGGACTTTTTTGGTCTTAACTTCACACTCAAATAACTTCATTACAGTTCATACCTCTTCCCGTGCTGTGGTCTAGATGCTTTTGATCCTGATAAGGTGCTACAAAATACAGACTTCAGTTTCATCTGCTTTGAATTCTGCAGACCTTTCTTCTCATCTACAGACATGTGTGTTGCAGGACTGGCTTTTTTCAAAACATCCTCGGTAGCTTTCTTGACATCAAGATTCTTTTTTTCCTGCCTTGGGCCAAGGTGGTGGCTCTTTTTTTTCACTTTGTTGACTTTACCAATGAAAAAGCCATCCCCATCTTCACTTCCACTGTCTTCAGAGTGGGATGACTGCTTGTAAAATCGTTCCTCCGTGCTGTCATCAAAGTATTCCTTCTCTTCGGCATCTGAATCATCTAACTCACTCTCTTCACTCACACTCTGAGATCCCTGTATTCTTATTTTGCCCTCTGTATTAGCTGGAGAAATGGGCTCTTTCGTGGTTGAAGTCTGTTGTCCTTTTTTAACAGCAGAAGTGGTCTGTAGGATATCTGGTGTAAGGGATTTTGTGGGAATCGTTTGCTGTACAAGAGGCTCTGAAGTTCTCTCGGGTTTAAACGTATCTTGATCATTTTCTGACTTTTGAACTTCTTTTTCTTTCTTTATTTCCTCATTGTTCATTTCAGCCAATTCACCTGTACTGTCTTCTTCTTCAGGTGTGCTATGATCACTAGTTTTATTAATTGGCTTCTTGGTGTTTTTTTCAGAATTTGGTTTTTCTGGAGCCTTCTTGCTTTCAGAAGATTTTTGAATCCTCTCTTCCTTGAATGCCTTAATTGCAGCTTTGGAATAATGGTGAAAAAGAATGAAGTGATTAGCTATAAAAATTCTTAATTACAGACATAATTAATGTTTGAGTTACATGGTCAAAGTACAAGACATTTCTCTTGCCACAGTTGTCAACATTAAAGCTATAGAACTGCAAAAGCATCCTAGTCCTATTTTCCAAGATTGTTTGGATTATTTCCTACAGTTCTCATCAGTTTGCTTAGAAATTGTACTTATTTTTCATAGCTTCTCGATAAAAGTTATCTAAAACATCCAAGCCTTGGACAATTACCTGACAAGTGTGCTCTACTTACAGGTTTATGAGATACAGTATCTGATACTACTTTAAGCGGCGAGTTTGTATACAGTAACTCAAATATATTTTAATACAATAAACAATACAGATAAAGAATAAAAAATCCTTACACAAATAAAATAAATCCAAAAAGAAATAAAAGATTAAACAAAAACACAAAGCAAAAACTGACACCTCAATAAAAATGTTATAATTATTTTTTAATAGAGAGAATTAACAATAATGCATCAGTAACGTTTTGCAGACTTGATCTATTACCTTTAATGTCTATAATTTTTTTGCTGATCAGTGGATGTGATGCAATTCGTGCAGTTGCTCTCTCTGCTGTTGTAGAGTTTGGCTATAATACAAGACAAGACATGTTAAAAGATTTAAATGTTTAATTGTATTTTTTAAACAGATTGGCTGAGACGATTGTATGCAATCATTTTACATTTTTCAGTCCCGACTTGCAATAATGAAAAAAAAACACACATAAGTGTGCAGGAACCTTGATTTTCTCCCCATTCCCCTCCCCCTTTAAAGGCATGCCACGTATGCAAGCCGATCTCATGATGGAGTCTACTCATCCTATTGGTTAAGGCTCTACTTAATTCAGGAATTTCCTGAAGGGCACAGAAGTGAAGTCAGGACAAGGGCAAAACAAAGACAGCCTACTTGTTTTACTCTACAGACTGAAAGTGTGTTTGTTACAATAGCTGTTGTGTCGAGCTTAATGTTGACTAAATACCATTCACGACAGTATTACAGAATACTAGCATTATTTGAAAATTGCTTGCAGCTATCTTATTAACTATTCAAGAACAAAAAAAGTAAATTACATATGCAGTAACAGTGAAAAAGGTCACAAGATTTATGCTTCAAGTTACTACAAATTAAAATGATTAAGATTAAAATG
The DNA here is from genome assembly GCF_059453375.1 of Lepisosteus platostomus. Classification (NCBI taxonomy): domain Eukaryota; kingdom Metazoa; phylum Chordata; class Actinopteri; order Semionotiformes; family Lepisosteidae; genus Lepisosteus; species Lepisosteus platostomus. The sequence continues at coordinate 53,956,051 of NC_142614.1, forward strand.
TATCACTGACAATATCATGTGCTAATTTCACCTACATATTTGATAGTAAACAGCTATTTACTGCTTATTGGGGGTAATTCTCCAATACACATCTTTAAGAACAGAAACTTAAACAGCACATAACTGATAACAGATATAAAATTGTGGCTTAAACAAAGAAGGTAGGTACACACTGTTGGCACATTTTTATTATACAGTACTTTTGTGCACATTTTGATTAATGGTGTCTTATTGTTCCTAAGTGTGTCTATACTGCAAATATATTTTCATTAAATTTCATTATATATCAAAAATGACCATATTATGTCAACTTAAAATGGTTCGATTACAAATTAAACAGTGAAACAAATATGGACCAACAAAAATTATTTTTTGATCACCCATCAAATTTAAGTGAGGTGATTTAATTTGGCAATCTTTCACTACATTAAAAATGGGAAATATTTTTTAACTGTTGTGCCAGTATTCTGAAGAAACTTTAACAAAAAGCCACCACAGTACATGTTAAAAGAGAGCGAAACCTATACTTAGTTGTAAACCCAGCCATTACATACGCAAAGAGGCATGTGGCTTTCTGTAAAAGGACTTTTTTTCCAAGTGCTTTGCCAAGCAACTATGAGTAACACTAACACTGAAAAGCAATAGATATTTGTTCAAAGAGGCAATTGCTACATCACTGCAAAATCATTTTTTCAGACATGAATTATTTTTTACAAGTTATGGGCTCCCAAGTGTCTTGACTATTAAAAGCACTTGCTCAAGAGCGTTTGCTGAGCCCTGTAGTCCAGACATCACCAGTCTGTGCCTGGGCTACGTCATTAATCGACTGGGAAGAGGATTCCCAAGCAAGAAGCAAAAACTGGCTAGATGCTGCCAGGGCTGGGTGGGCTTGAGTTGGCTTGGAAGTCTGCAGTGCTGCCAGTAAGAAATTGCTCCTGTACTGCTCCAGAATTTGATGCAAACTTTCCTGTAAATGCATCGCTATTTAAAATAGAGACTGGCTTCATAACAGGTGTGGAGGAATAAAGTGTGCACGGTCCTTGTTTCAAATCGCCAGCTGATGCAAGGTTAGCAGCAGTCGTTGAGATTAATGACTGGAAATTCCAAATTGAGAGAATACAAGAAAAAAACATGGCTAAAACACTGAAAACTATATTTTTATCTTCAAGCTTTAACTCATTCATCATGCATGACAACTAAAGTCTCCTACATTCTGACATTCAAGGTGACTAAGGTTGACAGACAAACAGCTCAAAAACTGAAAATAAATGATGCTATGTACAAAGTCTAACAATCATTATAATAATGCAATAATAAATTTACAACAGATTGGGGAAAAAAAGTGAAGAAAATCTACAATCATCAATTAAATTAAGATAGGCCAGGCTTAGGGAGCAAAAGCGAAGTTTAGTCCTGATAGAGGGATGATACTCTTGACACTCATCAACAGTGATGAACAGCGCCATTACATCTTCAATCACCAAGTAGTAAGGACTATATATCATGCTGTTTGTTAGGCAATAAGCAGAGAAAATGTGTAAAAGACAGACAGAGAGTCTGCAATTCAGATTGTCATAACAGTTATTTTTGTTCTGGTTCTGAATATCACAGAAAAGAAAGCTTTATCGAAAAAAAAAAGATCTCATTTAGCAATTATCACATTTAATAGGTATGTGTTTGCTTTAAGAGATACCCGTTTCAACATTTTGAAGGAGACATTTAACCAACATTGAGTGGTTGGTGTAACCAATCTTTAACTTCAAGAGATGTAAGAAGTAAAAATGAATTAAAAAAATATGTTTCATAAAACAATACACCTGTTATTTATTCCTGCAAACATCTGAAGAAGCCTCCACAGCCCATTTTTTTTTTTTTTTAGCATAGTATAAATATATATTTTTTTAGAAAATGTTTGTAATGAGTGTAAAGCACTATCCATTTGAGTACTCATAATCAGTAGGGGACAAAAGTATGCAATTTTGTGACAGGTAAAATAAAAGCATCCCAGCTGAGCAATGAAAGAGTTCAACTTTACAACTGGAACAACCAGGGCTTATAAACTCCAGGGAAAACATACTGAAAAATATTTTTAAATTAAATGTAATCACAGGTGTACGGGCATTTAAATCTTCCAGATGGAAAAGTTAGTTAATGACACGTTTTAAAAAACAAACACGTGTGCAAAGTTTTAAATAAAGATAAACATAAATCTTTCATCTCTCTAACTGTCCATTTCCTAACCTGCAAGGGGAAAACTATTACAAGAATTCATTTTCTGACTTGAGGCCTGAAATTACCATAGAAAAGGCTAAAAAATTAAAAGCCAAAAATAGTACTTCAGTCTGGCATGAAAGAATTTGTCCAGCAGACCATTAAAATCACTTTACAGATTAACGTTAAATGAAACAGTTTAGGGGGAAAAAAACAACCGAAATACAATCCTATTTTTTTCTAGTTACACTGCTGTCTTCATATACAAAAATGCTTTCTTAAGGTACCATTCATTTAGCCAATTTGATCACCATTTCAAATTAAATAGCACGCATTACATAGCAGTCCTCTCAGGATCCTGGTTAGCCTCAAGAGTTTCAAAGTGGCAAAGCTTGTTGTCACTACCCACACAGCCCAGGATGTTTTTGACAATTCCTGTCATAATGTGCTTTGCACTTTGTACTGTGTCGGCACACGCTACAATCACATCTAGGCTCACGATAGGATACAGTCAACAAAAATTCTCAATTCCATTATTTGCACAAAACACAATCACACTACAACCGAGGATAATAAGTGAGTAAACCTGTAACATATACATAGATTTTCACCCAAAACTCTGTATAACATTTCTTTAAATTGATCAATCATCTTTGTAGTGGGTAGGTTTTAATGTTTTGTAGTACAAGAGCATTCACAAGCAACTTAACTTAGAGTTTCTATAATTTTCTAAAGATTTGGTAAAACCACTATCTTTTTTGTGTGTGGGGGGGAGAATGCTGTACTAGCAATGTACACATATTTTGTGTTCAACTGGATATTATTCACAAAGTCACATAATCTACTGTGAAAAACTCCTTCAGGAATCTTGAAGACTGCTTTCCTTTGCAAATGATATCTGCCAACTAAGTGAGCGAACTACAGGTTTTCTCAGGATCTCAATGGTGCCTTACATTTTTCACAACCCCACATTAAGGCCTCTTAAAATAAATTCAACCCTTTCCCCTGAACACTTATTACCCTTGTGCACATCACTCATCATGTTGTCCTGAATACTGTCTTATCATACGTCATGAATACATACCTGGATTCATCAAACACTGTATGATGAAAGAATTGAAAGAACTGTCTTTGGATTAAAATAATACGTTATCCAGAGGAAAGGCTTATCCTTTCTAAACTGCAGATTCCAGCTGGCAGACAAGGCAGCACTGAAACTGACAAGTGTCACTGACCATTCTATGAGCAGTTTTTCCACATCAAAGACCCACTCACTCAAGATCAACGTGTGATTCACAACGAAGTGTGAATCAAAGTTTTTTTTTTAATCTATACATTTGTCAATTAATAAAAGTACACTGTCAGACATGTTAATCAGTTTTTTACATCTGTTCTGTGTAAATCAGCAGTCTGCAGTAAAACTCCGTTTTTTTGTCGAGTTGTTCTGTAAACCTCCCCATCCTGTGCTGCACATTTGTTAAGACATGTATAGGGGAATATTGCTACAGACCAATGTCTCAGTCAAGTCAAATAATAAAATGGGATGTCCACATCTCACTTTCATTTTTGTGCAGAGGACCCATCTCATAAGCAACAATCTGTCTTTTGTTATGCTGGTCAGTCATTTTCAAAAATAAAAAGGATAAATTACAGAGTTTGCAAATTAAGTAGTTATAATCTTGATATAGCACTCAATGAAATGCCTTTCGATATAGTATGCATGTCCATTTTTAATGTTCTTTAATTATATCACTTCATAGATTTGCACCGAATAACCAGAATTCTGATTGTATAAGTAACCTTTACTGTTCTAAGTTAATTTTACAGTTTCTTTACTGATCTTTACTGATGACCTGATCTATAATTATGATGATTACAAAGATTAGTGCTTAAAAGAACACAAGGAGGATGGAACTACAGGTTAGGAGGCCCAAACAACACGTGGTCAAGAAAAACTCAAGGGCCCATGTGCAAAGTCCAAAACTATGAGGTGTATAAGGGGTTTGAAAAAATAAAAGCAGGGAACTAAAGTAAATTCCAGCATTCTGTTCTGTTTTGCATTGAATTTTCAGTACTCTTCTCTCCTCCCCACTAATAGCTGATGTGTGGTGGGCGTTCTGGCGCACTATGGCTGCCGTCGCATCATCCAGGTGGATGCTGCACATTGGTGGTGGTGGAGGGGAGTCCCCATTACTGCTATAAAAAAGCGCTATATAAGTGTAAGCAATTATTATTATTCTCTCAAGTGGTGGCTTAGTGCTCAGAGCCAGCACCAGGGGAGAGGTTGAGTTAGATACCAAAGACTCTCTTGGCTCCCTGTAAAAAATAGACTCTTGCAACTTCCTGGGTGCCTGCAGGCTTACAGGGATGTGCTACTCCTCCAACTGCAGAAACTCTTCTGCAAATTACTGCATAACTTGTAAATGGGTATAAAGGTCAGAGGAGAGTGTTTGTGCTGCCTCATTATCCCTGTGTGTGTACTGGAGCTGGTATCATGTGCTGAGATGTAAAATCCTATTCAAAACCAGTAGGTAAATAATACAAATAAATAAAAATACTTAAATAATATCCCCATGTTAAATTACACTTGGGCCGAAGCAAGAAAGTTTATAAACGAATAAAGGCTGTGCAGAGGCTCCAGACTAATAGAAAACTCCAAGCTACTACAGCAATGAAGTATAAAAAGCACTCAAATAACTTATGGATGGATAGCATATTGATATAATAACCTGTTTGCTATGGCTGGGTACCTTGTCAAAGACATATGTAAAAGCAAATTTTATTTTCTGTTTTAAATGCACACCCTTAAAATCCTTAAATTCAGTGAAAGGAAAGCGTATACCAATGTTACTGTATAGAGCCCCCTTTTAGGTCTTGGCTACAACACTCAATGGAATACTTTAAGGAATGGACAGGGCAGATTCAGACAGTTCAGAAAACATTTGATATTTCTTCTTATGCGACAAATACAATTGTGCCAACATTTAAAAGCAACTCTATTTTTGAAAGTATGTAAACTTTCACATAACCACTTCAGACTTCCTAATTAGAGGCTACATATTTCTGAGAAAATCAAACCTGTGTACTTCTTCCTTTACTGGAAGTCACCATTGAAAATAACGCGATGTATGCCAGCCTCACTTTAACCACCTTACATGCTTTTTTTGGTTTCGATCGTTTCAGAGGGCAAGAGACTCCACTAGCAACTGCTACTCTGTTCAAAACAAAGATGTACATTGTCTTCACAGGCTACAAACTTTTCCACCACAATCTAAGGTTTCATAATTCCGGAAAGCCATCAGGAACTAACTATTGGTCTATTCTCATCAAAAATGTTAAGCTTAACTGTTTTAAGTACATTGCCAGTGCTTGGCATCTTCAGACATTTCGTTGCCATCTATCTGGCACATTTCCATGATGTGATATCTATAAGTCTGCTAGAGTGGGAAGTTAAAAGAAAGTACTGTTCATGGAAAAATGGTTGGCCCAGAACTTCCCTGGTATTGTGTATAATAATTCACTTTAACCTTGCACCCAAGTTTTGTGCTCTGTCACTAATTTAATAATACACAATTGTCTTTTGTAAGAGTTCCTAGTACAGCTATCATTAATGTTCAAAATGAATATACTAAACAGATAATATCAAACTGCTCGGTAAAGTCCAACAATCAACTAAAATACTGAAATTAAATGCCTTGAATGCCACATGTGATGTTTTCTTGTTCAGAACTTGGAAACAAATTACCCATGTCCTGTATTTACTTTTACCAAAAACACTCCTTTTCTTAAAATCACCAATTTAAAAATAAACAATAATATATCACATAGCAAACAACTGAAAACAAACAACTGAATTTACAGTGTGTTCCTTAAAAGTAATAGATTTATAAATGTGTTTTCAAAGACAGAATTCTCAATGTTTTTAAAATTAACTGCTGTTTTCAGTTTAAGTGAACTACTATAAATAGAGTATATATAATTATACAACGAGATGCTTTGCACTTAAGTTAACATTATTCATCTATATTTTGGATAAGCAGTTCATTGATTATATAACATTGTAGAGAGTTAAGATAGAATTGTTCTGGCCTAACAAGATGCCATAACACTGTTCAGAAACAATAGAATTGTCAATGCTGCAAGTCCTGGCTGAATTCTACTTTGAGTTTATGCAATGTGGCATACCTACATTTCTTCCTTAATTAAACTGGCAAAGGGATTCTCACTTCTCTCCATGAGCTGTGGTGTACTGGGGCAGCTGGAGCATAATGGCTGTCCCCTGACTCTTGGGTTAAAGCTGAATTTCAGTGGTGGATGAAATGGGTCCTGAACACTGTCAGCATCAAAATGCCTAAAATCAATTTAATTACATACTTACATTTTTGCAGACCTTTTCAAAGATGAGATTCCTTTGCAGGGCAGCTTTTGTAACTTCATCAGGTTTTAAAGCCTGGAAAAAAACAGCCAGAAATGGATCCACTTTCAATATTTTTTTTAAAACACAAGGATGCTGTGAACCAGACAGGCACTGGGGCCAGGATCACAGATGCTCTATGGCATGTTTAAGTTTAGGTCCTTGATTTATTGAGGCTTGTTGTTCAAATAAACTCATGTAGATAAGGCTTTTTTCCTCTTGCTTACAGTAGCTGGTTATGATTTTTCATGCTCTATTTTCTCAGAAATAAATAAAAAGTTCAGAGCAAAACTTATTTTCCACAAACCCCAAAGGATTTGTATGAAATGGCTTTTAAGGACTATGAAAATCATCACCATATAAACAACATAAGAACAAATAAAATCATGAACATCAACACAAAAATGAATAGTCTGCCAAAAAAATTTCCGAGAAGCACTTAATGTTTGTGTTTGAATTTTCTCACCACTATATTGGGGAATAAATACTCCAATTCTGTGATTACTTAGAAATTGACTGTGTTAGAGAACTCTTTTTTCTGGATTTTACCATTTTTTTGGTGAAATTTATTAGTACATTCTGAAAATGGGGATTTCACATTTCAAATATTTTTAGACACAATCATATTGATTTCTGAAATAGCCAACTTAATGTTCTCTGTGTTCTCTTAGCAGTACACCACGATCATATATTTCTGGTTCAGTCATTGCACATTAAACTGCAAAGATTTAATGTGTACATATAGTAGCAAAACCATGCTGCATTAGGCTGTGAGCTTACTGATGAGTAAAAATCATAAATAAATATTGTTGACAATTTCTTTAGGATTTCATTGTTTTGCTTGTCTGTTTGATTAGGTTTTGTCCGAAAGCAGCAATAGGACTGTGAATGAGAACCATTTCTCAGTGCAGTACATGAAGTCACATAATCAGTACCCAAGGGAGCACCTGTGCAGGTTCAATTAAAAACAGCCTTGATACTGATAGGATTATCCTTTTTTGTGTTTATAGACTAATTTAAAATTAATATATCCAGCTGGCTTAAACTCTGTGACTGCATAAAAGACAGGTGCAAAACGAAACTGACAAGAGAGTCAATGTCATAACCTATAAGAGTAGGGATTAAAACCTCAGGTATGTCATGGTTTGACAGACAGTTCTCTAAAATTTTGAGGTATTTCTTTTATTACAAAACTGACTCCAACTAAATAAAAACAACACACTAAAAACAAGTACTAGTCTAAATGAAACTTTGCTGAGCCAGAGACAAATTGCCAAAAAGGAAAATTCAACAAAACATACAGCAATTATTTTCTCACAGGGTAGTCTAAACACAGATGTAAGAGGTTTGGGATTATTATTAAATTTATTTCTGTCACCCAGGCCTTGATTTCACCATCTAGTGTCAAGAAGCCAAGCAATTTGAGAAACAAGATGGTATAGTGCAATGATCAAAAATAAACATTTTCAGAAAACCATTAACACCAGTAATAAAATCTTAACATAGAATTTATTGCAGTAAAAACAGCAGAATAAAAACAAACATTTTTCCTATGGAAAACAGTGGCAGATTAATTACAGCCAAAATGTGGCTTTTTTTAAAATTGAATACCTCTACTTAAATTTCCATGGATTTACTCTATTGGCCAGCATTTGGTACAGATTTAAAAACCATTTCTGGTTTCTTGGTAGAGATGAGAGCAGACATTAAAACTAACAAACAGAAAAGGTTTACTTGAACTTTCAACAAGATTACTTAGAAAAGGACTGGTCTTTAAATTACTTTAGAAATGAGTCCTAGCACTACTGACCACAGATGACTTTTTAGAAGACTTTCCATTTAAACAAGTGAGCATGAAATTTAAACTCTCTTCTAACTGCTGGCAAGAACGTTTTATTTTAGAAGTACATTGTTTCAGCATCCCCATTCAAAGGAATGTGGATACTGGTTATGAAAACAAAGACAAAGGCTGCTGATCAAAAAAGTCTCTTATAGACTCATCAAATAGATTATTAACTTTCTGTTAACAGATTTTAGAGGGATTTTAGATTTTTTAATGATTTAATTTACATTCAAGAAGCATGACTAATGGTTCTGGTAAATGACACTTATGTCTTTAGATTTATTAAACATTTTATTAATATGGCAGAACTAGGAGTTACTTGAAATACCGTAAATAGGACTTCTGTCACAGTCAAAACTACATCAAATCTAGTGTCATGAAAACGTATTTGCCCCTTTTCTGATGCTCTGAATTACTGCATAATTTTCAAGGTGTTATCAGATCTTTAACCAAAATCTAATACTAGATAAAACTGATTCTTGATAAAATTGATAAAAAAATCTAAAAGTCTGAGACTTATTTATTTAAGAAAGTAATTCAACATCCAATTCCTCGTACGTAAAATACAGTGGTCTCAATAATTATTGGCACCCTTGATAAAGATTAACAAAAAAGCTATATAAAATAAACAGCACAAATGAGCTATATTTTATGTCTTCAGAAATAGTAAAACTACTTGCTTTTATTTTAGTACAATTATTTCAAAACAAATGTTTTAAAATGAGTAATACTATTTTTTCCTCAAAACAAAGGTGTCAAATTTATTGGATCCCCTATTTCTAGTACTTGTTGCAACTTCCACAGCCCGGATAACATTACAATGCCTTATCCTATAACGTTTAATAAAGCTGGAAAAAACATTGGGAAGGGCGATGGACCACTCCTCCGTGTGGACATTTTCCAGATCCTTAGTCTATGTTCACGGACTGCCCCCTTTAATTCAGAACATAGGTTTTTAATCAGATTTAAGTGCAGAGACTGAAATGGCCATTCTAAAATGTAGATTTGGTTTTTAGTCAACCATTTCCCTGTTGATTTTGAGGTATGTTTGGGGTCACTGACATGCTGGAAGGTTCACCTGCAAATAAGGCACAGCTTTCTGGTAGAGGCAACCAGGTTTTTCGCTAGAATATCTAGGTTAGTCGAGTTCATGATGCCACTGATCTTAACAAGGGCCCCTGGGTCAGTGGCAGCAAATCAGCCTCAGAACTTCAATGATCCACTGCCACATTTCACAATGGGTATGAGGCTCTTTTCTTTCTGCACATACCTCTCTGACACTAAATGTACTTATGGTATGAGTGGCCAAATAGTTCAATTTTGGGTTCCAATCCCAATGATATTGGGAAAACTCCAGCTGCTTCAATTTCTTTCTTGTTGTCAGTAAGGGATTTCTTTTGGCAACCCTTCCAAATAGCTTGTTGGCATGGATGAACCTCCTAAATGTTGATTTTGAGTCTTGGTGACCCCAGAAGCTGCAAATTTCATCTGTGACCCTTGAATTCTTTTTTGCCTCCTTCCCCATTTTCTTCACTGGGTGTGGGGACACAATGCACTCGTGTCCTTTTCCTGGTAGGTTAACCACTGTCCTAGGGTTTTTGAACTTCTGGATTATTGCCCTAATTGTGCTAAGTGGTATATTTAACTTTTTATGAACTGCATTGTATTCATTATCTGATTTGTTATTTTTGATTTCTCAGTTCTTTGCCTTTCTCCATGGTGATGAATGACGTAAGGTTTTCAATTGAGTGTTACCTCTTCTTTATACTCTTGTGAACAAGGAAGTTTAAAATAACATTCCTTAGGACTGAGTTGTATTTAAATAAGCAGCATTTAAATTGCAGGTTGTTACGTTAAAACAAAATCCAGGGGATCCAATAATTCTGACACTTATATTTGTGGAAAAAAAACATTGAACTACTAATTTCCCTGTTGGACTCAATAACTGGTTACTCCACTGTTAGCTACAATAACTGTGTTACGTCCCAGTGTGCGTTCCATGTGTGTTGTTGTTGCAACCTTCCACACTTCCTGACCTTGACTGTTCTCCCTCCCCCATTGGTCCATTATTACACCATTGTTTCTGTATGACGTCATCATTAATCAGCTTCTCGGCCAATCAGAGTGCAGCTTATTTAGTATATAACTTGGTGGTTTTCAGAAGGAAGGGGCCATTCGTTTGACTTCAGTCCTGCTCGGCTTTGGTTTCATTTCGCTTTTGGTTTTTGCTTCTGCTTTGCTTTGTTCGTGTGTGTTTTTGTACAGCTTTGTTGGTTTGTGTTCATCATTTATTTTGCCATTACCTTGCCCTAATGCGTTATATTTTCAACCTGTGTGTTCTTTTGTACCCTGTTACTTGTATCTACTCTCGCTTGTATTCGTAGTTCACTTGTGTATTTGTATGAACTTTTGTTTATAGGGTTAGTTTAGGTTGTTGGGTACATTCTACACACTTAGTTGATTTTTGTATTAGTAAAACTAGTTAGTATGGGTGAGTGCCATTTGTCTTGTATGGTTTGTGGTAGTCAGTGAAGGTTAGCTAGGGCATTTTAACACGCCGAAGACCGTGTGTTTTGGATTTTGTTTTGTAGTTAGGTCAGCTTTCCCTCACTTTCTTAGCCAGCTCCATTTTGTTTGTTATTTTCTTTACTTTGTCACCGCTCTAGTTCCCTACCACTGTGTTATTGTGTCTTACTACGTACCAGTCACTTAATCACCTTAAAATAATCACTTTTGCACCAACACTTATCACGCTTCCAAAGTCCCTCATCAGAACCCACCTGCATCCAAAAACTATCCTAAATGTTAAACCCCTTTACCCCTAGACACTTGGTGTCATAACAAACTGCAACCAAACAACTGAGTACATCCACCCTCTCCCAGTAGGATTGGTAGCTATTCTGATTTTAGGAGGTGTGGGAATTCTGGGATAAGGTTTGTTAATTGGGGGAAGAATTTTTGCTCTCAGAATTAGAATCACCTTTATTCACCAAGTATATTTCACATACAAGGAATTTATTCTGGTATATTTAGTGCTGCAAACACATTCTATTTATAATCTTATACAAACAAGACTGACTGACATCATTAAGAGTGCAAATACAACTAGGAATTCTGTAATGTGTGGTTATATTCGGACTCGAGGTTACTTAATCATCTTTTCATTGCAAATTGTCAGTTACACAAAAAGTGCTTGATAGATGTATAGATGTAGCAGTCTGCAAAAGGACTGGTCATTGAATAGGTCTACAGATGTGCATTTCTGCACTGCTGTTTTGGTCTCAGTTACTTAACTGAACTGGTAACTGACATTTAATCTAAATTAAGTGTGATCTTTAGCCAATGAGGATAAATATATGAATGACGGACTGGGGATGATGATCACTATTTTAAATAACTCGGTATAGTACAACAGACACCTGTTTAACTGAAAACTGATGAAAAAAAGTTACAACTGCTTGCCAGAGAACAGAAACTGTAATATATTGGGACAAAAAAATCATGATTAAGCAACAATTGAAAAATATCTGTAAGTTGCAGCATAATGTACAAGATAAACTAGAATGGGGAAAGTTGGAGAGTGATTTGCACAGCAAAAAGCAAAGGAAGTTTTAAGGCTAAGATTAACGACAGATTTTTTTAAAAAATCCTCAGAGGTCTATACTGAGGACTAGTATGAATCGGATGTCTAAAACCAATATTCAGCATGGAAAACTCTACTTTTCTTTAAACCTGAAATAATAAAACTGCTGTGTTAATAACAGTTTTGCATACAAGCCACGTAGCTAAGTACAACTCAGGCTTTAAATCTAGCCCATACAACCTTAAATGCCTTGAGCTACTTATCCTTCAGAATACTGAATTCCCTACCACCACCTAACAGATCAGTCTCAAGCCAATTAGGACATACATGGTGATACAACATTTAATTATGTTTTATGCTTAAGCATTTAACTCATTTGAAATCATTTCAAGCTATAGTTTACACATTAAAATACTTTAATGTTAGTTGAAATATAAGCAGTTGCAAATGCTACTTCTAACTTTCAATAAAGTTTCCAAAGTTTGCATAGTTCAGCTGGAGTCTCCACAAGTTGAGCTTTCTTTTTAATAACACTAATGCCCAAGGCCATTATGCTTATATAATACAGAAATAAAAATAGAAAATAAGAAACGCTCAGGCTTGTACCAACAGTTTCTTCGATCTATATCCAAGTTGTTAAAAGGCCCAGATTTATTTATCAATACTGTATTTTCATAAAATAATTTAGCATTGCAATACAGTGAATAGCAATTTAACCTTTACAAGATGGGTGATGGGAAAATACTGATAAGTTAACAACCACTTAATTATAATGCTATGACTACTTTGAGAGGTTCCAAATTAAACACAAAGTTTCCAGTTATGGCTGCTTTCTTCATATGGACATTGATTCACCGCCAAAATTGGTACTGTACAGTGAAAAACTACATTAAAGGGCAATGTAAATATTTGTTCTAAGACCAGTTATTAGTTTCAAATGTCACATTTCCATGACATGGCAATGAGTGCATAAAATACACAGATACAGTGCAGTCCGTAAGTATTTGGACAGTGACACAATTTGTGCTGTTTTGGCTCTGTACTCCAGCACATTGGATTTGAAATGAAACAATGACTATGAAGTTAAAGTGCAGAATGTCAGCTTTAATTCAGGGGTATTTATGTTTATATTGGATGAACCATATAGGAAAAATCAGAATAAAAATCAGTGACATAGCCAAAACATAAGGTGTGTCAAAATCAACTGTTTGGTACATTGTTAAGAAGCAAGAACACACTGGTGAGTTTAGCAATAGCAAACGACCTGTAGACCACGGAAGACAGCAGTAGTGGAAGACCGAAGAATACTTTCCATCGTGAAGAAAACTGTTGAACACTGTTGAAAAAAAGGAACTGTTCATGATCCAAAGCATACCACCTCATCTGTGAAACATGCTGGAGGTAGTGTCATGGCTTGGACATGTATGGCTGCCAGAGGAACTGGCTCATTTGTCTTTATTGATGATGTGACTGCCAATGGCAGCAGCAGGATGAATTCTGAAGTGTACAGAAGCATCTTATCTGCTCAGATCCAACCAAATGCTTCAAATCTCATTGGACGGCACTTCACCTTGCAGCAGGACAATGACCCCAAACATACTGCTAAAGCAACTATGGAGTTCTTCAGGGCCAAAAAGTGGAAAGTTCTTGACTGGCCAAGTCAATCACCCGACCCGAATCCCATTGAGCATGCATTTCACTTACTAAAGACATGACTGATGGGAAAAAAAACCCTGAAACAAGCAGGAACTGAAAATGGCTGCATTGCAGGCCTGGCAAAGCATCATCAGGGAAGACATCCAGCGTCTGGTGATGTCTATGGTTCGCAGACTTCAGGCAATCATTGACTGCAAAGGATTTGCAACGGAGTACTAAACATGACAATTTTATTTAAGATTATGTTAATGTGTTCAATTACTTTTGGTCACATGAAATGGGGGGGCTATGTATAAAAACGTCTGTGATTCCAATATGGTTCACCCAATATAGAGGTAAATACCCTCGAATTAAAGCTGACATTCTGCACTTTAACCTCATAGTCATTATTTTATTTCAAATCCAATGTGCTGGAGAGCCAAAACAACAAAGATTGTGTCACTGTCCAAATACTTAAAGACTGCACTGTATATTCAGAAACTGCTGGTATGCCGATAATGAGCTGTAAAGGCTGATGAACTTAAAAACATCCAACATTGTATTTCTAAAGCAGGTGATTACACAAAAAATACAGAAGATTATATAAATTTTAAAAGTCAGGTCAATATGCTTTCTATAGATGGAACTTATTACACTGAGACAACCAAAGGACTGAAAATAAAACAATGGACATTATTCATCCCCTTCAAACAACATACTATGCTTATTTATAATATGCAAAATGAAAGTTGTGTTTATACAGTTTAAATACACAAAACACTGCAATATTTCAGTTACTTCAACTGTATAATGAATTTACTACATTTTTTCAAGCTATATAGTTAAGGCTACAGCTTTAACTTTCCCTTACTAGTAGGTCACTATTGGAAACATTAAATAAAATGCACCTCATAAAAAAAAACTTCTTCCATGTGCAAGGTCTGGTCATGCAGACCCGAGCTACTGCTGTGCTACTATTTCTTAAACATCACAAGAGAGCTGATAAAAAATACCATGTGGCCCTAATTACCCAAATCTCTTAGCCAACACTTCAGACTTTCCAAGACATTAACCCTGGATAACTACAGCCTAAAATGCTACACCTTTAATTTCATAAAATGGGATATTTATACCATGGAAAGTGCCTATAATTAAAGTTACAATGGCATCAAGTTAACGAAAATGCACCATAATTTGACTGGAACTCCCATACTTATGTGGTTTATTACTATCATAATCCTGGGAGCTGATTACAGTATTTTATTCAATTTAAATATTGGGAAATTAAGCTGTCTTTAAGTATGAAGGGAGCTTCATAATGAACAAAATGATCATCAAGATTATCAAGCTTTATCTTTAGATTTAAAACAATCAGGCTTTAGAACAACAAGAAACATTAATGTGAAAATGCACATTAAAAACTGAAGAAGTTCAAGTGGGGAGCTGCGTCAGCAGGTATAGACTCCAAAGAAACAGGTAAAGGTTTATTCCATGTTGAAAGGAAAAATAAAGAGATAGCGTTTCAGCTGTGGATCCGTCTTCAGGTGTGTCTCTTTTTAGCAAGTAATATACTTTTATCTATTTAACAATGTATGCATATGGAGCTCTCAACCATTTCTACTGTTTGTAAATAAAATATTTATAAGAATCATACAAATATCAAAATATCAAAATAAGAATCATACAAAAGGCATGCTAAATTAAAAAGAGTTTTTCAATTGTATGAAACGGAAAATAAACTACTCTCTCAAAATCCAGCAAAGGTACTTAAATTTTAAAGTGGACTGATGTACTGACCACCCAAGAGATCGAAACAAAAATCTAGTGGCTGGATATTTATTTCTACCCATTTATTTGAAAAAGATTTTCTGGAACCAAAGAGTGAGCAATATTTTGCAGTATGAATATTAATTTTAACATTATATTTTACAAGTATTTCAAACTCTTTCGGATACTTATGGTGAAAATGGAATTTGGTTTTCAATTATTCTAAATGGAAATCAAGGTCTAATCCATTCGCTAACTAGCAGCTGCACATGCTATCAGATGAGTTCTGAAAACATAAGAAAACTTTCACAAGCAAATCTTGCACATCAGCTGGTTATCATCAGAGGATAAAATCTACCCAACTGAGAATAAAAATACAGAAACTCATGATAGTAACATTGTGTGAACTGCATAATTGTAACCAAAGATTAATGGCAAAGGAAGAATCTCTTCAGTCACTCAATCAGTAAGGGTACTCAATCTGACTACAGGTTCATTTCTATGATCCGATGGCTCACTATCTGACTGACTGCGACTGAGACTAGATAAGGTGTTACACAATTGGCTCAGTGCCTCCAGTGGGTAAGTTTGGGACCAGTCAGCCAAAGCTCTCTCTGGTCCCTCTATAATAACTCTTTGGTTCTTGCAATGACATCAGTGAAGGACATATCTCCTCTATAACTGGTACTGTACCTGGTACTAAACATCCTGTATGTCACTGCGGACCATGAAGTATGTCAAAAAGGAATCTATGGGGTGGAGAAGCCTGTCTACACTTTCTTATTCTCCCTGTGTTGTTGCTGTCAACAGTGAAGACAAAACGAGCAATTCCAAACTGCAAGGGTGTACAACGAGAATGGCAATTCATAAAAAAAAAGAAAAAGGATGAATGGCACAGAAATGATGGACTGCTCACCAATATATTAACTACAAAGTTTACCTACTGTTGAGATTTCAGATAAATCTTAGAAAAACTCGGATGGTAGATTTTGATTTTAAGAAATAACAGAGTTTGCACAGGGAAGTAGAAAATAAGAAAACAAGAACAATTTCTTGGACTTTGCTGGAATTAAGAGACACCAATGGCCAATATTAGTATTATGAAAATGCATGAAAACTGAAGTTATTTTACCGAAAGAGGTATCTTCATCTTAACGGAGAAAGATGCAAATGGCTCCAAGTCAAGTCAGTGGCACTGTGAACGGCTTTTCTCTTGTCAACAACCCGAAGCTAAACCTTATGATGAAACCTTTCATGTATAAACAAGCATTCTTAAACTATGTTATACAAAGTGTTTCTCTATAAATTCTATATCAACTTACTCTCAACTAAGTCAATGGCATTCCTCATAACCCACACAATCAATAACCATCCAAAATGACACAAGGGTGATGTGGCATACTGAGTAAATACCTGGACCCATACCTGATGGGTTGTCCCTGCAACAGGCCACCTCTGAGTGAGTTCCTTTACCCCCACTTGTTCTAGTCCAACCAAAATGGGGAGAAGAATTGCTGGGGGTAATCCCTGCGAAGGACCTGCAGTACTCCCCATAGCATGTCTCTGTGTGGGAGGAGTCACTTGTGCTCTTGTCTGCTTCACACCACAGAAATCAGGTCTGAAGACAAGTCCTGCTTTTCAGCAAGGAAGAGAAATCCATCCGCATTTCTCCACCATATTTTTATATTCCAGTGTGCTGAAAGATTTAACATTTGTTCAAATTTTCTTGCTAACAATAGCATATTCCAGCTTTATTAAGTTTTCTACACCTACACTCTACCAAGTTTTATGAGTAAGACTTGAACTGACTTTTCATGTTTAAGTAATGAGGAACTGGAAAAGTTCAATTAAAAGTCCATGTAGAAACTTAAGTCTCCATGAACGTTCTTATCATCTTAACTGAGTCCATATGAGGTAAGATGATTTAATACTATTCTTACCATTTTTTCTTGCTCCATTTGTGGAGCTTGATGATATATTTATATTCTGCATTAGCTATAGAGCTCTGAACATGAAAGTATACAACATTCTATATATAAATACACAAATCATATATACTATCATAAAAAGGTTCTGCACAAAAGATACAGTATTTAAATGCAGGTGCCTCCACAGTTTCTGAAATATACTGCACATAGCTACAAAAAACATCTACACTGAATCCGATCTTGAATTATGGTCTCATTTTTATACTTTTAAAAATATTAGCACCCTTTTCATCTTGGATATAAACATTTGTAACTCATGTCGTTCATTTATTTTTCAGAGGCACTTAGATTTCACAGGACTGGGAACAAAGTCTCTTACACAGCTCATAGCAGCTGAACAAACATAAGAATAATTATTAAGTAAATTACTTCAGTATGTCAACTTTGATTTATGTAAAGCTAAAGAAACGCCTGTATTTTATTTTATAAAATGTCATTTCAAGCATTTGAGAGAATGAAAGAGCCTGTTTCATCTGCAAATCTGGACCTAATTAAAAAATGAAAGGTGAAAAGGAAATGTCAACTTGCTCTAGTCTAAGTACAATCACAGTCCTCCTTGTTGATCTCTTCTGCTCAGCTTTTTTGGAACAGGGTCTTCTGCCTTGTTTTTAGTTGAGCATGCTGAGGAAAAGCTGAGAACGTCCCAATAATAATCACTTAACAATGCAAGTTTAATTTCATAAATGCTGCCAAGTTCATTCAGGCTCTTGATTAATCTGTGAAAGTGGAATTATATAAAAGCTCATTTCAATGTAAATGATTGAATTAAGTACTGAAAGACCACATCATTGAAAAATACAAAATAAAAAAAAGTTCAATTAAACAGAACATGAACCAATACTGTACAATTTTGAGTTAATAGGAAAAATACATGGTCTAATTATCAAATGAATGAAGTAAACCATGTCAAATACAAATACGAATCTCAAAATGCACATGCATAAAAAGTCACATGTTTTAATCAATCCAATGCATTTTCTCAACAGCAGTAAATACACATCAAACAGAATTCTTAGAGGTGGAACTAGATATCTCACAGATGGTATATTTTAGATTATAAATCATATGATCAGTAAATGGCAGGAAAAAAGAAGAATTTGTTCAAACCAAATAAAACCGATATATCAGAACTGCCCATTAAGAGAAAAACTATGGATGACATTCAGGACAAGCTTCAAGGGAGTGGACTGGCAGGAAATCACCTAATCAATTTTCAATAAAACAAAGCAGTTTCCAAGTTATTTTATTCACATCAACCTCATTGCTTAGGTGAACTCATTTATAAGGTTTAGTATCATTGTATTTGTCATAATAATCCGACTTTTTTCAGAGAACTGAGTACTAATGATTGCTAGATCAAAGGATATATTTTGAAAACAAGTGCTATATCCATAATGGTATAAAGATTCATACATTAGAGGTCCTATGCCATGAGATGGGGTAAGTACTATGTGAATGCTAAAATATTTTAAATTATTAAAATGTGCACATTATCTTTATAAAATAATTAACTTCTAAAACCAATATTCAAAATTCTAAAGATATTATAAAGGAATATAATCATTTACAAAATGTTGGTAATTTCACTATGAAAGTTTTGTGCTTATTTAGGAACACAGTTTCTTTTTAGAAATTGGATAAGTATAGCGTATACCGGAACTTGCAAACAAATCAATGTTATAAAAGTTCAACGGTAGGTCTACACATTTCCCAAAGAAACAATGTTATGAATAGTGGTTAGTTTCTCAAGCTTGTTAACAAAAGCTTACTAAACCCATAGTGTAGCTGAAAACTGAAACTTGAAACTTCCTTTTTTTGACAGTCTAGCTGATGGCATGGTTGTCTTCAGAACCAAGAAATACACAAATAATAAAAGTATCTTTCACAGAGTTTTGTCATTGTGAGGAGAAAACTAGAATTTGAATACCTTTAGTATACTAAATTGAGGAGACCTAGTATTTAACCCTGACTGACTGACCATTTGTTTATCCATAACTGCAATACTAAATATGCCCTCTGTTCACATGCCAAGTATGGGATGCCAGCAAGACGCCGAAGCTATTCCTGACTGCCCTGCATTGCCCCGATTGCCTCGTGTTTACTGACATGCAGTCCATAGTGACCTGAACTAAACGAATACATCAATTTAATCTTTATTAGCTTACTTTTTTATGGACCCAAGATAATTACACAATGTACATAAATAAAATGTATAGAAGTATTTTGATTAAAACATTTTTTAATTGACATCCATTGACATCATTTTGATTTATACAGTTTGTATGTTAACAGCTTCTTTACAATTGTACATTAACATTTTTAAACTTTAAACTTAAAATAGAGTAACAAGTGGAAAGTGACAACTATGACAATTACACAAAGACCAAAATGTTGTATTATTTTTGTTTAATAATTTCCAATTTGACATTTAGCAATTGGAGCAAAATAATTTACACAAACACCAAAATAACAGTTCAAATTTCAAATAACATTTCAGTTCATAAAAAAGTATTAAACTATTAAACCATTATTAAACCATTCTGTTGTTATTTTATGGGGATAACAGAATCATGAGATAAAGCAGTAGACACACCTACACTCATCTATCCATTTTCAGATGTAGTTCGTTTTCTGTCTGCTGATCTCTAAAATGCATTACACAAATAAAAAAAAACACATTTCACTCTCACCCCGACCTGAATGAAGGAGGGTTAAAACTGTTAGCATCAGACCACAACCAAAATGTAAAAAAAACATAAAAGGGTTAATAGGTATGCACGTCCCAGTAAACCCATATGAAATTATGCTATACTTGTAAGAACTAGCAGAGGGTTTTACAACACACCAGAGCATCTAGGATCAAAAACAGTACTCTACAGCCGATAGATAGCTATGGTACTGATAGTACTCTTTAGCCACGATTACACTGACCTATCTGCCCGTTTCCTTTAACAAGGATTACTGGACTCTTACTCCAGAAAAGCACCAGAAACCAAGATTACCTTTCAAACTTGGATATCACCTTCCCTTTAATATGAGATTATTTTCTTCTAAGAACCTCTCCATTTACAGTTTACTGCTCTCTTTCTCTACACTTCTCCAACAGCTATTTTTTGTTTTGTAACTTTCTCATCTGCTTTTGCAACTTTCTCATCGTCACATGACATGGCCTTTGTTCTCCTGTACTTTATATTCCAACTATTTACTTTCTCCCTCATTCTTGAAGAAGATTCAACAGCTGAAAACTTTCTTTCTACTTTAAGTCATGGAATTGATCTCAAAGTTGCTTTGCTGCTAGCACAATGACTTAGCTTCCAACTTGAACCTCATAAAAACTAAATGCAAAATGACAACTTTGGCTTTCATTTGGTTCCACTAATGTGTTTTACAGGGAAACACATGCTATGGAAAACTGAGTATAAGAGGATTTTACATGGAGGAATTCTGAACTTTCATTAAGCTCAAACATCTTTAGAATCTTGTATGTCTATTTTTACATAACAGAAAAATATAATCAATGGCACCAAAATATGTCACTTCAGGATTAAAACTATTTTACCGTATGTCTATGGATAGCTAACTGGGTTTTGAACAA
Organism: Lepisosteus platostomus; assembly: GCF_059453375.1. NCBI lineage: Eukaryota > Metazoa > Chordata > Actinopteri > Semionotiformes > Lepisosteidae > Lepisosteus > Lepisosteus platostomus. The sequence continues at coordinate 53,977,087 of NC_142614.1, forward strand.
AACCATGCAAATTCTTAATGGCATTAGCAAAAATTGTACATCTTTAAGTTGTATGGCCAAGAAAATTACCACCCTAGAACTGTTTTTTTAATTAAAATACATTGTTCTCAAACATATTGTTTTAGTCTCTTTTTGGCATATATTTCCAAGTGTCTCTGAACATCATCCAAGATTATAAAACAATTCTAAAACCCTTCCTTCAGAGATTACTCAGATATATTAATAAATACAAAGAGCTACATTTCTTGGGAATCTATCTTTCAAATTTGCTAATGGACGTATTCAAAGGATTCATACTGAATTACAGTTTTCTTGATTTTAGCTGTTGGAACATTGAAACAGTGCAGGTCTGTCAAAAAACTGCAGATTACCCAATTACTTGTCAGTTATGTTATACGTTTACTTTTACTAGATTAATTAAACGAACAATGTTAAGAACAATGGTTAATTCCTGTGGAATTGTCATTGAAAACCTGAGAACTGCATTAATTGCTTGTTAAAATAAAACAATTTCATTGTGACAGTTTCAAGTATTTTGTTAGCTTTCAAGTATTTCAAAGTAACTGCATGCAATAAACAATGGTCACTGTACAAGGCAAAATGAAAATAGGCTTTAACATAAGTAAACAGTGTATTTCAAATCCCCAAGTAGGTGCACTACTGTAGTAACTACATTACTGTAAGTTGAAAAATGTCACTAACTTTAAAAGCAAAACTACACTGACATACAATGATTACTAATTATTTTTTAATATCCACCATCAGCCACATGTTCTTCACAGATGTGTTTTTCTCAAATGTACTGTATATATTCTCTGATAATAATGTCCTTTATGATACGACCTGCAACACTTTCCCATGCAAATTCCTCAACTTGTGTAGCTCATCAATTTTGACTAATAACCTAAAGTTTGCAAAAGCATTTTTCTCACCTGTGCAGTCATTCTAGGAATTTTCTGGTATACCGTTTGCAAAGTACAGACTTCCCTTGCCAACTGCAGAACTCGCGCATACTTGGGTACCAGTCTTCACAAGGCTGAGAAAACCTGTGCTCATATGTGGGTCTGCCTGAGGAAACTTTTAAAAAGCATGCAGTTCCTCCAACTACTCATTACTGTATTGTCTCACGCATCTCTCCACCCTGCTAGCATTTAATTTTATATTTTTCACAATAGTGTGCGCAAATCAGTATCCTCTTATGTATATACAGTCCTTTTGATGTTTTTATTATTTGTGCTATTATTTAATTACAACATTTCATTAATTTAATATGGTTAATTATAACTCTCATTATTGTATTTGTCATTTTTACTTGAGAATATGTTAGCCTTTGATGAGTATAACATGGACCCAGGGCACCTCACTCCATTTCTCATATACTCAAATATTCACTTAATATGATGCTAACCCCCTGATCATGGGTTTTTTTAGGAACGTTATAAGCTAAAGCTGTATACCAAGAGCGTCACTAATTCAGCCACCTTGCATTTATCATATAGTGCAAAAAAGAGCTAAGATGTCGTAACTGACAGTGAACAGGATAAAATTGCAATGTGCAGATGCACAGATTTTCAGCAGAAGCAATATATTTAGTTTTTTGTACTGTGACATCATTACAAAAAAGGGCAATGCATTTCATGTGACGGACAGTTTCATTATTCTGTAATAAACTATGCCCGATATTCATCAATATATCTGGAAAACCAAAACCAGCTGTTAAGGTCAGAAGTGTTTTTCTCTATTTTTATAAAGTCACTACAAAATTCTAGGTCACTGGCAAAAAGAACTCTGCAACATTCCAAGCTCTGACTGCCCTTTTGAGTAGAAAACAGCTTCTGCAAACAATTAACCCAATTCTTCCATCCACACCGCTGGAATTTTGAACTGCTGTCATCTTGCAGATAAAGCACAAACGTTCTGGTGTGCAGGCAGGGCACTGCAAAGTATTACATGCTCTACTGACTGTAGGTTGTCACTTATTTTAAAGAACTACTGCTCTGCAAAAACACACTAATCACATGGATAAAACACAGAGATGTGCCAAACCACAAATTTTGTGAGATGTGGGAAGGACTTTTCTTGTAAACAAAATGTCCTTTACTGGACTGCACTTCTGTTGACCCTGAAAAAACTACTGGTTTTTTTTTTTGCTCCATCTAGATTTTTCAACATGATTGAAACTGAAAATCATTTCTATGTTCATTTAGTCTTTTTTGTGTGTTTTTGAGTCATGTGGTATACATTAGTCAAAGCATATCTACAAGTGACCAAACCTGGTTGCAGAATGCCAGAATTCAGCAGATTTCATGTATCACCCTAAATATGTCTAAATACTTGGATAAAAATGATTTTTCATAATTTTAGCAATTATTATCCATCCACCCTGGATGGGATGCCAGTCCACCACATATAGATACGTGCATGTGCACTGGACAAGTTAGACACCAATTAAATTCACAAGCAACTGGCAAGAACTCTTGCAAACATGAGAAGATGCTATTGTTACACTCAAGACGCTTCAGTGCAGAATGAAACCCAGGACCTGTGTGGCAGCAGTGCCAAACACCACACCACACTGCCACTCACCTCAGAGGAGGTACATGTTTCTTTTTTCACCAGCCTTTTAATATGTGATCTAGAGTTAGCAGCAATTACTGCAGAGAAAATAAAGCACTGGAGCTTGATTTTGTGACTAACTTATACAAAAAAATAACTGGTTTATTTGACAAACCTAAAAAAAACAAGTGTGGTATTGCTAAACATTTGTGTCTGAGGTATCACTCAAATGATATATGCAAGATAACAAAAAGTCTGTCCTCTCAAGATGTTTTGCAATTTGTAATGCATCCGTCACCATTTGGAAACTTTTAAAGCATAAACATTGAAGTAATGGTGTTTATACATCAGATTTTGCCTGTTGACTAACCCATTACACTGACTTATACATTTATCACTGTTTTTACACCAGAATAACGTGATGAAATTATAAGGATGTGCATTGAGGAAAAGGAACAGGAGCATGGAAATTGTTCATCTACTGTTACTGGCCATACTCAAGATCTGGAGTGGAAAGGCACCTTGCCAATGATCAGGAATACAAAATGAGACACTATATAAATGCCTGCAAAACCCAAAAATATTGTTGGTAGGAAACCATTCAAAGCTTGGGATCCCACCTGGTTTGATGTAACAACTGGTGGCAGATGTGTATGGTGGCAGCTACAGTGGTATAGTAGTAAATTAAGTTCAACTGTTCATAAAGGATTAGGAGAATTAAATGCAAAAAGAGACCATTGTACTACAGAGCTTAAAAAGCTTTGCACTTTTCCTCAGAGCAATCAATTATGTTTCATAAATAATTTTTAAAAAGTATTAAAGTATTAAAAAGTATTGTGTTCTAGGTGCTGCTCAATATATGCCAATGTGTCACTCCAATGATTATTTGTACCAAAATGTCTTGTTCTTAAATCTGATCATTTAATGGGTAAAATCACCTCATTACCTGTGCCCAATCTTTAGTGACTTAGTGACTTCTGCATCATACACAAAAGTGTATCATGGTCTGTCATAAATAACCAATTACTCAAAATTTAAAAACATGTCAAATCAATTTATTCTTCTAAAAATATACACAAATAGAGTGGCAAGCTTATTTTGCCGTTAAGTATATCTGACATTGAGCCTAAATCGTACAAAGTTCAAACTGCTAGTAGGACTGGCAGAAAAGCATGAAACAACGCATGATCAATGCTGCCAGAATTTACATTTTCAGAGGGAAAAAGTCAGTGTTTCAGAATGTTATTTGTTCATAAACACAAGAGACCACAGCATTTTATTTTTACAGGAAGGCGAAACTTGAGTACAAATGACTGGTGATAATCTAGTCTATATATGGAAAAGTTTGTAATAATAAAAGCATAAAATAAATAATTATTTCTTGAAAAATGTAAAATAATTAAACATTGGATAAATTTTTGTCTATACTACTTATACTACAGACCAGAAGCCTGTCTCACTGGCTTCTCATCAGATCCTTAAACGAACACAAACCATATGGTGGATTAATAGCTCTATATACAGTATTTGCCATAATGACTAACTCAAATGTGTCACATGTATGTTTACAGTGTGTTGCAAGACATACCGAGATGGAATTTAGAACATAAGCAACAAATCATTGAGAAAGAAGTTTCTGAATTCTTATACAAAAACCTTCAAAAAAAAGTTTTCATGACAAAAACTATAATCACAAAACAGTGATGGCTAATACACCTACAGGAGTTGACTGGATTGGCCAAGGTCTAATATTATAATGTGTACATTTAATATGACTGGTATAATATGACGATTACCTTCAGTATCATATCAGCACATACCCCCTATTACTTTTATTGCTGCATAAAACATGCAGTGTTTGGGGAATTAGCCCAAGAGCTGAGATTACCTTCATTGCATGGATTTCTTCAATTAGTCTTTCTACTCGCCTCAGGTTCCTTTCGATATCTTCTGCTTTGCCTCTATAAAAAATAGAACAAAAGGACATAGCAAGAATTATAAGTAATGACACCAAGTTACTTATAAATTCATCACAAAAAAATCTAAAACATTTTTTTCCCCACACATGGAATTTTTGTCATCGGGCCTGATAATAATTTATTAAAATATGTTTTATTATGATTAGTTTAAGTTTAAGGGACTATTTTTCAATTAAAGATGTTTATGGATACACCAAAACGTTGGGTACATAATGGCTTTGGTCCTCAAATCTTTACACAACCCAAAATTTACCAAGTTGGTAGCGACCTTGTCCGTTTTGCGTGAACCCAATTAGTATATATTATATGCAGTATAGAGGGTTACCATATTTATAAATAAAACATTTTGCTTGATGAAGAAATATTCTGGAGCCCCAAGATCAAACTAATTAAACATTGTATAAAATAAAGATACACTGCACTAAATAATGGACAGAGCATGACCTTTAAATTAATTCACACTGTACTGAACAGTGATTAAACAATAAAATATATATTAAATAGCAAAATAACTGTGGATCAATTCCATTTAATATTAGTCCTGATGGCTAATTAAATAAGAGGAGGAGGTAAGAACTCATTAGCTACAATATCTACACTAACAACGTCCCACCTCATCATGTCATGATTGTGAGAAAATTGGCACTAGCATTAAACCACCCCTGACTCCTCACAAAATTACTTTCAGAATTGCCTAAGAGATAGTAGCCTCTGAATCTGATCTTCCATCCATAAAGTGGTCAGCTTTTCCGTTACACATGCATAATCTTTCACTATTGTATTACTCCACGGCCGAAACGTTGCGTTTTCTTCTTTTTTTAGCATGGAATAAACCTATTATTTTTTGGTCAAGATCAATCACACACTGCTTCTTAGCACTCTTAGAATAATTTGGGTGCTTCCTTGACATGACTGCGTTACAGGTAACTCTTAACTTTCAGTGAAAAAGCGAGAGACGATATGCAAAGGACACCACTTCTGTGAAAACAAACAAGATGCAGTATAAAATGGCGCTCTGGTGGATGCTGGTAGTAACTGTAATGACCTTACTCATTGCTATCTACCTACAAAAGGTATTTACCACACCACTTCATGTATCTAACTTTCTATAAATTGAAATTTTTATTAGGCAAACCATGAGAGCTTTTTACATAAACTTAAATTTACTTAAGTCAAGTCTAATTCCAAAGAGTGGGTGTATTATAAAAAGAAAAAGAATAACTTTCATGTAAGATCAGTCAGTCTTCGATAAAGTGTATCCCTTAGTAAATTCACAGAAAGAAGGGTTCTAACTGTCCTCTAAATCCAGATTCAGAAAGGTTCACTTGAAATCCTCATCAGTTTTACACATATGTATCAGTGTTTCATTGTAAAGCATTACCACTTGATAATTCATCTTTCTTCTAATAAAACGTACGTATCATTCTTAAGTTATTGTATAATTATATCATTTATATTCACTCCTGGTCTATTCAATAAGCAGACTGCTCTGCAGTGTCATTATGAGTTCTAAATGAACACTGTTAGAACATGAACTGTCTTGACATTGGCAAAAAAATAAAGACAAGGAGTTTATAAGGGTGGCGTGGTTAGCAGTGGTTAGCACTGCTACTTCGTAATGCAGTTTCGTCCCACAGTCCAGAACCATGCTGGTAGTTTAACTAGCTTCTGGGAAAACTGGCCCTAGGTGTGAGTGTGATGGACTGGTGTCCTGTTCCCATTGTTTGCCAGGATAGGCTCCGGCTCCCCCATGACCATGAACTGGAAGAAGTGTTAGAACATGGACGGGTGGAAGTGGTTTATGAAGTAATGTCCAGAAATGCTAGAAATACATTTGATGGCAAACACAGGGCTATTTGAATTGTGCACATGGGCGAATGTAAATTAAAACAGAATTACTGGGCATTTGAAGTCATATCTTTTTTTTTACAAATACTGAAGCCAACTCAATGTTTCCTCATTCCTCACAGAAATACCCAGAAGATGACTCTACAGTCTGTTAGCTAATGTTATTAAGTGGGTGTTCCACAAAAAAAATGTTAAAGAGAGCTCTGCCTGAATTACATTCCAAATACATCGCCACAGAGTAAAGGAAAAGGAAAATCACACCAGGATTTGGCAGGCAGGTCAGACAGGTTAATACTATTCCGGATGAAAATCTGGGTTGCAGACATCCTTCCATAGCAATGAAAAACATGTTATGGAACATGTGTTATCTCGAAACGATATTGAACAGGGAAGGTATTTGCAAAATAAAAGCAGATAATGAAAAATAATCATAGGAAGGAACTGGTTAATCAGAAAAACAGGAGAAAAACAAAGCACAGAAACAAAAAAGTGAAATTTCTATTTTTTAAGCAATACCCATGGAAAAGAACATGACTGAAATAACAACTTGTAAATAAATAGATTTGGTAACGTCACTGACTTTTTTGTTTTCAGCTTAGCAACGTGCCTCGTTAGCTTTCGAATGATGAATACCCTTGCCTTCTTCACATCTCTTCTCATCTTGACCACCTGAAGATAAAGAAGACAAATACAGTTTAAATGTAGTTTTTAACCCAGCACAAATGTTAAAAAGCCCACAGTGCCACCTCTCATTGTAGTTTGGCTAGCTATACTTACTGCCCTATTAAAAGCACAAGATTTAGAACTCTTCCAAAGCTAAAGAAAACATTAGAAAAAAAAGAAACCATGATATGCGTCTAAAGCCTGAACGGAAATAAGGATTGAATAGCCAAGGCATTCCCAGCCAGCCACGTTTGCATATTATTCTTGGATGCAAGACACAACCACATTCAAAAAACATTCAAGCTTAGCTGCTCAATCCTTTTGTTCTCAGCACTTATGAAGTGTACATTTCTTTAGGGTAGATGGAAAAACTGCCATTTGTATCATCTTTTGTCCAACTCATGTAGATATAAGAGGGTTCCTTAATTTAGTTGAAGAAAACATACAATTGAATGCAAGTAGTACGGTAAGTCAATAAAACATTTCTAAAGTGTTATAGATTTGGCCTTTACCCAATCTATATAGTATTAAATCTCTGTCAAAGGTTATGCAGACAAAAACAATTTAGTATAATAATGTATATCCTTCAAGAGGGGTCAAGATCAAAGAAAAGCTGACTATCTTCTATGTTTTATTGATATTTAAGCTAGCTGCAGTTCCTTTTGCAGATGTCTGACAAAAACAAAAAATCTCAATATTCAAATGGATGGGTTTGGGAAAAATAGGAATCACTACCTATGCGTGACTTCCTGTCTTTATCCACGTTACAATTTTTTTCATACTTTCGTTGTTTAAAAGCTTTGCATATTCATCCACAATTCGTAATCAGGACTTCTGTCTGTGCACACGCCAACAAAAAAAACATTACCAGAATTATATAAAGCCAAATGATCACACAGGATTTTTTCTACAGCTCATTTAAATATGATCCAATTAAATCCTTATGCTCACCGCCCCTTTTCCTTTAAAGAATGAAAAAATACATCACTTATTCATGTCTATAATTCAGGAAACTGAGTCAAATCCCAGCCAAAGAGTTTAACATCATCATCCTCCTATTTTGGTTTGTTTTCAGAGCAACAGTTATGTATGCCTCTTGGATATGTCACTGCTGTTAACATGAATTTACTTTTCTGGTTAAACAATTATTTACAGCAAGTTAACAAAAAATGGAAAGATCAATGTAAAATCACTTAAGGAAGTGGTGGGCGACCAAGTACAGCCAATACAGCCTGCCTGGCTGATATGCCATGAGATTAAGTTTAAGTGTTTGGAAATCTGCCGGAGTGATGAGGCACTATTCTTTCATGAGAAAGCTAACTCGTGCCTGGTAGATGAAGGTGAAAAACACTGTCCCAGTCATCATTCCAGAATATCCCATAAGTGTTTCATTGGGTTCAGATCTGGTGACTGGGAATGACGTGACATATGGATAACATCAGTTTCAAGCTCATCAAATGACTGATCACACAAGCTCTCTTTATGTGATCATCATCATCCTGGAAGACATCCCTCCCCGAAGGAAAGAAATGCTGCAACATGGGGTGAAAATGATCACTTAGGACCATTAAGCACCACTTAGCTTTGAACTTGCTGTATAAGGGAATAAATACACCAAACCAAGCCCCACAACATTACTGAACCATAAGAACCCTTCACTGTTGGAACCAGGCACTCAGTGCTGTAGAGCTCTTCAGGTTGGAGCCACACAGGCACTCATCCTTCAAGAACATAATGAAGGATCATCTGACCAATGCCACTGAAATCCAACTACCGTATACCAGTTTGTGGAGATTTCACTGAACCATTTTTCATGGCACTAGCTACTAGTGATTAATGTAGAATTTTGCAGTCATTCACCTGTTTTACCTTGAGCATGGATATCATGATCTTGCAGTATGTGCTTCCACCAGCTGTTGCCCTTTGCTGATGGACTCTCTTAGGGATCTATTGCAACCTTAGACACTACTGGTTGAGAAACATCAGCAAGTTGAGCAGTCTTAATAGCTTAAGCTTCTGCCAAATGTGTTCCAGTGACTCTTTCAAAGTCACTGAGGTGTGCAGCCATACAATCTGTACCATTATTACAGACAATCTGGCCTGTCCATTTTTATATGTGACCTTAGGAATCCTAGGAAGTCATTTTAATAGTTAATGAGCCACACATTTGTGGAAGGTTTTGACTTTAAAATATGTGCTGATGCTTATTAACTCTTATGCTTAATTTTTTTGTTCATTACACGCAGTTCCATTAAGACCACGGTACTTAACATAAAAATACTCATATACTCTTGTTACAGTATAAGCATTTGACTTTTTTATGCTCCATCATGAATCTATTGTTAGAATCCTTCTAATACAAAAGGTGTGCTTGTGCATGACTGATAACACCTGAAAAGTATTTCAGCTACGGTAAGTTCTTAAAAAACCTATGTATAAAAAATACATTAGTTATGCTTCACAAAACAAATAAATCTTTCAATGTTATTAATTGTTGTAATTCCAACTACATTGTCCTCCATAAGTACTGGGACAGTGAAGTCAAAACTGCTATTTTTGCCTTAGACTCAGTTTTGATTTGAAATGAAAAGAGAAATATGAGGCAAAATTACAGAATGTCACCTTTTATTTCTGTGCATTTAAACTTGATCATTTTAGAATAATACCGGTTTTGTGTTCCATGCTCCCATTTTAGATTAACATAAGTATCAGGACAGTTGTTTCTTATTGGTTAAGTGTTTGAAACAAACATTGGTACAAATTAAGTTAAAGTAAATGAAAGTAGTATCAATAGAAGTATTTGGTTACAAATTTGTTGCACACAAAAACAGCATCAAGCCTGTGACCCACTGACATCAAACTCTTGGTCTGTTCTTTTGAAATGCTTTGCAAAGCCTTTGCTGCAGCCATTTTCAGTTGCTGTTTGTTTTGGGGCGTTTCTGTCTTCAGTCTCCTTTTCACCAAATACAGTAAATACATGCTGGATTGGATTTAAATCAGCAGACTGATTTGGCCCATCAAATACTTTTCACTTTTTTCTCCCTGATGAACTCCTTTGTTGCATTGGCAATTGACACTGGTTGCACATTGATGGTGGTGGAGGGGACTCCCCACTACCTGTAAAGCACTTTGAGTGGAGTGTCCAGAAAAGCACTAAGGAATTGTTATCATCATCATCATCATCATCAATAAAGTTGAGTGAGCCAGTTCCAGAAGCCCAAGCTATGACACTACATCCACTATATTTCACTGATGAAGTTTTGTACTTCGGGTTGTCTGCAGTTTCTTCCTTTCTACACACTTTCACCTTGCCATCACTTTGGTAGAGGTTTATCTTTGCCTCATCTGTCCATTAACAGAACTCGACTGCCTTTTCTCCGTACTTTTTAGCAAATTGTAATCTGGCCTTTCTATTTTTGGTGCTGATGAGATGTTAGCATCTTGTGGTGCAGCCTTTATAATTCTGCACAATCAATGCTTCAATGCAGCCAACTGGTCCAATACTAATTCTCACCTGAAATGGGGGGCGGAACAGAAAAACGTGCAGTTATTCTAAAATGGTCACACATATAAGAACAGAAATACCCAGGAATAAAAGCTGAATAAAAACTGTTCCTTTGCAGCCTACGCATGCTGGCACAGATACCTACTTGACATTTAAAGTAGACAAGCAAATAGTGTTAACATGTAGGTAGCATAAAATATAGATACAAAATCCTAGATAACATTTGAAGGAAATGTGGGGAAGCAACAAAAAAGCAAATGAAATGTTAGCTTTTCCAGAATCCAGAATGTAAATCAGGGGATGTTAAAATAATGTTGTAAGACCTGCTTTACAATACTGTGTAGGATTTGGTCACCTGGTTACCAAATGTTATTAGCGATATTACTACGCTGGAAACAGACTAGAGCAGAACAACCAGGTGCTTTCCCAGGGCTAAAGGAATGTTGCAAGCTGAAAGAACAGAACCTTTTTAGTTTTGAAAAGAGAAGACTATTAGGAGACCTGATTCACGTACTCACAGATTCTCAAAAGTACTGACAAAGTTAATTGATTAAACTTCTTCAGAAGCAACAGTAAAACATAACCAAGAGAAACTACACAGAAGTACATTTAAAACTGAGAAAAGGATGTCTGTATTTCCACAAAGGGTTGGGGGAATACGTAACAGGCTGCCCAGCCATGTTGTTGAAGCTGATCCCCCTGGCTATCTTTCAAGAAACATCTGGATGAGATCCTTGGATCAGTGAGCTGCTCACTACCAAAAGGGCCTCTTCTCGTTTGTAACCTTCCTTATGTCCTTATGTTCATAGAAAGTGGTATGCTAGTGGATGCTTGAAAAGAAGAATGCGTTTAAAATTAGGTCCAGACTTTAAACAGACAAAACATGCCACAAAGACTCTACAGCTTACTTTCTCATGAGACACTTTGATAAACTTAAGATATTCCCAGTCAATACTATTTTATAATTGTTAATTTAATAATTCAAATAATTTAAGTTGGTAACATTTAAAATTGGATAGTCTAGTACTATAAAAACTAGTACTGCTCTTCTCCAAATCACATAGCCTCAGTTAGCGAATGAGTTAAAGACATAGGTTAAACTGTCAAGACTTGGAACTTATGTTACTTTTAAAATTATTAACAGAAGTGTATCATCACTTTCTTTTTTATAGTTGCATTTTTAAGTGCCATCTCTCTCAACAATGTTCAATGAACGCTGGGGTGTGCTCAACAAATTTAAATCCAACACAATTATTAATTTCATTAAAAGTTATCTTTTCAAAAACCTTTCTTCAAAGTTATCTGTTAAATTTAAACACAAAAATGACAGAAAGCCAATTTAAAATACTACAATTAACATTTTATAGAAGAGTAATATTCAGAAATATGCAAGCACTTCTATGTAAACTATGAATAGTACTTTAACAGGGTTTTGGTCCTAATTTAAGAACATTTAGGTCATGTTTCTTCACTCAATGCTGGTTGAAGCTTTAAAAAAAACAAAAAATGTTTACAATAAATTACTGCGGAATAACTATGGGTAGAAATATGATAGAACATTTCTATCATTGCAATCAGTTGGCAACAACAGGGTTTGTTGCTTTCACCAGAATCATAGAAGAGTCAATTTTTTGTCTTTCTGCGGTAAGGTTTTAAGAAGGGATTTAAAGAATTCAATGCACCATACTTTTTTGTGGTTGGTACTGTTCCATGCTCAGACTCATAAAAGTGAAATTCATAGGAACTCACAGTCAGCAATAATTCCTTACAGGTGAATAGTGTTTTTCATTCCAAGGTTACCCAAAGTGCATTCCATAAAGAAGCCCCACTACTCAACAGATCATGTGGAGAAGGGAGAAATAATTGTGCTAATTGAACTGCTAGTAGATAAGACAAACTGATCTAGCTCAAAATGGAATTATGCCAAAATTCCCATTTTTAAGAACTGTGCTATGTGATTATTAATGACCAAGGACTCATGATTTCAGTTTAAAGTCTCATCCTGGGTAACTATACTGGGGCATTGGTTTGCACATTCTGCTCCACAGGAAAGATTGCCATCTACTGTCAAAAACAAATTGCATCAAAAATCTAACAATAAAAACAAAATTGAACCCACTTTATATAGTTAAAGGGGAACTGCAGTCCAAATTTCTCTGTCCAGTTATTACATCTCAGTAACAAAATAAATTCATTGACGGTATAGAAAAATTTGACAAATTTCAAATTTAGCATAAATGTTGAACTTGGTGAAAGTACTGTATGTCGCCATGTTGTCGCAAACTGCTAGCAAGAGTGGGCAAGAGCGAGAGTTCACGCAACTTGCCATGTAAAGCAGCCGTTCCTGCTCACAAGTCACCATAATGACCGATGTAATGCAGTGTACGAGTGAATAAGCACAGGTTTTTCAGCAGACATTACATTGCAGAAATGTTCCAACATGATCTGCAGAGTTTACAAGTAAGGAGTATTTGTCGGCAAAACCGTCTAAACTTCTAGAACAATATTTCTGTTGGGTTAAAAGAGATGTATTTCGTAAGTCTGCATCTAACAATGCAATAGGGCCGCTTCACGTTATCAGACGTTTTGCTGTCTTGTTCTGAATCGCATAACATGGCGCTGCACATACTGTACCTGGAAATGTCTATTTTTTAAATTGGAGGTTTTACAAGTTACTATGTACCTTTTACTTATACTGTAGTTTGAAATGTACTCAATGCTTATTCTTTCTAACCCCAAAATATACAAATAGTGTTCCAGCTCCCTTTTGCTATACTTAAAAAAAAATTCAACAACAAATAAGGTATCATGTCTATTCTACTCTATCCAAAAGAGAACGTTTTCACTGCTTTACACCAACAATAATAACACCTAAACCAAAATGCCTTTATTTATAAACAGCCATTAGTCACAGCATATTATTAAGACACTGCATTTCACAGTATATTACAATTAACAGAAGGCAAATGGCCATTTTAAATATAATCTAATTTACCATCAACCTGAAAATTAATGATTAAATTCAAAAATGTGTTTGATCGTGGAGGAAAAAATAGCACTAACATATGACGACATTGATCAATAAACACACTAGGATTACAAAAATCCCAACATAATGAATTCAGCAGCCATTGCGTATTCACTAGAAAAGGTCTCTTCGATAACTGATCGGGGTCACCTTTTATCTTTGCTTGAAATACTGATGTCATAGCAGCTGTCAGTGTGATGTCTCAAATGTAGCTGACTTTGTGTAATGACCAATGTTTTGTGTTTGTAATTGAGACAAAATTCAAAGGGTAGGGGTGTAACCCCGGTGTCCTGGCCAAATTTCCAATTGGCCCTTACTAATCATGGCCTCCTAATAATCCCCCTCTATGAACTGGCTACATTACTCTGCTCTCCTTCCCACTGATAGCTGATGTGTGGTGAGCGTTCTGGCGCACTATGGCTGCCATCGCATCATCCAGGTGGATGCTGCACATTGGTGGTGGTGGAGGGGAGTCCCCATTACCTGTAAAGCGCTTTGAGTGGAATGTCCAGAAAAGCGCTATATAAGTGTAAGCAATTATTATTATTATTATTAAAGGGATGCTGTGTGACAAAACACTGAAAACACAGAACTTTATTTGCTAGATATTAGCAACACAAAAACAGTAATAATTTCACTTCTGGAAAGATCATTACTGCTACCTGTTCTGGTAGGTCAGCATTACAGTCACAGAATTACACATTTAGCAAAGTTTGTAATATAATAATTATAGTACTATTTATTTTGTTTTAGGACGTCTAATTGTTTTGTTGTATTTTGGGTGTTGTTTTACAATGGCATAACTTTAAAAAATCCTTTAACAGCCATTCTGCTTTTACTAGATACATATTTATGCAAACCGTTCATGGGAAAGGGAGTAACACCAGTGTCCCACCTCTGGAGGCAGAACACTCCATTCTCAATTATTAAACTTCAGGCCTGAATTACAATTTAAATTGAAGCTGTAATTAGCAAAACTACCATCTGTATTTTCTGCTTTAAAGTATAAGTGTACGAGTCAGAACCTGTGATGAAAAGTTTCAAACCACACAACATCCTTTATTTTTGTTTTCTTCAATAACATAATTACAAGGTTTTTATCATAATGTGTCAAAATATCCTATTGAATGAAAGGTAATTGAAAATTGAAATAAGAATAAATAATCCACTAGATAGAGTTTCAGTGAATCTAAAGGTGGTTAAGTTGCTGAAGAAGGAGGAGATATTTAGAGGTCTTCCAATATCTATGTGTTTCACAAGTTTTGGTAGAAAAGGATGCGTCTGTCAAACTAGAGCTGTGACATTATCAAACAAAGGAGATGGAAATGGACAGATGTACAGAATCACAGGGAGCTTGCTTTGTGTACAGACACTTCAGGCTCAGAAATGTGTGAACAGAATCCCAACAGGGACTCTGACCACAGCTGGCCAAATAAGCTTAAGGTGCCGAACGCAGATGACGGGCAACAAACTGACACTTTATAGAGTACCTATGCAAGAGACAGAGAACAGGGTGTTGACAATCCAGCTCTTTTGAACACTCGATTTACTTTCAGAATTCATGGTCCATACTAAACAGTAATGTACAATGTATTACCGACTTGAACTGTGCATAGAAACAATGTAACGTACATCTGATCAAACAGTGTATGGTTAAAGCAAAGATTTAACCAAATTATTTCTGCACTGTTAGACACCTCATAACTATATTAGCTTACAATTTAAATACCCTACAAATGTAGTAATTAGCACACATCCTCAATACCTACTGATGTAGATTGAATTTGTAATTCTTCTCATTGTCATTGTTCTATTTATAAATTTCGCCGACACCTTTATGCAAGGTGACTTAGCAAAATTAACTCTATACCATACAAATAAAATATTCCATCTTAAATAATTAGTGGCTTCACACGTAAATGTTTCCTGCAATGTAGAATATGCAATATTCAGGATTCCATGTCACTTAATGACTCCTATATTCTATGTTCCCATATCCAAAGTTCTAGTGTAATACGTATTGCTAATGTACAGTACATAAAGGTTTTCATCAGCTTGGAGGTCCTTCTTTCCAGATGGATGTGGGGGCCAGTCAGTTACAGCTTCTAACAGTGGACTGAGACAATACCACACAGCCAAAATGACAATAAGAGCAGACATATGGTAATATAGGAGGACAAGATTGAAATGTAGCTCCAATGCAGATCTGTTACCCACCATCTCATTGGATTGAAGCCTGTGCACCAGGTGAGAAGCAGTATATTGTACAGGTCATATTATACATGAGGGGGCTGCGTATAACTAAGCAGGGGTGCAGAGTTGAGTATCCTTGACAGTTCTCCATTTGTGTTGCCACAAAATTAACTCCACTATCTACAAAAACTTCTTCCTATAGAAGACTATGGAGAGCCGAGGCCTAACTTGACGGACTCAGAATGTTACCCTGGAGGGGAGGCCATATAGAGGGGCAATTCAGGCACACAAATTAACTTGCCAGCTCACCTTCGAAAAGCTGGGATGCCACCAGAGACCCAAGAGAAAATCCACACAAGAGGAAAACATGCAAATCAAAACTAAGGTAATCCTTGGAACGCAGGACTCAAGAGCTGTGAGACAGTAGTACTAACGTCTTGCTACTGTGCTTCACCATGTTTTATTCCTTACGAAGAAAATCAATGCCACAACCATGCACACCTTTCATGCCCAGTGGCCTTCAGCTTTTGCAGAATGAGCAATCTGTTTTTAACTCAGTGGAACTCAGAGCTTTTCTAGAGGGTATGCGATTTACTTTTCCTTCTGAACTTGGATGTAGAGTACTGCAGCTGCTTGTGTGCATGATGATCTGTAAAAACATTCTAATTATTATCAGACATGAGAAATCAAGACTACAGTAAATCAATAGAGCAACTTCCTTCTGTGCCACTAAAGCCAAAGGAATAAACATCGTAGACACCACTTGTGTTTTTCCTTCCCTTCCATTACATCATCTAAACCAAAATCTTTGGAACCCTACTTCCAAGGCTTGAGGTTTAGTAACAGGAAATAGGTACCCAAATGTAACTAAATGTGTATTTTTTCAGAATTAGAACTAAAAAAAACTCCCAACACCTTAAATAGCTTACTATTCAACCCTTAAATATACTTTTTTAAATCTTTATTGTGACTTTTTCTAGCATGCCTCCATTATTTTCCAAGAACAGAACCAAGGTTAACTATTTCAAACATTCGAAAGCTCAATAACTTTTTTTGAAGTAAAAAGTGATATACCCATTTGTTAAGTTAAACAACTGCATTAATTGAGAATAATGCAAAGGAAGCTTGTTGCTACTTCATCATCTCAGAAAAGGAAAAATTACCAGAGACTAAGTATTAAAAAATGTTTTTGGTTTCTATCTCCAGATCTTCCAAAAGAAAAATGTTTTTTAGTGTGCAGATGTCTTAAAGATACCAGATTAGTGAGCTGAGGATACAGGATATTGTATATAAAATGTTTACACTAATATGCCATTTTATTAAAAATGAGTTTTAGTATTGTCTAGTATTTGTTAAACATTCAAAAACAAACAACTACTGTTATGGCAATACATAACCACACATTTGCAACCAATTTGCATTTGCATGTATTCAACCAAAGATGTGAAATGCTAAATTTATTACTGCAACAATCCAAAAGTCTTCCCAACTTTGTCTTGGGGATAAAGAAATTTCAATGGAAATCAATTTGACCTTCAGGATTAAGTAAAATCCTGTTGTGACCACAATTAACTTACAACAGATGTATCCAGGGAACTTTCTACCAATTTCCTGGTATCCTTGATCATATTTTAAAAATATTTTCACAGATTTAAGTGAAATTATAGTGTATTATTAAGAAATTTGAAAATTGTTTTGGATGTAAGCTACAGCATTTTGTTCACCTAAGTAAAAAACAAACTACCTTTTATACTGTGAATTAAAGTGATCAGATCTACCGATTTCATTGTGTGGCTTATTATAAGGTTACACATTAATTCATTATATCATTAAATTGAGTTTAATCTCTTTCTGTGATTGTACAAAGTCTATTCATGTTTTTCATTACAAACTATAGTATCAATTACTCTACTTTCTGACATTCTTTGGAAAAACAAAGTTCCACTCTTACAGTATATACTTCAGAATTGAGCATTAAACGTTCATTTTATTGTCATTTTCAATAGCAAAGTATTATATATCATAAGCAATTTTAAGGATGTTAAAAGATACTTCACTTCCCCTTTGATTATTGCTAAAACCAATCCTATCAATCCATACCTAGGTATGCTATCCAGCATCAATTAATTTTTCAATTACACTGCTGTTGCTTGTATGCTGGAAAAACTGTGGGAATATGCAGAAGTGAAATCATTTTTTACAACAACATGCACTATACTGAGATCAAAGTGAAGCAAATTCACTGCTCAGAGGGAATTTCCTACTATATACGCAGGCTGACAGCTTTCATTCAATTAGATCCAGCTGTCATCCACTGAACCTCACACTTTAAACCTTTTAATTGCCAACATAAAGAGAGCATACACCCCAGGAATAAAGAAGGGCTGAAATCACTAAAGTTTATATATAAAATAAAAAAAGCAATAAAACTGAATTACATAGGAAAGTTTTTCGCAACTTTCAAAGTTTACGCAACATATTGCATTTGGTTGTCAAAACAGCATGGACAAGGCAAACACTTGCAATATTGGTTCTTTATTAAGAAATTTCTACCTATAATCTCAATAAATCAAAGTTTGTGGGATTGTATTTTTTAGAATACATAGTCCTACTCCCTAAATTAACCCTTTTGGTTGTTTAGGAAAGATGGCTGCCTGCATTTCAACTGCGTCTGCTTGAGGTTCCGCTCACCTAAGCAGTAGCCCTCTGTTGGGTCACACAGGAGTCGACTACCCTAAACACTTGTTTTGGTGAATTTCCTTGATCAGGTTGTGAGATTAAGAATAGGCAGACAACAGAGGAAAACTGGTTTTAGTCTGCCAAAGACCTAAAACTAAGGCAAAGACTCAAGCACAAGACAAAAGACACAATAGAGCTGAAGAAGAATAATAAAGCGAATGTCCTTAAGTCACCTAGTCAAAGTTCAGTCATATTGTGAACCTATGGAAAGATTTGAAAAACATAATACGTGAGTCTTAAGCAATCTGAGAAAGCTTGAGCAACTCAGCTAAGGAGAATGGGCAAAAAGTGTACCAAGCTGGTGAACAAAGTTGGCAGAGACTTACCCAAAACAGAACTGAGGCTGTAATTGTTTCAAGGGTCTAAATACTTATGCAATGAACATACTTATTTCAATGTTTTCTCTTTAGACTTTGCTAACAGTTACTGTAAATTATCTGATACTTAGAAACATCCACTTTTTAAGATTAAAAAAAGCAAAGGACCATTCATCATTTTGTAATTCTACAAAATTGAACATTGTAGGAAAGGCATGAATACTTTTGAAAAGCAATATTCTTTTACGGCAAGCATCAGTTAAAAACTATGGAACAAAATGTGCATAAGAACCAAAATGCTCTTATGCATCAAGGAAAAAGTGAGTGAATAAAATCAATAATGTTTATTACCACAGTTATGTATGGTTTTTCCTTCCCATCTATCCCAAAGTGCTTCACATACTGTGTAGGACTAATGATACAGCCATATCCTCAATTTAATAACGAATCCGAAAGACAGCACTGCCACGTCACTAGCATCATAAATTGCAGTGCTTAACAAGGACAATCACTGTCAAGTAATGTGGAAACCAAACAAACAAGTGAACACCTCTCAATAAAAACCAATGTGCTGATCAAACTGCCACGTGTGGCGGCTCACAATAGGGGCACAGGTATTAGGTGGGGCCCCCAATCACAGACACATCTCACACACAAGTCTTAAAGTTAACAAATGACTGTTATTGACTGGAACTTGGTATAATAAGAATCATGTCCTGCACAGCAAAAGGGATGGTCAAAGTTCTGTCTGAGGCAGCCAAGAGAGCAGCAGAGAGGTGTGTAGGTAACCCTGAGACTGCAGTCTAAAACCCTGTGACTGTTTCAGTGAGCCAGCCGGCTGCACTGTAAAGATGCTGCTGTTGCAGTGACAGCACAGCCATTCTTCAGCCCGGAGATTGGCGAAACAGCCGAGGGGCTGGAGCTTTCAACCCGTTGGCTGTATTGTAGAATCTGCAGCCTAGGAGGCATGAGTGACTGGCACAGTAGCAGCGCAGCCATTCTTCAGCATGGTGGCAATTGGTTACTCCAGAGCTAATTTGCAATTGCTTTTACTAAGGTTTTCATTTGTAATTAATATTTAGAATGCTTAAGCATTTGTTCTACACTTGTATAGTTGTATATCACCATATATAAACAAAGGTAAAAAAAAATGCTGATTTTAATGCGTCTTGATTTCAGCCTGTAAGGCCCCAGAATGTTACTTTAAAAAGTGTGTAAAGAGTTTCTGTACATGCTCTTGCAATGAACTTTTGACTTTGAAACTGAACTTGGCATCATATTTGACCTTCACACTAGATTGGTCATCCAATTAAAATATTCCTGCCTACTTCTGTGGCCACAGAGCTAAACCTGATGTGTGTTTTATTAGTACATATTAAACAAATAACATTTAAGGTTAGCTTTTAAAAATCGAATGAATCTTGACATTCTGTTGATACAGTTTTAGTGATATAATGAAGTTTGGTCATTTATTATACACCCATGTTTTAAAAGAAAAAAAAAACAGTTTTCTTCTTGAAAGCATAACCTCTTAAGAACATTAGTATTGGTATTTGTGACTTAAATGTCACATTTCTTCTCACATCTATTTAATCAATTTATTTTTAAGCTACCCACTGAATACAACAATATTCTCAAGAAAGAAAATCTCTTAAGTAGACTTTAAGCCAAGTTTAAACTATAGATTTAAAGCATTCGTCATCTACATTTTAGTGACCTCATATGGCAAAACAGCAGCCTTTTATTATATGCTACCCTACCAAAGAACCACAGATGTTTTATTTTATAACAGCATGTAACAGGGCTACGTGGCCTACCACACGTGCTCACAAAGTTTCAGAACAGTATAAGAAGCAGTGTTTTAAAGGAGCAGCATAAACTGCACTGCATTTTGTGTACAAGGTATACAAGATCACAAGGAATTTCCTAGAAAAAAATATCACTCTAAATTTTTTATGTATCTTTTCGGTTGCACAACTCACAAAAGCTGCCAAGTGAGTTTAAGTCATGCAACTTGGAAAGAATGTAAAAATTATTGGCTATTTTGCACAGATTATAAACACAGGATGCAGGACACCCTGCACATTTAAAGGGTGATATTTGAAGGTTTTTACACTACAGCAATATTTTCTCTGAAAACACATGTAGAACTTTAACAGCGGCAACCTACCAAGAAGCAGCATAGTTCTGGAAAAAAGGCCATTTTTATTTTAATTTGAACATACTCAGAAAAATTTGCTAGTAAGTACTTAGACTTGAAAAATTATACAAATGCACTGGAGCACAACTTTAAAAGTCTCATTTACTACTTTTGAAAACAAAAAGATAATAGAAAAGGATTTGATGGTAGTTCCAACTGTAATATTAAATTGGAAAAAGTAACCATTTGCAATCCAGTCACTTTTGCCACTGATTAAATTAACAGCCCAGACCTATCTACAATTTATTTACAGTTTGAACTCTAAGACTCAATTTCAGCAAGTGCATTTAAACTGGCACAAAAAGTCTCTAATAAGTAAACAAGATATTTTTTGTAGAGATTACAGCTTAACTGTTTTGTAAAATAACATGCCAAGACCATTTCCCAATTGTAATGTCATATTTCTCTACATTGTATTTGATTTAAATACCAGAATAAGATCAAGGAGGAACACAAATTAAGAAAACATGTTCAATTTGAGGTTTTTCTACTTTATCAGTATGTTTATAATTCTACATGGATGAAATGGGGAACTCTCATCTTGGAGAGCCATGGTCCATATTTCTTCCAGGTCACCATGAAGTCATTAATTTAAGACTTTAAAAGGGGTTTTTTATAAATTCATTTATTTTTATTGTCTCACCTAAATCAGTGATGGGCAAGCTTTGTTTGGCTTATCCATTGTAGAAAACAAGTGACATGTAGCAGTGGCATTTAGAGAGACAGAAAAAGGAAATACTCAAACTGTAAAAAGGAAAATACAGTATAATATTAAAGACTATTTATTATTTTATATGAAATAGTATGCATGCACATAATGCACAAAAATGCTTTTTTGCCAGTAATCATTTTAACTTAAAGTAGTTCAGGTGGGTAGCTGCGTCAGCATGCGTAGGCTGCAAAGGAACAAGTAATAGGTTTATTCCATGCTGAAAAGAGAAGAAAGAAAACACAACACCTGTAGAAGGCTCCACGGCCGAAACATTGTGCTTTCTTTCTTCTTTTTTTCAGCATGGAATAAACCTATTACTTGCTCATTTTAACTAATATGCTGACATGCATATTTTTGTAAATCCACTCTTTGGTAATTACAACAATGTCCAAGAGCAGGATCAGAGCTCTGATCCATTTATAACAGAAAAAATATAATCAAGATCTGAGGCCAGATCCAGAATTGGTCTTTTTAATCCTAACAGATCCAGGAGAGACCACTGATCACTTCTTGATAGCACTTATTACAATGTTTGATTTGCGTGCTCAACAGTCATATTCAGTCAGTTCATCTTCAGTGTAATGTTACCATGTTCAAAGATTGCAAAGTATCCATGCAATCTTTGGCTCTTCTGGTAGAAGGATCCCCTGTGGTTTCAAACAAGTGTACATCATTGATCAGGAGAAGTTCCCTCAGAACTACAAAACACTATTTAAAGTGCAAAAAGGGAAGCATGGTGGCACAGCAGTTTGCATTGCTGCCTTGCAGTGCTGGGTCCCTAGGGTCAGTTCCTGACCTGGTGTGCTCTCTGCGTTTGACTGGGTTTCCTCCCCACTATCCAAAGACATTCTGGTATGTTAATTGACCTCTGGGAAAACTGGCCCTGGTATGAGTGTGCGTCTGTCTGCGTCAGCCCTGTGATGAACTGGTGTCCTGTCCAGGGTGTAGACTGCCTTGCCCTGATAGTAGTCGCCGGCTCCCCAGTACCCTGAATTAAATGAAGCATTTCAAAAATGGACAGATGGATAGAGTGCAAACATTAGGTTTAAGTTCACTAGTTTGTATTAAATTCCACATTCATCCTAAACTGCTTACCAAAGAGTGGGTTTACAAAAATACGAGCTTGTCAAACTGAAATAAACTAAAGCACGGTACTAAATAATACACAGTTATTCTTTCCTACTCTAAAACGTAAACTAAAACTGTGAAAATGGTGTAATATAATGGCCTGTGAAAATCACAAAATTACACAACCAATCCTATTGTGTTTTCCTGGTATGAAAAGAAAACAGTATGCAATTGCAATTTCTCACCATTCCCAAAAAAACCCTTAGGCTTTCAAGAACACAAAACAACAAGAGTCAGTAAAACACATACAATAGTCCATGTGAGCAAAGCTCTGAGATTCCATTTTTCTGATGTCAAGGCTAGTGTGCTACTTTAATCTCTTCCACTAAAAAGGGCATATATGTTTATTTTTCATTGATATGGGAGGCAGTTTTATATAGTGATACATTTACACCTTATATAAAAACTGGCCTTCAAATTCAAAGCCTCTGAAACCCAGAAGCCCAGATTTACCTCTTAAGCTTATGAATTTACTGAACTTCAAAAGCTTTTATAAATATTTTAAGTGCGCAGTAGGTGGAAACAGGATGGAGGCTCTCGTCTCCACTATGTTCCCTTCCCCAGGGAGGGATAAAAAGGACCCACTGTCCTCAGTCACCTGCCCAATTGGTGTAAAAAAATTGGTCAGTGGTCAGGTGAGAATTAAAAAAACAGGAAGTGGAGGCTTCCAATTTGGTGTACACCAGATGTCTGTGAAAGACTAATTTGCTCAGCAGTCATCAGAAGAAAAAAATTAAATGCCTGGCCAATTGAGGAACCCCCCAGTCGTGGAGCTCAGAGCCACAAGACTTTTTTAGAACATTTTGATTTCCTTTGGATGAGATTTTGTTTTTTTGAAGATGGAAAGCTGCTTGGCAGGCTGTTTATAGAGAGGGAGACCGAGAAGAAGAGAAAATAGAGTTCAGGAAGAGAAAGTGCCATGTTTTTTTTTAAATCCCAACCCACCCACTGTAAACAAAAAACGAGTGTTTATCAAGATCCTGTTAAAGATCTGTTTTGGCACCCCGCTCCAATGTGTATCACAACACAATTTGTGATTCATACAATTTTCTACTGAGCATCAAACAAAACAAATTCACACACCTATAAGGAAAATTGGTATCTTTTCTAGATAGAGGAGCAAACGCCATTTTATTAAACAGACATGACTTAGGTAGCCGATTAATATTTGTCATCAATTGGGCTGACCAACAGGGGGTCTATTATGAAAGTTACAGGTGTATTG
This sequence comes from Lepisosteus platostomus, assembly GCF_059453375.1. Classification (NCBI taxonomy): domain Eukaryota; kingdom Metazoa; phylum Chordata; class Actinopteri; order Semionotiformes; family Lepisosteidae; genus Lepisosteus; species Lepisosteus platostomus. The sequence continues at coordinate 54,001,180 of NC_142614.1, forward strand.
TATTGCGATAATTACAGGCGTGTATGGCCAGAATCTGAAGCAATACAAACTGTACATAGGAGAGATGTTCTGCCCTTGACTGCCGATGTCTTGCGGAATTCCATCTCACTTCTCTCCGAGTCTGGACAAGCCTATTCAAAGGTCTCCAAGCCCTAGATGCCACACTTCATTCCTGCTGATCCCACAAATGTTCAACAGTCCTCAAAGTAGGGCATCAACAACATAACTGATGTATTCTCATCGTCACTGTTACACAAACAGCATGAAGACATGGATTATCCTGCAGGTCTGTTATCATAACAAGATCAACCCATGGGAATGTTAGCGAGTAAGGTCCCGAGATTTCATCAACAGTGGTCATGCAATCGGGTTGCCATTAATCACCACAAATGGAATTCTGTAGCAGACTCACACTTCTGGCCAGAGGTCACATTTGGACAGATCCAACGATCTAAGCAAGGTATCATGACCGATGGTCTGTTACTGACAGATTGCGTTTGGCTGTAAGGTCCTGATACTCAGAATGGCAACTGACATTTTTGTTTATTTTCCAAAAGTAAATCCACATACTTATTACTCTACTTGACAAAAAGCACGACATGCATAAAGTAATATGTTTTTATGGTACGCAGTAAGTATAACTTAAAATTACTCACAACAGCATTACAATCTAAAAATGATAAAAATTCAAGCTATGTAATTTAAACAGGAATGCACAGGTACACAAAGAATGGCCTCATTGCTCATATGGATATCTGGTGACTTGTCAACACCTCTAAAAATTCACCTGGCTACTAAATTAATTGTTTTTACCTTTCAGCCTATTTAGGAAGTCTTTTTGTTTACAAACTGTATTATTATTTTTGGATTTCTTAATTCATCACTTGAAATTAAAGGCTTTACAACACTGACTAACTTTAAGGTTTCATTTCTGTCTATGAGTTAATTACCAACAAATAAACAAAACTTTTTGAGGAATAAGAATAATTTCTGATTAACTAATCCACTCCTTTATTCTGAACAAGTGTGTATTACAAAAACTAACTGTTTATGGCAAGTGTCTTTGGAAGCTCTCTCAAAATATTTGTAATCATTTTAGTTATTATAGGATTTTTCTACTTCTTTCCATTCTTAATTTTCCTATTATACAATAATGTAGTTTGTATGTACTGATTTAATTACACTTCAGGTAAAATATAACAATAAATTACATTAAAAGGTAGAACAAAAAGTTACAGAATGTCCACCAGTTTGTGGCCAAAGAAATGTTTGTTTGTGAAACTGGAAAGCCTAACAACAAGCTTTAATCCTAATTTATGTATTAAATTACTATATTCTGGACCCCAGAAAACTCACGTGTTCATTAATATATAAAACATTTGCCAATGAGCAGAGGCTCCTTTGGTAACTTGAGCTGCAGGTTAAAAGAAAGATGTGATATATGTAATACATTCTGTGTAGCGTGGTGCATGCATCATTGCCTGACAGTAAGATATGCAGTCTATGCTTCAAATCTTTTAGCTAATGCTGCCCCCTGCAGTGATGAAGCAGAATGCTATACGGAACAAACTGACCAATTTCTGCAAAATTATCTTATATTCCAATGCCCTGAAATGAGCAGTAGAGAATTTGTATAAAGCATTTTGTCACCAAAATGTGTTGTTAAGTGACAATTGTGGTTACCAATATCACAATCGCATTCTTATGTGTAATATGTATACACTTTTTTAAGGAAATTACCATAGTTGATTCTCAAATAATGAAGAAACAATAAAAAATACTCTATTAAAACTGGGTAATTCAGCCCACAATTTATATTATACTGTATGACAGGAATTTAGATGTTAAAAGTGTAAGAATATTTTCCTATGTAAAACTGGAAAATGAGGCAGAATTCCTACTACCTAAAAAAAAAGTGATACAGTCCCTCTTAGCCTCTTCTTCAAGCTATCAATTTTATTCTTACGTAGCACTTTTCAATCCAGGGCGTACTCAGGGAACCTATCTACATTTTACATATCAAAATCTACAGTAAACAGAAATTAAAATAAAACCAAGTAAAAATGTAAAATTGAAAGAAATATGATGAATTAAAGGCCAACTAAAACATACACTATAAGGCTTAACAAGTGTATTTCCATTATGTTCAAAAAGATGTATTCCTACAACGATGGAGTACCAATGAAATGCTGATCCCTTAAGTATTATATTCCAAGGCTTTTCACATTAAGGGGCTTATAGTAAGCCAAACGGTTTCTTAACACGGTGGGTTATGGACAAGGATATTACTGCACTGTTGACATTGATACATTAGGTACATTTTTTATGTTTAATAATATAAAACAAGCTGGTAAAACTGACTTCTATATACTTTTCACGTACAACAGCGCCACTAAAAGGGAAAAGAGTATAAAACGTATAAAAAGAGGTACTAGCGGTGTGGGAACTAAAACCCTAGCAAACCTACAGTATATACCAACTGGTGGTACAGTAAGAATATAATAAGAACGATATGTACTGTAAGACAGACATCAGAGTATAATTGTTACTCTGATGACGTAAAGGCAAACAACAAGCTTTAATAAAAAATAATTATGTTTTGCTGTATAGTTAAAAGCCGAGAATGTTTTTTAGACGTACTAAAGTCACGATACAGTGTATTGCTGACACTTATTTTGAAGCTACATATCAAACATAAAACGACAGCACAAAACGTTCTGGCCTTGCTGGCCCATAACATCTGGGTAAGATACAAAACAGCTTAAATTCTTTAGAAGACTGAAGAATACATACCATTAAATGCTCTATAATCGAAAATGTATATTGAGATGCAAAACCGAAAAGGGAACACAGTGTATTTGCAATTTAACGATATTGTTCTTTAAGCAGTACCAATACCTGCAATTTTAACTAATCGTTTAATTACATAAAATAGTTCCATTATATTTTGAACACAGGCACTCTAAAACACATAATAATTTAAATATAATCTCTGTGTTTTTTGCAGGAGCTAAAATTGAGAACTTAATATTTTAGACAATGTAAGTAAATGTTACACGATTAACAGATTCACATTTCTGTAAATGTAAGTTTAGAGAAAATGTCCAGCAAAGTATGCTTTAGTGACAGTGAACACCACCAGACAGGCATAAATCGTAATTCTTACCTCATTGTTCAGATTAAGAACTTGTGCCATTTTATACGAACTTGTTTATTTTTTTCTAAAACAAATTTTAAAAAGTAATATTTTACTATTTCAAAAATTTCTCCAAAGCAAACACGTTGTGGCTCCTAAACACCACATTGCCCATACGGCGCATGCACCCTACGGCAAGCTAGGAAAATCAAACCTAAGAGGTACCTTCGAATTTCGCGTTTACAAAATAATAAAAATATTCTAAAATGGAGACAAAAACCTACGTTGGTGAAATACAATCAGATTGCTCCTAGTATCTCGACTAAGAGATTAATTAAAACACTAAAAACCCCAGGTAAAATAAGAGGTTGAAACACTTTTTACATGACAACGCTAAAATATTATCCTGTCTTTTGCGATCAACGATTTGTGTAGCAAAGTCGAATAAATAGGGTCAGTAACTAATTCCATTACATGCCAATTGTTTGTCTTATTGTCTTGATGTCAACCAACATATTAAAAATATAAATGAATGAACTTTTCTGATAATATTACTATTCTTTGTTACTACTGTGTCAGGATATTCAAAGAGAAACTTTTGGTCAGCGTCAATTACCGTGATTAACCACCTGATTAAATTATATTACATGGTTCATTTACAATTTTCAAGTACAACAGCGCCACGAAAAGGGAAAGGGAATGACAGATTGTACAGATGGATGTCTAAACACATACATCTGCTATTCCCAGTAGTAACGCGATTATCATAGAAATTGAAATTAAGAAAGCAACTCAATTATGAGAAAAAAATTTTTACACTGCGATTAGGAATCAATTTTAAGACTTTTCTGATCCCTGATGATACATATTACATACAAAAATAGATATTTAAATGCACCAAAAAGTAATTTGTTGGCCTACATTAAATCTTAACAACGTACTTTATAATACACATTTATTTGTGGAATTGTAAATGAAACGATGAGTTTTGGGATTCATTTCACGTAACAACGGCCCTAGAAGCTTATTCGCCAGCTCGGACAAGATTTGGGTAAAGTGCTTCAAAAAACAAAATGTAATAGTACTGTAGAAATGTAGGACTCATTCCAGCATCCAGAAGTTGCAATTTTAACATTAAATACTGCTAGTTAGTACATATATGCTATACTTAAATATGCAGATATATGATTATATGTACAATTTGATGAGAAATATAGCCATTATTTACAGTGCTACATAATCAAAAAATATTAATGAAAACCTGTGACTTAAAGCTCTGTCTATTATAATTGTTTTGTCTACATCCAACCCTATCACTTACCTTATATTTTGCTTTAAATTTTTTGTTTCATTGTACGTTTTTGTTTTCGAAACCACCTCAGAATGTTTTAAAACAAATTCCACTCCAGTTGATATGGCTAAAATTACAGTTAGACAATGTGTTATATATAGAACACAATCAAATTTACAACAGCGAAGAGATCTAAGCATTTACAGCCAACAAATGTTAAAATTTCAAAAAATTTAATTCTAAAATACAAAACCATATATACAAAAATATAGAGGCTGAGTAAGAAGAGAAATCAGAAAGTTGTAATTTTGTTTTATAGTACCATAGTTATTGTTTCCTTTGTACTTACGCTTCAGCTAAATAATTAAAATAATACAGTAGTTATAAAAGACAACAACTGAATAATATGAACTTTTGATAGCTGAATGTACGTACCAAGCCTGACCACCAGGGGGCTCTATAGTTCCACTCTTACTAAAGACAGTATATATATATAGCGCTATTGCTGGTGAGACACAGGTCTAACAAAGGCAGCTTAAACGTGCTGCTACTATTTCATCTTTTAAACCAGTGCCCTCAGTTTTTATTATCATTTAAAGGACATCCAAATATACAGCTATTTTAACACATTTGTTCCGTATCACTATTATTTAAAACGTTGGTAATATCTGAAGGAACTATATTTTTTATTATATTATTAAAATCCAATGCCAATTGGACCAAATTGGACCAATAGGTCCAAAGGTAATTGTCCATACTTCCATTGGGTTGTTTACTTTATTTGAACATACAGACCTGTATACAGTATGTGCTTGCAGTGATGTGCTTGCCTGAAGAAAAATATATCAGGGAACAGCTTTACTAAACAAAAAGTAAATATTCTGTAAATTAATCCCTAAAATGAATCTTAAAAGTAGGTATGTTATGTTAAAATTGTAATGTACTAGTAAGATCTCCATTAGAATATTATGTCCATTTTCAGTGGAAGAATAATTTGTTTCTTGTTCATCATGCTTCTTCTACTCATGTACTGTAGTCGAGATACAATACATCACTCCCGAAACTGTTTATTTGTTGACATTTTGAGAGGTGTCATGTGCTATTATTGCGTTACTCACAATGCATGGAAGTAGGCTTTCAGTTGCAATGGCCCTCACCAGGAAAAGCAGCTTTCATGGATGTATAGAAGGATTTAACTAATATCTGAAGAAACCCTTGATGCAAAGAGTTTGAAAAAAATGCTTCAGAAGAAAAGTATTGAGTTCTACCTTACAGTTTTCTATTTATATAAATGGCATTTCAGTATTCATTTGTGTTGCACATTTTTATTTCCAAGACTGATTCTATGGATTTCATTCAAAAAAGGATCTCACAATAAGGTGTACCTATGGAAAGATCCTTTTTGAAATGAATCCCTACAAAGCTGCCAAACAATTACACTGATCTGCACTGGTGTATTATTGACTACTCTGGGCTGGTACATGATTGCATGATTATGCTTATCTAAGGTGGTACACAATTAATTACTAATCTGAACTGTATGTGACTGTTCTAAAGGTTGGTAGATGTTTTTTTTTTATAAAAGCACTTGATCAGATAAAGCAAGTTGAATGAGTCAGTGAAAGCATTTTATTGAATCAGAACTTGTATACATTTTGATTGTTATGGCTGAAAGTTTAGGAAAAACAACAGCCTCTTTGAGTGTGGAAGCAAATGTTTTTGTACTCTATACAATATTTGGTTTTACTGCAGTAATATGTTCATAAAGTTGACATGTTAATGTTTTACTCCATTTCAAATTATCAGCAGTTGCAATTTAGTTTAATGCATTATCCATACGGCTCAGCAAATAAAGAAAGACATAAACAATGATTTATTAATTAGTGCTCTCATGTGGAGTTCCTGATATAATGGTACAGCAGATGCTAATTGGTGTACAGTGGTTTCCAATTGGAAAATACATCTGTTCTTCAGTATTCTTTTTGTCTTCAGCAGTGCTTTGGTAAGTATCTGAAGTGACTAATTTGTGGTTACTCTTTCTATGTGATAGAAAGGGCATTTATAATCACAGCATTCATTTAAGTTGTATTAATCATGAAGAGGAGTATTCATTTTGCCCTTAAAGGGCTGCAGGTATTGCAGTTACATACAATTCCTTTTCAAAATTATGTGAAAAAAAAAAGTTATTGTGTTTGTACAACATCTGAAACTTTGCATTAAACACAGTGGGAAATGTGCTTTAAACACTCCAAAATAAGTCAGAATTACTTAACATACCACATATAAAGTAAATTTAACTTCAATGCAATTTTCTTTTTTTGTAACAGGATGTTAAAAATGTGTTCAAAATGTTTGTGCTGCGTAAAGGTTAGGATTACAAATATCACTAAAGTCTGCCTAAACTTTGTGCTTGTGTTTGCTTTTAAATGCAAAATAACAGATTTTAGCACAAAGAACATGTTTTTTAAAACATTTAATTTTTTCTCAATTTTGGGCTGACCTGAGAATCAACAAAAAGTGGCAAATTTGGGCCTAAGATATTTTTCACAACACGCCAAAAACACTTTTCCTGTATTTCCAATACGTTTTAAACCACAGCAAAATCATCACAAAATGTCTATGTAATGTGGAAAACCCAACCCTAACGCTAGTCTGGGCATTCCTAGAACATGTATATAAAACTTTATGTTAGTTGAAAATGTGCATTAATAACTACAGAATTAGTCAGAATAATTTAAAATACCAGTAAAAAACATGTATTTGCAGTGATTCTGTTTGTTTTCCTAGTCTTTTTGTAGCATGCAACTGAGATTCAAAAAAGGCATCACAAATGTCAACTGTATAGAGAACATAATCCTTACTGTAGTTCGGGCTTTTCTGGAACAGCAATCTGTAACCTTCTTATCATTTTGAGTTAATAATGTACTTTAATGAATACAAATTAATTAACAATTAAAATCTAATGACAATAACAATGATTTATGAAATACCCGGTTTCCACTGGTGTCCTCTTGTTTGTGTTTTAGTGTTGTTTCTGAAGGCTCCAATGCCTTTGAGAATTTTGAATATATGAAGTAGGCTACTTACTAGTCTCCTCTGTTTAAGACGAGAGTATTTCGTTCTTTTAGCCTGCCAGTGTAGCACATTCCTTTAAGCCATGCAATGTATCTGGTTGCTTTTACCTTAAATGATTGCACAACAGCAATATCATTTTTGACCAAAACTGAACACAGTATCCCTTTGAAAGCACTATTCGACTGATTTTGCTGCTGCTGTTATTATGTTATCATTCAACAAAGTAATCCAGCTCCAGAGTTGGAAATGCATGCCCAAGCCATGATATGCTTCAGAATTTGCCTAGAACTGCAGACTAAAAACCACAATTTATATAGACAGATGAGATAGAGGCAAATCTTTATAGTGATGAAAATGCAAAAGTATGGGAAAGGTAAAGATCTGCAGGAGCTCCAAAGAAAACTACCTAATACAGTATATGAAACATTATGCCTTTGGAACTGGCAGACTTGTCTTTATTGATTATGTAAATAATGATGACAGCTGCAGATTAATACTGACATGTACAGACACATTTTGTATGCTCATTTAGAAGAATATGCTTCTGTACTTATTTGGTGTGGCAAAAACCCAAAACACACAGCCATTGCAACAAAGGAGTCATCAATCTCCAGATGTACGCCCTATTGTCTCTTGTAGTTTGAAAAAGTGTTGAAGAAAGGATTTAAGTCAGAATGCAACAAGAATATACAACAGCTTGGCGAAGCATCCCAATTGATTGAGCTCAAAGGGTTGAAGTCTTCACACAGTTATTCCCTCAAACAGATGCTGCATACCGTATTTATCCAAATATAAGCTCCACTATTTAGACTGTGGAAATTGAAAAAAGAACTTTACAAAAACCAAGTTACCTTTCTGAATAGAAATGATTGAAAAGAAAAAAAAAGTTACTTTGGTTTAAAATAAAGAAAAATGGAGAGGAGTTTAAAGCACAAAATGCAAATGGTGTCTTCCTCTTAAACTCTTCTTGGCTCCCTTTTCAAGCGAGAGTTCTTCCTTCATCCATCTCCATCTTCTTATGCACCACTCGTCCACTCCAAACTGCCTGCCAGCCCGACAATTCCCATGCTGTTCAGCACACGGGATCACCTCCTTGCTAAACACAAAAGTGTACTGTGATCTCTTGTTCATTTTGGATCCCTAAAAATAATTGATAATAATAATTGCTTACACTTATATATGGACACTCCACTCAAAGCGCTTTACAGGTAATGGGGACTCCCCTCCACCTCCACCAATGTGCAGCATCCACCTGGATGATGCGACGGCAGCCATAGTGCGCCAGAACGCTCATCAGCTATCAGTGGGGAGGAGAATAGAGTAATGAAACCAATTCATAGATGGGGATTATTTGGAGGCCATGATAGGTAAAGGCCAATGGGAAATTTGGCCAGATCACCACATTGAAATGATTAAAACGATTCTAAAATTTTGTTATCACAGTCTGTTGCAGTACGTGCAAACAGTCCAACACTGTTCAGCATTCTGGTGGTAAATATGTCAACAACCAGATCAACTTCTGAATTTTCTTTGCTTGTATTTGAATATAAGCCTTAGTCCAATTGTACCCCCATTAAATCTTGAAAGAAAATCCATCTTATATTCTGTTAAATATGTTGTAACCCAAAAATGGACTCTTACACTTTGAAATTTCCAGAAAATGAATGTGATGGTCCTGATTATTTTTAGCTTTCTTAAAATTATAAATATTTGATTCAGACTCTACCAATTCAACATATACTTTAAAGAATACTATATTACTATCAATGGTTCATTTACCTCAGTCTTCATTGTTTGAAAAGACTATATTGTTACAGCTATAGTTGACTAGGAAGTGTCACTAAGAGTTTAGATTAGGTGTGTAACACCTAGCAATGTAAACATTTCCAGCTTCAAACCAAAGGTGAAGTTTGCTGAGATGTAGGGGGTCCAGATTCTTGCATCAAAACAATCATAAAGTTTACATTGATTTACCTTAGTTCATGGGTAAATAATTAAGTAAGTGTCTATCAACAGTCCAGAAAGACACTATATAAGATCAGATGAAGACAAAGAAAAGAAAAAAAGCAGAGAGGGAGACAAGAGGACAGAACATAAAGTGTGTGCCAGGCTAGAGGTACTCTTTCGATATTGCCCAAAAAGACCTGTTTGGAGCTAAGTATTTGAACCTTGCTAAGAGAGCTTGCTTTTTACAAAACTTGGATTTCCTGAGCAAAGGATCCCTCTCCTGCGGAGTTTAAATTTTAGAATAGGGAAATGCGTTGCAAATTTGTATTTGGGTTTTAATAGAGATTTAATAGGTTGTATTCTGTTTAATTTAGAAGGCATTTTATCTCTTATTTTGGCCTTTCTCTACCCGCCTGGACCGCCTGTTAGAGGCAGACTGTTGCTCTGCTGTCTGTTTTTACATGCCTTGAATACTTGGTAAGAGTCTGTGATTGTTCTGGGTGGTTAGGACGTTAGGCCTCTGAGATGCCTTGTTTGTACATTCTATACATAGGAAAATTGTGTGTTGTATGTGTTGTATGTTGTGTGTAGTGTAGTGTTTGCATTGTCAGAATAAATAAATATTTGTTCAAGCAAGTGTCTATTAACATTTATTTCCTTTGCTTTCCCTTTGGTTGTCCCTGTCTACTTAAGGAAATTTGAGGTCTCTCCTTTTAATCTTATATTATTCATTTTATTATAATTGATTCAACTAGTTATAGTTGAATTATAATTAATATCTAAACATGGTTGTCTGGGGAAGGCACAGTGGCGCAGTGATGAGCATTTCTGTCGCAACGCTGAGGCCCTGAATTCAATTCCTACTGTGCTCTCTGCATGGAGTTTGTATATTCTCCCTTGTTTGCATAGGTTTCCTCTGGGTTCTCCTCTTGCCTCCCTGGCTCTGGTGTGAGTGTGTTTGTTTTTGTATCTGTCTGTGCCCAGTGATGGCCTGGTGTCTCTTCCATGGTTTATCCTGCTTTGTTCCCGTTGCTTGCTGGGATAAGTATAACGTGGCAAAAAAATGGATGGGTTGTTGTGGTGGTCTGTAGCACTCTCCTAATACTGTGCCTTTTCATTTTTTGTAGCTTAACATACAGTATATAGTGTGTGAAGGTTTTATCCAGGTTATATTCCTGTGGTTGAATCCTTTTTTGATTTCTAGTGCTGTACCTTCCTCTGTTCTGTCTTTCCTGTCTCTGGAATGCTCTGTTAGCCATATTTCTGTATGTTGTCTTGCTCAGGAAGACTTGTTTTTTCCCTAGATCATCTCTCCATCATTGCCTTTTTAATGAGCAGTGGTCTATTTGTAACAATTTACACTATGAAGTCACTTGAAGAGCTCTTATTCTGTATTCATGTTTACTTTGCAAAAACAAGGCTTTGGTTTTGTTTTGCATTTAGTTTACATTAATATTCCACCATATAAATTTACACTTGCATAATTAGATCATGCAAGCTGACAAAATATTTAAAAATGATAATGCGATACTGTATACAGTACATTGAATTGGTAAGAAAAGCAAAACGGCATAAAACATTTTCATTGTGTTGAATTGCATATTTATTTTTGACAGCCTCAAAATGAATGTCATAAAATGTTCATTAATGGTCTGATTTGAGGGATCTAGGGGTGAGCAAGATTTCACCATGAAGTGCATATTGCTAAGATCTAGAGAAGATCAAGATCTAAAGTTAGTAACGAACAGTATACAGAATATTGTATAGTATATATTCTATAATATAGAATATACTGTATATGGTGTATAGAAATCCCCATACTTTATATGGGTAGGCTGAGTTCAGAATGTGTTATCTAAATGAGCACCATGTTAAATTTTAAGGAATACATTTATGCCTAATGCACGCACTGTAGACATACTGTACCATATAATGGAGTGTGTTATTTTGACCAAATACTACAACAGTCACAAAACAGAAAACTAAAAACTGTATTACACTTTATTAAACTTTCTGTATTACAATCTTTTTTTAAAATAATATAGGAACAAAACATTTTATTTCAGTCTGGCAGTCCTATTATAAAGTGTGCACTGTACGTATGACCAGCTCTCACATTTTAAAAGAGGAACTTACTTCTTACACATTAAGTCCTCGCCAAGACATAAAACTAGTAATTACTTAATATACAAATGGTAAAATATGGATTTTGTGAATGTTTTATCATTGACTAAAACTAATTACAGCTCATTGACAAACATTTATTCTCATAAAAAATTGTTCTCATTGACAAAATTAACATTGCCGGCTCCACTGTAGAATTCTCGTACCTCAGCAGACACTTTTCTCTTGGAGCACTTGGCTCTGTGGTGGATTGACGTTGTTCTTGTAAAAAATACTGCCTAAACAGCTACTGGCCCAAATGATGTTACACCAGGCTGCCCTCCGACTTTGTGTCGGCATGCACCTCCTGAAGCCAGCATCCTGCACCACCAGCCTGCATCACACTTTTAAAAAATATTCATAGACATCCCCTGGCTCTGCAATGCCGCTGTGCATTCACAGACACAAATATAGCAGCTACTGGCACTCCTGATACTTAGCCAGTCTGCTCCTCAACATTGTACCAGTCTTGCACTGTGCTGGGTATCAGCCGTAGTGGCTGCCAGCGCACTCTGTACTCAGTCAGTCTGCCCTTTGACATTCTGTTGGCATCAACCTTAGTCGGTTTTGGACCATACTCTATATTAACCATACTCTGTGGTCAGTACCTGCTCCTGGCACCCCTGAACGCCTTTGCCTTGTGCCACCAGGCTGAATTAACGAGCAGCTATCAGTGTTCAGTGCTATCAGTGTTCCTGACACCAATCTAGGAATGAGAGACAAAAAAACACTAAAACTCACATAATAAACACAAGCAGTGTGAAACAAAGGTGTAGCTTGCAATCATATGGGCATGGCACACAGCTCAGCAGATTACAGCTTGCATAGCTCTGTTCTTTAGGCACACCTCCAGAACAAGCTTTCTTAAACTTCCAGTTCCCTCCAGTATTGTCACTCTAACTCCAGTCCCTTACCGGGGCTGACCTTCAGCCTGATTTGCTTGTTATTTTTCCATGTCAAACAACTACACCTGCAGCAGTCAGCTTTATTGAATCGGTGGCTGTTTACAACGCACACAGTGGCAAGCCCTACTGAATACCTAGCTGCTTTAACAAGCCTTCTCACAGTACCAAATCTGCCAGATCTCAGCACTCACACAGCATATTTCTATGAGAAACACTCTCCTGCTTTCTCTCTCTGCCCTGCCTGTTCTCTTTTGTCAGTCTCTCAGGAGGCAGACAAGTGATTCCTATGTGTAAAACTGCTGTAAGACCACCCACAACTGCCACTTGTCAAATCACTGATTGTCGACAGCGGCAGGCCCTTAATAACATAGTTCCTCAATGAGAAGCTCTGCCCCTCACCATACCATGCCTTGGATGACTTTACAGACTCTTCCATAGTGCGGGGTAGTGTCTTGTTGGTGCAATGAATAGAAAAGTTTATCTGATCAGATGAAACACCAGACTCTTTTTTAAAGACATTAATGTCCTCTGTTGTGTTTCCTTATTGTGAGTGTGCTTGCAAATAAGGTGTCCTTTTACTGAGGCACAGTTTCTTGTCTAACTGGCCTATGGTTGCATGAGGTGGTGTTAGCTCAGAACTTTGTTACACTTGTTATTGACAGCTGAGACCTCATTGTCTGTGACAGTCTTCAACATTTATTTTTTTCATCCAAAGTGGGGGCTGACCCTCCTTGGATGTTGATATATCATTAAAAATAGGGGCTTACAAAAATGGAGAAAATCAGAAATTGACTGAGTGGATAAATCAATAATAAAATAAATAATGACAACCTCCAAATTGTAAATGCTTTTTAAAGTTTCTTATAAATTATACCTGAGCAGTTGGTATAGTAAGAGGCATATGAGCTCTTTGTTGTCTGTCACAGCTTAGGTGAAAAGAGTGATATCAGACACACTGGGTTAAATATTTATTTATAATTATAATACACACACTAAACTAAACATACAACACATAAGTTATGCTATTTATAAACTTGCAAATAAGGCGTCCAAGAGGCCTAACATCCTTATCACCAAGACAGCTACCAAATATTTGACTATTACTGTATATAATACCCACAAAGACAGAAGAAGAGATAAGCTAACTTCTAAACTAAATAGAACACAAGCTGCAGTTAAATAACACTCTCTGTAAACCCGGATGTCACCAACTGAATGGGAACCTATCTCCTTATTCTAAAAATGCACCCAGTAACAAGGAGAGGGTAATTTAATGGAAGGTTTCGTTGCATAGGAAATCAGAGTTCCCTAAAAACAACAGAACAGCCATCTCTCTTAAGAAGTTCAAATACCTAGCACCAATCTGATCTTTCTGGGCAATCAGGAACATAGAGCTCTCACCTTTTCTCTCTTTTGTCTTTTGTCTTTTTTTGTTGTACCTACCTGTTACATCTGTCTTCCTAGCATGTTGATTGACACTTAATCATTCACCCAGAATTTAATTAACTAAGATAAACCAAGGAACAAGTAATTGGTTCAAGTTCAAGTTCAAGTTCAAGTTTATTGTCATTACACTCATGTACATGGTATATGGAATAACGAAATGCTATTTAGCTAGCTCTCGGACATAAGTAGTACAAAGAGAAAAAAAAACCACAACAACAACAACAACAATACAATTGTGTAGCAAAAGAAAGACAGAGACAACAGGCAGTGTGCAAAAAACAACAACAGACGATGTGCAAAAAAAACAACAGGCAATGTGCAAAAAACAACAACAGGCAATGTGCAAAACAACAAAAAAAGTAACAGGTTATGTGCAAAAATATGCATCAACAGAATAAAATAAAGGGAAAGAAATTATGGGGAGTGAGCTTTTGACATGTATGGTAGAGGTAGATTTTCAATGTGTGTTTGGGTTTTTGGTAAGAAAGAAAGGAAGGAAGAAGGCACTGTGAGGTTCAGATCATAGGTGAGAGGTGAGGTGAGAGTGAGAGTGAGAGAGGCTGGGAATTTAACAGTTTGATAGTGCGGGGGTAAAAACTGTCTCTGAGTCTGGTAGTCAGGGCCCGAATGCTCCGGTACCGTTTTCCAGATGGTAGCAGATCATAAAGTCTGTAGCTGGGGTGTGTGGGGTCTTTGATTATGCTTAGAGCTTTCCTCAAGCACTGTCTGTCATAAATGTCCTGGATAGATGGGAGGGTAACCCCAGTGATGGATTGGGCAGTTTTCACCACCCGCTGTAGGGCTTTGCGGTCAGCAGCACTGCAGTTGCCATACCACACTGTGATGCAGCCTGTCAGTGTGCTTTCTGTAGTGCATCTGTAAAAGGTAGTGAGGATCTGGGGACATATCTTGGCTTTCTTCAACCGTCTTAGGAAGTACAGGCGCTGTTGCGCTTTCTTGATCAGACAGGTGGTGTTGAGAGACCATGTGAGGTTCTCGGTGATATGGACACCAAGGAATTTAAAGTTACTGACCCTTTCCACTTCAGTCCCGTTGATGTGGATAGGGGCATGTTTGCAGTTTCCTGAAATCAACGATCAGCTCCTTGGTTTTGCTGACGTTGAGGGTGAGGTTGTTGTCATCACACCATGTTGTAAGGAGATTGACCTCCTCCCTGTAGGCCCTTTCATCATTGTCTGTGATCAGACCTACAACTGTGGTGTCATCGGCAAACTTGATGATGGAGTTGGTGTTGTGTTTGGCCTTACAGTCGTGGGTATAGAGGGAGTAGAGCAATGGACTAAGCACACACCCCTGGGGGACCCCAGTGTTCAGAGTTAGTGTGCCCGAGGTGTGGTTTCCAAGCCTGACAGCCTGAGGTCTGCCTGTCAGAAAGTCCCGAATCCAGTTGCAGAGGGTGGTGTTGAGACCCAGTGCACTGAGTTTCTTGACTAGTTTCTCTGGGATGATAGTGTTAAAAGCTGAGCTGAAGTCGATAAATAGTAGTCTTGTGTATGTGTTCTTTTTGTCCAGATGGGATAGGGCCATGTGTGTGGCAATGGAGATTGCGTCATCTGTGGATCTGTTGGACCGGTAGGCAAACTGGTAACGGGTCCACTGTGTTTGGGATGGTGTCCTTAATGTGCTTCATGACCAGCCTCTCGAAGCACTTCATGATGACAGGTGTTAGTGCCACTGGTCGGTAGTCATTAAGACATGTCACTGTGGTTTTCTTTGGTATTGGGATGATGGTGGTTGTCTTGAAGCAGGTGGGGACTAGGGCTTGGGCCAGAGACATGTTGAAAATGTCTGTGAATACACCCGCCAGTTGATTGGCGCAGGCTCTGAGGACGCAACTGGGTATGCCGTCGGGTCCTGCAGCCTTGCGTGTGTTCACTTTTAGCAGAGATCTCCTCACCTCATCTGCAGACATTGAAAGCAGCTGGTCAGCTGCGGAGGGTGCAGTTCTGATGACTGGTTCTGTGTTGTTGGCTTCAAACCGAGCATAGAAGGTGTTGAGCTCGTTAGGCAGGGAGGCATCATGGCCAGGTGCACAGATGTTATTCCTCTTGTAGTCTGTGAGGGCCTGTATACCTTGCCACATGCGCCTTGGGTCATTAGTGGTGAAGTGTTCCTCTAATTCCTGTTTGAGCGTGTTTTTTGCATGTTTAATACCATTGTTAAGATTGATCCTGGCTGACCTTAGTTCTGATTTATTGCCCGATTTGAATGCTGCATCCCTTGCTTTGATTAGGGTGCGAACCTCACTGTTCATCGGTTTATTCCATGCTGAAAAAAGAAGAAAGAAAACACAATGTTTCGGCCGTGGAGCCTTCTTCAGGTGCTCCACGGCAATATGTATAGCATGTATAGCAAGTACAGTATAGCAATAATACATTATAAAGGCGCACAACATAAAAAAATGAAACTGCAGTCAGCTGAAGCTGTTCCTAATGTTACTGTATGTGTTAAGAGATCAGCTTCACGTCATCAGGACTTACTCTGCCCTTGAGCCTCTGCCTCGGCTCGGAAGGGGAAGGCGTAATGGTATCTAATTAAATGCCCAATCCGATTTCCTTCTCTTTTACACGCCTCCCTTCACAGGGCTACGCAGCACTCCTCGCTCAGTATTGGGATTATCCTGGTGAGCTCAACTTCCACCTGCGTTCTCTAAGTGTTTTCCTGTTTTTTTTACTCCGGCTCTGACTTCCTGACTTGGCTTTCTGGACTACGCCTCCTGGCTCGTAATTGCTGCATACACACCGGCTTTGGCTATTGGATACCCCTTTCTGGTTTTGTTTGCAAATCTTCATTACCTCCTCAAACTCTGCACAAGGTCCATTAAACTAAAAAATTCCACCGAATATGCACCAGTGTAACAGTACGCCATAATAGTTACAGTTTGTGGACTGCAATCAAGGCAATGTAGTGGGTAAAACATTGTCTTTTCCAATGTCAAGCCAATGTGTGAGTTGGCTACAATGGGAGACAACTGTTTAAAGCTGAAGGGGATTCCAAAGTATGCAGATAATATGGCTTTCCATAAGTGCCTTTAATTCCTTTCAGCACCGACTCCAGTATCCCCTACTGTGAGGAGATAATGCAACAATCAAGGATACATTGATGTTTTTTTAATATAAGATACATCTGTGTTACATCATAAAAGTAACACTGAATGGTGTTGCATGCAAAAGACTAATGCATGCAATGCATAAGGCCAACAATCTCCAGTAAGCTCATAGACAGTAAAGGCATTTAATTAAGGGCATTTAAATGGAATTCCATTGCAAATGAAACACTTTGTTGAGGACATCTCTGGTAAGATTAGTTTTCGTCACAAATACCACACACAGCAAACAACACTGAGTATCTTTTCAATGCTCCTTCAAAATGAGAGAAATCATACTGTAGGTTCACAGGGATGCACAATGACAGGGTGTTATACTTGATGTATACCAAAGATTACATTATATGTGTTCCTTTATTATTTTGCACAAAGGGAAGTGTGACTATTGTTTTGTTAATGAAAATGGTACTTTTTAATGGGCCAATATTATTGCATGTATAATGCAATATATTAATATATCGGGACAATACATTTTCCGCAATAATTAATGCATTTAAATAAAATATTTTGTCTCTCTGGAGCTTATAGGTTGTGTTGGTATCTCATTATTATACAGTATGCAGTATTTTGAGTACTGGCTCTGATATGAGGGGAGAATATATATTTTATTTTGGACAAATATTGAACTATAATTTTTCATTTGGTGCATGAGTCAAATACCTGGACACCAGAAAACACATGTCCCACACAGGTTACAAAAAATGCGATATCCATAGATCTCCATACTGTACATCAACTACATTATTACTGTTCATTTACCATGTACACTGCCTCCATCTAGATGCAATCATTTACACCAGTTTTTTGCAAGTTAGTTTAATAAGAATGATCATAAAATGTTTCAGTGGTACATGTCTCAACAGTTTAACAGCAAATTGCAATATTAACAATTTCTATGAAATTCCTTGTTTTCTGAGAATTTCCTTGGGACAAGGCACAATTAACTGAAGTTAGATCCAGGCATGTAATCCCCCTTATATTGTACAGCCACATTTCATTTGATATTTTTTAACACTGCCGCATATTAAGAAGAACATTTTAAATCAATTCAGTTCTATAATCTACTGATCTTTTCAGTCTCTATAGAAGTACTAGTACATTAAAGGTTACGTTTGGACTGAATTGGAAAATGCCATTAATTTTCTCTGATGTTGATCAGAGTTCTGTTGTTTTCATTTCAAGACCATTTCCTGGCGATATTAGTGTGCAATATGCAAATGAGACCTTTCAGAAGATGTACATCAGTTTGTCTTCCAAGCACAGAGATCAACACTGCTCTTTCCATCTTGTCCAAAACAGTCTTTATCACGTGATGAATTGTAGAATCATATGTTGCATCTAATGAGGAAATATTTCCAGAAAATAAAGGGAAATCAATTAGCTTGTTGTCTGAACAAAAATAGAAACAGAAGAGTTTTCTCCTCAAAGACAGAGGAAAAATATAATGAGTAAAATTACCCATGTCTGTGACTCCTATTTTTAGAGGAACAAAATATTTTTCCATATTATAATTTACTTAATTAAAATTAAGATACTTAATGACCAATTAGAAAAAAATATTTTAATTTTGAAATTCTGAACATCTGTATGGTTAATTATAGGTTCTAAGTTTAATTCTTAACATACTGTACATATTTGAATTCTCTTAGATATCAAAATAGAAAAGACATTTAACAAAATGGCATTGCAGTGTATGAAGATGTCATTTTTAATAAAAAGGCCAGAAGAAACACCAAAATACCACTTTATATGAACATTTCATTTTTAAATAAGAATGTTTACTTATTCTCATTACTCATTACGCAGTTAGGAAATTCTTTCTCTTTGTTTTGTATATTTTTAGTTTTCATTTGTTCTGTATTTTCTGCTTATAATCAGGAATAATGGTAAGTTAAAAAAAAAACTCATTATACAGTAAAATAGAAAAAATCAGTTACTGAACTAAATTCTAAAGGTAAATGCCAGATGGAGACTTGACCAAGAACATCAACAAAAGATAGTCTTGGATTGAGCGCAGTAATGTATTTCATATTTAGACATCCAAATGGCATGTGCATAAAAGTAGCACAAATTGTAGAATAAGATATAACATATTTGTAGTCATTTGTAGTTAAGTCATATAATACAACTTGTAGAGTGATATACTAAATGTTATTAACTAACGTAATGTAATATTAAAACAATATTTAACAAATGCAGCACAGAGTAACCAGAGTAATATCTCAGCTGAATAATGAAAAACAGTAAGTTGATAACATGAATAGGAAAGCAATAGACATAATCAGTGTTGAAGGGTTAACTGCTGATTGTGGGGCTTTTTTCTTTAAGAGAATGGAGCATTGTGGGAAATCGAGTTCAATGAAGTTGAACATGTGAGAAGTGAATAGAAGTGGATATGAACAAGTTAGCGCCATTAAATGCATTTTCTTTTGTACTGTATCAGTTGAGGATCGAGATGTTTCTTTAAATAAAAATAAATGCCACATACTTCAGTACATTTCCATCTGGGTTTTTCACTCATTTGCAGGGAAAGAAGTGGGTATTACTCTAGAGCGTTGTGCCTCGCTCTGGCCCTGGAGCTTACACAGATTCAACAGGAGCTCCTCTTAGGTTTCCGCCAACAGCCTGGAGGCAAAATCAGGAAAGATAACAAGACATAGTAGTAGATATCAATCACTACTGATGATATATAGCAGTGGTTCTCAAACGTTTTGGACCAAGTACAACCCCTGATCAAACCAAAGCATCCAAGTACCACCTACAAAATCATCTTCTCATAGGAACCCCAGAAAATCTCAATGACCAACATGAGCGCGCATGTGTGCACACTCACATACACATATAAGAAATATTACAATAAACTTTATTTGATATAGCGCCTTTAAAGTTTGTTTCTCAAAGCGCTTAACAAAATGACAACAGGAATAACAACAATTAAACATAAAGAATAAAAAAGCACCATTTCAGTGAGAGGGGAGAGCCTGTTTAGTCGAGCAAAGCAGATGTGAATTCATTGTTCGAGCCTTGATACAATTCACAACAGAGTCTAACAAATTTTAAATCGTCAGGCATTTTCTTGACAGCCAAGACCTCACGGCGGATGCTGCAGTGCGTCCACTTCATATCTGGGGCAACCTCTCTAATTTGTACAACTACACCGCTGTGTCGGCTTGTCATCGCTCTAGCATCATCTGTACAAACTCCGATGCATTATATTCAGTCGATGCCATTCTCTTCAATATATTCATTCAGAAGCTGAAATATGTGCTCTCCTGTAGTTTCTGTTGGTAGCGGCTTACAGAACAGAAAGTCCTCAAACTCGTATCTAACGTACATGAGCAAATTGGCCAAATCAAAGGCATATACAGACTCATCTAATTGCAGTGAAAAGCATCAGCTCATCTTAACGCACTCTATCAGCGTACTTTTGAAATAATTTGCCATATCAATAATTCTACGATTGACTGTGTCTTCTGGAGGGGGCAGCAGGTCGAGCTGTTTAGCTGCTTTTTTTTCAAACATAATACGTGTCAGCTCTTTTGCCAACAGTAAACAAAGTTCTTCACAAGTTGTGTGGGGCTTACCTGCTTTAGCAATCTGCAAAGTTGTATTTTTCCCCGTTTCCATTTCAGAAGTTAAAAGAAGTTTTTATTTCATGCCCATGGGAGGGAAACCCAGAGACACGCCGTGTATTTTTTTTTAAATAACCTAGAACAGTCCTTTATATTTTCTGTTTTCTATCACACTTTCCTGTGCTCACAAGATTGCCAGTGTTTGTAGCACACATTTCTATGCATTCCTGTGCTTACAACATTGGCATTGTTGCAATATCACGCACATTCTCCTACCTTCCTATTTGCTGGAGATAACTTTTTTTAAATACAATTTGTCACTTACGTTCGTAGCACGCATTCCTATACAATGGTATAGAATTACATAGTAGCTCTTGTGTCCTCTCAGGTTTCAGCGCACGCTGTATCGTAGTATGTAGGCTGTGTATTCAACACAAACTAATTTTATTAAAATAGAAAATATGAAAATCTGTCCCAATTTCTCAGAGCACACAACAAATGTCCAGGGTCATATGGCATACCACCTGGCGGCATACCACCCCTCTACCCTAGATCCTAGGGAGCATCTCTAGAGAAGAGAAAAAGAAGCCATGAGAGACAGAAGCAAGAAAGTGTGGTCAATCTAGAGTACACAAGATCAATGCCTGGAACAAGTACCTTGGCTAAATGAGCCCCTTATGAACTGCATTCTTTTTTTAACACAGTTGGTTAAGGTGTCAATCATTAATTATTTTTATTATTTCAATAGCAGAGGTAGTAGATCTTATTATTTTGGTTTTGCTGTTTCACACTTTCAATATCTTGTCACTGTTTTCAATTCAGACAGGACTTCAGTACCCACTCATTCTTCTTACCAATTATATCTGTGTTGTTAAAGTGTAGACTTCTCTTTTGCAATGTGGAGTCTTCCTGTTGGTCCAGGTCTGGGGATGGACGACAGGCAGTTAGGATCTCCACATTTGAGAAAAAGGCTCCTGAGTCTCTGCTAGCCCTGCTAGCCCTGAGTGCTCGGCCATACCTGACTGAGAAAATCTGCTGTCTCTTGCAGACAAGGGTAAGCTTGCTGCTAATATTCTGTTGTTGCTTTCCCATGGCAAATCCAGCCATTCCTTGGTCCCCGGTTCCATGCTTAGGCATGGACCCCGTTTTTCTGATTTAAGGCAGGCAGTGGAAGAAGGGAGATTAGGAGCCTGTCATTCTGGCATATGAGGAAAGTTTATTGCCCTTTTTATTTCAGCAGATTGTGCTATTCACAGAGGTAGAGAAGACAGAGGGGAGAAAAGAGGGAAAGAGAGACAGGTGCTGCTCCTTTTTTTCTCTAATTACTAATTTCTGACCTGACTGAACTTCATTTACCTGTTCAAGTTATCAGCTGTTACAAAATATTGCTGAATTTAGTCATTTTTAACTTCCTTTAGGACTATCAGTGTGGGGTTTGCATGTTTTAACTGTGTTCCCATGGATTTTCACTGGATGCCTGGATACCCTGTTGGTTAATTGGTGCCTATAAACTGACCCTGTGGGTCAGTGGGTATGCATGTACCTTTCAATGGACTCCCTTTCTGCCCGCCATGTAGAAGCTTCCTGATACACTGTTTGACATCAGACATAAAGTACTAAGAGTCTACAAACATACAGTAGCTTCAGTAGTTTGGGTTAATCACTATTAACATTGTAAAAATGCAGAATCAGCTCTGTGTATATGAGAACACAGCATATGGATGTTGTACCTAAAAACCAGAAATGATTGACATTATGTGGGTCAATATAAACAACTGTATTCTCGTTATCTTAAAGGTCAAGGAAATTGAAAAGGTACATGAATGAACTAACATCAGGGACCTGAAAGACTTTTGGCATGGGAATCAGACTTTTGTCCACAATACATGAGAAGATGACAGATTACAGCTTAAATTGTCAATGAAGTGCTGCAAGTGTCAGGGATGTGACAGCAACTTAGAGACAGAAAAGAAATGTACTGAATGAGTAGAGCATGGAAGTTTTTTCAATGAATTTGTGATAACATGGTTAAGTATTTTATACCTCTCTAGCCTCCTGTCCTTGTATAACACTGTTGACTGTTATTCTTAAGAGTGTTCCTAGTTTACAGAAAATGACAAAATACAAGAAAGAGCAAAAATGGATTATAGCTTGATTTTTGTTTGCTTGTTCAAAGTAAACACAAATACTGTAGCTTGGGCCTACAAATGATGTTCTTATTTGACTCATTTTGCGCAGAACTTTCAAAACTGGATCAATGACTTCTCATGTGTGTAAACTGCTTTAATCTAGATGTTATTATTTACAACATTGTTTGTCAAGAGACCATTAAAATGACATTACAGTGGTGTTTATAGTACCTCAACATATATAATATAATTAATCATTCTAGTTAAAGCAATAACTTTATTTACATTATGCAATTATGTATATTTAAATATTATCAATGACCCTTGAAGTAAATTAAAATCACTTTAGGTAGAGTTTAGTCCTAGCTTTAAATATGTACATGGGCTTGATTTTCACTTCAGGTTATTGATAAGTTTATTACTATATTTTCTCCAAACCTAAGCTCACAAAAATATTTCAAAAACAAGACCAAAATGCCACTCAAACCGGAGTATCAATCCTACTGTAATTAAAACAGGTAATATTTAGGTAAACAGGATAATACTGTAATTGAAGTTTAAATTTAAGGGATCTTGAAGTCTAATATTATGCTAACTCTATTCTTGACTCTGCTCTGAGGAACAGGCCTATAAAAATGATGGGGGAAAAGAATGTAAACATGAACAATGCTGTGAATAGCTGTGCTGGATTTAAGCTGGTTTGTACCTAGTTACCCCCTGTGACTGTTTTCCCCCAGTCTTTCTTTTTTGCCACCCTGACTGTGATGATCTTACTGTGTTATGTGCTTTCTTCCTGTACATGCTGTGCCTGAGTGTAGGCTGTACCCTGTGGTGTGAATGTATTCCTGGTTTTTCACACGAAAGTGTGCCTAATAAGGAACATTAAATTAAACTCTGTGGTCTGACTCTTGCTATGAATTCTGATGGCCAATATTAGCAGATAGGTATGAATTATAGGTTAACTGTTACATCAGCATATATGTTTTTCACTACACGGTGGAGACAAATTGGCACTGTGGTGCAGTTGTTGGCATTGGGCCCTAGTGGCGCTGGGGCCCTGGGTTTGATTCCTGGGGGTGCTCTCTGTGTGGAGTTTGTATGTCCTTCTGCATTTTTGTGGGTTTCTGCTGGTATTTTCCCACAGTCTAGAGACATACTGGACTAATTGGGTTTCAGAAAAAAATGCCCTTGGTGCAAGTGTGAGGGTGTTTGTGTCTGTGTGATCCTGTAATTACGTAAAGCAGTAGAAAATGCCTGACTGTCTGACTGCAGAGACAAATTAATTGTTGTACCTGACAGCACGTCTTAAAAATAAACAATAAATTATATTAATAAATATTGTATTGATATAAGTGTCTATCTTAGTGAATTATAGCTTCAGTGTAGTAAAGGATATAGCATGATTTAGTTATGAAGATCATCATATATTCAGATGTCAAGCAAACTAAATCTGTAATTTAGTGCAGAATTATAATGTTTAAATTCAGTTTAAATTATAACGTAGAACTGACAGATCTGCTATAAGATATTACTTAAATGCGCTTTTACAAACTCTTTCAACCAACTGTAATGAGTTGTGTTTGCTACTTATAGTTAAAGGAAATTCTGTATGTGTTTACATCAGTACTGTTCTATTGCAGTTGTGGGAAATAAATAATTACTGTGTGCCTCATTGGCCTGCCACTGTGATATGAGGCTACTTCTAATGAGCACTGGCCTTGTCATGTTTCTGTTCAGTCAAAGACAAGGTTTTCCCATTGCTAAACTTCAGCAGACCATTCATCAGCATGTATTATTAACTACAGAGAAATAAATGTCAGGGCATGAAAAGCTTTGCCCATGTCATTCTAGAAACAGAGTGCAGGAAAAAGCTAGTTTATTCATTTACTGGTCCTGCTGTGTCCCCTGCAGTTCTCTGCCTGCACGTACATGACAAAACATCATTGCAGTAGCACTATTTAAGCGGAGCGAGGCAAAATACATACATTGGTATCATGCATACTAATGTTTTTGCTTCTGTGAACATTGAAAATAATATTTGAGCCCTTTGAGAGGGATTTTTTTCTCTAAATTACTATAACACCTCTCATTTAGTAGTATTGAGGATAATTTCTTAACAGCAGTCTACAATCTTTAAACAAAGGTAAACACAGTGTATTAATAGGAACCAAGACACCAATGCCACCCAGCCAACTAGAATTTGTTCTTTGTAATAGCTATTTTTTTTCCTTAAGTAGGTTGTAAGTGTGCTGCATTTAAGATGAACACAGCATTACAATATAGCACAATATTATTGTTCTTTTACAATCTATAAATGTTCAACCCTGTTACCCATTGAATTAAATGACAGCAACATTACCTATTTGTAGTCTGATCTTGTCAGGTACCAGAAGACAAGTAAGATTGGACCTGGTTTATAATAGGACCAGAGACTTCTAAGGAAAGTCAGGTTGCTATTATGTTTTTGTGTTTGTAGACAAATAGGTACCATTCTTTCCTGTGGACAAAGGGTTTTCAAACTCTGATGACAGGATATGCTTTGTTATAAGCTGTGTCTCTTTCTGGATGAGAAAATAAACTAAGGTTCTATCATGGACGCCGGAAAAGCCAGTCATGGAATGAACAGAAGAGCATAAGAGACCCTATGCGTAGCGGCAAAAATGGGACAAACACAGAGGTTTGCTCCGGGCTCACGGGTTAGGCGACATTGGGAATGAGGCCTATGCCCTCAGGACATGGACAAAGGGTAACCTGGTGCTAGGCGGGCATCGCGACATCCATACCCTAATGCTGAGCATGGAACTAGGAACAGGAATGAAGTGGAGCGCCCTCTAGGAGTAGGTACCACACAAACAATAAGCTGCACAGCACAAGGGGAAGAAAAACCTAATTTAACTGTCAGGAAACCTCTGGGAGTCCAAGAGCTAACCCCTCCTCCAGGGTTATACAATAAACTTTATTAACATGTGGTAGAGGGAGCTGGTAAAGTCTCTCCTGGACTGTGACAGGTTCCATGATCCAATGGCATTTTTCATAAGGGCAAAGTATTATATTTCTAATGAACCATTAGATTTTATGTAATTTGAGGGATCACTTAAGAATACTTTTTTTTCCCTTTATAGTGTTATATAGTAAAAGGAAATAAGCACAAAAAGCTACAAAATCATACATAATCTACATATACTATCAATATTCCTTCTTGATTGCTTAATATTTTATTAGTATTTCTCATTAGAGATCTCTTTCTAAAATCAGTTTGATTAAATATTTGAACAATGTGTTAAATTAATATATCAGCTAAAAACTGCATGAATATATTACGTTATTAAAAATGCCATTTAGGTGTAGACAGGGGTTTTAATGGTATTGTCAGAAGAAAGTTTGCAAAGAAGAAGGGACCATTAAGCCGGTTTTGTTCTGTTTGCTTGATAGTAAATCAGTTAATCTGACAGCACAAAGATCTTTCAGTATTCTGAGGTTTAAAACTCTGCAAAAAGTGCCTAAAATGTGACATTCCTTGTGTTCTCACTTCTATGCAGGCACCCATTACAGAAAGAATGAAAGTCAGCAATCCCTTTTAATAGAACTGCCAGCTTGGTCTAATAATGCATCTGATCGCTCTTGAATTAACTCTTTCAGAACTGAACACTTTACAAATCACAGCTACTGTATAATGTGTTGCAGTGATTCTTCCTCTTTTCTAGCAGTGCAGGCAGGTGCAGAAGGAGGAAGCAGGAGACTAGCCTTGCAGGCCCTAGGGTTTATTGCACTTTGGACTACAAATAGATGTGATAATCATGGAGGGAGATAGAATGCAGAGAGACCATAGCATCTGATAACCATGCATGAGGTTGAGAGACAGAAAGAACCCCTCCACCTTTATAGAAGGTGGGGAGAAAAAAGATTGTGAGATTGTGCTAAAGGTAACAGGTAGAAGGTCAGTGAGCAGTTCAACACCTTGGTCAGAAAGCTATAAAATGAAGCAGTTTCTTTCACTGTTTTGTGTAGTTATTTTGAAACTCAACTTCTTATCTTTCTAATATTTTATTTTAGTTATCTCTTATATAATCTCTTATAACTCTTGGAATCTATTAACATGTTTTAGTGATATTATAAACAGAAACATATTACATATGCTACAGACCCTAGAGACTGAGGTATAATTAAAACTTTGGTCAGGATTAGGGTTTTGTTACTAACATTGTTTATAATTAATCTCAGGTAAATAATAAAAGCATTAAGAATCTTAGACCATTTAAGGATTGAAGAGGGATATTCATACATTTTGAGCCTTAACAGTCTTATCTTACTACAGAACAGTATACCAGATTTGTCTTTGTGAGTACTAAAGACAAACCCAAGGCTGTTGAATAACATGCAGATTTGGACTGGAAGATTAAGTAGCAACTGCACTCCCATCCAACTGCATGTTTGGCAATATTAAAACATGACAGGCTGTCTTGTATTTAAGTTTGTATCTGTTGCTTTTGTGTTTTTTTTATCATTTTCCACCTTTGAATGACATTTACATGAGTCTCGTAGGCATAATGGCTTTTCTGTCTGTCCAGTGCACATTATGGGGTTAGTAAAGATTATATATACAGTACCTTCTCAAATTAAAAAGATGTTTTAAGCACTTAGAGCAAATTTAAAATGACTAAAAATCTTGGCAAAAATAAAATAAAACTGTTTAAACTACTCTATTTTCATAGTATTGTGTTCTTTTTTAGACAAAAGTATTAAGTGTATTTAGGATGCTACAATAATTTTCCTGGCAACAGTGGATCCTTGACACTTTGGCAAGATTTCTAGATCAATGCTGTTTACCTACTGATTAACACTAGAATTATCTGTAAAAACTTTACAATCAAAACAAAATTAACCCCTATATTTGTTCTGTTTTTATTCCAACTGACATCCTAATCAATTAAGCTTGTTGAACTATCAATTGAACACTTCATTGAAACAACTGATTGATTTTTAACTGTGTTCTGCAGTCCGGACTTTGTTTGACAGATTATCTAATTATGAATGTCATTTCCAGAAATATAGCAAGCAGAGATACGTGAAAACCTGTTTTAAAATTGTTACTCTCCTATATCTTTCTAAATTACATATTGTCAATTAATGATGAGCAGACACTGGTGGGTATGACACTCTCAAACAATCTCATAATAAATAATTTTCATGTAGAATGTTCCAACCATTATAGTGCTAAATTACATCAGAGTCATTAATATAATAAACCAGAGAGGTAATAAACCTGATAATATTTGTTCTAATTGATTTAGTGACCTATCTGAGTTCTGTGTTGTGCATTTGATTGACTCATTCTTGAGATAAATTGTTTTGTACTGTATGTCATGTAGAATCTATTTAAACAGTTGGCATTTATCCATTCTCCACTGACTCCATATCTATTGTATCTCTTTTTTTACTCTTAAGATCTCTCCCATTCCTTCTTCCTGTACTTTCCTGAAACTGCAAATGTAATTTGGACTCAAACTGTACATTTTCAAAGTATACTCTGCAAGCAAAACATACTATGATTTATTCTCTAATGAATCTCTCAGTTCTGTTTACCTCAGTTTATCTTGATCATGTGAAAATACAAGATCAATAAAAACCTTTTCTCTGTACTGTACTGTATGTATTCAGAAAAACTGGGTAACAAAATATCCATTAACCGCTTGGACCATTTTTTCTCCAGCTGCTAGCGTTCCTATATTTTCTGGTTATATGTGGGGAAAGATGAAGACTCCTATAAATACTATTTCTTCTTTTGT